>NC_091825.1:108004433-108699433 GCF_038994185.2 Dermacentor albipictus | reverse complement strand
TACGCAGTAAACTAATTCTACACGTATAGGAGTGCTTTAACTTGGTGTTGTCCTCGCACCCTTTTTACGCCAATACATTCGTTTGCACCCTTCAAGCACTCTTTTCTTCTTTCTATTCCCCGTTTCCCTCACCCCCAGTGTAGGGTAGCAAACCGGACGCTCGTCTGGTTGACCTCCCTGCCTTTCCTCTCTTTGCTCTCTCTCTCTCTTCAAGCACTCTATATGCTGGGTGTACTTCTACTGCTGATGAAGGAGCGTTAAAGGGGCCTGTGAACGACCACTCGGGCTTGGTGAAATAACAAAGTTCGCCGGTAGCATACGCTGCTGTGAACATCTCAGCCAAGTTTTGCTTTCGTACGCGGTTCGTGGAGCTCGCATGCGGATCGCGAAGTCGTCTTTCTCTCAAACGCTCTCCTTTCAAACGATTCTCTTCTGGACGCACTATTTCGTCATTCCTTTGGACGGCTGCTATTGGCCGATCGCTGACATCAAGCTGCGCTCGACTACATGGCGTAATTACCGCGGCCACCGCGGGGTGCCGCCGCGGGGCAACGGGCTAAGCGCACTGCGGCTCGCTGAGGACAACCGCGCTTGGCTTATGTTTAGCGCGTCGTAGGCACCAAATGCGGAAGTCGTGGCGTCTACGTCAACATTCAAAATGAAATTTGAACTGCGCGCCACGGTGACATTTCGAAGGCAGGTCGTAGTGGGCACGCCCCCCTGGGCCGTAGCCTTTGCAGTGCAAGGCATTGAAGAAGGAAAGTGGGCAACGTGGAGGCCGTGTTTGGTAGCCAATATCTCCGTTTCTTTGAACGCATTGAAGTTCTTTTTGCGGCAAATTATTTCTGAAATAGCCTACTTTCACTTCCAATTCCTTTCTCCACTTCGATAAAACATGGTTCAGCGCCCCTTTGACAATAGGCTTCAAGTAAGACAAATGCATCTTCTGGGAGGCTTTGAGAAGAAGACAGGGGTGGGAGGCGTAGGCACTGTCACATACTAGCGTCGTTCGCTGCAAAGTCTACAATGAAAACAAGAAATTGAACACCGGAAAGCTCGAGAATACTTCGAAGATGAAAGTGGAGTGGCCGGATGCTGACACCGATGATTGCTGTGTCTTTTTTGCAGGAGTATAGCGAAAACTTCAGAATGATGAACTTGCTCTTGGACGTATTCACAAGTGTCATTACATTATACGTGGTGCGTTTGGCTGGTTTAACGATAACGCGGCGCTATATTAGAACAGGAGCTGGTGTCAGCCAGTTAGTAAGCCGATCGCAAGTCATCGCGCTCCCTCGGCGCCGCATATTTCCGTCGGTGCATTCCTCTGAATACTTCCTAGTGGGTTGACAGGTGCAAGAGCACGTCCCCTAGCAATACATTGACTGTGAATATGATATACCTTACACTTTCGTCTATGTAGAGTGTCGGGCTAATACGTATTCCCGCATTTTATGTTTTTTCTGTGGTTTCGGGATACTCGCAACGACGAGCTCTCATTGCAAGTGCCGTTACTGTATTTTGATGTTTTAGCTCAAAGAGTAGCTTTTATCACACCGGGATAAAACATGAACACGAGAAAACGAACTATGTAAACGAGCTACCATTTCTACATTTCTACACTGTGGTGTTTCATTCGCAGAGGCTTAGCTTTCGGGCAGAACACTCTTAGAACCTGGCTACGCCACAATCACGCATCTCATTCTCAAGTAATTAGGCGTAGTAGGTGTTCTTTTTCTTAATATTATTATCTCTCTTCAAGGGGGTGTTTTGCAACTGTCGACGGCACCAGGTACTCTACATCTCCTAATGCACTGATGCGCCTAAAACAATGTAAAACTTGCAAACGAAGAATGGAGAAAGGAACATAATGACAACAGTTCTAAAAGTCACATACACCACACAACACAAATGCGCATGAACAAATGGTCCTTCTTATTCTCTCTTCGCGTTTCATTCCGGTGTGATAGTGCATGTTGAATCTATCTATCTATCTATCTATCTATCTATCTATCTATCTATCTATCTATCTATCTATCTATCTATCTATCTATCTATCTATCTATCTATCTATCTATCTATCTATCTATCTATCTATCTATCTATCTATCTATCTATCTATCTATCTATCTATCTATCTATCTATCTATCTATCTATCTATCTATCTATCTATCTATCTATCTATCTATCTATCTATCTATCTATCTATCTATCTATCTATCTATCTATCTATCTATCTATCTATCTATCTATCTATCTATCTATCTATCTATCTATCTATCTATCTATCTATCTATCTATCTATCTATCTATCTATCTATCTATCTATCTATCTATCTATCTATCTATCTATCTATCTATCTATCTATCTATCTATCTATCTATCTATCTATCTATCTATCTATCTATCTATCTATCTATCTATCTATCTATCTATCTATCTATCTATCTATCTATCTATCTATCTATCTATCTATCTATCTATCTATCTATCTATCTATCTATCTATCTATCTATCTATCTATCTATCTATCTATCTATCTATCTATCTATCTATCTATCTATCTATCTATCTATCTATCTATCTATCTATCTATCTATCTATAGGGGCACGTTAAATATCCCCTGATGGCCAAATGAATCCATTGTTGCCCACTACGGCGTACCTCATAATCATGATTTTGTCACGTAAAGACCCAGAATTCAAACCTATTGTATGTATGTACCGTTTCCTCTTCACGCCAAGACACACGTACGCGAAGCATGTGGTGGCTATACTGAGCCCCACAGAGGCAACAGGGCTTGCGGTTCGAAGCACCCCCAAGCAGCACGTACGAGAGGCAGGGACGCTCGAAATAACGTGCTGGAGCTCTCCTCGAGGAAGGAGCGTACAGAGGGGAAGGCGCGAGCGGGGCGGCTGAAAAGGAGATGATGGAGGCTCCAGGGTGGCACCCCTCGACGATGGGCGCCTGGGCGCGTTTTCAGGAATGTAGGTGAGGCCCCGGGGCGGTTCAGGAGGAGGACTGGAGCATTTCTGAAGAAGCGCTCGGCTGACGCCTCGGGGGGGCAGCTCCTGGCGCCGCGACCACGTGACCGCTGACGCAACCCCCAGGGGCCAAAACAAAAGCGCAGAGAGGATGAAGCGTGGCACGACTGCTGCCTTCGGCAGAACGTGGCAAGAAAGTGAGAACAAAAGAAGTTTAGGAAACAAAGTGCGAAAGAGAAAAGATGCGAGAGCACCAACACACTGTTTTCTTTTTCGGGGCGTGTTCTGTTTCCGCCCTCCCCTCCGAGAACGTTGGGAGAGGATCACAGCCCCACGCCGCTAATAACAGCCCATCTGCGCGGCTGGGCAAGGTCAGCGGGCATAAGGAGTCCAGAAGGCATGGGGTTTTCTCTCTTGCTTTGTGCATGTGAAACGCACATGTGAACACCCGTGTGCCCTGACAAACAGGGAGCTAACTATAATAGTTCCGGAAAAAAAAAAACACTAATATTTAGGTCGGCTGTTGCAACTGACAATGGGCACTCTGTCATTTTGGAAGCCAACACAGCAACAAGACTTATACTAACAAGGAACTTATGAGGAAAACGAAGGAATCGAAAATGAACAAGCATTCTTCCCACCTAATGCATGAGCCTCTGTATGCAGTATGTGCTGCGTATGCGCATACATTCATCATGCGCGCACCAAGTGTGGTACCATCATTCGCACAACTAACGCACAGCTGCAGCTGACGGCAAAATGCGCATGCAAAGGGCGGGAGAATTGGATTTTTTCTAGAAGTACAACCAGGCGCAACCTCATCATCATGTGCCTCACCATGAACATCTGCTCCGCAGCTATATGTAGATATTGGTCGATGATAAAAAAAACGAAGTAAACCCGGTGCTAAAGAACGAGTGGAATGAAGATGCGGCATAGCGGGTCACAGCCAGCGGGGTTTCTCTCTCGTGAGGTTGAACAGGGGTGCCCGAGGCACGATGCGGCCGCCACGGATGAAAGGAACGGAGCTCCCAAAACGCTCGCCCCGCTGTTATTGGGGCCTCTCTCTGCTCGCGTTATTAGGCCCGGCTCGGAGATATTCGTCCCATCCCGCGCGCGGTCTGCGAGCGAACGCGCCGTGGAAAACGCGGTTTCAGTTTTTGGCCCCCAGGCGGGGCTAGTAGTCGATCGACGGAGGCGAGGCCGAAAGCGGATTACGGCGAGAGAACGCCATCCTCATCCTCCACGAAGTGAGTGAGAGAGAGAGAGAGAGAGAGAGGACGAGATTGGATTTTTCGGAAAGAGATTGCGAGGGTACAACGTAGTAGAGGAGCAGCGAGGGAGCTACGGGAAAGAGGGAGGGCGAGGCGCCCTCGCGCAACAAGTCGTCCGCAAACGCGAGCGTGCGTGGCGATTGTCGGCCCGGCGAGATCGCCGCGTGAGGACGTGCGCGTTCCGAGTTCCCGCTAGCGGCGAGCAGCAAGCAGCCAGGTGTGTCGCGGCTCTCTCGAATCCGGCAGCAGCGACGTTTCTGTGTGCATCGCGCTCGCTCGCTCACCTAGTTTTCTTGTTTTCAGCCTCGCTGGGGGCTGCTGCTGTGGCGCGGTGTGTTCTCGGTGTGGTTCTGGTGCCGCGCTGTGCCCGCCCCGTTTTTGTCATCGCCGCTCAATTTGCTTGCGCGAATCGGCAGTGTGTGACGCTACGCGTGACAGTTGCCACGGCTGACTGCTGAACGGCTCCGCTTCCAAGGCTCCCTTGCCGATCAGTGCTCCGCTTTGCGTGCCCGGCGCGAGGACCCCTCTCTGGGTCTTGACAGAAAACCGTCTCGAGTCGTCAAGGGCTTCCAAAGAGAGGTATCCACTGCGCGAATTCTCCGTAAGCGGGTGTCGGAGCCTTCGGATTGTTCGATCAGCGAGGCTTCTGCGTTTCCATCGTCCCTCCAGAAGGCTCACCCAGTGTCGTCTCGCCGGGACTGTGTGTGCCTGTCTCAATCTCCTCTCGTTTTGTGACACTGGAACGACGACGCGCTCGCCGCAGAGGAACCCCAGCGTTGTGTACCACCATCCGCGGATTCATAAAGCCTGCCTGTCCAGTATGACTCAGCCGCTGCAGCGCCGCTCCGAAGGTGAGATTCTGCCACGATAACGGTGCCTTGCCACTGTTTCTCTCTCGGTAGATGTGCATAATGTATACCCTCCCTTCCGATATCCAGCGCAGGTGCTCTTGAGAATACAGATTCTTTCTTCCTTCTGAAAAGCGCAATGGAAAACTGATGCTCAGACTTCTTTTTTTTTTTCTTTGAATATTTCCGCATTTACATCGAAGCCTTTCTTACCATGCCAATGTCACCACTATCATTCAAGAGGCAAAAAACTCGGAACGTATCATTCAGCTCTGCCACGGATAAGAAAACAATCAGTTTGCCTCATCATATCTGTCCTCTTATCCAATACGTATACACAGATATACAGGAACAGGAGCCACTCGGCTTTGTACGGGCTACGTCGTCAGTTTGCATGCAGTGCTGGTTATCGCTGGAAAAATACCGCCTGTAGATAACTAGATTCGACAGTGCGCGAGCATTGCTGCAACGGATAACTTACCGTGTCGTTTACGTTGCGGGTGACAAAGCACGGCGGCATTTTTTTCCCGCGATAACCAGTATCGCGCTATACGCAGTATCGCGCTATAAGCCAATTTAAATTTTGGCGGGGAGTCACGGCCCCAAGCCGTTCCCGCCCTTTTTTATCGCGCCAAACACCGGGGGGGAAATGCTCGCGCGCTTCTTCGACGAACATGTGGAGGAGACTGCTCTTGAGACGCTATTGAGGAGGGTTCTGGCTTTGAGAGGAAGTGCGCGTCTGTGCTCCAGCTTTTTTGGGGGCCTGTTTTCTTTCGGTGCTCTTCCGTTTCCGCTCCCGAACACCCTCCGACCAGGACATATGGAAGGCGGGCGGCGGGGAGTTGTCGCACAAATCGATTTATAAAGAAAAACCCGAGCAAGCGCAGTGAATACTGGAATAGAAGCATGGGCCGTGCCTCCCCAGGTGCATAGATAGAACCGCCGAGCGGTGGGAGCTTAGAGTTGTACTGGACGTGCAGCCAACGAGTTTTCTCGCCTTAGCTGTCTACTTTTTTTACTAAGACAATTAGATACAGAAGACAACACGAGCTATAGTTGTGAGTGCCGCTTGTCCCTGTGTTCTTCTCTCGATGGGATCGTTTTAGTTTGCTTTTGTATGTCTTCTCTAAACGGGAGCCAGTTAGCCCATGCCAAAGTAATAGTGAATCTTTCTACTCGACGCGTCTGGTTTTATTATTATTATTATTATTATTATTATTATTATTATTATTATTATTATTATTATTATTATTATTATTTGTGTAAGCATATACAAACACCACGAAGAGAAACAAAAGTGGGCTATCAATGGTCTCCTTCCTAAAAGACGCCACGCCCACTCGCTTGAAGCGCTGGGGAAAAACACAGTCAGGATGGGTCGGTGGACTACGCTTTCTGATAAGTCTGTGCATGTCTTCGGAGAGAACTAACAGCTTATTGGCGGACAACGTGGAGGCAAAACTTCGCCACCTTTTCAAATTTGAGGCAGTGGTGTCGAGGCAAAATTGGCCGAGGACAAATCAGCATGACGTCATCATTATCTCGTTCTTCTTTTTTTTATCATGCTATCCGCGTTTCTTGCAAATATTTGGGCCTTCTTTTTTTTTTTCTCCCAGGAATCGTGTAGAAAAATTGCCAGATGATAGTTTATGTTTATTTTCCAATCTCCTATATATTTTTATTTGTCAATGCCCAGAGAATCTCTGTCAGCTTGGCATTGCCATAATCCGTGACGTTGCAAGAAACTGGTGACGTTGCCACCACTGTGGTTTCGTTTTCGTTTGACCCAAGCTTCAATTATCGCTGAACGCAACCCGTGAGAGTTTCGGAAGGTCAAGACGCAGCGGGCTGTGTCCAAGCAATCATGCTTTGTCTTTCAGGATCATTTGCGCGCCTGTGTTCGCAATATCCTGTTAATGTGGACACGCTAGATCCGCGTGCGTTTCTTTGCGTGTCGATATAGAAACCGTAGGAGTGGCACTTCACGATTATCTGCGCCCGCAGATCCTCTTCAGCCGGCAAAGAAGCACCGTAGTGAGATCACCAATTTTATCTCCCATTATCCGCCCATGTTCGGTTCGCTTCTGTGGTTGCTCTGAGTATCAAACGTCAAGCGCACACGGCCACTTGCCTCGTGAATGGTTACTCTATAGTGCATTCACTTACGAGCCCCAGCGCAATACAGGAAAAAAAACAAGAAAAGAAAACAGAAAGCTATTTTTTTCTACTGCTACACGCGTGCACGTCACGCTGACGTCAATGCTCGATGATAACGCTGTGTGTCGGGAACCGCGCAAACGAGTGCCGATAACATCGCTTGCTCGATATTTTTGCCCCCTTGGGATTCCGGCAGCAGGATATCGGTGTACTTAAATTGAGAGCTTGGCTGTGATCACGCTGCTGCTTCTCCACTATTCGGCGTTTTATGCACGTCCACGTGATATGCGCCACGTCGAGGGAAAATAACCTCAGAAGTCGTTGATTATCAGTAATGGGCGGGACATGTCGCGCCATCTTCACTTATATCAGGCTGATCGTTCCGCAAAATATAAAGATGCAGAACACTCAGAACGACAGGCAGCTTATCTACGCTTATCTAGCTTATCTACTCGAGCTTATGTACGCATGTGCTTCTTTTTTTCCTCTTTCGTTTTTAAGTCATCGCCATAGTAAACCTCCCTTCTTTCTCGTTTGCACTTAATAGCGGTAGGGGGGACCCAGCAAATTTGTTTTTTACCCATAAACCATTTATGGCTCATAAACGCATGATGGCTTGGGATCCTTATTGCGAGATATATCTCTCAATGATTGCACTTTATGTGTGCTATTAACGGACACGACAGCGTACACAGAGACTTCTTCGAGAGTGGGTGGGCAAATCGTGATGCTTCCGATCTGTCATATACGTGCCTCCGTTATATGGGTGCACGACCCGGCTTCGACGGCAAAGCGGACGCAGCTGGCGCATAGCGAAGGGAAATTTCCCCCTTACCCTCAAACCTCCGCCCGCTGCCTCTTTTAAAGGTAGACCCTCCTCCCCCAACCCCTCCCCCCCGGCCTCCCTGACTTCGCCCAGTTGCCTGCGCGCTGCACCGCTTTTTGCTTCTTCTGTTTTCTTATTTCACTCCATTCCGTGTTTTGTTCCTATTGTGTTTTCTTTATCTCGGCATCCGCCAGCGCAACACCCCTTCCCCTGTTCGCCACCGACAACTCGTTTCCGTGCACGCATACTTGGCGACCGGCACAGCGTGAACGGTCATCTGTTTTCATTATCGTCGCCCAACAGGGACGCCGTTTCGAGAACGCGCCAGACAAGGACCGACCAACTCTGCGAACCGGGGTTGTTGAGCCAAGGCCCCGTGTCGCGAAAAAAAAAAAAAAAACACAAGAAACCCGAGGCCGATGGAATGTGGAACGGTTTCTCTTTACTACCTAAAACCAGCTTGGCGCGAGTTTTCTTTCGTTTCTTCTTCTTGCCTTTCTTTTGTACGGCGGACTGTTACGGAATCCCTATTAAAAGCCCGTGAAGGTAAATGGGAGGCTCGCTCCTGCAAGTCACTGGTTTAAATGAAAAATCCGAAGCATAGCGGAACAACGCACCTTCTCGGCTAATTCTTTGTTTCCTGAAACCTGCACTGCCGCGAAGCTGGAAGCTATCCCTTGGTGAACTGAAACTCCCTACACACCGCCGATCACGGTAAAGGGTACATTCGATAAAGGGTTGAGAGCCGTAAGTAAACACTTGCTCAGTGAGTAGTAGTACACGGCTGTCGTCGCGGTAAGAGCTGAACCGCAATAACAAGGACAGAACTGATTACGTAGTGTTTACTTCTGCCTTGTCGCGACAAAAGAAAGGATGACGTTGTCGCTTCAAAAAGGAAAAAGAAAGAAAACGCGTTGCAAGATCCTGTGCGTGAGGCGCTTTTCGGTAATGTCGCCACGTCTGACGTCATCCCGCTCGCAAACACTGCAGCAGCAGCAGCCCCTCAGCGACCAGCGGCGAAGCAGGTGACGTCGACGCGAGGTGTTTCCTTGTGACGTTCTCCGTCCTGGTAGGCGGCGAATCGGGATAGCCCTTTTTTTTATTTTCGTTTCGGCGACGTAAACAAGCCGCCCGTGTTAGACTCGCCTCCTACTTCTCTACGACTAGCCGCAAGTAGCCTTCCTTTAATAAACAAAGAAATGATTCAGCGGCTCTCGTTTCCCTTCTCTCGGAATGGACCAGCTTCTCGTTTAAATGGCATAGCGCGAGCGGGCTGTAGCGATAACTCCTGTTTTATTTCCGTCCCTGTCGGTCCCACGGTTTCCACGGCGTCTTCCCCGGCTTCTCTCTCATTGCATTTTAACTCGTCCTCTCCGTACCTACGTCGTCTCGATTTCTCGGTTTCCTTTCGCTTTCTCTACCGGGCGCATCCGGTCGGCTAGGGTGAGAGATGATAAGGACTGCTCGGTGCACCGCAGCCCCGAGGCGGTGGAGTCTTATAAGATGTCTGCCGAACGTCGCGCGCTGCGTGCAACGATGGCGAAGCGAGAGAGAACGTATCAATGCGCCGATCATTCGGGCCCCGCGCACACCTTGCCCGACGGGCGTGAAGCGGAGACCGGGCGCGTACGCCGCAGTCGTTCTCTCTTGCGACTTCGTTCCCACCGCGGGACAAGAGCATACGCATAGACCCTGCCGACGGGCGCCCTCGGGCACTTCATATCAAACCCCACCGCTTCTGTAGCCGTCGTAAGTGGCTGCCTCTGTGCGAGAAAGAAAAGAGAATCACCTCGGGGTGGGTCTGCCTCTGCAGATTGGTGACATATCTATCGCAGCGCACCCGGAACGAAATGCTGCGGCTTTCTTTCTTTCTTTCTTTCTTTCTTTCTTTCTTTCTTTCTTTCTTTCTTTCTTTCTTTTCTGAGTGCGGAACTTGCCTACCTCGTAAGAGAGCCTTCTGTGCTGTTTGCACTTTGGCTGCTCGAGGGAGCCGACTCAATGGTCGCTCAGTGGCCGCCTTGGCACGGTCACACTTTGTCCGCCCGCAGCTCGCTGCGACGTGCGCTGCGAAGCAGTCGGCTTTGATCACCTTGATTATGTATTCTTTTCTGTTCCTCGCTCTTATTTTGTTCTTCTGTTGCCGCAGCCGCTCTTCTCCTAGTGACTGTCTGCGAACTGGTTCTGTTTCTTGCAGGCGGAAACCCCCCTGAACGCGCGGAGACACACGCTCTCCCCCCCTCCCTCGCAGTCGCGCTTGCGGACAGCAGCCGCTCAGAGAAAGCTCCCTCGTCCGAATTGACCATTAACGTATAACAGCGCAGCGCTATCGAAACTGCGGCTGGCCTCCTGCCAGCCTGCCAGGTGGTCCTGCAGTATTGTCTCGCTGCAAGTTCCTTATAATATTCCGGAATCGCGTGTGTTTCGTTTTTCCTGTCGATTCGTTGCCAGTCAGCTCCTTCGCGCGGTTTCGTGAAATAGCTGCCACTATGCGGCAAGGTCGCTTGAACTTCAGTTCTGAAAACGAGTCCGCTCCGAACTCTGCAGCGGTGAGTCATCCGGGTGTTGCACGGGTCGTGTGACGATTAAACGCAGTTGTGCGTTTTTCTTTTTCTTTTTTTTTGTGAAGATTTATTCAGCGTTATTGAAGTCATGTAACCGCCGCCGTGTACTCCAGCTTTGATGTCCAATTCGCTGTGTAATTCGTTTCTCGGTCGTAGAACTGCAGCGCGTTGCGTCCGGGTCGCGCGTATTTGTGCTGTGACGTGAACTGGTTGCACCTCCGTGCTGCTTCGTGCGACGACTTTAAGCGGTTTTCTGGACACAAGAGCGCTTCGCGACTTGCCAGCCGTCTCTGCTGCGGACAGTCCGGTGTCTGCGCGCGCGGAACGGATTCGTGAACTCGGCGTATAATCAGTCCGTTGCCATGCGCATGGCCCTCGCATCGCTATGGTGTTTTTATTGAGTCGGCATACGCATGTTTAATGCCCGCCTATATACAGGCGCATGGAGAGATGTCTACGTAACGCTCCCTGCTCCTAGGTAAGCTAGAGCTTTCGCTCTCCTCATGCATATATCATACGTACGAGTAGAGGGTAGGAAGAGAAAAATGGACGCGTCCGATAATGGCGGCAGCGGAGCCGTGCCGTCGGCATGAACAGAAATAACGCCCGTATCTATGCCCGCCCTCGGTTCTACGCGCCGTCGCGCTTAATTTCGGGGCTGGGACCGTGCACCCCGTCCAACCTCCTCCTCCTTACCCTATAGAGGAGTGTACGAGGGTCTTGGGTGCGCCTTGGCGGCAACGCGAGCACTAAAGGGCGCGCTGTGGCTATTACGTCTTCGGAAACGGAAAGTTCACGCGTCTTTCTTTCATTTCTCTGCCCGTATCTGCGCGCGTTCATGTCGGGTGCGAACCTACCCCGCATCTAAACGCGCGTGGAGGCGCGACAGCACGAGACGAAAATGAAGCCCCCGACCGGGGAGGAGAAGGCCATTGCGCCCGGCTACGCCCATCCTATCTTACGTGCACTAATAATAATAATCATAACACTATGTATCTGTCCCTGTGGTCCGCTGTAGTCTTAAATCTCGAGTTGCATGCGTTCAAGCTCCGATTTAGCGTGCTTCATTGATTGCGCTTTGGCTTGAGTTCCGCCGCGTTTGCCGAAGCCGGCATCGAGTGAAGGATGTTATCATCTCTGGGAGCCTTTTTCCTACATCGCTTATGAAAAAAAGAACAGCCCCTCGGTGGGCGTTGAGTCAGGCGCGTTTATTAATTAAGTCGACGGCTCTTTGATGCAGGGCCATATGTCGGAACGGAAAAAGGAAAGAGGATATTTTCATGCTTTTTGTGTTCTTGACACCGTACTGAATCAATAATTTGTTGGGACAGGCGCTATCCGCGAGTCAGTTATCCCGGGACGCCTCTGCAGCCATATTTATACGCCTCCTTCAAAGAAACGTACACGATACGCTTGTTGATTCGCCGGACTTCGCGACGTGTGAACCATGTGTGAACCATTGAACGATAAATACGCACTTTGACGGCAGAAAGGAAAGAGAACAGAATTAGAGGCGTTCCTGCTTTATGAAGAATATCTTCTACCCTAACGTTTGTGTTCTTGCCATAGTACACGTGTGCTCGTTCGGGCGCGCCTGTGGTATGTCAAATGGTGTTTCCGCTATGCTTAGAAAAAGAGAGAAAGAGAGAGGAATGAAGGAAAGAGACCGGACAGTTTCTTTTGCAAACCTAAACTCGCCGTGTTCTGACGACGGTGGACGCGTGGTTTTGTCTCTTTGTTATTTCGCGTAAAATTGTTTCCCTCTGCTGGCCTGACGCTGAAGGAAAGCTGCATATAACGATCGCTTCCTCTCCGCAGACAACCATTAACCGGGAGGAGAAGTTTCGTGCCCGAATGCGTAATCATCGTCCATTTCCCCTTCGCTCGATGTGGCCCTCCCGATGAAGTCATTTTTCCTGCATTGGTCTTTGTTATTAATTGAGCGCGCTTCTTTTTTTTCTCTTCCAAGAAAAAAAAAACAGGGCCAGAGAATGGAGTGAAATGCATTCTCATGTCTCGCTTTAACGAGATAACGAAAGGGATAGCGGCACGTGTATACAAGTCAGGCGACGCTATAGACAGACGGAATGACTGCCCCTCTCGCTCTCGTTGTTGTCGGGGCCTCAAACCTGGACGCGTTAAACCTCTTCCCTCCTCTCCGTCTTCCGAGCGAAAGTCGCAGCGTCAAATCCCTTTCTCCGTTCAAGAGGAACGACCGGTGGTCTGACCGCTCCTTCAGCAAGGAGTTGAGCCTTGCGACGTGTTTAAACTAGTCTAAAAACGACAGCACAAAAAACGGATACGACATCGTCAGGGGCACACAGAAAACTCACGCGGGCCGCGCCGTCCGTTGCAAGATGGCGTTCGATTACGTTGAACCCGGCACCGGCGACACTGGCCAGCAGAACGAGCGGAGGAGAGCTTTCCATTCAGGAGATCACGTTGCAAAGGAAAATAAAAAACCTACAGGAGGGTAGTTGTAGTGAAGGCAGCAGAGAGCTCTTCCGCCTATCATTTATACCGTTGATAACGCGTGCCCACGCACCGGAATGAGACAGGTCCCGGGAGGGTGCGACGCGCAGCGGCTATAGCTGCAGTGAAAGCGGCGACACGGGGAGAACATCTTGAGAAACCGGAGCGTATACATATATATATATATATATATATATATATATATATATATATATATATATATATATATATATATATATATACGGTCAGCGCACGAACGCGTTACTTCGTGAAAGAAGAAGTAGGAAGAGAATGTCCGGCGTTGGGAACCGAAATGAGAAATGGCCGGGGGATTTACACGGAGCTAGCTATAGCTAGCCGCGAGGTGAGCTTGTACGGCTAAAGCCTCCCGCTATACGAGAGGAGGAGGAGCGGACTTCTCCGGCGTTATCGCTGGAGGGTCTGGACAAGCCGGCGGCGCGTGTTGGCCGCGGCGCATTGGCGCCCTCTTACAGCTTCCAGGGTAGCCGCGCACCGAGCAGTGACAGCCTGTCACGTTACTCATAAGCTGATAGCGGCGCGGCCGCTCTGCGGTTTTTTCATTATTTCTCCCCACTTCGTCTCCTCCTTCCTTCCTCCCATCGCGTAATGAACGGGGTTCGTTGACCACAGCGCCGCGTAGGGAAGCGGACCGCCCGAAACAAACGACGTGTCATACAGAGAGAGGCGCGCGGCGTGCTGGCCTTCCGTTTTGGCATAAGGCGCGTCCCCTCTCTCTCTCTCTCTGGTCGGCGTGTTTGCCTTGGATCGCCACATCCAACACCCCCTCCCCCCGTTCTCCGTCCGTCGCCCTCGACATGTTACCCCCGGCCGAGATGCTTAATAGGGATCCAACCTTCCAGCACTCCTTATCCTCCTTCACCTTCCACGCCCTCGGTAGTGTATGGTACGCTGCTTCGTGCATTCGAAGCCTCTTCGCTTATGCTCCTTCTTGAAAAGAAAAAAAGTACGGCCTTAGTTTATGCGCCGTTCTTTTTCCGGCTTTTATAAAGCAGCCGCGCGCGTGCTTGAGATCACGTATACGGAGCAACGGGTGATGGTTCTGTCTTGCAACGTTTCCTTCATTTTTTTTTCTTTTTTCGAAGTGGTCGAGACTCGATTTGTCTGCTCTCCGTTCGGTCCTTTCCCTTTCGTTCCCGCGTCTTTAGCGGCGAACGTAGAAGACAGCGCCACCTTCGCCGTTTCGTTCGCTATCTGCGAGCGGATCGCCGAGATACCGGTCCTAACGGATGGCGACGTCCCCGCAAACGGAGCACAAAAAGCTTATGGGAGAAATATATGAGCGAGGCGGCGGGAGGACTGAGCAAGAGAGAGAGTAAAAAAAAAAGACTAAGAGAGAAGTGGAGGAACGCTATATACAAGGCCTCACGGAGGACGCGAAGAAACCGCATCTCGTGGCTCGAGAAGAGTTAAGTTCACGGGCGGTCCAAAAAATACCGGCGTGCCTGCCTGTTGCGCCTTCTTTCCACTTTCACCATTGCGTCAACTCTCTTGTCTTGATGCTCCTGCTTCCTTCCCACTGAGAAGGACCGGTCGGCGCTCCTGTACAAAGCAGTCGTGTGTGTGTGTGCGTGCGTGTGTCTGAAGTGCCTGCTTCCACAGCGATTTGTCATTTGTGAGCGACGATCAAGGCTCGGCGACTCTCTGGTCTTCCCCGCTCTCTGCACAAGGAAAACACTTCACTTTCACTTGTTTTTACCGCGGAGAGTCTCTTCTATCTCGTTCGCCGACTGCTTTCATGACTCCTCCATCGTCGTTGTCTTTCGCTTTCCTGTGCTAGCTCCTTCCCCACAAGCCTCAGCAGTGTGTGTGTGTGCGTGTGGACGGGCCTCGGTATTCCTCCAAACCGAAACTTATAAATGAACCCCTTGTCGCTCCTCGCCGAACGAAGTCTCTCCCCTTCCTCTTTACGGTTAGTTCATCGCTTCTCCGCCTCTTCTTGCGCGTCCGTGTCGCCCGGCGTTCCAGCCTCTCCCTTTCTCTCTCTCTCGTCTTCTCTCTATCTCTACGGGATGCCGCGGCAGCCAGCTCGCGAGACGGGCCGAGCGCGGAGAGAGCATCTGGACTGCCTCCGCGGCTTCGATTTCAAAGGGGAAGCAGTGAGGACACCCGCTTGCAAAGAAAAAAAGAACGCGCCCCGAGCGACTTCCTGATCTCGACGGCTTTGTCCTTTGTTGACTCTGCTTCTTTCTTGCTAGCCCTCTCCCCCTCCTCATGTCCCGCTCTCTTTGAACTCCAGTAGTGTCAACATACCGCGGAAACTTTCCAAGGGCGAACGGGGAGCCGAGCAAACGACGCAATTTGAGAAAGGCATGTAAATAAAGAAAATAGGAAAAGCGCCGATGGGTTTCAGAGAAGCTGCGCACCGCGGCGAATGTCAGCGGTCAGCCCAGCTGGGACGCGGTTATAGATGAAACGGCCGGCCAGCAGCGTCACTTCACGCTCGCTGGACGGGAAAGCCCCGAGACCAGAATGGCGGGAAGAGGGACCCTTTCTTCTTGGGTTTCGGGAGGTCAGCCACGGTTGACCAGCGGGCCTTGAAGAACGCGACCAAACGCGAGAACGCCGACACTTGCTATTTGGCTCTTCTTTCGCTCTCGGTTTTCTTTTCTCTTCCTTCTTCTTTTTTTTTTTCGCAGGCCGTTAAGCTTCCTCGAATCGCGACATCTCCTCCCCCCCCCTCCCTCCCTTCTTTCGTGTCTGTCAGTGGCTCCTCGAAGTCTGTTTCTTTTCAGCTTTTTCTATTTATTTCTCCCTTTCAGTCCCCTGTTACCCCGCTTGAATACCGCTGTGCTTGTACTGCCCCCCTACATTCCGCCCCATATGTGGTACGAAAAGGTCATCCATACGGCTTTCGCGCGCACTGACACAGGGCAGGAGTCTGTTCCGTGAGGATTCCCGCCGTGCTAGACCGGCGGGAGGCTTTTGACGGAGAAGGCACGAGGAGAGCATGCGACCAATCCCTGCCAGTTCCATCACTCTACAGCTTGCGTGTTCTTTCTTTCTTTCTTTTTTGTGTGCTATGCTCTACACTCTCGCCGTTTTTTACGATCCATCCGACCCTAGCTAGCCCCCGTCTGTCGGAGGGGGCCCGATCCTGCGTCTGGGTAAAGTCAAGCTCGTGCTCGCCGGTCTGGCGACAGGCGACTCACGTTTCCCCTACGGTACACGCCTCCGTGGCCCGTGGTGGGCGTGGGAGGAACAAGCATTGCAGGCTCTAGCCATGGCTAGGGCTAGGGCGAGATAGCGAAAACGAGAGGACCCCGTCCGTATCGGTGATCAGCGTCTGGCGACTCGCTCCACTGCCTCGCGGGAACTTGGAGATCGTAAATCACTTTGACGCCTGCCTCGGGCCGAAGCGTGTACTCGCGTCTTCGGAGCGACCTCGAGGAGACAAATTACTGTTTCGTTCGATATCAGGAAAAAAGAAAAGAAAAGAAATTGTCGCCTGTTTGGTTATCTTGACGTCTTGCACGAGCACGACGAAGTTATATATACTGAAAGTGGATACTTCCATTCGTTGCTTTCTTCGTATGCCTTGGACGACCAGTTCGTCAATGTGCTGCGACGGTCAATCATAACGGCGCCCAACGCCGGGTACGCAATTAGTTAACAAAAGTGGTGTGCCAGCCGTCAGGAATTGATCGTTATTTGAATGCTATTTGATTGTTATTTGAACGGAAGCGAAACTTCTGTTGACGAACAAGCTCTGAATCCGTCGGAACTGGTTCGGAGGCGGCTATGTTCGTCCGCACAAGTGTGAGCAGAATTTTTTTTTTCGGTGACGTCATGCGTTTTATGACGAGACGTGTACATCCAAAATAGGGGGGCAGAACGGAAGTAAAGGCGGGTGCGTAAAAATTCAGTTGCTAAAGCAAAATACCGAACGGTCCCTCGCTTTCATTGTCGCTCGCGAAACACGTGTACATGGGGGAACATTAGCAGCCAAGCAGCCCGGAGGTTGTTTCGTTAGCGAAACTTGCCTGTCGCAAGCGAAACTCGACCTCGGATGACGATAGCCCAACAAAACGGTTCCAACGGTGACAACAGTGAGCGGGACACCGGCTGGGATGGGCGCTGTCGTTTTGCAACGACAGCGCGGCTCTTCAACGGGGTGTTGCCTGGTGTCACAACCAGCTAAACAGCCAGCGTCGCAACGCGCCACGCTAGGTGTCGCTTAGCCGCATCACAGCGTTCGCGTTGGCCCCCACCTCTCGCATTGCTATTAATCATTACAAGGCGGCCCCGACTCCACCGTCCACTCGCACACAGCTGCGCAAGATAAACTGTGCGAGTCACACGACGCGTCGTTGATGCGTTCAAGCGTTACACAACGGTTGTCATTTCAAAATCGGAGTCATTAAGAGAGGAGTAGGCGGCCAGTGGGGCCGGGCAAAAGGGCGTTTCCGGCTCATAACGCACCCCGGAGTTGAGCAAACATATGGGAACACCCTCCTATAACAAGAGAAATAGCTGTACAACGAGCACAATGAAAACATCTCCCTGGCTTCTCTCGCCGATCATCTATGCAACGCACCACCGCTCTCGTCTGGAGCCATATCGCGTAGTATGCAAAGTGCGAGCTGCTTTGGAAAGAAATAGCCGGGTCGCCCGTGCCTCTCCACTCTAACGAGCACGAAGACGCAGTTTGCGAGGCTCTCGTTATTTCTGGCTCGTCGGCGAACGAGGACTTGCCGAGAACTGCCGTTCGCGCTGCGCGATTGTACGGTGCCGAAGAGCGTTTTCGCCCGCTGCCTTCACTATACGTATACGAAAGTGTCGCGCGCCGAGAGGCACGCGCATATAGGAACTCGCTCGTTAAACCCGCACGCACATCGCCCTCCGAAGTCGTTGTCGCCACCAGGTCGACCATCCGGCGAGAGCGGCACTTCTGGCCAATTAGACCTCTCAATTAGCGCCCCCGACCACCAAACAATAGAGCTGAGACGGAGTCGGGTGTGTACACACGAGAGTAGGGTCGCAGGTGGGGATGGGGGGAAAAGGGGGAGCTGTAGACGTCACCGGGCTGTGCGGTAGTTACACGCCTTCGCCCTGCATGGAAGTCAAAGGGCGACCATTTCGCGCTCTTCTCGTTGCGATTGGCGCTGCGCGGACGACCGCGGTGGTCTGTGCGACTGTGTCCCACTGACGGCGTCGCGCACCGGCCTAGCTTTTGGGGCGCGGGATGCGCCATACCGTGTAACGACGGAGCTGCGGATCTCGTTCCGGCTCGCCAGCAGGGAGCTGTCTCTTTTCTCTCTCCTTTATTATTATCACTATTCCTTTTTTTTTTTTTTCGCGACTGACTCGTGCGCTGCGGTGACCCCGTTTCTCGTCGCGCAGCGTGCGCGCCTGGCATTGTGTCAGGCTCGCCGGCGCTGTTTTGCCACCACACTTCCTCCTCCTCCTCCTTTTCGTCACCGTTCGCCCTTTTGGCTTTAGACGTATAGCGCGTTCCAGCTTTGATGTTGCGCAACCGGCCACGCCGACAGACACTCTGATGGGGAGAGTATCAGGATATATGTCACTCTCTTTGTCTATCAAAAGTTCGCGAAGAGCTTACAGAGAATGTGGAAAACGATAAAACATTTTCGTGCTGGATTCATTCGCGACGTATCCAATTAAATGTACGGAGTTTTTTTTTTTTGCCTTTGCAATGAGCAGAACAGCTTCAGAACGGATCTGGTTAAGCTGCGCGCCATTTCGCGAAATTGGGTCGAACGGTCGCAGTGCGGACAAAATTACGCCGAGCGGGCAGCAAGAAAGCACGAATAAGCATATCGTCTCTTCCTATACCACGAGCTGTAACGCCGCATGCATTTCTGTTGATGAGTTTATAAATTTTTTTTTATATAGCTGGCTTTCTACAGTATATATATAGAGAGAGCAAGCACGGTTTGCGCCGTCCCACACGTCTCTCACACTATACTCCGCACTGTCGCAGGCTAAATGTCGCGTTTTTCTGCGCGCACGAAAAGACGTGAGAAGGCTGCGCGTGCGAACTTTAATCGCTTCTTCGTGCAACGAAGGCCCGGGTCGCCAAGCAAACAAACCTCTTCAGATTTTATTAAAGAACATCTTTCCCTTTATCTCTCAATCACGTTTCAGCGTCGCTTCATACTTCGCTCGCTTGGATGCTATCCCGGCTGACTCAAGCTGTTTATAGAATGTGAAAATTTAAATGTTTTGAATCTCCCTATACTGCAATGTTCCCCAATTTCGAAGTCGGTTTGCAGAGCGCTTCGTATGGCATGCGTCGGCGCAAAACCCTAACCACCTAGGCTGCCGTTAACTTCTTTTATACCGTCCTGCCCAGCAGCGTCCGCGCAAACCGGAGCGCGTAAACTACATAGCAGCGTAAACGACGTAGCAATGCCAGGGGGCAGCGAACCGTGACGTATACCCACTGGCCTCCACCAGCCCACGGCGGCCCCTCAAGTGCGTGCCGCCGTCACGTCTTGCCGCCCGAATCCGCGCCTGGAGGAAAGGGCTTGGATTCGGAAGTGGCCGAGGAAAGGAGGGGGGTCCGCAAGACTTCTACGTCCCGCTGTCGACGTCGAGGGCCACGCCGCACCGTCTGTGTGCGACGGCGCGACCCTGCGACCCGGTCGAGCCCCCGGCGCGTAACAGTTGTGGCAGGCCCTGCCCGTCCTTTTTCTTTTTCGCATGCACGCGCCCCGTGTCTCACTCTGATAACTCCGCGGCGGCCTCGTAAGGGGGGCTTGCGAAAGAAAGAGCGGCGGCCGCGCTTTTTTGAACTCGCGCGCGCCTTCGACATCAAAGGATTCGCGCGCGCGTGCGGCGTTTGGAAGAAGAGGCGCGGAGAAAAATGCCGCGAAAGAAGCGCGCGGGCGGCAGTGACGGAAACTGAGCGCACAGCAGCAGCTATGCGTGCGACGAAGAAGAAAGCTTTTCTTTTCTTTTTTGCCGCGTGTGCATACGGGGAAGGCGGAACCGAAAAGACGTTGCGCTACCTGAAAGGCCGTCTTTTCACGCGGCGCCGAGACGCGCGAAAGCGGTGGCTCCGGCTGCGGTGGATCGGTGCGCGGCCACTCGGTTCTGCACCTCGCCGCTCCGCTGCCCGCACGAGCGTACGCAGTCGTCGCGGTGAGACGGAGACGCGCTCACCCGCGAGGCCGCCGGCGATTTGCGCAGCGGTCGCGGTGGGGCGCCTCTCGTGTACGAACTCGAGCATTTCGTCGTTCTCTCGGACACGTGGCTGCGCCGACGGCTGCAGTCAGGCTTACCTGCATGCCTTGGCAGACGGTCTTTCGGGAGTTAACGGTACCGTCCTCTCGTAATCGCTCGGAGGTTTGATTTGGCCGCGCGTCACGCCGAACTGCCATGGCAGCGGCTGAACGAATCGAGGAATGGGACAGGTTTCGACGCATGACGCACTACAGTGAAATCACGGCCTCCATCAGACTTAGCCTGAACGTGTCTTAAACGCCTTTTCGTTTCTCGTGCGGATGTCTTCGGAGAAGTCTGCTTACGGTGCGCCTTGAAACCGATAGTTTTGTAATAATAATAATAATAATAATAATAATAATAATAATAATAATAATAATAATAATAATAATAATAATAATAATAAGTTTATTTACATCATAAGCAAAATGCACGTTGGTGGAGACCAACGGTAAAAGCTGCCGAGATGGAAAGCAGGCCACGTGCCCTCATAAATATATCAGCTGCACAGCTACATGATGTCATAGACACAAACAGTAACAAGCTCACCGAAACATATTTACTGGGCTAAGTTAGATAATTAATAAATACCTCCCCGACAGTCTGCCTATACATGCGTCTTCCTTACTACGCATTGGATGGTTGCTGTTCACTGCCTGCGTTCGTTATAGAACGCATGCCGCGGTGGAGGTGTCTTGAATGTTCAGGGTTAAGTCTTAAAGCGGCTACAAAACGCAATTCGCTTGTCTTTTCCATTTGTATACCAGTCTATAATATAGCGTGCGAAAAAGCCTTGCGTGCGCGGTAACCTCATAGAGTGTGCAGTGCTGCCATGCCAAGAGCGTTCTGCGCGTGGGCTCTGCATGGAAGGCGCCGCTTAGTGAGCACCGTTACAAGGAGGTTGCACCGCGGACTTCGCGAACGCGTGCAAAGCGAGCCAACAGACGAGGAAAACGGGAGCCATAATTTTTTGGGGGGCGAGAAGCACGCGGGTGCGCGCTTGGCGTCGCGGTCCTTCAACGCATGGCTAGCGTCCCCGTGCCTCTGCAGGCACGCACTTATACGCACGCGGCGTTGTGGATCTTCGCTAACGCAGGCGCTCGAAACGCATGCGCCCCGGCCGCCGCCGCCGCCAGTGGCCTGATTCTGCTCGGGGTCGTCCTGGCTGGACGGAGTGTTGCGAGTCGCGTTGTTCCGCCAGAGTTGCCACTGTCTACTTCTTCTTCTTCTTCTTCATCTTGTCCTTCAGGCTACGCGGTGGTGCTTTCGTGCGTGAACGACCAGCGCCAAAGCTGCCCTGGTGGCCAGCAGGCTGCTCGAAGCAGCGGTCATCGCTCTAGTGTCCCGTGTATGCGAGTGTTTTTCCTAACAGAAAAACATTCATGTTTGTAAACAAACAGTCGCTGTTTGTTTACAATACAGCAATATTTGTAGTTACTTTTGTAAACGTGGCCACGCGACGCCCTCTCGCCATGTTGTCGGTTTGCAAACGTCCTGCGATATACCGCTTTTGTTGCTGTTCAAGGCGTGCAGCTCGCAGGAAAGGGTGGTCCGTCATAAATCAATGTTTTCTACATCAATTTGTGGCTGTTCAGGGCAGAAACGTCGCCCGTTAAAATTATTGCACGACTTTCTTCTTCTGCATCCTCCTCCTCAGTCTCCTCCTCCAAAATGAGGGGCGATCGTCATCTGGGACGTGAATTCAAGCACACCGCGGCGTCTCTGCATACTGCCCCCATCTGCCCAGTCGCCGCCATCAAAGAGCAAATCCACAACCGTGTACTCCATACTGGAACACCACTGCAGTATAGTTCATCAAGCACTTCCACTGACGACGCCATGAGCCAAATGTACGCCGTCTTCTACGGTGCAGTGTCGCGTGTATAATCGATCGCCCAGGATAAGGCTGTGTATCTTAGTGGGTGAGGGTCATCGCTTACGTTTTGCGCATCCAGCCTGAGTATACAGTGTAGGAGCATTCCAGAATTTCGCACTTAGTACCTTCGCAAGGCTCGATGTCACATCACCGCCAGCGTGAGCCATTAAGGATATCGAACGCCGAGCTTCATTAAACTCAAATTTCCGTGCTCGTAATTTGCTTCGCATCTGACTATGAAAGATCCTCTTGGTTCTCTTCTTTTTTTTCCCTCGATATGCGTACACGTGGCGCGACGATCTGGCGAGGTCCAGCTGGCCTAATGACCGGCGCGCATCATATAGCCAACGTTACGGCACCGTTGACCATAAGAAGAAAAATCGAGTCCAGCGCAAACATCTCCGCTGCTGCTACCGGCGGATCGCAGAAACGTTGGACCGCGCTAGCCTTCGCTCGCCATCTGTTTCTCCGATCAAGAATCAACTTACTCTTACCTTGATCGCGCGCGATTAAAGCATCGACCAAAGCGGCGCGCGCGCAAATGCGCGCGCACGTCGCCCCGGGATTGTCGCATTTTCTTTATTAACGTATAACGGGTTCACGCCGCGCCGCCCTGGCTAACGCTAAGCGTGTAGTACGGGCTCACTCGAGAAATGGAAGGGGGGGCCAGGGGGGGTCTCACGCGCAAGAGGGTCAAGGCTTAGGTGTGCGGCAGGGGCCCGCCGATCGAGCGCTAAGCGCGTCGACTTGGCGGTCTGCAGGCCCAGCGCGATGAGAGCGAATTGACAGCGATTGCTGCCGCTGGTCAGCCACGAGGCCAACGTTTCGCGCGCGCCGTGCCTTATACTTCGTAGCTTCGCCTCGTGCGCAGGCTGACGGCGGCGCCATTACGCGAAGCCGTATATAATGCGCGCCGCACGGGAATTCTCCGAGAATTCCTGTATAACTCGCCTGTGCATATATGCATCCACGCCACTCATTGCGCCGAGATGTCAGGCAGGCAAAGCAGGCAGGCGGTATACGCGTCTCTTCGAACCCTTCTTCTCTTTCCTCTACGGGCCGATGTGTTGTTTGCCGCCGCTGACCGACTTTTCCCGTAATAAGTAAGGACGTCCGGTGGCGAACCGCTCTATCTCGAAACAAACAAAAAAAAACTATCCTTTCTTTCTTTCTTCGTTTTGCTTTTTGCTGTCGCTTCCCGTCTTACCTTTCTCGATGCCCTTGCCTTGCGCGGAGCGGGGACCCCCTTTTGTTGTTTGCACAAAAGAGTTGACGGGAGCACAATGCCGGTAGCTTTCGGGTGTTTGTTGTCGGTGCCGCGGTGGTGCCGAGAGCGTGATTGGGGTAGGCCTGGGCATCTATATGCCATGATTGCTTTCCCGAGCAGCGGTGGTTTGTGTGCTCGCGCCACCGTATGTGTGTATACCGTCGTGGAGAGATGGACGGGGTAAGAGAGAAATGCTCGATTCCCAGGTGCGCGCATACCCGAGCAATCGCGTTGTCTGGCGCCAACGGCATTCTTCGCCGCGTCGTTAGTGAAAAGAAAAAAAAAATCGCCTTCGCTTGCGGGGTGTCACTGGGCGCCACTTGGGCGGGTGTTCGAGGCCGGTGCACCTTGGAAGACATCACACACCTCTATCTGTCACATAGCTGCATGCACTCTGCGGCATGGAGCCCGAGCCGATCAGATTTGTTCACGCGTATACTGCTAGGAAGTTGTCTTCTGTACTGTATAGCCTGGTGAAGAAAATATTTATTTATTTATTTATTTATTTATTTATTTATTTATTTATTTATTTATTTATTTATTTATTTTCAATACTGTTAGTCTCATCGAGACCATAGCAGGTGAGCAATTATACAACGTGAATATACAACTTGCTACACCACATGTATGATAACTATAAGGTAGATGTTAAACACAATTCGTACATATACATCTGTATTAGAAAGGTACTTGCTACATGCGCCTATATACAGATTACAGTCTAAGGACCTAAGTACCACACATCTACATAGTAAAGTCCAGAAAAAGGAAAGGTTATGTGATGCAGGCTCTTACGTTTTAGTTTGTGGGATATCCGTTATCTCTCTAATACGCGGTGTGCGTTTGGAGATTATTTCGCCCGTAAACGGCATCGGCGACCAATGCGGAGACAAAAAAAAAAAAAAAAACTCGCCGCTCCCTCGAGGTACTGCTGATTTCCTGCCCCGCCGCTCCTTTTCTAGGCTGGTCAGCGTTATCCCCGGACGAGCTTCCGCATTCATTGCACTTGCGGTTTTATTGGGGTCACTCTCGATTCTGACTCGGCGAAAGCAGCAGAGGTGTACTACTGCAGCACCGCTCGCGTTTCCTAGCCGCAGGCTCCGCGGAAGGCTCGCGAAGCCCGCCGCGAGGAGCCCTCGGTGTAGGCGCGATAGGCGCGTACATACAGGAAGTATCTCGCTCGCATAGGTGCTCCGCAACGTATCGCATACGAAACGCCACTCGCGTTCGCTTTTGGATTCTTTAATTTCGCGTTACGCGGGTCGGAGAAGCTTTGCGGATATATAGCAGGAAGCAGCTGCACGCGTTGCGTGCGTTTCGTCCAGGAGCTTATGTGTGCTGCTATAAGCCTTCGTGCGGGCCTCCGTATAAGCAACTGCATTTGAGCCGGATGCTCTCTCCTCTGCTGGTGAACCGCTCTGACAGTGACGAGGCGGGGACGTTTCTTTCTGTTTTATTTTTTTTCGAGGTCTCGAGGTGTAGCGTATAACCCATCTCATCAGAAATGATCGTGTCGCATCGCGGAAACTGTATGTAGTCGCGGCAACAGTGCCTCGTCGGCCAATAACTACGTGCTGGCCATTAACGGAAGGCATGTTGGCAGGCATATCGTATAGAGTTGGACATACGTCTGCTGGTCCAGTGCGTGTGGTCCCGGCGTTTCGAACAAGTATGTCCACGGTAATTACTTTTATCACAGAAAATCACTTTCTTGGTCCTCGTTATTTTGAAATAAAAAAAGGTGAAAAGGCAGGTTCCGACAGAGAAGTATACTTGAAGTACATTGTACTTCTTGCTATTGTAGAAGCCATAATCAGAATTTGATGCAAGAAGGAACTCGAAATACAGCTGAGGTTGCACCCAAGCTTCAATACCCACCTACGCCAGTGAGTTCTGTTGTTTATGCAAGCACTTGTAAAAAAGGTGAACTGTAGTCCGTGACAACATAAGGATTACGAGGTTATAATACATACGCTCTCCAACTCAAACACAATTTGGAGAGATGCACCAGCCGATTAGGTAAGCTTAGTTACGTGACATAATGTGGTTTCTCATGTTTGAAACAACTGTTTTCTCCCTACACACCATCGGTCCTTGTGTCACCGGCTTCAGGATGAAACCCGGACGTAATATCAGGATCACCCACAAACTTTACCCAGAGGCGAAGTTTGTGGGTGGTCCTGCAGGTATCGCTGCTCAGCCAAAGGTATAACATCTGAGCACGAAACAAACTCGCTTTCATTTTCCACTTAGCCTAGCATTCCCATTAGCAGAGCAAAGTCATTAAGCTGTGAGCGGAATTCAGCGCTGGCTCCCTCTCTTTCAGGGGGGAAGGGCAAGCGCGCTGCATTTTTGTGGCTGGATTTTGCTTGTAATTCTTGGGCTGTCACTGACTGACTGTGTACGCTTGCTGAATACTTGTCGTTTACTCGTGTTTTTATCAGTCGGTGTTGTTTGCGCATTTCGTAGACTTCAGTCCTATTAAAGTTAGTGACGTTCTTTGCTTCTTTTCTGGTTTTCGTGGTTGGTAGTCGGCGGCCTGACTTTCACCGCCGCCGATGCGAGAGGCACACGCTCGTCACCTTTAAGCCAAATATTTGAGACGCAGGTAAGGTCGCACGAGAGCTTCGTTCGAGTCATCTGAAGGTTTACATGGTCTAGTTACAGGTGGCATTCTGTCGCGTCTTTTTTTGTCTTTCTTTTTCCGCCTATACTGGGCTGACGATGGCGGAACTCGTTCGCCGTCCAAGTCCGGCTGCGCGTTTTTTGAAGAGATGCGCCCTTTCGTCTTGCCGGCTCACCGCAGATTCGCTTAAAGACCGACTCCCGCAATGCATGGCAGTGCGCTTGTCAGCTTAACACGACCATACCTGGGGAGGGCCCACAAATTTTTAGGTGAACCCTTCTGCTGTTGTCCTGCCGAATACCTCACACTACGGCTGCACTCGAACACTATATCAGTGTTCGATGAAAACAACACACGGCGCCTGAATATCCTCATTACAACAAATCCTTCAATCGCATAATTCCTTGAAGGTGAACTTCTCTGCGCCTTCTTTCCCGGGATTTGGCGCGTCTGCTGGGTCGGCTTCTTGCCGAGTAAGGCGGGCCTGCCCCCGGAAGATAGTACAATAAGTCAAACTGCACTCGTAGATGCCGCGCCGATCTCAGAGGTGGCGTTATGGAAAGTGGGCAGATCCCGGAGGCAGGGTATAACCCGCGGCAGCGTGCACCACGTGGGTCGCAGAGTGGGTGTCTGCTGGTTCGCATGGCAGGCGCGTAATCTGTGATCACTGTGCTGCAAGACGCGTTGCCGACAGTCATCAGTTTTATAGCATTCAGTTAACCGCTCCACGTAGATTCCGAAATGCTCGTTGGATCTGCATCATTGTTTTCCCCCTCCAGCTTCCGTTGCTTTCCGCTGAAGCGCATCCCGGATGCCGTTGCATATCGAGCAGCGTTTCTGGACTCGGCACTCTGCGACGCGCTCTGGCTCGTTTGCGGAATTGGTTGCCGCCGGCGGATGGAGTCGACAGCGTCGTCGTTCGTTCGATTCCCGTTTCCGGGTGTTCTGGACCACGACCGCTCGCGGCTGTCACACGCTCCTCGGCGTCGTCATCACCCTCCTGCTTTTTTTATTTCTTTCTTTCTTTCTTTCTTTCTTTCTTTCTTTCTTTCTTTCTTTCTTTCTTTCTTTCTTTCTTTTTTCTATTGGAATGTCGACAGTAGGTTTCGCCTGAGCTCCTTTCCTCTCGCGTTTTTCTCGCTTTCGATCAGCGACGTCAGCGGGCACTTCCTCTTTGCTCTTTCTGTCTGACCTGCCTGCGCAGAAGGGAGAGAGAGAGAAAGAAAAAGCCCTCTGTCGGATGGTTTCGTCTAGGCTGGTTGGTTTTGCGCCTGATTGAAACGTCAAACCGAATAACTCGCCTGCGGGACACGCTAGGCGGAATGGCGGCTTAATGCGAGTGCTTCCTTTCCGGCGCGTGCCGCCGCCCTCTGCTGCCCATATATATATATATATATATATATATATTCACACACTTCAAGCTGGGTAAAAGACGAGGTTGGCAGAGTTCGTATGTTTGCGCGATACAAGTTCATGCTACTTGCACTACCAAGCGTATTAGATGTAATAGGCAGGGTCGTTAAACTCACGGGTGTGACGTAATGATTGAATCGACGAAGCTCCGCGATTGATTTGTTGGAGCCGCTATTTCGCTACCTAGCTGGAAGCGTCTTAAGTCTGACTCAAGTCTGGCTTTTAACATATTACATTTATTTTTCTTCACTAACTTTTGTTTTTCTACTTCTCGCGCGCAGAACTGAGATGTATATCTGGAATACGGGACTGGTCGCACTAGCACGCTTGATCACAATCACTGTTCTGACCTCAATGCAAGTGAGGTCAGCTGACTCCGTGCTGCGCGCTTGAAAATAGCGGATTTCATCGTTTCAGTTCGAAGCGCCCTACGTTCCTGGCTGTTATGCTGGATGTCCACACTATAATGTTTCCCGATGTATGTGCTATGCATGTGCTATGCCACATGCGTCTATCCAAGTGTGACTTAAAGGTATTTCCGTCCCACTAAGATCTACAAAAAGAGGGAACTTGGCTACTATGATCTTGTGGTTACTAGGGCTACTAAGAAAGTTTTCTGTTGCCACAGCGTCTTTAATTGGTGTCCTAAACGTATAAGGGCAATCGGAGCTAACCTTAAAACGACATTTAAAAAATACGTTGAGTTGTATTTCGTTAGGGTACCATTGTGAAGCGCCAGAGAAGCCACTCCTGCAGTGAGATGGGGCTTCGTGAGCTAGAAAAAAATACAATACACAGAAAACAGATAGCAACACTGCCTTGAAACTCCCGCATCAGCTGGCAGCCGTGAGCTTAGCCTTCATTTTCTCTCAGTTCTCGGCCTCTTGCTTCAAAACCAAAGATAGTCGTGTTTCGAAAGAATGCTTGTAAGTACAAACTAAATTACTGTTCCTCATTAGGAGTACACGTTAAGTAGTAAACAGTCTTAACCGTTTATGACAACGTGTGACGACGACTTCTCGTGACCACATTCCCAATTCACTCGCGCGTTCGAATTCCGGAAGACGCGGCGGCGCCACTTACTCCCAAGACGGGATCATTTCTTTCGTCGCCCCGACGTCCGTGCACTATGAAGCGGCCTAAGAAGATAGGATGCTACTACAAAGATAAAAGAATGCGTGAGAAAATGCAGGAGGCGACGGCAACCGAGAGGCAATGGCGGGAACGGCGCGGGTCGATCGCTTTACCGGATGTCTGCGCACGTCACCGCAGCCCAATTCACGAATAAGTATGAAGATAGCACGGATACCGGGAATCTCGTGTCGTCGGGTCCACGGACAACCTTTCTCACCGACCACGGTGGTGACATCGCGACTAGCCACCGAGATGCATGTGCGTGCAGACAGAAGAGCCGTGTGCACAAAAAAAAAAGAAAGAAAAAGAGTGGACTGCGCGCAAGACCCGTGCAAGAGCGAGCTCGACTTTCGGGAAGCTGGCTTTTCTTTCAACGCCGGTCCCGTGTACTGGACGGCCGGAGAATGGCGAAAGCTTCCTTTCCGGCCATCACCGGTCGCGTCGGCACCGACGTCGCCTCGGGTGACGTCTGGATCTCGTCGAAGGCGAAGAGTCCGGTGAAATCCGGTCGACCGTGGTATACGGTTGTTCGGCACTGCTTCCGCACGACAGACGAATGTACGTGGGAACGCACCGACGTTTCTGATGAGGATGAACAATCGCACAAGCCCACTGTGGGTGATAGGCCAAGGAGCTGCATGGTGGCATATAGCCTCTCTCTCTCTCTCTCTCTCTCTCTCTCTGTCTTCTTCTTCTTCTTCTTCTTCTTCTTCTTCTTCTCCTTCTTTTTCTTCTTCTACTTCTTCTTCTTCTTCTTGTTCTTCTTCTTCTTCTTCTTATTATTATTATTTTAATAATTTCTATTTCGTTTCTCCAATGTAAGACCGTTTCGCCTTCCAGCGCATGCCTACAAGAGCCTTCGGATCTTTGTTTTAGAAAAGAAAAATGGTACGAGAAAAGCCGACACGAAATTTGCGAATCACAATTACTCAATGCTGTACACGGCGATACCGTACCAACAACTCTGCTGTCGATCTAGAAAGATTATAAAATTATTTTTTGTGTCTAATTTTCGCTAGAATGCAAGGAGCAGATTGTACATACTGGAGGCATGAAGCGCGTTTATTTTATCTTGAAAAGAGAAAACGCAGTTATTCCTAGGCAAATGCAAAAGGTAACGACACAAAGACCGGAAGGAGCTCGGCGCTCTCGACGTTGCCACGGCGCGCGCGAGGCCGTCCAAAAGGGAACGTGCGCAAAAACGCGTGCGATATGCACATGCGACTCCGCGCGCGCCGGTTCCGATTTCCGGAAACGTCGCGCTTTTCCTTTCGACGCCAGGACGGCTATAGATGTCGGCGACCGAGATCTTCTTCCCTCGCGCTGTCGTGGGGCCGTCCTTCATGACGTCTTATCCGGTGTCGCCTGGATGTCGTCGTATACATGGTCGACGGTGAAGTGCGAGTTCGCGGAAATTCCGGTATACGTCGCCCCCGTGGCGTGGGACCTGGCGTGTTCCCCGTTCTCGGCGCAGGGCTATCGTGGGATGACGGGTGGCACTTTTGTTTTTTGTCTCTTCTGGTTTCGTCATTTCTCTGGCGGGCCCGTTTCCTGTTGTGCTTGTCGCTCTCGCGACGTTCCCGTGTTGCTTAGCGCGTGCTGCTTGTCGGAAGACGGCGGGAGTTATTACGCAGGGGAACCCCCCGGCAGCAGCTTTCTTCTCTTTTTTTTTTTCACTCTGCGCCAAAAAGATAGAGAAAGCAAAGGAATGCTCCTGTTTGCTGTAGAGAGAATGGAAACTGCTAAACTGCTACTTAGAAACACTTCCTTTTGTTCTTGTTGGTGCTGTTGTCTTCAGAAGTCACTCTAGACGAAAGTGAATACTAGATACAGGGAACGGGGGAGGCAGTCAAGGGTGGAGAGGGATAGATAGATACATAGGTAGAGAGAGAGAGAGAGAAAGAAAAAAGAAAGAGAGAGAGAGAGAGAGAGAGAGAGACGGGGAGAGGGGGGCACGATTGGCGTCTTGAGATGTGAACGGTGAGGCAGACGAAACGTGGTGTCAGGAGCGACTGTTACAGGAATTTGCACAGGGTGGCGAATAAAGGCCCCTTGTTGAAACTTTCCAGGTAGTTAGTAAGATATTTAGACTCTTGGGAGTCTCTTAAACGGTGCGTCGTCAAATGCGTAGGTCCTCTATAAATTACCAATATTGCGCGTAACCTTCGATGCGGGGTCGATGAAGTGGTGCTCTCGGGTGAATGCAATTCGGTGGCGTTGGTGTTCGTAAGCATGCTGGCAGAGAGATATATCTTTTGACTAAATAACAAAGTTCCAAGGAACGTTTCTTTGCGGGCCTTATAGAGGCTTGTTCTCGGCTGACGGTGTTATTGATGTACGCTCGCGTTACCGTGCGAATTTTTCTCAGTTTTCTTCTTCTTTCTCCTTTTGTTATCTTTACACATTTCCCAAGCACAGGGTAGCCAGGTGGTACTTACGCTGGCTAACCTTCCTGTCATCTCTCTCTCTCTCTCTCTCTCTCATTTCTTTTCTTTCCTTTCTTTTCCCATTTGCTTTATAGCCACCCAAGCCTTGCCTACGGAGGAGTATATCATGCATGGCACACGGAAAATTTCTGGGAGAGTGACGGGGCGTCTTGACTCGTCGGCGTCAGTCACAGCGCAGCGCGCGACTTAAGCGCCGTACGTAGGAAGAGCAGCTGTTTCCCACTGGGCATCATTCGCACGCTCGCACACGCGATCGCCTGTGATGAGCGTGGATTCTCTTCCTACGTACAGTTTGAGGACGCGTGACAGAGGAAGAAAGGACGCCACCCCGTGCACGAATACTGAGAGCGGCGCCAAAATCTCGCTTCCCGCTGCTGTATATTCGGCAGCACCGGGCTGGGGCGCCATAAACGTCGCGGCGGTGGCCATTGTTTCGGTGCGGATTGCGTCGCGAAGCGTTCCCACAGGCCGAGGCACCACGTGACCTACCCCCTGCGGACACGGACGACGCCTAGGCGCCATTGTGGGAAAGGAATTCCTGCCCGCTTGGTTGTCTCAGTTGTGCACTTTCGTGACATCCTCCTTGTTTGTTTATTTACCGTTGCTTAGCTTGTTTTGACGAGGCACTGTTATTTTTGTTTGTGGGCGTGACGAAGCAAAAGCTCGCAACGTAAGCTGCCGCTTGTGTAAATCACTGATTGTGCCTAACTTGTGCGGCCTTTCCTTTTTCCTCTCCGTCTCCCTCTTCCTCCCTCATTACCTGTCCTCTTGACTCTTTGTGTGCCGGTGTGGGTTTCGCCGAGGTGAGAGCCCCGACTTCACGTTCTTCGGAGGTCAACGGTCAGCTCCTAGTGCCGGTACCCTTTGCCTTGCGCACTTGCTTCTTGTTTGTCCACCCATTGTGTTTGCGCAAGGAAAAAAAAATGAGTTGGAAGGGTTCTGTGCATTATACCTGAAAGTTAGTTTGTTCGGTTTGTGCAAATAAAATGACTGGCAGATCTTCTACGCTAATAATATTGCAGTTATCTTAACAACGCGATTATACGAGCACGCTTGAAACAAAAAATAAATTGAAGAAATAGCAGGAATACCTGAAGGGGTGCATTAAAAAGGGGTAATTGAAGTATACTTCAGTTACCCCTTTTAATGCACCCCTATGGAAACTATAGTTTCTCTAGCATATAAACTGCTGCTCGTGTGCAAGGCGAGTGATTTTCTTGATTAACTACCCGTTTTATCTCACAGTTCAGTGCAAACACCCTGCAGTACGCATCACGGTCTTGTGCGCCCGCCGTTTTCCCGCTTACTCCGGCTCCTTCCCCAGGAAACCGTCCTTCCGCAACGTTTCGTCTGAGCCGACACTTAGCCGAGCCGACGTGAAGTGTCCTAACCCAGGCTGCAAGATTAAGCCGTCAGAATCCGGAAGCGCGAACTGGCGAGGAGGCGGCGGGCAAGCTAAGAAGCGGTGTGCTCAGCTCCTATTACGGCAAACCTTACGAGCGCGCGTTTATAAACGAGGCTCGTCGCTCCGCTGTCAAGCGTTGCTGAAAGCGACTATAACGCGGCGTTTCGCTAACACACGCCATGCGTCCGGATACGTCCGTATCGCTCCCCACCCCTCTTCTCGCGACTATCTCAGTGACCCACATTATACGCCCTCCGGCGCATAGCCTCTCGTTACCAAGGCGGGAAACGACGCAGAACGTCACGAAAGGAAACGAAAAAAAAAAAGAGAAGGCAAAGAAGATTGTGCGATCACTGACAGCGAAGTAGGAGCGGTCAGTAGCAGAAGCGTCTTTACTGTAGTGGTTGTACCAGGCAGCGAAGGGGGTGCGCAGGCACGGATTGCTCGAGCATAGCTCGCTCGCTCCGAATAACAGCCGTCTCTTTCCTGGCGCACTGGGGCATCAGCTCAACACACACTCAGCCGGCCGAGCCCCGTTCCTGCGTTTCGTACGGGGGCGCACCGCTTCCCGGTCAGTCAGTCTCGAGGGGCCGGCGATCGCTGGCCGAGCCGCGCCGCCAGCACTCAGACGTCTTGTCTGCGCTACAGATATATGCTATATACTTCCGACTTTCGCGTCCGGCCCGGGGGCGATATATCCTACCTACTTCCCCCTTTCATCTTCTTCTCAAACCCTTATATATATATATATCCGGCGCCGCTCGCTGAGAGGAGAAGGCCCCGAAGGAGCGACCGATGACAGCTCACTTATTTCCGCATCGCGCCGCGACGAGCCGTTATTTCGCCCGTCAACGCGTTTGCCTCCGCCGCCGCCGCGCGCGCCTTCGTCGCTAGCGCCGTCACAAGGGATCGTGCGGGCGTGCTCTCTCTAGGGGCTGACGATGTTCAGCCGAGCTGAGTGGCCGCGCCTTCGCCATTCTCCACTGGACGACCATCGTGTCCTGCCCGAGAAATTCACAGCCGGGGAATGCTTGGTTAAAACACGTTGGTTGGCTAGTTGGTTAGAATCCATGGTAGAGTGTATAAGCGCGACTGGACGAGGACGAAGAAAGAAACAGATACACAGACACAGCGCTGTGTCTGTGTATCTGCTTCTTTCTTCGTCCTCGTCCAGTCGCGCTTATACACTCTACCACGGGGAATGCTGCAACTTAAGCGCGCTCCGCTGTCACAATGCAGAGCAATCCAGCATGCCACGCGGGGGAATGCGTCTGGCGGATAGACGTTACTGGTTCTGCTGAAGTATTGGATCGAGGGGCATAAGAATGGGGGACGGCTTCGTCTCAGGCAACCCGCGATTTTATTTGTAAATCAGATGGTTCAAATCGTGACACGCCCGAGTGATTGTTATTGCATTTGAAGCCTGTTAAGCAGAGGATCAAAGAGCGGGCAGGTTCTTTAGTGCTAACGCGGAGCGGAGCACTGCCTGTCGAGAATATCTGTTATAGAGACGCCCTCAATGATCTCGCAGACAACGTTATGTCGCAGCCAAGGTCATCTTGTTTTTCAAGTTGGCAAAATATCTTGGGGACGCTGGCGACGTATTTTATTCAGCCACAATGCAGTCAAGCCTAACAGCGAGCCTAAATATGCAGCACACCTGTATTTGCGAATGCGAAGGACGTTGACTACAGTGAGCGAGGCCCATCCACTGAGGTTGATTTCTTGCACGTGCGTTTCGAACCGGGCCGCACGGCGCAGTTATGCTCCGCGTCAACGCAGACGCGCGGAATCTCGTCGTCACTCAAACCGCACGTTTCCTCCCGCAAAGCGCTCAACGCGTAGACCGAGTTGAGGAGGCAAACGCCGTGTATGACGGACACGCGACAAGACAGGCGCGTCAGCGGTGCCAGCTTCCAGGCATTCTAGAAGCGTGTGGCGGGCAGACGCCTTCAAGCAACGCGCTTCCTGGATCGCTCGGTGTGCGTGCGCGTGTACGGACGTCCGAGGGATTCAACGCGCATCCTCTCGGCGGCGGTGGTGGCTTGTACACGAACAGGAGCGAGTGGTACGTATACTTACGTGTGCACTTTCTAGGGGTCAGTAGCGCGTGCGATCTCGTGCCACCACTTCGAAGCTTCCGTTTCGTTGTCCCCGACGTTTCTCCTGTTCTTTCTTTTCATTTTTTAGCGTTCTCTTTATCAATGTTTCGTCCATGATCAGAAAGAGCTCACGCGCTGATGTTATTGCGCTCGGTTCAGGCACGCCGCAGCCTTCGCGTTGAAAACGAAACACTGGAGCGACAGACGGCGCATCCGCATTAGTTGTTGGCAAAGGCCAAGCACACGACCTGCCGCATTGTTTCACTTGTCGCCCGTCAGGGCGTACTCCTCTTATCTAGGTGGCGGCGCTGCGCTTGCAGTGAGGTCGTCGCGGCCGCCATTTTAGACAGACACGTACGAGTCTGGTGGGGCATATATACAGTTTTGTACTAAGGGAAGCGTAATTCTGAAATCGTCCAACCGTCGTATACGAATCGGCAGTAGTATATATGTGGATTTTTCCACGACTTGACGTGGATTCGTTCACAAATCGCGTTACAGCTCACTCTGGTGATCTTTGTACACGTTGTGTAGCGGGATAACCTCCCAGCACTTGAAGCAGTGAAATGTTTTGTGTTCATTACCTTTATTGCGTAACTTTCAGACCTCTGTATGTAGGTAACTAACGAGAATATAGATGTTTGCTAATACTGCTTAAGCGTTATTTGTGCTGTATACTATTTTTCCGTAATATTTTCATAATCATCGAACAATCTGGAAGCTAGATGTGGCACGAAATTTCTGGAAGTACATATATTTTGTTTCAAGAAATCTCAAGAAATGTTAATTCGCTATCTACACGCTCGTTTGAAGCCAAAAGGACGAAGTTAAGGCGTATCCGCGCACTACGAATCAGTCTCCTACTTGTTAAACAGCCACACATGCCATCGCACGCAGACACTCTAATATGTTTAGTATAAAACCTTATGATGTGAGCGTGCCCTCCGAGATCTTCCCTGCATATGTCAGCGATTTCTGAGGCCGTAGTGTGAGGGGCGCCGTCGTTATCTGATCCACCCTTTTGCAGCGACGTTGTGTCAACTCTGGATGTAACTTTCGACACGGCGTCAACGCGTACAAGGTAGCGGCCCATACATGACGTTACGTGTTTTAGTCGTCGCCGTCCGGGCGCCACTTCAGACGCGAACACGCTGTAACGCTCTACCTCTCTCAATTCTGTGACGGTCTTAGAGTATATGTAGAGGCCGTCTGCAGCAGGGAATCCGCTGAGGATTCGTCTTTCTCTCCAAGCAGCGTCAGTTAGACAAGCGCGGGAAGCGAGCGGTGCAGTTGACAACCACGGGGAAGTTGCATAGCTGGTGCCCCTCGCTCACTTTTTGCGCGCCACGGAGGAGGAGGCGTGGGAGCAAACGAGTTGCACTCCTTATTAAAACGAGGCCCGGCGGTGGTGAAATGCTCTCCGGAGCTCTTCTTCGTTTTATGCTTCGAGCTTGGCTTCACGATGATGCCTTATGCTCGGGAACGTGATATCTTGCGAAACGGCCCATGAAAAAAAAAGGACAGACAGAAAGAAAGAAAGTATGCAGAATTGGGCAAATTGTGTGGTCGCTTTCCTTCGCTTATTCTTGCTTTTCTCTCGCATAGCTTACTTTATTATTCCTTGTCAGCGTGCGCATAATTCAGGGGGTGCGGAAAGCCTCCCGGACTCCCATTATGCATGCAGCCGTCGTGATTCGTTATTATTTGTTTATGTAGTTGCAGGCATACCTCTTTTGTTATGACTATATTTTCTTCCTTTCTTCCTTTCTTTTTCTTCTATTCTTTTTCTTTCTTTTTTCGGGAGTGCTCCTAATTTTCTCTCTCAACTGTGGTCGCTTTCTGAAAGTGCGGCTGAGCTCACGGCACCATGTGTAGTGCGGTCGTCTCTGGAAATAAGCAACGTGCCCTCTATTAATGTAGGGCCGCCTGGCCGTGGCATGCCGGAAGTCATATTCTCCGCAACGCGCCGCATGCCGGCGCCGAATTAAGCTGGCCGGGCCAATGTACGTATTCACGTACACGCTGCTGCTCCTCAAAGGGAACTGTCATCGCTTGTCCGTGGCGGGCGTCTATGTATATACGAGCGGTCGGACTTCGAGACGCTTGCTCAGGAAGATCCTCGCTGTTCCTCTCTTGCTTCGAAATATTCTCGCGTTCCCGTCTGCGTATTAATTTTTCGAGATGCAGTTTAAGCGCGAGAAGGCGCGCGCTTTTTTCCCGTCGTCCGTGTCTGGCATACGTATGCACTGACACGGTTGCGTCGTTATAAACCTCTACAGTGAGAGAACTTGCTGACCGCACGGAACCTACATTCCCGGATCTTGCGCACCTCCGCATCATTCGTATGAAAGTCGGGAATGTGCTACTGTGTCGTAACAGGATGGATCCATGCAGCACTATACGCCGTACGCAACTGTGGGTCCCTGCTCAACGATTTCCGAAGCGCTAAAAAGAAAAAAAAAGCCTATGCCAGTGTAAGTTTAAGTTTGGTGCGGTGTGTTTCGAATGTACTATCTCGCTCAGAAACCGGGCATCGCGGCTAAAGATAAATGCGCTTCCAAGTTTAGAAGCATAAGCCGTATATGTTTAGTCCGGCAAGCCACCTTAATTGGTACGGTTAGCGCTTTGCAGTCTTTTTTCTTTCCTTTTCTTTTTGTCGATGAATAGAATGCGTTGCGATATTTGTAGGTAACCTACGTTCGTAATCCACTAAGAGCCTTTTGTCCCTGCCCATGTAGCCACGCTGCTAGTGTCGATAAGTCGATGCTTGTAATTGTGCCTACCTATTCCTTTGAACACTTACCACATTACATTACCCTATAGGAGTAACCGGGAAATCTACTTGTGTCGTTGCGGCCCTAAAATGAAAGCGGATAAATGACCGAAATACCCGGGCACGCAGTGCGTTCAAGATCGGTGTTTTTAGATTGTGTAGAACGCTGGCTCTTCGGTTTATTTTGGGAGATAGATTCCAGTCTGCAGTTCTTAAATGTTTAGTCTTACTTCTGTCGAACTTGTCGCTTTACTTACTGTAAAATTAAGCAAGTAAACAACTGCAAAAATAGTATGTTTAGAACTCTGGGAGAGTACGCAGGTTGACATTTGGTTGCCTTCGATGTTGTAAGTGTGAAAAATGCTTGCTTTTTTTTTTCGGATTCCACGAGTCTACGTAAGCTGCGCGTATTGCAGTCGTGCTTTTTTCTGCCTACATCCAGTTCTTCAGATGGGTGTACGGGTGCATCGTTTTGGGAGGGGGCGAGGAACTATAACGCGGCCAGACTGGAGCAGGTCGTGATCGACGTGGACTCACGACTCAGCGTATGTGCCTTTAGCACACACACGGACGAAAAAGAAACGGTATAGAGGACCTCCTCCATGGCTTTTTGGTATACGCTACACACGAGGTCAGCGTACCACTTCTGTCTTCTTGTTTTATTTCCATTCCTGCTCTTTATTTTTTTTGTTCTTTTATGTATCTCGTTTCGTACGCGCTTTCATGGGCCACGAGGCACACATATCACACTTTATTTTTTTATGCCCGCTAGAGGGAGCCTCTGGTCAAACGCGCGCCGGTGAATATGCCGGCCATTATCCCGGCGCATTCAAAAGGCACCGCGGTGAGAAGCCGACGCTGTCCATCCTGCCTGGCGCTTCTATAAAGGAAAAGAAACAATAACAAAGGCGAGACAATCCAACGAAATCCAAGAAAGAAAGAAAAAAAAAAGATACACGACCTCCTCTCCTGCAGACCGTCTGCGCGTAACATTTTTCCGCAGATCCGGCAGGTAGATATACGCTGCTCTCGGATCCTGACTTTTTTTTTTTTTTAACGTTTCGTGCTCGCAACAGTTCAGAGGCAGCTAGAAATACAGAAAATTCAGAGAGCCCGAGCCCACAGTGGAGTATATATATATAGTTAAGAAATATAAAGGTGGCAGGAAGAGAATGAGAGGAAGCGATGTAAGAGGGAAAGGGAGAAGTCGGTCAAAAAGTTTCTGCCTGTTTTTCGGAGCCCGCGTTGGCTTGGCTCGGCTCGCGCCGTTCCGTGCTTGTCGATCTGCGCTCTTTTCGCCATTTCGTGCGTCTCCCCGAACCGTCCAGTGCTCCCCGGCGGCCGTGATTAGGCTTTGAAAAGCCGTCCGTCAGCGCTGCCCAGCCTGCCCCGCGCCGCCTGGCCTGTCCGCCTCGCTGGTTGCTTTGGCCGACGCGTTCGATACGGATCGGCGATCTTTAGTTTTCTTCTTCTCTTTCTTCCTTTCCTTTCCTCCCCTCTGCAGTCCGTGAGAGACCTAGATTCGGCCGTTATTTTACGCCTGGTTTCTCCAAAACTGCGCGCCTTGTACATCGCTCGAACTTGGGCCGAACCGTGCGCGGCGTCTGCGGAGCTGTAGGCATGCAGCTGGACGAACGTGTTTATCCTCAACAGTGAACGCGGGGGGCTTTTCCTTGTCTGCCTTTACTTGGCCGACTTTAGCCGAGCGCGGAGACGCACCGTAGTAGCGCATCGCATCGTTTTGCTATAGCGCGTCGCATTCACGTATGAGCAGGAGTTATGCGCTAAAAGCGCGGTGCATACATATCGCCTCGGTGCGCCATCTGGCGGGAGTCAGTAAAGAGCAGATGTCGGCATGAAACTAATTCCTGTAAGCGCTCTCGCAACGTATTGCGGATGATGCGCCGCGAAATGCGCGATAGTTTGCACGAATTTATGCAAATGCGGCTTTATATATAGCCGTTTAAGTTGTGAAGAACTGGCGCCACGGTCCTGCCTGTATAGGGGAGCCCACGCGCCAACGTAACAGGCGTATGCACGCACGAAAGCACGTGCTTAACATCGTGTAAGCGGCTCAATAATTGTGAGAAGCACGAAGCCAAGGTGATTTCTAAGGAACAGGAATGCGGAACCAATAACATTACATGTGAACGTTGTTTTTTACATTGTATGAACTCGCAGCTCCGGGGGCATCTGCATTTTCTCTGGTGCGCGCCGCGATGATGGCGCGCATTTTTTTTTTTTAAAGATTTGTTGTGAAGAAATTTTTAGGAGTGTAGGAAATGTAGGGATCGCGTAGTATCGCTACATTCGCACAACAATAATAAAAAGAGAAAAGAAAAACTAGGACACGTGCAGAAGGGTGGCGGGGGTTATTTTCTCGCAAAGCTAGCTAAACTGAAGATGACGCACGCTTTACAGTAAGTTGCGTTCTTCTTACTCAGATAAGTTAACTGCTCCTTAATTCTTCTCATTAGCCATTCGACGTAGTAACGCAAATTCATTACACCAGGGCTCACTGAGCTTTCGAAACAACAAAAAAAAACTTCTGTCTTTCAAGCCACTTCACTGTTCCAGCATTTCCTTTCACACCGTTCTTTTTTTTTTATCCTTCTCTCTCTCACCTATTGCATCCTCTTGCCCCTCCCCCAGTATAGGGTAGCCAACCGGAGATAATCTCGGTTAACCTCCCTGTCTTTCCTTTGCCTCTCTCTCTCTCTCTCTCTCTCTCTCTCTCTTCACGCCACGGCACTTGCGCCACGAGAAACGTTCCTCGCCGAGCCGCGGCCCCTGGCGTCGGGTGTTTGTATTCTTGCGACGGTTACTTTACGGGCGACCCGTGAATCTCTCGCCTCCCCGCCGGTCTCTCGCTCACGAACGACTAACTGCCCTTCGTCGCGTTGGGGCCACTTCCTTGTCTTCGAGAAAGCAGCTTATTTGTCAAGAGCTCCTGCGAGCCCGCCCGCCCGCCGAACGCTCGCGCGCGCCGCGGCCCCGAGCGCGTACGCTACAACGGACGGCGGCGGGGCGGTAAAATATACGGCGTAGGAAACGAGAATGCTGCAGGAGCGCCATGGTCCGAACGCGCGCGCGCTGAGCGGTATTCCGCTCACGTAGCACATGCCGCCGCCGCCGCTGCTTCGGCCAGCGTGGCAGCTCGGCGGCGTTGTGAATTCTCGATGGGCGAAAGGCAGGGAACGCACGTCCACGGCTACGCGGCGTGCCTCTTCCTTCGAAAACTGGTGAGCGGCAGGCTTGTACGCGGCGTTGGCTGCGTACGTATACGTTAACTACGCTTGCTCTCTATCTCTCTCTCTCTCTCTCTCTCTCTCTCGATGCCAGACTTTTTATTCTCATCTGGTTTCCACACCCTGTATTACTAATTGCGTTCTCTGCCACGCATAGCTGAGCGCGTGCGGCGGTCGGCTCTCCTCTACTGCGAGCAACGAAATAGTCCCCAAGGCCAAGGATTCTAATTGTCGTGATCGCTTGATATCGCGGTCCATGTTCCAGGCGTGATCGTTCCTTGTTCACGCGCCATATACTGTATTCATACGCTGTGGTCCGTGCTCTTATCGCAAATCAATGACGGAACGTTTGTCTTTGTTTCTTCGACCAAAAATCTTAACGCCGTCACGGAGGCATGTTTCTAACTCGCGGAATATGCACCATAAGCGTGATCAAATGTGTACCTGCTGCGAGGTGTGAGCACGTGACGAGCATGTAACACTTTCGTTTATTCGCCTTGAACGGATCCGATCAGTCTTCGCTGCTTTTTTTGTTTCGGTGTTGCATCGATCTTCCTGACCACGTCGTACCACGAGCTTCGCGCTCGATGAAGCATAAGTCGAAACGCGAAGAGTTATTCCCGCTGGACTCTACGGGCCATACGCTTTCCCGCGATCGCATGGGCGCGTCGATTCGGTGTAACAATCGCTCAAGTTAATGCAACCCGAAGCGACTCAATTCATTTTTTTCTTTTAGAGCGCAGCTCTTTGGCGTCCGTTCCTGGGTTTCGCGTCGTCGTCGGCGTTGTCGTCGGCGTTGTCGGCGTTGTCGTCGGCCTCGTAACCAGCTCGCCGACGAATATGCTGCTCCGCCGCCGCGCATGCGCGCTGTCGGCTCTCCGGGCGAGGGAGGATGATGGAAGGGAGGAGGAGAGACTGTGGAGGAGGGCTGGCTACACAAATGGCTCTTTGGCGTCCGTTCCTGGGTTTCGCGTCGTCGTCGGCCTCGTAACCAGCTCGCCGACGAATCTGCTCCGCCGCCGCGCATGCGCGCTGTCGGCTCTCCGGGCGAGGGAGGATGATGGAAGGGAGGAGGAGAGACTGTGGAGGAGGGCTGGCTACACAAATGGCTCTTTGGCGTCCGTTCCTGGGTTTCGCGTCGGCGTTGTCGTCGGCCTCGTAACCAGCTCCGCCCCCCTTTCATCCCCCCAGCGCTAGCAGCGACCGACTGATACCGCTTTCGTGAGTCCGCTACCGCACTCACGAAAGACGTCGTGCACTTCCTGCAACTCGCATTAACCGTCCATCGATCCACACCGATGTTAGTAGTGGGGGACTTTAATGTTGACATAAAGACAAACAGCAATTTCCTAACACTTATGCGGGAGAACATCCCGTTCCTCTCGCTCGTAACGCGTCCCACGGCTGTGACAACCTCGCGAGGCACTTGTATAGATCTCGTCTTTGAGAATCAAGCATTGGTGTACCAAGTCGAACATATATCAGTCTATTTCTCCGACCACAAAGCTTCCTTCATGACTGTCAAGAACTGTTAGTGGAGTCTTTGTTAAAGGAATACGTGTGAAAAATAAAAAAAAATTCTGTGATAGCGCATACATGTGTTGCTCGATTTCTTTGCCTCAATCTATCGAAAAGGTGAAACAGCTTATTTGCTGCGCTCAAATTTCGCATTAGGAAGTAACGTAATCGTCGGTAATTTTTTCCTTCCTCCATGACTCGACTTCTCTCCCGTGATTGTTGCCAAGCGTCGCATATAAATTCAACAACCTGCACAACTCGGCGTAGGAAGTGACGACACGCGGATCGCGTGCGTGCGGCACGCACACCAAGCGTAGCATTGCTGCTCTTCTTTCCTTGCCCTAACGGCCATCGACAACCTGTTGAGAAGCCGGTCCCTTTCGAAAGCGCCAGCCCATCTCGGACTGCCTCAACGGTCGGCGGCAGGCTCCATTAGGCCTGCCGGACAACACGCGCTTTTGCGCACGCGCGTGTGTTTGTGTGTGTTTGCGCACCGAAGTTTCCGTCTTGGCAGCCGCGCAACAGGATCAGGCACGTGGCACCGTCGCCCTTCACGAGTCCGAACGTCCGCTACGTTCTCGGGTATACATTACACCTTCTTCACTTTCTTGCTGGAAGGAAACAAGCGTATTCTGGCTCGTTTCCCCTCCCCCTTTTCTCTCCCCCTCCCCCCTGTCTACACACTCACTGGGTGCGTTCTGCAGATCGGTAGTTCCTTCCGTTTCGTGTACTCGGCTTCAAAGCACTGCGCTGGTTTCCCCTCGATTGCCCGTCGATTACCTCGGCAATATAGACCCCATTCTATCTTATTCTATAGCACTACGGTGGGGAATTGCGCGGTCTTCGTTTCTCCGCCAGACGGAAGCGTCGTTTGCTCTCAGTAATCTTCTTATTATTGTTTATATTTTTTTTTTACCCGCGCTTCTCTCGTCTCACTAGTTCCATCGAATCGGTTTTTCCTTCCTTTGTCCGGCCGCCTCCGCCTCTGCTCTTCTGTGCAACACACCAGGCTGCCGCGTGCTTCTCTGATCCACCAGCGGACAGAAGTCCAATTTCGCCGGCGTTTGTTACCGTATCTCTCCCCCCTCCCGGCCTCTTTCCCTTCCTTCTTTCTCTTTTCCATTCCGGTTTGCGTACACACCGATACGCCCGCCTATCTCTTTGAACTTCAACAAAAGAGCGCCTGCTTTCGTCTGCGCCCCTCAGTACCCCCAGGAAGCATTTGGTGTGTCACTTCGGTATTCGCGTAATCTTGCCCAACTTTCCTTCGCGAACCGGGACGCCTCCTCTTCTGCGAACCGGGCTTTTGGCCTGCCGCCATTCATGTTCTGTTGTATGTACGCGTTCGCCCGCGTTCCCCTGTAGTTCAGCCGGACCTGAAGGAAGCGGTCAGCCAGTGATTGCCTTCGCGGAGCTCTATACTACACACACTCCCAGGATGCAAGCTTTGCGAAAATTGCGTCTAGGGTTTCCTGCATGGGGTGTTACACTTCTCGTGGCGGCTAGTTTGCTTTGTTGTCGGTTGCGTTCGTTTGCGTTGCGGTGCGAAGGTTCGCGAGCGCTGCCACATTCTTAGAATGATATGCTAGTATACGTTCAGAAACACGTCTTATACTTCTTTCTTATTTCTGCCTTTCTTTCGTGTTATCTTGTTTTTGTGACTCGTGCCTTCTTAGATTTCAAAGAGCGCGCTGCCGATATCCGCGGCCGGTTTGTTCTGCCACAGAATAGCACTCAATAGAGATCGATTGTTCCCGTCTACTGTGCGCAAGCGGATGTAAGAAAACAGTCATAAGCACGACGCGAATACATGCGTCGAAGCTACGTGACATGCTTCGACGTACTAAAATTGACATTTTGCTTCCTTCTACAGCGTAAAATGTAGTCACGTGGCATTTCAGCGCAGGATTTAGTATGCTGCTCAGCTGACAAATGACGCAGACGCCGACCACTCACTGTGCAGCCGTTCAGGCCATTTCGGTATTGTCAAACTACACAATGGGCCAAATTGTTGCCCGTAAGGGCCTAGCTAGGACTTATCTGGGATTTGAAGATCATCTGTCGAGTGTGAAACGCACTCAAGCTGTTTACGCGCACACCAGTTTGACAGAATCGGACCCACTCAGCCTGTCGAGTCGATGTCCGGTCGTCGGGTTCCTGTATATATGCAAGCAGATTGGGTCGAGGCAGCATTGCAGCGAGTTGTGTCAACCCACCTAGAAATGGTCGGTTTACTCGGTCTATCCCAAGGAATCCTATAGCCCTCCGTAAAGAGCATGTAAACGAGCAGTCTGTCTGGTTCAGCACGATACGGCCTAATTGTGTCGGTTTCATGTAAACACAACTCTTCACTAATATTTACTATTAAAATAGTTCACGGTATACGGTAAGTTTCCCCTTCAGAGCAGACCGCCATAGTATAATCTGCAATACGCGATCAACCTGCGGCCATGGTGGTCGTCAACGTGGGGATGCGCTGCGTAGAGACAGTGAGATAAAGAACTGATAAGCCGTGGTTGCCCGAACGGGGTCGAGAGGTCTTATCTTCGCAATCTCCTCGCCACAAGTGTACACAAAGCCCGCACAGCAGACAGCGTTGGTATTTCCTCTTTGTCTCAAAAGGATTACGTCTCTCCCACGTACCACAGTTACTATTGAGGCATCTCATACTCTAGTTTTGCTGGAAAGGATGCGTGTCGCATTCACGTCGCGTTTCACTTTATGACAAATAATTTCTGGGTGTCTTCCTGAGATAGGTCATGCAGTCTAATATAAAAATTCAGTAGGGCTAGCTTTTAGAGACCTCAGATTTCGGCAGCATGTTCTTCCTCGGGGATCGAGTCACATAGGCATCCCGTTTGCTGTGTCAAGAGCACCAAAGGTATCCTTTGTTTGTTTGGATATGTAACCACATCGAAAGCGCCCAAACCTGTCCATGGTGGCGTAGTGCCTATGGCGTTGCACGGCTAAGGCCGCAGATGCGCGGGATCGAATTTCGGCGGTGGTGGCCGCATTTCGATGTGGGCGAAATGCAAGAACTCCCGGGAAGTCGTACATTGTGTGCACATTAAAGGGACACTAAAGGGAAACAATAAATCAGTTTAGACTAATAAAGCATTGTTTGAGAAACCTGCAGGCAGTCATTTCAAGAAAATAGTTTGAATATTAGATGAGAAAATGAAGGTCCAAGTATTAGTATTTGAATTTCGCGCCGAAACGCCAGCGCCGGTACGTCAGCGTGACGTCAGGGATTCCAAAGTTTGTTTTCGCATTTGGGCCGCGTTGGCTGAATCAAGGTTCCCGAAACTTGGCATGTTTATTATTTGGTTGCTTTAGAACACAATGCAGTTAATCTGTACCGCTATATATAATTAGTAGGCCCTAGAAGATGCCACCAAAATCCAAGACGTCACAGCCCCCAGGTGCGGGAACTCAAGTAGGCGTCGCCACCCGCATTTCGTTCTTGCGCTTTTTCTGGCTTACCAAACGTCTTATCGTTGTAAGAGTGGTGTTTTTGGTGTTGTAGAACGGGGATTTACTGATGCAGAAGAAATCACTTTTCACTTTAGTGTCCCTTTAAAGAACAACTGCAGGCGGTCGAAATTAATCCGGATTCCACCACTATATACGACGTGCATCATTATCATACCGTGGTTTTGTGACGTAAAACCCAAGAATTTAATTAAATTAAGGCATCCGATCGTTAGCCAGACATTCGCGGCTTTCGTTGGCGGTATATGCTGCATGCTTAACCGCTTAATTCATGATGCCTTAAAGCGAGCGTTCACGTGACTTCAAGGAAGCCATATTGTTATATCCTATTCGCGACCTCCTCGACACTGCCGGAGGTAAGCGCATCGAGATAATGCGCCGCTTTTCACCGTGATCTACGCTTAATGTTATGGCGGCTGCTGCGACGACGTCAGTGCTACTACACCTCGGGAGTCACGTGAGTGTGTTTAAGTAGCGCGTATAGCGTTCAAGAAACCAACGCCCGTGCATTCTGAGAAACGGCGCGGCGTGTACGCAGCTCGGGGCTTATCTGTTTGTTCTAGAATGCACTAAAGCGTTAATCTTGTTTCTGGCTCGTCTTTTTAACAAACTCGCGCGCGCGTGCTAACACACAAGCCGCGGTAACATTCTGCTCTCGCGACTCGGCGTCTTCCATCATCTATCTCCGCGAGCGTTAATTACACGCGGCCGGAAGGAAACCCCTTCCCCGTGGCGCAAGCCACGCCGCCTTCAGCGGCGTCTGGTGGTGGTATAGCGTGGTAAAGTAAACGATATGCGAGCCGTGCGTCGACGTTATCTGAAACCGCGCTCCGCTGCATGTTTTATCGGGGCCTCTTGCGCGCAGACATCTCTCGACCGCGGGGTCGCGCAGCCTCCGAACAAAGCTAGCGGCGTGCGAGGATCCGATAGCGACGCTGCGCGGGTTGGCGAGCGCGTACGCTTCTTCCAAGCACGCGCCTCCGGCTAATCAGCGTGCCTTGGCGGAATAATTAATCCACGGGGCTCCCTGCAGTGCCAGCGCGCGCTCCCGCACACGACGGAGCCGACAAAATGGATGACGCGCACGCCGTAAGAGGAGGAGGAGGAGGAGGAGGCGTCGAGCACTTCTCGGAGAGGGGAGCCTTCGCCTCCGGTCTCTGGGTCCCTCCGCGCGTGTAGCAACCCCTTCGCTATCCAGCGACTCTCGACTTTTTTTCCGGCGCGGGTCGACCCGGTGCAGGTCGGCCAGCGGCGCCGCGTTCCCGATGACCTTTTCTCGCGCGCTGGCTTTCACGTTGAGTGCCTCGAAAGCTGGAGCGAACGGGTGAAAAGGGTGACGAAGAAAAACGAGTGCGCGAACGACGACGGAACCCCAACCTGTGGCGTGTAGGTGAGGAAGGGTCTGCTTACTTTGACCCTTTCCCGGGTTGTAAGCAAGAGAAAAGAACGAGTCAAGAATTATGTAGGAAGAGACCAATTGGGGGGCATTGTTGCGAAGGCGAAGCGAACGCGTCGGTTGTATGCAGCGCGTTTCCTTTCCTTTGCTTTCCTTTCTTTCTTCTGTTCTATTACACTGCATGTGCAAAGCTAGCGCGCCAGGGAATCAAGTCTGCCCTAGTCTGCCCATCTCTCTCATGCCGCGGCGGCGGCTGTCACGCAAGCCCTCTCTCGTTTGAGCAGATGCCTCCGTCGCGATCTCTTGAACTACGCAGTCGCGGGCATATACCGGGGCCAGAAGGGTGCGCGGCGGGCGGTCGGTGTTTTATAGTAGTGGCAAGTCCGGTACGTTCGTTTTGGTATTACGCTCGTTTTCCGCGATAACGCAGACCGACAGCACAGTTGAGAAAGACGCGCGCTGCTTAGATAAAGGAAGCGTCCATCCTCCGCCTGGCCAGGGATGCCGGCCAGCCGTCGTGCTGCGCCGGTCGCTCGGTCAGCTTGGGATGGCGGCACGGCTAGGCACCGCGACTGACCGCTTGGGTGCTCGCTGCCCTGGCTTCCAGGAAAAATGAAAAAAAAAAAGGCGCCGCTTTCTTGGGGCTACAATGACTACAATAGCCGGATTCTGTTCGTCGACACCAGCGGCTTCTTTTGCGCTGTTCATCCTCGCCCATTTCTTTCTGCTCCTTTTACGGAGGGCGCGCACGTTGTTTGTGCCCCCTCCTGGTGGCTGCAGTTGTTGGAGCACTTGTTCCTCAAGATGGCTCGTTTATTTGTGACTGTCCTTTTGTGTTTGCATACCAAATAATAACAGTCGCACGACCGCCTTCTTTTACGTTGCCGAACAGAATCTGTCTCCCACTCGCAAAGAAAAATGGAGGAAAGAGGATGGAGAGGGACAGGTGCGCCCTTTATTGCTACCCTCTCTGTGGGCGTTTTTGTTGTTTTCTATAATTTTGGTGCAATTACTTTTTTTTTTCAAAGCACCATTGCCGCTTGCAAGCAAGAATTGTAACGAACAACAGATACACCCACAGGAGCTGTAGCAATAAAAGGAATCCTCAGAGGAACATCCCCCGTCTTTTCTGCTTGCGTTATACGCATAAAGCCACCGCCCGCGTCTTTCGCACGCATTGTTTTCCAGTTCCGCCTTTCATTGCAGATTGCGAGGCCACGCCGCGCGTCCCTTGGTGACCGTGCGGTTGCATGCCAAAAAGCTCGCCGACGATAGAAATCTCGGCGGAAGCAGCTGTATGTCTGTTATGTGCTCGCTGCTCGGGCAAGTCTCTGCGCCGCGCCGGACTTCTATGCTTAGGCTACACTTCCTTCCCACCTGGATCGCGTAAAACCGGCAGTCCTCCTTCTTCTCCCACCTCTGTCTTCATTTGCATTGTAGCGCGACTGTGAGAAGGGGATTAGCTAACGCGCTTGGCGCCGGCTTTCCTTGCCCAAAGCGCGCGGTGTGGGTTCGCGATTTGGAAACAAAGGGCCCGCGGCTTCCGCCCCTCTACACTTCTCGCGTTGTCTATACTTGTGTTTACGTTTCCGCGTGTGTGTGCCTGTGTGTTGTCGCGTTGCCTGAAGCCGTGAGCTAACTGTGCCGCCCGCGGTCTCTCCATGGGCGTACGTGAGAACGCTCGCCGCAGGCATGCCTCCTTTATCTGGGTCAGGTCCAACCGCGTTTTCGCCGCACTGGCTGCTACGGCAGGCATACTGACCCGTATCGGTGGTGGTGGTTAGGTATTTAGACCGCGGTTGCGTTTCCCCGTGGAAACTCCCACGTCGGACGGCTGAAGATAGCGACAGGGCTTGAGAGGAAGTATAACAGCTGCTTTGTAACGCTTTACGTTTAGGTTCGCCGTGACAAACATCCATAATAATCCGAATAATCGCGAATAGCTTAGGGCTTACTGTTAACGTTCACATAAGCGTCGTTGCTTGAGCACGCGTGGTGGTGCGTAAATATATCAGCAGAAGACTGATTGCCATTTATTCGGCATGGAGCTTCGCAGCCTTGACTGTCTCTGTCGCCTCACGTCGCCTGCTTTGGTGATGTGCGTCTGACCTAAGATATAGCTAAGTATTATCGAGTTGGAATTAAACGAGAGTATCATGCCTGTGTTCGTTGATGTGACGTCGATGGCGGACCTTGGCTGCCGTGGCCGCCCGCTAGGACTGCTATAGACGCGCCTTTCACGCCGACACGTAAACGAGCTTACCCTCACCGACAAATTTATAAAAGCGAAACTATTTGCACGCGCGGTTGACACGAGATTATAAAGACGCCCGCGTTTCGTCCTCGTCTCCACAGCGCACTCGCAAAGCATGGCACGCTTTCGCTACTTGCAGACGTGCGCCACTTCCTCGTGGCATGTACCTTTGCAGAGCATGACAAATCTACCACACACCGTCACCGAACAAGTGAATGCGATTGACGCAAGAGCGATGTTCGCGAAAAGAGCCCGCATTTCTCCCGTCTTTCGGCAGTGAAACTTCGGTATAGCGAAGTTTCGATATACTGGAATACCTTTCGCAGCTCCGTGCGAAGGGGCTCGCGTTTACAACCGACACTCGCACGATGCCCTCTGCAGCGCGACCGAACGGCGCCGGGACGATTTCTCTGGGTGTCTGCCCTGCGCGGGAAATGTGCCGCTTATCGATACCTTGATCGTGAGTGCGAGGGGCGAGATCTAGAGCCGGTATTGGGGGGAGGAGGGGGAAGGGGGGGAAGGGGGCAGTCTCACCCGCCTCTGCTCCCTTCCCTCTACCACTTCTCTTTCTGGCTCTGCTTTCGATGGTGCTCCCAGGGGAATCGATAGAAAGGGGAAGAGACGCTCGATTGCACCGGAAAGAAGAAACGCGCAAGCAAAAGCGCTTACGCGCAGGGCCGCGGCCTTGAACGTTCTCGCGACCTGCGATGACTGACCTGCATGCGCCTCTGCGAAGTTTACATAATAATAGGTCGGGTAGGGCACGTATGGCTCCAACGTTCTCCGCCGAGGTCCCATCCATGCCCCATCCATTTTGCATCGCTTCCCTTCCGTCCGCTCGGAGGCGCTTTATTACGACACATTTGCTTGCTTGCTCGTTTTTGTCTACACCGTGGTAACGCTTTCGCTGCAGTGTATGTAAACTTTGTCGCGGCACGTTCGCGCCGCGGCGTTAATGTCTACGCTCCACTGAAGCTCCCGGTCGCTGCGGCGTCTTGCGCGATTTGCATTTTGATTCTGCGCGAAAAGCTTTCGCGAATCGTTCTCACGGTCGAGTGATTGGGTGATCGACCTTAATAAAAACAAACATTAATTTTCCTTCTTTTCTTGTCGTTCTCAGTGTGCGAGAGACAATAGTGCGATTTGTATCGGGGCGGGCTACGAAATGTGCGTGTGTATACACACTTCTAACGTACAGTCGACCAAAAAAGTTTACGGACCACGGGGTCTCAGAAAATTCAGAATATACAACAAGCCTTTCAAAGCAGCCAGTAAAATTGTGCATCACAATGTTGTTCGCATATGCCACAAAAGACTGAAAATGGGAATAACAGGCTGTGTTTTGAGACCGAGGAGATATTCAGCTTCTTGTCAGATCTCTTGGTCCGTAAACTTTTTTGGTCGACTGTACATAGCCTCCGCAGCGATGAACTGCTGCCTATCGTATCGACTTTTATTTTTTTTTCGGCACAAGAACGGCAAACAGCAGCACAGCTGGCGGCGCTGGGTTCTGCGCCCTGAAGGCGCGTCTTCCGGGAAGCCACTATGTGCAGCTGCATCGTTGAGCGAGATATTGAACTCGAAACGGAAACGATTTGCCATTATTCATAGGGCGGCGCTCTCCTGTACGTACCCGTATAGGTGATGCTCTATGGCAACGCGGAGTTACGTAAGAAAAACGTACAAAATGAAGGTTCGCTCATAAAATCTTAAAGTAGCAGAGAAACCATTGATATAGTACAATATGAATGAATAGGTAAACATGACCGTATACGTTGTAGGCTCTCCGATGCTTTAAGCGACTTACTGAAAAAAAAAGAAAACGAAACGGGTGCGAATTCTTTAAAGAGGCAAGTGAGAGACTTGAAAGAGTCGTAGTAAAGAAAAAAAAAGAAGGGAAACTGCTATGAAGGGAGCATTTCATGGTATACATTTCGATCTCTCGGTCTACAGTGTCTAAAAACGCAAACACGACGCATTAGGAAGACAAAAATAACCGTCTTGTAGTATCCGTTATATGCGCGATCTCTAAGTGAAAAGAATCGAACGGAAATGAAAGGATTCTATTGACCCACACATGTCGACCTCGTGCGGCACGGTATTGGCAATCGCTGCAAAGCAAAACATGTGCTCCCGCGACATGTGTTACACTAAACCCCGTGGAATATGCCTATATGCGTTTGCCTGGGGTGTTTTTTTTTTTTTTCGTGTTTCGTTCTGTTGCTATTGCTTTCTTCTCATTTCTTTTTCCTGTCTCTTTCTGATTGCCGAACGCGTCCGAAAACCGAGGAACACAAAGAGGTCGCGGGCGCAGATCGCCATTTTTCCACGCCGCGCTTCGAATAATAATAATAATAATAATATTTGGGGTTTTTCGTGCCAAAACCACTTTCTGATTATGAGGCACGCCGTAGTGGAGGACTCCAGAAATTTTGACCACCTGGGGTTCTTTAATGTGCACCTAAATCTAAGCACACGGGTGTTTTCGCATTTCGCCCCCATCGAAATGCGGCCGCCGTGGCCGGGATTCGATCCCGCGACCTCGTGCTCAGCAGCCCAACACCATAGCCACTGAGCAACCACGGCGGGTCACGCCGCGCTTCGAGTTTCCTTTGTTGTTCTTGCTTAACTTGAAGCGGCGCTGTGCGCTGAAGACGCTCGACGACGCGCAGGCCATAAGGTCCCTATGCTGCGGGCCGATTCGACGTGCCGCGGAGAGCATTTTAATTGTGCAGCAGCGCTCCAGATCTGAACGTGAATGCACGCTCGCGCGCACGAGAGCTTATTTCGGCACCGAGTGGGGCCCGACAGACGTACGTACAAAACGGTGGTGGTGGCGGTGGTGGATGCGCACACTCCAGTACCACGGCAGTCAGGCCGCTGCCGCCGCCGGATGATGAATGAAAAAGGTCGAGCCACATTCGGCTGCCCTCTGCTGGAAGGGGGAGGGGAAGGAGGAAGCGAGAGAGATTGGGACGACGCGAGCGAACGCGCCGTGGCGCGGTGAGGAAGAGAATAGGAACGAACGCGGGGTGTTTTGCCTCCTGTGCAACCTTTTGATGGCCTCATTTCGGCCGGCCCGGCCGTGTTCGTTATACATACTGTCGCCATAGTGGTAGCTCGGGTGAAAAGGAAGAGCTGTACGGGCGACTGCGCTTGTTTCGGGGCGCCGAAGTGTTTTTTAAGTCTGGAGAATGAGAAAACGTCGGGCCTGCTGGCTCGATGTGTGTGTACGCTGGAACGGGGTGGGCGGAGGAGAGATGCGACGGTGAGATTGAACGATCGCTTCCTTCGGCGGAATGAGGCAGCGCACGGCGAAGAACGCCACGGCGTGTGTGGTGTGTACGGTGGCGCGGCGTTGGTGGTGGGGCTGGCAAGGTGAAAGTGTTGCGAGAAAGATTCGTATCGCTCGAGGAGCGCGTCTCTCTCGCGGCGTATGTATACTTGGTGCGTCCTGTCTGCGAGAGCGTGCCGCCTGCGCTCCACTGGCCACGCTGCGTGCGTGTGAGCAGCTTCTTTCTTTTCTTTTTCTTTCTCTCTCTTTGTTTAACGCTGGCATTTTGGCTCTCGCGATAGCCCGCACGAGGAAGACGCTTCTCGAAGGGTTTGTCGGCGACGGATGCAGTGGGTGGGGTGGTCAGCTGCTCCGCGTGATGGAAGAAGGTGCTGCATATTCAGATGCATCGTCGGAATGGAGGAAAACCCCCACACACACGCACACACACATAAAGAAAGGGTTGGCGTAATGGATCCACGAACAGCCGCCGCCACCACGCCTTCTTTTGCGATGCCCCTGTGGGAGACCGGGATTGATGGCTTAATCGGGAATGGCTTCTCCTCAGTGCATATGTGATGCGCGGCGGCGCCCGCCATGCTCGCCGAGGCAAGTGAAATGAGGTGGTGGCCGAGCGGCTGCAGTGATCTCTCAGACGAGGCCGGAGGGGCTTTGTTCTTTCTTTTTTTTTCCCTTGCCTACGGAGTATAGAAGGCCGATCTTGATACTCATTTATATGTGGCCGCTTTTCTTTCGCCCGTCTGCTTGGCCAAGCACAGTTCATTCGGTGCGAATCGCGATTGGAATCGCAAATCTGAATGCAACGCGGTCGCCGTTCACGCTGACGTAAGGTCGTCCTCCTCGCTGCTTTGGTAGAACTTTCGCCAGAGAGCGCTGATGCCAGCCTTACTTGCATGGGGCGGAACAGGGTAGCACCCGTTTAAATAAATTAGCTGAGCGACCACGAAAGTAGATTTTTTTTTTTCTTTCGTTCACTTCACCCGTGTAGAGATCCTTCTTGGCTCTCCCTGAAATGACCATGTTGCTAATATTGACCCTATGGAGACCAATGATTGGGCATGGCATGTCAAATATTAGCCAGGGTCGAAATCTTTATTGGGCAGAGCTAGTTTGTTCTGTCACGTTTTCCTATAACGCTCGCTTTTCTTGTTTCTTTCTTTCTTCACGTGCCAACAGAATTAAATTCTAGCTCTCGGGGCCAGGAATTAAAACCCGCACTCATGTAGCATGAGCTGTTGCCTCCACATAACAGTATAGCGTCACATGCCCAATAAGGCAGCAGTGCACGTATACATGAAATGCTTGTGCACGTATATAGTAAATCACCCCTTCAGCTCGGTCTCCTGTTTCCCGCGTCAGCGCGTACCTAATCACTCCGCCGACCTGTATCTCTCTTCTTTTTTATTTTCTTGCCCCCCACCAACAACCTTGGCGTAATGTATTCGCCTGTCGTACGTGCTGGCGCTTGACATCGAGAAAAATCGCCCTTTATATAGCTTCGGAGTGCAGAGAATTCCTCGCGGCTACGTATATACGTTTGCCGCGCGAGGTATTTCTGGCAAACAGTCCGAAAGAGGCCATTCTCACCTAATAGAGTTTGTCTTACGAGGAGGCGTGACGTGAGACTCAATCGAGTTGGTTTCACGTTGTCGCGATTTCGTCATTGACGGGAATTTCAAATAAAAAAAAACGACGGCAAAGCCGTCGCGTACGGTTGAAGTGAAAGCGGGAAAAACATAGTTAAAATAACCGCGGTATTTGACGCGTGGCAGAGGCTCCCGAGGATTGTGTAAAGTGCGCTGAACCGGTCAAAGCAAGTTAAAATAAAATTTTACGATCACAAGCCCTCTATGAAAAAAGACAAAGGGGGAAAAAAGCGAAAGAACGAGAAATTAAGATGAACGCAGTCCGCCTGAACTGCTTGTTTTCTGGTGAACCGTATAACGACTTGCGTAAGGAACACGCGCCGCATGGCCCAGTGTCATCAGGAAAAAAAAAAAAGAAGAAAGAAAACACACGCATATTTCATTACAACCGAGGAAATTATCGCTGAACCACGCAGGGCGCTTTTTTGCGAATAATGGCAGCCAGCATACGTGGCACACTGTTCCACAATGCGTGCAATGTCTCGTTCACGACTGTCGAATCTTATTCCGTCACGTGAATGGCTTCAGACGTTCGGTTCAAGTTAACACTTTCGCCGAGAAGCGGCCTCTAACACACTCCAATGTCCGACAACGCACGCAATACCCAGTTCTCATCGGTCGCATCTACCGCACAGTGAGCTTGAATTGCTTCAGAAACCCAGACCTGACTGCGGGTGTTTCGCCGCAGGGAGTAGCTTCGTGGCAGGGCAGCCTCGATCGGTAATACTGCTGATGTTGCTTATGAACTTTACTACATACATGCACGCGGGCATCTACAAATTACAGCGCATCATCTGCCTCTTCTTTTTACCTTATCACAACTATGCCACTGCAATAACCGTAATCGAAACTAATTTGAGCCGCTTACCGCTCATAATTGGTCCTTTCGCTCCATACACGACTGTCACACGCAGCTTGGACCCCTCTCCAGCTGCCGCGTCGTCCGTATTAATCTCCCCCTCCCCCCCTCCCCCTATCGCCTTTCAAGCGCTTAACAATTTCGGTGCAGCGAATTGGGGAGACGGGCACGACGTAATTAGGCGACGGACCGCCAAGACACGAACGGCGAACGAAAAGAAACTAGTATAGCAGTGGGAGAGGGGGGGTCTCGCTTCGTTCAAGGCCGCCGCTCGACGGTGGAATGTGTCGTCGTCATCAGCATCGCGGTCGATCGAGAGTTCGCGATGAAGAGAAAGGGCAGGGATTTGTGAGCTGCTGCTCCTACAGCGCGTGTCCCCCCCTGTGTGTGTGTGTGTTGCGCGCTGTTATTATAGGCACGGCGTCGGCTGTCGCGTCACAGGTCGCGGCGGCGCACGCTGAAAGCGCGCGCTCGCGCGCGATCGAGGCTCCCCGCATTTTCTGCGCTCGCCCTTGAACCGCTTTGCCTGAGCCTATGCGGGCAGAAATAAGACCAAAATAAGGTCGACCACGCGTTTCCCTTCCTTCCTTTCCTTTTTTTCTGGCTGTCAGTCGCATGCGCCTGAGGCGTGTCGGCTGCCCCGCGATACGCGTTTGGTTACTTTCGCGTACAGTTTTGTTGTTTTGCCACCCGACCCGGTCGGCGTTTTAGAGAAGAGGTTGGGGGAACGAAGATGTGTTGGGGGCCCTGCTTTGTGAAGCGGGGTATCGGACTGTTGTTGCCTATTGGAGCCGGGTGATGGGAAGGGAGAGGTCAGAACGGGAGTATGGAAGCTCGAACAGACGCAGCGCACACGGCTTCGACGATGATGTGACGTTCGGCTGTGTTCGACTGACGGGTCGCGGAATTCTCGGAGAAATCGGGCCAGCGTGTCCCGCTCGGAGCACCCTTCTCCGTCCACTTAGATGAACCGCTTAAGGGATTCTTTCGGTCGCCTTGTGCTGTGAGTATACGAATGAAGCGCTACGGTTCTATAGCGCTTTAGAACACCCACGCTTGCGCTCGGGGAGGGGGGGGGGGAGTGTACCGAGCCAGTAGAAGGAAGCTGAAGAAGATGACGCAGCGGGAAGGCGTGGTGATGATCGATGACTCAACTGAGGCTGTAACATCTGTGGACGCTTGAGGGTGCGTCAGACAGGCAGGCGCTCACGTGATGGGAACAGGGGCACATATGCAATGAGACGTCCTATAAACTTTGCTGCTTGGCTATAGCTCCATCCTAGTTTATGTTGTTCCCGAAGGAGCGCTCTGCTAAGCATTGCTGTTGCTGTGAGCTTGACGTATCGTACTTGACACCTTTTTTCCTCCTTAATAGCAAGCAGGGTAAGAGGTGAAGGTTTGCGGCGGCGATCTTTGCGGTTCGCGCTTTGTTCCAATTCAGCTTTCGCCAGTGTTGCTACTCATTTTGTCGGACGATGACGGACATATGGTGGACGCATTTCCGTAATCCGCAGCTCATCTCTTTAATTCACGCTTTGAAACATCTTAAGTCGGTGTCTGCACCACATCGCAGCTTCGCTGCGTTGCGGTTCAGTATAATGCACGTTAGCTCGAGGTATGGGTAACTGTTATTCACCCGGGTTATAGAGCGACTTTTCACTGCAATTTCATTTCAAAAGCGAGTAGTTACATAAGAGAGACGCTACCGCATGCATGCAAATATGTACGCGCAGTGAAGACGTGCCAAAGGATAAATTATGGCCGCTTGCTTCCCATGCATGCCTGCATCGGCTCGCTTCTCTTCCGCATCATAAACGGTCCCGCGGCAGCCCGCTCGTTTAACAACAGCTCCTCGTCCTTTTTCGGAGGCTCCCCAGGCGCGCGCAACCATCATCAGCGGGACGAGGAAACGCTGTCTCCCAGACAGCCTGGCCCTGTCTGGCCCTCCTCCGCTCGGCATGCAACACCTGCGCTTCGCGGCGAAGCAAAAGACGACGACGATGACGTCGCCTGCGCACGGAGCCGCTGTACAGTTGTTCGGGCGCGCCGCCGGCTGACCCGGCGCGACGTTTTCTTTATCGTGTGCAGCAGCTGCACGTGCACACGATCAAACGACGATAGTTTCTGCGTCTTTCCCGGTCGAACGCGCTCTTGACGGCGACGCTTGGGAAGCTTTCCTGCTTTTTTTTCAGCGGCGGCGGCGGCGGCAATCGCGCGGCACATCGGGAGAGCACCTCGCGCGCGTGCGCCTGACTGCATGCGAAGGCGCGCTCGGCGGTCCGCATGCAGCCAACACGCGAGCTTCGTTGCCTCCGTATTCTCAGCAGCGCGTTGTGCGCCTGCGTCTGAGCGTATTTATTTATAGCAACGATAAAGAGAGAGAGAGAGACAGAGAGAGAGAAAATAAGTAACCACATGGGCGCGCGTCTTTTGATGTTGGCGGTTTCTCGTATTTAATCTGCGCCTTTGCCGCCGCCGCCGCGATATAGGGAAGGAAGGAACGATCGACGCCATTGGAAATCCAGCGTCTCGCCCTCTGTATGTGGCATTCTGCTTCATGACATGCTGTGTGCCGGCCGGCAGGAGTTGCGCGCTCTATACGTTTGCGGCGGCGCCGCAATATAGCTGCCAACGTGATGAATGTTGCTTGCTCGTATGTTAACACTTACGCCTGTTCTGTATCGAACGCACGCTCTAAAGGCTGGGCGGATCAAGGATTAAAACAGTTTTCGATTCCAGCCCGTCGCCACGTGATCCTTCATAGCGTGGTATGGACACCTAGGAAGTGTATAGGTGTGCACATGTAGTTGGCAGTGAAGCAACACGCCATTGATTTAGGAGCAGTCCCCCTCCACCTCACTGCCCCCCCCCCCCCTTCGCCACCCCCGTATTTTGGAGGAGCAAAATCGTGCGCAATTACTTCAGCGAACTTTATCAGTATGCGCCGCACAACGCAATTCAGAGTGCAGCGATTGCTACAGATTTTACGTTCCTGCCGAGTTTAGCACACACTAACTGCGAGTGCGAGACTGAGCAGATATAGCGTCTTCAGTAGGCAGCCACATCGAACGTATTTCGGGAGTATTTTTGGATTGGCATCGGCGTGCCGATTTGACGCGGGAGCCGCGCCACCGCCGCGGACGAAATGCCTAGCGTGAAATGTTCCGCTGTAATCAGTATAACCTTATAAAACACGTTTCGATCGCGATCATAGCGTGGCCACTGTGTGCAACGCATGAAACAGACACGCAAGAAATACGCCGGGAAATGCGCTCTATGTGGTTGCCACATTAGTCTACCTGCCAATTAATTTCAGAGCAGTTCCAATACACGACATCGACGTAGCGTATAATATATCCCGATCTACTTGGGCTCCATTAATCGAGTCGGTGACCGGACAACTAAAACAATAAAGAAAACGTTTCAGCGCAGATCGAAAGACGGAAGAGAGGGAGGCATATATCGCAGTGAATGCATCGTCCGGTATTTCGCGCGGATGCTGCGCCGCCCCCGTATAAAAGGCCTACCTGCTATACGCGCGCACTCCGCACGCCCGCGTATACACGGAGCGTACAGCGCGCGCCTCTGTGACCCGTATAAATAGCCGCTTGGCCCACGCTGTCCCGCGTGTCACTTTTTCTTTTTTTTTTTTCTCGTGGCGCTCACGGCTCGTTATAGCAACACCATCGCCCGGTGCAGCTTTGTCCCCGTTCCCGTCCTTGGCCTCCGCATTCCCGGCGCCGCGGTTACCCAGAGACGCGTCCTGTCATTGTGACTCGTGGCCCGAACGCCTGCACTGCATCTTAGCGCGCACGCGTGCGGTCTCCGCGCGCATTCGCGGTCACGCTGTGGCGACGGCGTTGCTCTCGCTTTTCTTATACTGCACGTAATTTTTTTGTTGTTCGCTCGCTCGCTTTCTCTTCTTGTGTTCCGAGACCTATCTGACGCGCCGCTCGTGGAGGAGGCGGTACAGCGTCTCGCGGAGGCAGCGGCGGCATTTGATCGCAACGTTTGCCTGTCGTATGTACTACAGCTGTGGCGTCTTATAGCGGGGCCCGTCAGCGGCCTGCCGATGACGGCTCGTGGCGCTCGGTGTGAAGGGATTTGGGGGGATTGACGTCACCGGCGATGGCTTCGCGGTCGTTCTCTCGAGGCCCCGCCGAAGAAAAAGGGCACCCGCTTGCCATGTGTTTGAGGAGGCACCGCTTCCTGTAGCGTACTTTTGTGTCTTCTGACTCCGCTGTTTAGGTGTCTTTGTAACCGCCGTGCAGCTTAAAAGCATGGACAAACAGAAGAAGGCATTCCATGTGAACAAAAAAATATCATAGCGCTTAAATTATCTGCGCAGCTGTAGGAATACCTATTGGGTGCCTTCAGAGAGTGCCTAACACACCTACTAACCGTTCGAGTTCGCACTGGGCCCATCAAGAGAAAGTTGAGAAAGCTACTTGCCATGAGTGCCGGCCACGCATTTACCTGCCATTGCCGTGAAACGAGCTTCTCAGTTCTCTAACCTTCATCTCCATTCTTCACTACCCTCTCCGACTATAGCCTTGTCTGGGGTTCGTTGGCCGAAAGCGTTTAACTACGTGCTATCCTGTAAGTATACTAACGTAATTTTCTCGCGATACTGCGCTTGCGTGCGCAGGCCTCTCTGTTGTGCAGGTCCTTTCCGAACTCTCGACAGCCTAACCACCTCGCAGATGATTTAAAACCGCCGTAAAACCACTTATGGATTCTGTGTTCCGTACGTGTGTGGTATCTTTGTCTCGCGCTCTCTCGAGAAATGCGCCGCCCTCCTTACCCGCTGCTTTTTTCTTTTTTCTTTCTTTAACGCTACGTATAGCTATACTAAGGACTATCTCGTCACGGCTAGGGAGCCCGCGTACAAGTCTTAAATGGGGCTTGCATGTATAGGCAAGCCCCATGTCCTGTCTGCTCCTTTCTGTCTCCGTGTTTCACTTCGCGCTAGAAGCCAAAATCATGTATAGGCCTCCTAGTTACAGCGAGGACGCAGGGCTTTCAACGAAACCGCGCCTAATGATCTCACACCAGCGACATCTATTTTTGTGGCTGCGTTCGGCGCTGTCCCCACTGTGTTTGTAAACACGGTTATAGTGCAGGTTGACAAAATGAAGAAAAGAAAGGAGAGGGGTTTGGGGGGGGGGGGGGGTCGCATTATGCACGCGCTCGTTCCCCGAACTCGGATAGCCGTTGCGTCTAGCCGTAGCAGCAGCGCTTCTGCTCGGCTTCCCTCGAGGCCCGCTCGTCGTGCCGCGTGGGGACGATCGTTCGAAGGCCGCCCCGTTGCTTCGCTGAAGGGGGACTCGTGTAGCGGCACTAATAATGAGACGAGAGAACAACAACTCTAGAAAAAGGAAAGCACAAATGAAAGCGGGCACCACCAAAATGGCCGCGCCGCCTAGTGCCTCGCATAGCTTCGTTTAACAGCTCGAGGAGGAGAAAAAGAAAGAAAGAGCGAAGGAGCAGCGGGGAGAGCAGCCTAGAAATAAAGCATAAAAGAATGCAAGGCCGGAGTGAGGCCGAAGGGCCAACGACCGTGGCAATTTTCAGCTGTACGGCGGCGAATAAGTCTGGCGGCGGTTCGCGGGGCTCGCCTTGTCGGGGCCCCGGCCGCTCTCTTCTTCAGAAGCTTCTCCGGGGGCGCGCGCGGAGGTACCGTAATCGACATTCCTGCGACAATCGACGCACAAGCAGAAAAAAAAAAAATCAAGACGACGCGGCGGCGCTCGCTTCCACGACTCGCCAACACCACCGCCTGCCGCCGCTGCCCCCGCCTCATAGCTCGACGGCGCGCGGGGGGCTTTGCCGCCTGGCTTTGCTTTGCCGGTTTGCTTTCTTTGCCGGCGTGTCCGAAAGCCGAGAGGGAGAGCGCACCTCCCCGCTGAGTGCGCGCGCCCATCCCGCGTGTGCGGCCATTCGTGCGCGGGATGGGCTTCACCCGCCAACATTTTGGGCGGCAGCTGCTCAAAAAACAACAGCACGGCCCCGCTTTGGAATCAAAGCTGCAGACAGTAGCGGTGGTCTCTCTCTCTCTTTCCGCGAAACACCTCAGGGCGCGCACTGGAACGCACCGTTCTTTTCTTAGGGTGCGCGCCGCCTCTCCTCAAGGGCTCCGCCACTGTGCACTGGTTGCAACGCACCTACCGCACAGTCATTAACGAACCGTTGCCAAGCGCAAGGGCAGGTTGTAGTTCACGGACAAACGAAGGCTCGTTTCGGTTTATCGACAGTGGGGGTAGCTGCACTGACCCGCCGGGACTACAACTACGTGACGCACCACCGCTGCCAGTAAGCGAACAGTCACGTAGACTCCTCTGGAGTTTCAGAAGCGTGGCACCTCAGCAGAGAGTCACGTGAAGACATTGAGAAAATGCAATAATTAAGTACACTGATTGGCTATCGCGTTTCGAAGATGAATCTTGGCTATGGGGAGCGCCGCACTCATAGGGGCTTCGGATTCATGTTGGCTGTCTGAAGTACTCTAACGTACTTCTTTTTATTCGGGAGAATTTGGCGCAATGTATAAATAATGAACTATCGTTTCATGAAAGCTTCCAACTCTCCATCGTGCAAGACCTGCAGCAGTGTCTCTGCAAACTTATTCTCCATCACCCAACGGTTGTAGCTTTCGGGCAGGTCTGGCTTCAGTCCACAGCCCGACCTTTCTTCACCATAACATGAAGGGCCAGTGAATTATAATGATAGGTCATATTTGTCCAAAGCAGGGGGGAAAAAAAAGAAGAGCAGTCATGAAGACTCGGTCATTCCCCTCGAAGGAAGACGAAAGCGTCGAGTTACATGTATGGTTCCTTTCTCTCGAGTGACAACAGCTCTTTAATCGCGGCTCTTCCGGTACACCTTGACGTTCGCGCCTGACACGAAAGCCCATCCTTCAGTAAACAACCCTGCGGGAGCAAACAAAACAAAACAAAACAAACGGGCGCAGCAGCGGCCTGCGAAACACCGGGTCAGCAGCGAAACGTGAGGACTCGGACGCAACAGCCAGCGCCTCTGGGCCAACGACCCACATGCACACAAACCTCATCATGGCGCAAGAGGAGTGACGACGCGCTCCCCTCCTGGATTCCGTCGCGTTTTCTTTCTCTCGTCTCTTTAACTTTCCGGACCTTGCAGCGCCGCAGTGACCGCTGTTCAGATCAGAGGCGACATGCTGTTCCTGACACCCAAACCACTGGTTTCTAGACGTCTGCAGCCGGCAGCACGTCTGTGTATGCCCCGCTCCGGATTCTGGCACGCCGCGAAGCTCACGACCCGCGCGAGAGGGTGCCGCTTTTATCGCCGCGCTATAAACACAATCCGCGAGTCGTCGCTCGCGATCTCGGGGGACGCCCACCCTCCAGAACCCGGCCGCGAATGGATGCTGCGTGCTGCTGTGTACCACGTGTGCGTTTCGTACGTACACACACATACATGCGCGCCTGCTTGCACGGATGCTGCAGCGTGTCCAAGGCGGAGTTGAAATACACGAGCGCGATATCGACCGCGCGGCGCCGCTGTGCGTGTTCGTTCCATCGCGAGAAGAAGCGAGTCCGCGCGTATGTGAACGCGCGTCGTGACAGTCGTGACCGGACTCGCCACTATTTGGGGACCGCCGGCTGGATGCTCCTACTCTATACGCGGCGCCGCGGCCACAACAACAACAAGAAGAAGCCTCAATACGGGCTCTGTGGTAGTGAGCGCGCAAGCAGGCGTGCACTGTACGCACGCACACAAAACACTCGACCGCGGCCTTGTAATGGGCACCTTGCACTTTCCCTTCTCGGCTTGGCTACAGGCTCGGCTATAGCCTTTGAGCTGACAACGCTCCTTGCTTCTGCTGCTGTTCCGTTCGCACCGTGGCTTTTGAAAGCGGCAGTTAAGATTTCTTTCCCCTTTTATTTCTGTGCTCTCACGGGCATCCCCTGGTAGACTCTCCGGTTTGTTCTCGCTTTGTTCCGCCTCCTGTGTGTATAACTACACACACATGTGCGTTCGCGGGGCAGCCGAGCACTTCGTGCACAGAGCGATTCACTGTGTGAGAGAGGGCGCTGCGTCGTGGATTTCTTTTGCTCTTTCTTCAAGCAAGCCCTTCACCTTCCGACAACAGCGGCCGCCGTTCTTTCCTGGGGGAGAGGTTCATTATCCGATGCTCTTCGGCGATAAGGCGGCCCTTCCCTTGTACCTTCCGCGGCCCTCTTCTCCTCCCCCCCTCCACCGCCCCCTTCGAAACCTTTTCGTTTCTCTGCTATGCGATCGCTGCCTTGCGTCACGAACTTTCGGTGGCCGTGGTCAGGGATGTACTAAGCACCCCGGGGATGCCCCCTTCTAAATACCCCCTCCTCACCTACCTTCCTACTGCACCAAGACCGCCGCAGTATCCGCAACAGGTACCCCCCCCTCCACCCTTTATTGCGCTTCGGTGGCGCTTGCACGGCAAAGCAATGCTACATCTTTGGAAGGACGGATGTAGCGTATGCACCGGATGCGTGATTATACGACCGCTGTTGCCTGCTGTGCAGCCACGAAATTTCCATGCCGTGCAGATTTTCTCAGAATCTGTGGTTTTTCCTGCTCCTGGACCACGCTTCTTAGACGGTGGTAGGCGGAAAAATCCAGTTGATGTCATCTGCATCGTTAGTGGAATTGAGACCATGTTTGTCGTTTGGCCAAGGCACGTGTGGACGACCCGGTTGCACGAAATTTCTGCTCACATTCCCGTTGTCCTTGGGACTAAGTGTTGTGTTAAAGCATGGGGCAGTTCGATGGCAATGCTCAGCGGGATTCGGTCGTGTGTTCTGAGGAAGTGTGCTTTCTTTCCCGACAATGTTTGCTGCGTTTTTATGGGATTCCTAGGGGACCTTGTAAAATAGCCAAGCGTAATCTTCAGTTGCATCTCAACATCAACTCTGCTGAAATCAACACAAACCAGCAATCCCCTGAATAACGGAACTTTCAATGCCATAACTAAGTTATTTAATCTGTGTCGCTAGGTAAATGCCACGGCAACTAGGTAAATGTCGCAATACCCTAGTCAACATGTACAGGCTTTGTGTACAGGGTTTGTTGACTAGGGTATATACCGTAGTTAACATATACGCGGACAGCTTGAGAGTGCTACAATCAAGGCGCGCAAGCTCGTGTGTCACCACGTGGTATTCTTTTCCTCCTTTTTTTTTGTATTTCGCGTGCATCCGCAGTAAACTGAAAAACGCTAGTGCTTAATAGATAGAAAGTTAGAAACTGTCTAATCGGGTTGTTTTGCTAACTTAGTTGTTTCAGAAGTTGGCTAATTAATATTGACTAATTATCTAATTAAGCAAAAAACACAAAAACGATATAATGACATACTACACACAAAAGTGAGCAACATGCATTTGGTCGCGTGGTATTAGAGTGCATCGGCATATTTTTGAACTCTGGCTAAAGTTAGCTGAAACACCCTGTATAATTTCGTGGGATCCATTTCATGTATTATTTCGTGAAATCAGCACTCTGTCACGAAAACACGGGCAACGGTACCTCGTAAAGCCTAGTTAGATATCTGTTTCTTCTGACAGATACGCACGGTTCTCTACAATGATGCTTGTATGCATGTGACATGTGCCGTCGTATTGCTGCCTTACGGGGTCGGCAGCCCGCATGCTTATTCAATGCGCCACGATATTGTTTGGCATATCTCTCGTTCGCTAGCGCATTTGCGGAGAGCACGGTTTGTCCGCGTTACACCGCTGTCCTGGTGGCCAGGACGTGTACGTATACAGACAGCAGAGGTCGCGCGCGTTTTGCGATGCGGAATGTGCCCAAACAAAACGAAGCTGTCATCCTGTGTGGTGCATTCCGCTGACGTCCGGCTGTGTGTTCTGTCATGGCGAGTTGCTCAACCGGGCGTTTCAAAAGCAGTGCTGTTGACGCCACGTCCGGACGACAGTGTCGTCTGCACGAAGAGTGCGTCAGGAAGCAGACAGTTTGAGGAAGAAGCACGCGCACATGCGAGGGGGCTTGAAACCTTTCGAAAAGTTTTGGATCATCCCTTCGAACAGGCTCATATCTAGGAGAGAGAGAGGAAAGGGGAAATGCAGGGAGGTTAACCAGAGGGGAAGATCCGGTTTGCTACCCTACGCTGGGCAAAGAGCACGCATAAATGCCAGTGCTGGATCGATAGCTCCACATGCAGGTCCGTGGAGGCTGTAGGGCGAGATTTCGAAGTATGGCAGTGGGTCTTGTTTCTCGTTCATTTCAGTGCGTCGTCGCTAAATAAATACGTATGAAATGGTCCCGTCTAATAAACGGGGAAAGGTGTCAGGTGGCGGGGGAGCCGTATGCAGCTTAAGCGATCGCTATTGAAGGGGGACTGGCCGAGAAGGTGCTACTTCTGATCCTTCTGTGCTTTTCTTTTTCAGCGAATGTGTCTGTGATTTGTATTGTAGTTATATCTCACTTAACCGTCCGTTCACGTCTGGTTACTCTTCTCGCAACGAATTTTTTTCTGCGCAAAATTCTAAAGGGCGTGGACATTTAGGCAAATCACAATCAAGCCGCACCGCTTCAAGCGTTGGAGGTCATTGATGTCTTAATCTACGTCGCGCGTGCTCGTGCAGTCTTGCACCGGGCTCGTGTAACAATAAGAACGCCATTAGCGACACAGTAAGCAGGAACGCGTGTGCGCAAGGTAGGAGGCGCCGGCTTTGGCCCACATAGGTCCTACGCGACGCGTATTACGAGCACCCCAGCGAGCGTAGAGGGCGAAGACGTGAGCAGCAACGCCAAGCGACGTTCCGAACGGCGGCGGGTGCGGCGGTCGCCGCGTGCTGTAGACTTCGCGCGCGACAGCCAGCATTAGCAGCTAGCGCCGGCAGTACACAGACCCCCTCCCCCCCTCCCCCCCCCCCCCCATCGAGTCCCCCGCACGTGCAATGGGTGTCAGTGTCACGCGTCGGTGAACGCGGCCTGCCTGCTTGGTCGGAGAGAGAGAGAGAGAGAGAGAGAGAGAGAGAGAGAGGGGCATCGGAATACAGCGCGTGCCTCTAGACAGAACAAAAGCGACCAGCGAGGCGATGGCAGGAACGTTAGTAGAGGGACGGATAGAGAGAGGGAACGTGAGCGAGGAAAGCAAATACAGCCAGTAAAAAATAAATAGATAACGTCGCAACGGAACAAGACAGGCGAGAGAGAAAGGGGGAAGGGTGACAGAAAGCGGACCGCTCTCGGAACGAGGTCACATTCGCTGTCCCCGGCGCGTATACATCCACAACGACATAGAAAACGGCCGCGTAGCTCGCGTATGTGCATGCCGACGGTGAGCTGGCCAGCCTTTTAAGCGCACGCAACACGCAGAAGAGACAGCACGCTGACAAAGGGGGCTTACACGAGTCCCCGCAAGTTCGGCAGGCTGCCGCGCGGTTTGAGCGCGTGTCTGTGAGACAAGCGGGTGGGTATACTGTATACAGTAGCCGGTAGGACGCTGCTGTGGACCTGTGTATAGCGCATGCATTTCTGACGCAGCGCGTCGAGCTCGGTAATGAGCGCTATACGTAGCTATGATCTGGCCTAGAAAAAATTATATATATATATATATATATATATATATATATATATATATATATATATATATATATATATATATATATATATATAGTGAAGGTGAATCGGGAGGGATTGAAGAGAGGATCGTGGAGACTGTATATATATATATATATATATATATATATATATATATATATATATATATATATATATATATATATATATATATATATATATATATATATATATATATATATATAGTGAAGGTGAATCGGGAGGGATTGAAGAGAGGATCGTGGAGACTGGGCGGGTGAGAAGTGTGCAGAAGTGTTGTGCTGGGGGCTCCGTCGTCCACTGCTTCCCGACGCCCACTGCTCCAGAACAAAGGTGTAAGCGGCGGGAGGCGATAATTGGCGGCAACAAGAATGAAAAAAAAAGAAGAAGAAGGAGAATAGCGACTGCATTCGGCTCTCTTTCGTTCGTGCCGGTGCCTGTTCGTTACCCGACGCGCGCGCCTGGAAAACGAGTCGAAGGAGCGGAGAAACAAACGGTCGGTGTTCGGCCCCCTTGTCACTGGGAGTCGTCTTCGTCTGTTGTACGCCGCGTGTCCTTGCCCTCGCTGTAGCACACACTCTGAATGCGAGCGTACATGCTCGAGTTCGACGAACCCTTTCTGAGACGCTCTGGCTAAAAGGCAGCCGAGGTAAGGAACCAGTCAACAAACAAACAACGGGGCGTGCTCACTCGTCCTGACGCCTCCTCCTCTTTTCTCCGAGTTCCCTCATTTTCGCCTGGCCTGCGGGCTTTGAAAGCCTCTCGGCAGAAGAAAGCCCGAAATCGTTCGGCACCGTGCGTCAGCTTTCGTTGCGTTCATTCTATTCTGTGCCGTAGAAAAGGCGGCGGCGAACCTCGACGTATAAGAAAAGAGGTGCGCGCGAGGCGCCTGCTCTGTTTTCCAGCGTTTTTTGTGTGGGCGCCCGCGTTAGCGCGTCGTACCTGTTCCCGAATCGACGACCGTGGCTCAGCTTTCTACAACATGTGTGTATGCGTGCGGCAGGCGCCGATGCAACCAATGTGTCCGCAGCAGCAACAGCCGACACGGTTTTTTTCTTTCTCTCGTCTGAGGCGGCGTGTCGGCCTACATTTCATGCTGCGGCTTTCGGTTTGGCGCTGCCGCGCGCGTTCAATGGCAAGGTCACTCTCGCGAACTCGTGTGTCATCAGTTTCGCACGCAGCGGCAGCACTTCAATGCGCGTTCGTCTCGAACTCGCATTGACAGCGCGTAGTCCGCCTGCCCTGCATAGGCGCCGCGGCCTCCAGTCATGTGAGCGTTCCTCGCCCGCCACCACGACCTTCGTATGTGTGCGCTACATTGCGGTATTTTCGTGAGCCGCGAAGCTGCGGTCATCTTCGCCACCGCTGTTATTCATCTGTTCTTCGCTTCATCTGCAGCTTCGCCGTTATTTTATCTATATATTTACGTTTCTACTGCTTTCGTTCGCTCTGTATGGGCGCGCATGCCTGGCTGACATTATTCTGCATGCAGCGCGCAGTAGAAATGTAGGTCCGAATGCCCTGTAGTGTACATACATATACCTGAACCTTCGCCTGCCTGAACTGCCGTTGCGTCCACGCATTCTATTGCTGCGCGCTGACGCGAAGAGACAAGTTGTGGCCGACGCGTTCTGGCGCGCATATTGAACGTGGCAAGCGTCTATACAGTTCGTAGCCGCGTAATACCCGAGTCATCATCTCGTTCAATTTGCCGTGAATTGTGTGCTGTACTCGACGCGTAACTGTTTCATTTGCGACTGCTGTTTTGACGTGCGCGTGTGTAAGCGTGTACGTTTGTCGTTTGTGATTGTTTGCTTTGTGATCCCAATTCAATAGGTGGCCTAAAGGAAATATATTTGTGATTTGTACACTGTTACGGAAGTGCTATTTTAAGCTCGAAGTTGGTCAAAAGTGTCGAAAACTCACTTTTTCTTTTCTACTTCTTTCTGTTTTCGCAGGTAAGCTTGCCCAGCTGGTCTGGCGTTCTTTTGCCCGTAGCGCGGTCCCGTCGCACGAGCGGCGACAGGCTGTCGTCGGGTGGCGATATCGACGGTCGCGCCTCTACCGGCTAATTCGAAACCGCGCCGCAAGCCGAGCCCGATCACGAACGGTGAGACAGACGCGGTTTGCAGGTATCGCCCGATCCGACCGGCAGTCGACAATGCCTCGATATTCGATTCCAATCGCACAAGGGGTTGAAGTCGCCAGTTCAATAGAGAGTCTTGTTCTCAGAGCGTACGTATATTATAACGTTACCATTTTACTCTTGACAGTTTTACGTTCGAGTGGCCTATTGGAGAGACTGTAGTTCTCATGGACGTCCACGACCGTCCCTACATTTATTTTTTTGTTTTTCCTTTCCTTTTCTCTTCGCTATTCTTTCCATCTTTCATTTCCGCTTACCCCAGTGTAGGGTAGCATACCAGAATCTCATCCGCTTAACCTCCCTTTCCTTCCCATCCCGTTCATCTCTCTCTCTCTCTCTCTCTCTCTCTCTCTCAACCAGCGTGCGAACGGGACGTCCGACAAGCAGAGAAGAAAACTCGAAACTATATAGACTGCGTTACGTTTCTCCTTCTTTTCGTGAACCTCGTTCGCGCTGCGGTTTGTTACAGGCTTGTTAGCTTTACTTGAACACTGGGATTGTTACAGTGGAATAGTGGGCCAGTTTTACGGGAAAGCCGGAGCATTCTCACACGAATAGCGCGATGCGACGCATCTTGGCATGAAAGGAGTATATACAGTTAAGTTAGCGTCGCTGGTGGAAACCTTAAAGCCGTAACCATTTGCAACGTGTAATTCCCGGCGAATTTCCGACGTCACGTAGCTCTGGTGTTGGCGGCGTTGTCACGCCCGATATGGTCACAGCCTCTGTCAGAAGTTTACTGTGCTCACGTTGCCTGCGACCTCCAGGCGCTGTCTACAGGATTTAAGGGACTTCCTGTGGTATGTCATGAGTTCCAATGCTCTGTGGAATGAAAGTAACTAGCGTACTCATCATCCAGAGTTTTGGACTGTCAGGAGCTCTATACGGGAACCACACCACGCAACCGAACGACACACTCGGTGAAGGCGCGGAGTATACTTTTGACAAAGGCTGCATATAGCTATGGGTTTCCGTTTCAACCGCACCTGCCATATAATAGGGGTGCGCGAATAGTGATTTTTTTCAGACTGAATCGAATACGAATAGAATAGTACTAAAATCGAATTGAATGTCGAATACTATTGGAATATATTTCGAATAATGAGTAGCCGTAGCCCACAATTATCATAGAACGATGCTCGCATCCCACTATTGTTAAAGTTAGCAAGTTTCTGTCATTGCATGGTACGTTATAAAGGGTTGTTTATTAAAAGCACAAATGGAGCATTAGTAGCAAACAAATAGTTTCTTCACATGCACAGGCCGGGCTCTTCAGAGAGTGCGAATGATCTCTCTACAGCCTGTGAATTATGGCTAAGTAACGTAGCCTGCTCCACTACGAATTTTCTCATGTTCTATGTATAACTAAATATTCGACAAGCACTCGAAGAATATTCGCGTTTACGGATAGGGACTAAACATGAAATGAAATTATGGGGTTCTACGTGCCGAAATCACGATTTGATAATGAGGCACGCCATAGAAATAATGAGGCACGCCACCCAGAAATTTGGACCTACTGGGGTCCTTTAACGTGCACCTAGATCTAATTACACGGGTGTTTTCGCATTTTGGCCCCGTCGAAATGCGGTCGCCATGGCCGGGATTCGATCCCGCGACCACTAAGCCACTTCATAGCCACTAAGCAACCACGGCAGGTACGAATAGAGATTATTCGATTCAAAAACCGAATCGAATATGACAAGTACTATTCGATTGGTTATTCGAAAGTTTCGTATACTCGCACACCACTACCGTAGAAGACTAAATTTAGGTCGGCATTACAATGAGGATTGTTGCGCAGCCTTATATGTACAATGCAATGACAGACAGTACACCATGCCTGAAACATGCCAGAAATGCGCGCAAAATACGTCGGAAATGTGTTCCTTATGGCACTTTCAGGACAGCAGGTAAGAGAATTCGAAACATGCGCGGTGCAGTGAGCCGAGTTACAATACTTTCGTTCCACGCTGCCTCAAAGAATGCGTTTAATGAATGTTTGCCCACATTTTCGGTTGCCTAGCCGCACCTCCGATCTTTTGTGTTTTGTTTTGTATTTAAAGACAAACAAGCAGTTTGTCCACTCTCTTTGTTTGATATACGCGTAGAACTACACGTTGGCTTGCACATTTTGGGTTGCATGCCTAGCCGCACCCCCGATCTTTCTTGTTTTGTATTTTAAAGACAAACAAGCAGTTCGTCCACGCTCTTTGTCCACTCTCTTGATCGCGCGGCATCCTTCCTTCTTGCGCGATCACGTTGCCTCCGCACAGGTCGGTACGAGCGCCGGCGGGCCCCGCAAGGTGCCGTTCGCTCGCAGCAGCAGCCGCGCCGCCGCCGTTTTCACGATGAGACGCTGACCACGTGAACCCTCGGCGGCCCCTCCGAATCGCCCGGCAGGTCGTCCCTTGAACTCGCCGGGCGAGACGCGCATCGAGTTCCGCTCGCTCGCCGCCGCCGCCGGCCGTAGAATCGCCGCGTGGCCGCCGCGGGAATCCGCTTTCACTTTTCGAACCGCTCCGGTCGCACGCGATGACCCCTTCGAGAAGAACAGATAGCTCTTCGCACTTCGGCGCTATTGGAGAAGGCGGAAAACGAAGATGACCCAGCTTCGAAGAGAGAGAGAGAGAGAGCAGTCATGTCAGTCCGATGCTGTTCGTGTGCAGGCTTGACGAAGAGGCGACGGACACACCACGGACTTTTATAAAGCTCCCGCAAACGCGCACGAACACTAAATGATAGTTTAGCGGCGTTATTCGTTTAGGAGATCACGGACACTTTCGCCTAGCGCAACGCGCTCAAGCCTACCAGAAAACGGCGGAAAAACGGCCACGGGCAGAAAACGCATATACTCGTACGTACTGTGCGCGCGTTGCCCGTAGTGTACGACATGTGACGCAGTCGGAGCGCACGGTTAGCTTGCAGTTCAGATACAATCTATGAACTATAATAAACGGCTGCAAGCAAAGAGGGCCTTGATTTATATGCTCCATGGGGCACCCGTGTATTGTGATCAGAACGACGTTGTGAGCTCGCTTCATTAGCTCTCGGCTCATATTCTGCGGTAACGTATACGTCACTGTAGGTTTTGCTCAGGCCTGTGTGACGCATGCATTCCTCAAGCACCAAGGCCCTTCAACACCATGTTGCAAGGTTGCATGCTGGAGTAGCCAGGAAATGTGGTACTGTTTCCAGATTACCGAAGGAAGCAGGTCGAATCTCGCCAAAGTATAACGAAAGCCTATGTATATCCATATATACATTTCCGTTTCGTGAGGAAACGGAAATAAAGGTTGTTTACCGGCCATATTTTGGTTCTGCTGTTGACTGTGTCCTTTTTCGCTCGCTTTTCTTACACGTCGGTCTCTAGCGAAATGCGTATGTACTTAATCACTCGTGCGCCTCGTTTTTGAAACAGAGTTATCAACAACGCTTAGTGCAGGGACCGATGAAACAAGGAAATACAATGCCGTGCGTGGGAAGCGATTTTGTGCTCATGCTCACTCTTTACGAGGTGTTCCTGTAATCTTCGAAGAGCTAGATCTCATTTCCTCGTTGTTGCTTTTCTTTTGCCGAGCGTGCTGTTTGCGTGCTGCAGTCGAGCAATACACGCTTGTGTCGTCAGTCGATCGCGAGTTTTCCTGCTTGTGGGACCTCGTTCTGGTTTGTTCGGTGCCTGCTGTTACGCACCGCGCTCTACAAGCGAGGACAGTCCTTCTGGCCTCGGCGGTGGTGGTGCAGCTGTCCAGCCGACGTCTGTATGCATATGAATGTCAAATGAACTTTGTCGTGCCGCTAACGTTTAGCGCGGGGCACGAGCTGCGTTCATTACATTTCGCATGCCGACTGGCAGCCGCGAATATGTATGTGTGCGCATGAAATAGCTCTCGTTATGATGTTGCCCGCTGTGCCCTTTTCTTGTCTGCTCTGCTCCGTGGCAGGGAGCGTAACGCTAATATATATGCGAGTTGTGCTGCTTTGGACGTGTTCCAAGCTGTGTATGCCGAGAATGGGCTTTTCGCCTTGTCTGTATCCCCTTTGCGGCCGATTTAAGCAGTCCGACTGAACAAAGGTTGTATAGGTACAGTTGCAGGAGCGCTGTACAGTTACTGAAACGCGAGCATGTTTGCATTTTACCTCGCTGATCCGGTGCCTGCTTTGCGATGTAAGATTTAAGGCAACGGGGCATCGTGTTATCGCTCCGCGGATCGTAACGCTGTTTGCGTGCGGCCGAAATGGTAATGTCGTTACAAGCAGTGAAAAGAAGCGATGTGTAGATATGAAATAAAAAGAAACGTTATCCTGCGGACATCGTTACTGCAGTTAAAACCATGGCCCGTGTTCACGATGTCTAGTTCGCACGCTAGAGGTACAGGAACGGGCACCGGTCAGTCTGATAACGAGAGTGTTAGCGACGGTGTGCATCTAGCGCTCAAGGTTGCTCGATCAGTCCTTCGACCGCAATAAAACACGCTATGGACTTGCTGTTTAAAACAGCGAAGCACATACACGCAGAACTACAATGAAGATAATGAGTCTCGCCTCATTGTTAATCAGTAACTTTACTTAACCATATAACGATCCTTCCTCTCCCGCTTGTTAATTTGCTTCCTTCTAGTCAATATGAGAGTAGGGTCGCATGGTTGGCGTTCAAGTGTACGAAAGCGCCTTCATTTCTTCTCACGCTTGCCGGTCGCGTACGTACGCCTTCTATAGTAAAAGCCGGCCGAGTTCTGGTTTCACTGGTAACCGACCACCGGTGAGTGCTCGAGCGACTCATGTGTCGGTGATGTATTTTTCTTGAGGGTACAGCTTCAGAAGTTCAATTTCCGCCTGAACGCCTGCTATGCCTGATGTAGCCTGTATGTTAACTTCACATGTGCCCCAGGAAACGAAATGTTCGGAACGTGATTTGACCTATCTCTCTGACCTGGATCCTCCTGAAAATGAGTCATTTTGTCTAAAATTTTGGTGACACTGCGTGCCTGGTTGATCTTTTGGCGCGTGGTGAAATCCTTGTGTTGCCGCGAAGGACCAGAGATCAAGTGGAACGATTCTCCACACTCTATGGCTTTTTCAGAACGCATCACAGCCTGTATGGTAGCTCTGCCACGTGGCTGCAGGCTATAGAAATACGGTCACATTACCGGTTATGCCTTGCCACTCGCGAAGTTGCTACGAAAGTTTTTGAAAGGACTGCACATGCCTGTGCAAGACTGTACGCACGATGTCGATTACATGCATATATAACACTGCCTGGCGGAGACCTCAATTGCTTCGTTTTGTCGATGTATAAAGCAAAAGAAGAAAGCAAATAATTCGTTATAAGGCTTTCCGTACTTCATTAGTTCGACCCACCGCAATGTTTTTATAAGTCGTGTTGTGCAACGATTCTTTTTTATTATTATTCTACTATCACGTATCGCAAGTTGCCGGTATTATAATGCCATTGACGGCACGACATGGAGGCAAACCAGTGACGCTGGTCGAACAGAGTGGGCGCGAAAGAAAGATAGAAAAGAAAAGAGAAACACAGGTCTCGGGTGCCCGTTCTGTGGTCCCAACTTCGAATCCGCTGGCCCTGTCCATCGTCGTCACCGTATTTACCGGCGCTCGCCCGAAGCTCGCCGTGGCCGCGCGCATGGGGAAATCTTCGCGCGAAAGAAACGAGCTGGTCCGAAGTGGGAGCGGTACGAGTGGTGCATTGAACCAATCTCGAGCCCGCATCTCCGCTTCGAGTCGGGCACGAGTAATGCGCCCGTGCATGTGTGCGCTCGTATACCTGCGCCGTCTGGGGCGCTCACGCCATCGTGGCATACGTCTCTGTTTGCTTGGCTATCGTGCGCTACGCGGAGGGCCTGTCTCGTGCGCATCCGCATGGTGTGCATGTAGCGAGCGTCCGGGGTTAAAGGCGAGCTCCTTGTTTCGTTCTTTTTCGTTCGTTTTTTTCTAAAAGGCGCCGCGCCCGCGACCTTTCCTCGCTCGCGAAGGAGCGTGCGCGCGTTTTTCTCGCGGCGCGCACAGCGGACTTTCCGGTTGTACGGCGTCGGCGGCGGCGGAGCGCGATGATCCCTATTCGTCACGGATCGGCCGCGTTCCGTCGCCTTTGTGCGCGGCTTCTCCGCCGCTCTCTCTCGTCCGTCGTCGACTTCGGCCGCGCGCGTGCGATGGCTTCGCGGAGAAAGGTGATGGCGAGCTTTCGCCCGGTCCCTCGCTCGGTTCTTACATCCCCTGGCTGCCGTGGCCGCCTATTCAGCTCGGCCGGGTCCGGGTGGACTTGGCCTCCCCGAGGGGTTATATTATACTATCGGTGTGACGCAAGCCTCCGGCCCAGGGCGAACCGTTCTTCTGTGTGTTCTCGCGAATGCGTCCCCAATCATTTGGCGCTTTTCATTGTCCGTATACGGAGGAATCCTTCGGCACGCCGTTGGACCCCCTTGCGTTGACGTTCGGTTTGATGAATTGCGAGGCGAAGTAAGAGGAGAGAGGTCGAGGATATTTATTGGGCCGCTCAGAATGAATTACGCGGATTTAACGGCCGCATCATTGACGGGCGGTCAGTGACCGTGAACCCCTCACCGAAGTGGCTGTGTACGCCGCGTATATATAGCTCCGCGCATGTCGGGGTCGCCGGATATACACTTCTTCTAGTGCCACCTGTTTGTACAGTACGTGCGTGGGTGGCGAGGGCGCCAACTACTATCGGTGCGTTTCCTGGTGTTCAAATTGGAGCTCTATTAGTCGTGCATACCGGCCGCTACGTGGAAAGGTCGGAAACGTTATCTAAGCGTTATTGTCTGCTTTGAAGCGGCTAAAGGATGCGAGCGGTGTCGTGTGTATGTTTATACTATCTTGGCCACGTGCAGGTTCGCGATGCCAGTGCGCTCAGGTTAACCGTAATTGCTCGTGCGGCGAGGCGCTCGTTTCTCTTCTTCTTGAGACGTCCATCTGCCTGGGCATCTCTACAACAACGCCGCACGGGAACGGTTTGCATTGCAGATGACCGAGCGCGCCGCACTGTTATAAGCCACGTCCTTAGCGGTACGCACCGCATCTGTCAGTTGCGGATCGCTGCCATATTAAGACATCAGGCCTACCTTTTGCCTCCACACGGACACCACTGACCGGCGGGAGCGTCTGTGCCGAGAAAAGAGCGGCCGCCCAATTTTTCACATCAAGGACCGATTACGACTCGGGCTGCCTGTCCCGATGACACCCCGTGTTTTGTTCATCGTTCATTTGTCTCGGCCGCGCGCTCCCAAAGACTCGCGGTCGGTCGGTCAGTACCAGTGTGCAACTGCTCGCGCGCGCGTGTACGTGTAATGATCCCGCGAGCAGCCGCTGTGAAGCTGCTCCGCTTCGAGGCGTGAAAAATTGCGCCATTAGGCGATAGGCGAGCTGGCTCGGTGGGAGGAATGGAACGCCTCTAATTGGCGGCCTACCCGACGAAGAAGGGGTTGGCGCGTGCGCGCGTACACAAAAACCGCACCGCGATGGAACCGCGCGCATTACGCGAGATCAAAGGGTTCCATCCACGTCGTCCTCGAGACAGGCGCCTCCTTGCGGCCGTTGCGCGCGTGGAAGGCGGCGCGCCGCCATTGCACATGCGCGCATACAAATTGGTTCCTGGTAAAGTTGCATTAGGGATTGAGACGTCTCCTGTGCCCTGGCGTCCCGAGACATGGCCGACATGGCGCCGGCGCACCCCGCCTCGCGAGCGGGCTGTGTAATTTCTGTAATGATCCGCGAACCCCGTCCTACAGTCGGCGTCTCTCTCGCTGCGCGCGCAGTCACTTCTTTTCCCACTGCAAATGGTGACGCGGCGGCTGCAACTGCTATGCAGGGGCGGCACGCAGCAAAGCAGCAGCAGCGGCCGGTCGCGAGCTGCCTACGGGCGAGGCGTCCCGTCACCTTTAAGGGCGCGCGCAGCGTGTAACGTGACGTAACACCGAGGGCTGCTCGTCGCCACCAGCCACGCGTCATGTGGCGCTGTATAGGAGGCATGCCGAGGGTCGCTGTGCGTTGCGCCCCGGCATGCGAGAAGGGCTTCAGAAGGGCGTCACGTGAGTTCGCGGAACCGAAGAATTACATCCGACCCGTTCGCGCGGCACCCGGCTGTGCTACAGCGAACTGGATGCTGCGGGGATGGCGGGCGCGGACGAGACACGTTCTCCCGGCCGCCTTGAGAAGAGGAGAGCGACTCTTGACGGCGCATTGTGCCTTCTTCCGCCGGGGCTGTTTCTCATACACGCTGTGCGGCGTGTTGATGGCGCGGTCGAGATTGAGTCGAGGTCGCGGAATGCGTCCCTTCCGTCTCCTGCGGAGACGAGGGCGCCCCCGTCGAGCCCCTAGCGGGCGGCGACGAGCCGACCAAAGGAAAATTGGGAGCAATCTTCGTTCGGGCCCGCTAGCGAGCGGCCTGTGTCGGCATGAATCTGCGCGCGGGCGCTTCGCCGACCGCGGTCGGTCGGTCGGTCCCGTTTTGTGCGCACTTCCGGGGTCCGTTTCGCCCCGTCGTGTGAGGGCGAGCTGAACGCGGCGGTGACGCGAGCGCCCCCTGTGCGGAGAGAAAGCGACGTTTATTGAGCCGGCTAGGGTCCTTCGTCACCCAGTCCTACTTGCTTGCTTGCTTGTTGGCTGGGCTCGCTTGCTTGCATGCGTGCACCGGCTCTTATCCCAGTGCTCACGCTATCGGCACTGTTCGTGCTGAGACCGGCGTTCGATCAAAATGCGACTCGGCGCCTTTGTGCGAAATGCCGCGCTCAATATTCTTTCTTCTTGCCTCGAGCTGCGCGCGTCGCCTTCGGCGCGTTTACGGTACGTGCGGTCAAATCGGGTCGCGGATAGCGCGTCCCTTTGTACAAAGCAATGACGCGAGACTTGACGCCGTCTAAAGTCTTCCGGAAGTGTTCAGTTCCGCAGCGGAGCGTGCCGGGGGTGGTCAGTTAACGTGTTATGCCCGTGATCGGGACAGTTTTGATACGGAAGTTTTACCAAAACCTCAGCAGCCTTCCGGCTAAAGAAAAAAAAAAAGACAATACAAGCAAAATCCGAGAGTGAGATATAAACGTCAGAAATGCACTGTCGTGCAGATTTTCTTTGTCATGCGTGATAAAATATATATATTCGTAAAGCTCAAACTCATAGACAAGCTAGTACTTCGGAAAAACGAATTAGGGCGCACTACGGGTCAAATGTCGAGGTTGCTCAGCCGCATTTGCGCGAAGTCCGTATTAGCTAGCTATTGAGAAAGAAGGAGGGAATTACGAAGCATTTCTCTGGTTCTGCAGTGACGCTGTGACATCAACCGTCCCTATACGAAAGCGTTTTTGGTTGACTCGCGCCATGTTTAACGTTCGTTACAATGCCGTGCTATCGCGAATCTATATGTATCGAAGTACTGGAGGCGCACCGGACAAAGGCCCCTATATACGCTCACAAGCAGGGGCGCAACTGCGACTTCTGGCGGTTGCCCGCTGAAGCCTCGCTACTCAGTCCCCCGAGCCCCGATGTGGCTGACGTAGGCGAGGCAAGCCACCTCCCAGCGGCGCACACCGTCGTCGTCATCGTCGTCGTCAGTATAATTCGTGGGAACTTCATTCAAACCGGCCGTCGAGCGTCCGGCGGCGGCGACTGACCCGACGGGCCTGCCACCGCCGCTGCCGTGGAAATCTCCTCCGGAGAGGGGCTCGCTGTGCCACCGAAATCCGTGCAGTGTTGCCGAAGCGACGGGCATATACAAGTTCAGCTAATCGCGACGGTAACGAAGCGGCTAAGCGACACCGCTTATCAGAAGATGTTTCTTGCCATAAGCGCCTGGCACAGTATATAGTTGCAGGCTATCCGAAATTCTGTCAGCATTGACAGTTCTTTTTCGGTTCAACATTGCTTTACTACTTCGTGCGAAGCTATAAGTTTGGACACTCGTGTTTTCCATACGGACGACCAAGAACTTGTGTTTGCTCGACGCTCCACGACGACTTAATGACTTATGAGTGTATCCATCAAGTTTTGACAAGCCCAAGTTCCTGGGGCGATATAACGCAAGCATCTCGCGTTCCGAACGTTCGTTTGCGCTCTCATGATTAATTAGCAGGCGCCGCGCTTTCGTCAGAGGTCGTCAGCGCAGCTAGGCAGGATAGCCGATCGAACACCACCCATCTATGCTCAGTGACGTAGGAGGCAATGTGAACGTTCAAAAAGCCAGATGCTTGCGCCATCTCGCCACTGAACTCGGCTGATCAGAGGTCTGAATCCACACGGACGTCAGCATGTGCTTAACTAAAAAGGATGGTCGTTACCGCCGAACCCTCTGTAGCGTGGTCTGGTCAATCACGATTGCCCGCGAAATTGCAGTCAAAGCGCCGGTCACCGACGAAGTGTCTTTTCGAGGGGGCTTGCGACTTCGACTCATAATCTTGACTGCGTCCCTGCCATTCGCACCACACTGCACGGCACTAGCCGGACGGGGTTTTATACTGGACGGTGCAGCCCTCCCTTTCCCGCAACCTTCCCGTCAGTCTCGGAGCTTAGGGACGAAATTCATCCAAGGGCGTGGCTCGGTGTCGCAGCGCGCACGCGGGGCTTTAATTTCTCATTAGCGACTTTCGCGCTCGCTGTTGGCTGCTCGCTAGTTGCTCGCATGCGTGTAGCTAAGATAGACCATAGCTGTCCGCCGCTGGTTTGCCGCTGCCCCGTCGCCGAGTTGGCTGCGGCGGTAGCAACAGCCGGCGATGGACTCCCCCCCTCCACTGCTGCTTGCCCGCCGCTCGCACGACCGGGGCGTGCTCGTTTTTTGTCTCATTCCTTCTTTCTAATAGCGGCCAGGTGAGAGAGCGGCGGGAGGGTGGTAGTTCAGGCGGAAGGGTGGACGACCTTGAGATGCAGCTGGCAGATATATGGGCCCGCAAGGTCCCTCACCCCTTCCTCGGTCCGCGCACTGTCCAGGCAAGTGTGCCAGTGCTGAACAGCGTAGCACCCTCCCCGTGTATATAGCCGCGCCGGCCAATTCGATGCAGCGTCTCGGATACCTTTTGAGTCTCACTGGGACGCCGAGGAGAAGGGTACAGGAGTCGTCTGGGCCATGTTTGCTTTTCGTTGAGCGGGTTGGGTTTGTGGAGGTTTTGAGTGTCCGTGCTGAGGGCTATCGCGCGTTAACGAGCGCACAAGAAACAACGAAGATACTTTTGCCACCGCGAGCCTGCTTCTCGCCTTACGCAACGTCGCGCGAAATTAGCGCTGCTCAACGCAACAGGGATGGTCGAGACGAAGCCGCACTTAGGTAGCGCTCGCGCCTGTTGACTGCTGGTGGGTGTACAGATAAACTGTATGTGTTTTCGTTCGGCGCTGTGGGCTTCGAAACGCTTGTTCAATCCTTCATCCGTGCATGCGATGTTTGTGTCAAGATAGTCACTCCGCCAAGACTGTAGGAATACGTCCACCTTCTAGAAGCGCTGAGATTCGAAGATGACGGGAGCGCTGACAGGTCAGCGGTCGAGACAAGCAAGATGCGTTTTGAGTATTGCTGCGGAAAAAAGAAGCACGGATAAGATAGAGCCGTGGTCGTTACAGGCGCGCACAAACGTAGAGTATAGAGATGGCGGTTATAATGAAAACAAAAAAGAACACAAAGCACAGATATGCAAAATGACAGACTGTAATAGATGTATTGAAACCTGATTAGGTTCAACTAGGCTAGGCGACTATTTGGCGCCGCCCCATTTCAAAGCAGTTGCCAAGAGAAGTAATAATTATAGTTATCGTGTATTGTATTGTGTAGCATTCCGCGTGCAGTAGTATTCTGAGGAAAGCCTTGGTGTATGTATACGGAGATATTGTGTGTCTTCGCCCGATGCTGTGCTTCGAAGCGATTGTTCAATCCTTCCTCTGCGCAAAGTATTCTGTGCTCTCAATTTTGAAGCGTGTGCACTGTGAGGCAACATTTGAGCTCATGGTCGCTGGAGGAGTCGGTCTTCTGTCGCCTTCTTTCGCAATTCTTATTTTCATCGTTTATTCGCAAGAACTGCAAGACTCTCGTGCGACGAGAAGCGGAGCAAGTGCTTTACGACATATTGTGAGAAAGAAAAAAAAAAGTTAAAACGCAATTCTCGACAGCCAGCGACTTCAGGCGGAGGTTTTCTCATAACCAAGCCAAGATGGCGACACCATTATATCGTTTACGTTTTGAGCAATCGTCTTCAAGAGCCGTCTCTGCACAATTTTCTCGTGGGCTTGTGATGGAGTCCGGCCTATAGGTCGCGTTACTGCCGGTGGTATCTTGCGTGCTTGGGTTTGACGAACCACTCAGCGCGAGTGGAGAATTGTGAAAACCTTCGAAGTACGTTCTAAGCCATAGTTTCAAACGACTTTGTTGAAATGCTAATATTCATACTCGCAAAACGCGCGTAATTAATCGCTCGTTTAAATTTTAGAATGCTCGCGATGTTTTTGTTTTTCTCACGCAGCTGTGAGAATCTAAAATCGATTTTTTTGTTTTTTTGTTTTGCAATTGGACGTATATATGTGTGCAACTATAGCTACGCCAGAGGGGCAAGATCGACAAGCCAGAAACTACCTTCAGAGAGCTGCGTTTTCAAGTCCCACGCGTGCGTCAGCGTAGCCGCCCTTGAGTTTGGTTAACGCAAGTCGACTGCACAAGTTAGTGTTATAAGTCCAGAAGCGCATATGCGAGCGGCCCGGAGATGCATAGACAAGCGTAATTTTCGCGAGAACCTTCGTTGCCGGACTGTTTTTCTGTTATAATTGTTTGTTTGCGTTATAGCGACGGCCACTTAAAAAAAAAAGTGCGCTTGTCTTGACCACTTGCGTGCGAGGTTACAGTTGAAATCGGTCTTCTATACCAAGGCCTGAGCGCTGGGCTTATTCTCTGCGGCGTCGGTGCCCCGCTGTCCTCTTTGATATCGCGTATGCTGTGCGGAACCGCCGTGCATGCACTTGTTGGAGGTCCAGCCGCGCGTGCGTTTCCGTTGGCCATTCAATCTTGATCACATGGCCCGGCCACTTTTTGTTCATTTCTAAGTGCAAACTTGCACATTGAGCTGTCAGCGACCGTAACGTAGGCCAGATTTGGGTGACACTGCATGAACCGGTAACTCAGGTCGAGCCCTTTACGCAAAGAAAAGTATGTTTCGAGAAGAAGGCACAAATTAGCGTTGACCTATCCTTTTGTGTCACTGGAGTGTGTAGTTACAGTTATGTTCGATTGAACACCACATGTCAGCAGGGGAACGAAAAGCAGGTAGCTTGATGCAGTTGCATGAATGTACAGAGTTTGTGCAGGCATGCCACAATCCAGGCGGGGCGTATTTTGAGCGCCGTGTAGTCACGGGTTTGGACAAAGCTGTCTGCTTTTAAAACAAGCAAGAAGATTGAGCGGGACAGTGTACAGTTCTCGTCATATCCTGAGTCGCCGAAGCGCCAAGCGGTGCTGGAATATCCAAACACAACGACATCTGGCGTCGCCATAGCAAGCATTAAATCAGAATGCTACCGGAAATCCCGATTTGGCGCCAAGAGGGGTCATGAATGAGCGACTTAGTTCAGGTTTAGGGCTTTACCGCCTTTGTTTTCTTTATTTTTTTCCCGGAACACGCGGGAAACAAAGATCCTTAGCGGTAAAGCCCTCCGTAGGCGGAATTTCGACGACTGACGTATGCATGCATGTGCCAGATAGACTGGCACTTTTCAAGAACGCTTCACCTCTGCATTGTGCCGGCTGGCAGGAAATGGCGGACGCCTCCCACAGTCCCGACTTTTACGACGATCCGGCGTTTCTGCCGCAATCTGGGCCAACGGGAAATGAGAGAAGCTCTCACGAGCGCGCGCTCCGTGCGGCCACAAACGCGCGCAGCTCGCCGAGCGCACGGGCCATGTGGCAGCGGTGAAAGCGACAGTGAGCGCGTCTTGTGTGTTGAAGCCCGGCCGCGTCCCTCCCTGACGGCGAGTCTCGCAGCTGCGACCGGCGTGGCCCGTGAGCGCGTGCGCACACTCGTTCCGCCCTGTTGCTGAATGAATGCACGCACAATGCTGTCCATCCAACGAGGAGAGAGAGAGAGAGAGAGCACGCGCGTAAACCAAGCGGCCGTGCAGTGAGAGCGCGCCCAGAGGCATCTGACAGAGGAGCAGACGCCAACGCAGAGGTCGTCGTGGTCGTCAAAGAGCAGCCCCGTTCGAAGTGGCCTTCCTCTTCTCTTGTCTTACGAAGCAGAAACGTCTGGAGAAGCCGCGGCTGTGGTGCGCGATCGCGCGCATTCGGACCTCTTCCGGGACTTTCGATGTCGTCGAAGGGCCGGCGGTCCGCGCTGCCGCTCAGATCGAGTCTCCCGTATACACTGTACGTACGGACGGTCGTGAAAACGTCGCGCTGGTGGGTTGGCCGCCGTCTGCGTGCTCTGCGTGGACGTCGAACAAAAGGCGGCAAAGAAACACACAAACAACAGCGAACTGTATACGCCAAGCTCATTTCGTGATCGCAGCGCGCCGAGGACCTGTGAGGAAGAGGGAGAGAAAGTTGAGTTTTGTCACGACGTGGGAGGATGTGTGGACGGCGCAGTCGGCCGTGGGCAAGGGATGTCCAGCTGGCGGCGGTGTTGACGGTCATCGGGCCTGCGTGACAAAGAAAAGAGGAAGTCGGTATAAAGTGGACGCACGGCTGCTGCCACCGCCGCCGCCTTTTGCCGCCCGCAAAACCCAGTGAGCTATATGCCTGTCGGAAGACGCGCGGGTGTTCCTGCTTTAAAGGCTCTTGATTGCCCCTCTCTTTATTGCGCTTTCCTTTTTTTTGCTTTCCTGTGTTTACTATATCTCCTCGAGTTGTTTATGCGTATCGTTGTTATAATAAGTGGGCGTGTGGCGCTGTGACGCGTGACGAACTCCCGTCGCGTTCGGTGTGTGGGAGCTCGACACTGTGACGTTCGTGGAATACACGCAGGCACGTGGACAGACTCGGGTCCTTTGTGCACGCAGCTGCGGTCCTTTCTTCCGGAGCCGTGTTGCGTGCGCTCAATGCACTTCCGCAGAATTCTGGTACGACGCGCATCGTGCGCGCGTGGTTCCGCTTGTTATATACGCTTGCTATAGGCGCGCACGGCAAGGCTTGGGTGCAAGTTCGAACAGTGGGCTGCCCTTAGGCAGCTGGTTTTTGCACTTTCGGTTTCTCTAAACACCAGATGAGGAGGCCATGCGAAACGATTGGGCTTACCAGAATAGTCGTATCACCCCCTCCAGTCAGTTGTGTCGAGCTTAGAGTGACTTAGAAACATCATTACGTCTGGTTGATTCTGAATCTGACTTCAATATGTGACCTTACAGGGCGTATACCGTTCAGCTATGCTCTCCGGAAGCGTTAATGTCGCAAGGCCGTTCCCAGGCGGGAATATTACGACCACCGATCTCCTTCTATAACGTCGTCGACAGAAATCGAAAGCTTACATTGTGTGTTATACGCTCGCAGAGCTAGTATCTAGCGTTCAGCACTATCCCTTACCGTCCTTCAACCCACAAAAACTGTGCTTACGAAGACGCGTTTCCGTTGTCTGCAGGTAACAACGCGACCAATATCACGAAGACGGAAACAACCGAGCCCACACGGTGTTAGCAGTAACCATGGTTTTTCGGCGTGCACTTAGCCGCGCACGAAGCCCACACGCGAACGTGACCCTCTTCGATAAGAAACAAAAGAACAAAAGCGTCGAGCCTCCGTCTCGCGGTTACCAGAACGGATGTTTCCTTTTTTTCCCCCACATTTCGTTTGCCTCCGTGCTTGTTTACTTACCGTCATCACCGCAGCTGAAGCGATCGACGGATAAAAGAAGCAGGGTCGGCACATCCGGCTCTGCAGCCGCTGGCCGCTGCCAGAAGGATCCCGCCTCCGAGAGAGACCGACCGTCCGCGGCACGCAGAGCGTTTTCTTGCATGCACACAGCCCGCGCCAGCGATGCGTCTTTAGAGGCGAAGTGAGCGGACTGAGGCGCCTCCCGTAATGATGCAACCCTCAATTGTTTTCACTGGGATGGCCTGCGGCGAGGGATCGGGCCTTTTATTACCGTCATCACGGAAAAAGACGGCAGGCCGCCCGGAGCTTGGGCCTCCCAGCTTGGCTCCCCCCACCTCCAGGAACTCCCTCGCGGAGCCGTTTCAGCAACACTGGGGCAACCGCCATCGAAAGTCGATTGGTGAGGAAAACCCGTCATTCGCGGCGTCGTAAATCAGGCTCGTGACTCCGGGCCGCAAAAAGCGCGTTTTCATGAGTAAACACTTTTGCCTTCGGTGTCCGGCCCGTTTTCGGTCTGCATATAGACTTCCAACTTTCGTCGTTGGCGGGATTGGTCTTCGTACAGAATAATCGCTTTCAGTTGCAAGGTCTCTGTAATGACGTCTCAGCCTGTATAAAACGCGCACCTAAGCGAAGAACATCTTCCTTTTCGTCCATGAAGTGCTCGCGCTATTGCAATCATTGGTGCCTCTGCGTGTGGAGACAAACTTGCCTTGATGGCGGCGTGCTTCCGCGTCCGCGTTGCCACCGAGTGTAACGAATAGCAAGCGCAGCGGAGGTATAAATATATACGCGCAATTATTCATGCAGACGAAATGTGTACGCAGGGATCCGGGCACGCCACCGCTGTATACCGCCCGCAACGTTGAATCGGACAGTCAGTATTATACCGGCAGGGCTTCCTCCTTGCTGGGAAGCTTCAGCTCCACAGGAGCTCAATCGGCTCGAATGGAAGTTGGCAGCCACTAAGCAACGCGTCGCAGTGCTTTCCTTTCAGAACACGCACGAAGATACGGGCGGGCTTCTTTTGCCCACGCATGCACGCGTGAGACATCCTCGGCTCGACCTCTATATGTGTGCGTCGCACGCGTCCTGGCATGCCCGACCGCATGCAGCTGCTCGGAAGTGCGTGAGTGTTGACGTCCGCGCATATATCGAGGAAGGAAGGCGCCAGGTGGGGCTGCGCGCGGCATCCCTGGCGCGTTTCTCACTTCTCAGCCAGCGACGTTTGATTTACGGGTTCGATGACGGCTACTGTTCTTGCGCGCTGGGAGGCTTAGCATGCAGATGTCTTCCTGTGGTGCCGGAGCTAATACGGCGCAGCGCCCCGAAAGCCTGTAACTGCGGGTCAGCTCAATCGGGGCTGCTCGAAATGGAATAGCCTATCGTGATTGACAGTTAATTGGCTTTCAGCAGCTTGTACGTCGTTTACCGTCGCGATTAGACAAATCGAAGATAAACCGGCCAGTCAGAACGCGTTCTCACTAGTAAGCATCGCTTCATACTTGTCCCCCGATATGCTGGCGAATACCTGAACTATGGCTTCCCCAACACTGCGCACATTTATTGAAGCGGAGTGTATGTGTATGACTGGTAGCGTTCGAGGAACGTCCGTGGGACGGGCTCGTTAAATTCTATATGCGTACCGGTGTAGGTGACGAATGTCAGCTCGCGCACGGCGAAGCCACCCCTTCCGTGTCCTGCGATGAATGTCATAGGGCAATGACGTACGTTGCTATGCTTGGACTCCGGAGGAATAATGTGAGGCGGCCTGCGAGGTGACGACAGATGTCGCGCAGCTAATTACTTTTTGTTGAGTGAAATATACGAAGAAAGTCATACCACAGGTCATACCACGGGTCACACCGCTGGGACCATTTCTTAATTCTTCTTATTTTTTTTTCGAGCATCAATGTTGCACTGTGTTGTAGTAACAGTACGCGTGGATTGGCTGCATGAGGTGGCGGAGGCAGCAGTAGCGCGTTCTTTGATCGTTTGTCGATGTTTTGGCACCATGGTGAAAATTTAATACGATTCCAATTAATTGCGCGAATCCACGTACACGTTCTCAGTTCTTCCCTTGACCCCTCCTGTGGACCGACGATCTTTTCGCGACAAACATCATGACACTACAGCTGTTTCTATTACGACAGAGATGTCGACCTGTCATTTCGTATTGACTGGTGTATTAGCCGACGTGCGAAGCCTGTGGAATTTTCTTCGGTCTTGTTATTTTTTTTCTTTTGTTTTTCCCCGATTTAAAGCGACTAGCTGTACGGTTGTGCGAAAGCGTTTGAGGGGTCGATATTGGTCATCTTTCCGGATGTCCCCGCTTAGCGTGCGTCCCGCACTTACACTCCTCGAGAATGCCGCCCTTTAATTCACGGGCTCTCACGTATATAGACGCGCTCTCGCAAGAGAGAGCAAATGATAAAGGAAAGGTAGGGAGGTTAACCAGGACGGAGCCCGGTTGGCTACCCTACACTGGGGAAAGGGAAAAGGGGACTGAAAGATTAAAAGAAGAAGAGAAAGTCCACTGGGGATATCGTTCGGTCACTCAGTCCGGGTCACAGACGCTGACTCAGTCCAGTAGCCTTCAAATATCGCAGCAGAGCTTTTGTGGCCTTTCGTAGCTGTGATATGCGAGGCCATGGTCCCAAGATCTTCTTCAAGGTGAACGGTGTGCTGTCTAGCTGATTGAGAGCTGTGCAGAGGTCATGTCTTTCGTTTTGAAAAGATGGGCAGTAGCACAGTAGATGTTCTATAGTTTCCTCGGCACCGCAGGCATTACAGTCGGCGCTATCAGTCATTCCAATCAAAAACGTATACGCATTGGTGAATGCGACGCCCAAGCGTAAGCGGCACAGCATTGTTGCCTCATTTCGCTGAAGTCCTGGTAACAGCCGCAGTTGCATAGAGGGGTCGAGGGAATGCAATCGTTCTTGGGTGAATTCAGGTGTATGCCACTTCTCTAATGTCATACGGTGTGCTACCTTGCTTAGGTGTTGGGCTGCGTCGGTCCGCGATAAAGGTACAGAAACAAGGGTTGCTCCTTCGTGGGCTTTCCTAGCAGCTTCGTCAGCGAGGTCGTTGCCGGAGATACCGCAATGGCCGGGCAGCCACTGAAACACGACGTCGTGTCCTTTCGCTATCATACAATGGTGCATTTCTCGTATCTCCGACACTAGTTGTTCACACGACCCGCGACGAAGAGATGACAGAAGACATTGTAAGGCCGCCTTCGAATCGCAGAATATTGCCCACCGATTAGCGGGTTGGTTGTTAATGTAATCAACGGCACCTCGGAGGGCAACAAGCTCCGATCCGGTCGATGTTGTCATGTGAGAAATCTTGTATTGGATGCTAATTGATCGTGATGGTATAACCACTGCGCCGGTGGAGCTGGTCTGAGTGGACCAGACCAGCTCTCGCAAAGCACGCTCACAGGCACGCACGCACATGTTCGTAGCGCAGTTCCCTCAGTCCTTTGGTTGGCGTAAAATCACGCGTGCGTGATAGGGCAATCAACAGCTCGATCGCGGAACCCCGCAGAAGAAGACGAGGAAACACGAGAAAGTTCTTACGCAAGGCCTGCTGCCACTGCCGCGCTGTTCGCCGCGCTCCCAGTCGGGGCGGGAGCTCCTCCGGGTTTCGCGGGGAAATTGCTTTAGCAAAGGCGAAGAACAATGGCGATTGTGTGCACCCAGCCACGCCCCCTCCCCACCCATCTTCCCCTTCTATTTTTTTTTTTTGCTACCTTTTCCGACTTTCTTTCTCGGTTTCGTACTGCAGTATTCGTGACCGTAAGAGTGCATGCCCAAATGAGATCTCACCGACGTTGCGAGGCATCGAGAGCCTGGTATGGAAAGTAAAGAAAATAAAAATACAGTTTCAAGGGCGACGACAGATCATGCCACGGTCTTGCGGACACATGCGCGTGCATGCGCAGTTTTCTTTCCCCGCGGTGCTTGACGTTTCAATACACGCATCGTGTTGCGCAATTTGTAGGCGGCTTTTGTTGCTCGTGCGTGAGAAGCCACTGTCTCCGGATTCGTTGCTGAAAAAGAATCGCACCGGCGGCGCACGGTAGCCGTAATTCACGGCGACGGTGAAGGGCAACGACGAACCTGCAGGGCTATATAGCTCACGACTTCGCGTTTTCACGCGATATTGCTTTGTTGGCTGTCCCTTTCTTTGGTATCGCGTCTCGCCCCAACGGTCCATCAATGTTTCAGTGAAAGCGACCACTATAGGCAAGCATGAAGACTTCCGGGAACGTGTAGCCTCGTGTAGTATATAATATGTATTTCTTGCACCCAATAATCCGAATTCACTTTTTTTTTTTTTTTGCTTGTGCTCTGGACGCTATAGTTATGCGATAGGCACTGACAGTTTACCCTTCAATCGCTTTCCCACGCTGTGAAAGTCACGAGCAAGGCTACCTAAACTTCAGGGTCCACGAGCCGGGCTGCCCGTGCTGTCTCGTCAAAAGCACGCGATTGACAAGCAAGCGAGCAGTGGGAGCAAACAATATAAGCCCGTCACAGCTGTTTTGGCGACGTAGGTCAGTCCCTTGCAAAACGGTGGGTGCGTTATGTATCATTGAAACGACGGCGCAAGGAAAGTACGGCGATCAGTAAGACGTGTATTCAATACTGCGAACTTCGGCCCACCTTCTCCGAGATCAAAAGCCATGGAGCGTAATAAGTCTGTCGCGCCGCATTCTTCCAGAGCGGGCACGATACCCGAACATAGGCCTCATCCATCCAAAACGTGTTTGACCTCTCCTGGAGGAGCATACACGACAGCAACCGACTCTGGGACTCTCACGACAGCTCGGTTTCGTCGCGGGTGTCGTATCGAAAAGCCCGCGCCCATCCTCTCCGCGCTCGCTGCGAGGACAAAGAAGCAATTGGCGACACAGCGGGAGGCCGCAGGACTCGAGTGCGGTCGGCAAGTAAGCGCTCAGATCCCATCGCTGCAGACTGGCCCTCCCCCCCTTGTTTCTTCGTTGATGCCAGGGTGCAGGATTTCTTGTCTTCTCGCTACACCGCGTGCTTGCGAGGGCGCGGGCAACAAACAGTTAAGCGGCTTTGCGGAGGCGCCCAGGCGAGTCATAGATCATCCGATCAATCCTGCTGTAATGGAAGGAACGCCGGCGCGCGCGCGGTTCAGCGTCCCGCGTATGGCAACCGCGGGCCGTCTATATATGTGCGTACGGGACGGTATAAGAGCGTGTGCGGCCTCTGTATACGTTTGATGCGCCGATCTTTTTTTATTCCCATCAGCAGGCTTTATACTGTGTAGTTTGTGGCGCCTTTCTTTTTCTTTTTTTTTTTCGCTTCACCTTGGCACAGGATGCGACGCAGGAATTCTTTGTGGCCCCGCCCGTTGTCATCTCCGGAGCAATTTATCGGTCGGAGCGGATTGTGGGGCGCTCTCTCTGGGGACGCGAGCGCCCGATTCCAGCGCGAAATACGCTGCTCGTCCTCTTTTGATTCGAAGAGAGAGACAAGAGAAGGAAGATATATGAGTGCCCCCGTATATAGATGTGGGTGCTGGTCTGACGGGTTTGTCTTACGGGGGTCGCTAGAGCAAACGATGCTTTGTTGATATTATTTGCTGCCTGCCATTTCGGGCAGGGGCTGATAGAGGACGAGAATCGTGCGAGTGAGACTGTTATTTTCTTTCTTATATACGTTCGCACCCGAAACAGCGTGCTTTGTTAAGCAGTTAAACACGAAGCTATAGTACTCCTAATCTTTATCTGCAGAGTCGCATGTAGTACAATTCAACGAACTTCCTTCGCATCCTATACGTTTCCTTTCGCACTAAACGCACTGCTCTACTACAGTAGGTTGAACAGTCCTCAAGATATTACATTTCTTGGAGGAGCGGTCTTTCGACAATGAAAGTGACAAAGAAAGAAAGAAAGAAAACTTGCCGCCGCTTTCTTCTTACGCTGCGTTCGGTGCATTGAGTAAGCCTGTTCTTTGCCTGAACTTAGAGAGAGCTAGAAGAGTTCAAAGCCGTAAGTTACGACAATGAGCTGTCGTGACTGACATGAAGGAGAGAGTAGCTTCTTCTCCTCCACGTTTTTCACTCTCTCTCTCTCTTCTTTGTTTCTTTCCAACGAGCAGGGCTAACGTAGGTTCACGTAAAGCCTGCCTTGTCCCGCCTTCCTGTGCTGCTTGAGTTTCCATCTCTCTGGAGCTCTCTTAAGCGACGCAAGCACTCTTCACGGTGGGCGTACCGGCATGATGGAAGAGACCTGTCAGATAATTCATTGCGCTCAGCGGAGGGGACGCCGTATTTTCACCGTGCAACGCGCGCGTGCCTTGCGGGAAAGCCGCTTAGCTGAGCGAACAAGCGGCGGCGTACAACTCGCAACGCCCGTTGGACGGGCGGCGTAGCGGGCATCGGTCAAGAAAGCTGCCATGCTGTAGAAACTCACTTGCGTGCGCTTGTACAGGCTTCTCCGCGGTACGCCTCGTGAGCCACACATCCGCGTTATGCAATTAACCACGCCGATTATTACACGGCACCGCGCCTTCCCCTGCAGCTGCAGTTCATACCTGCACTCATCGCAGATTTAGCGCATAGCGTCAGCCGCGTAACATAACTCGCTCCTCTGATTTGCTGTTTTCTTGTGGACGCGACGCCAAGAAAATTTTATTCCCCGCTGCGGGCTTCTTTGAATGTGTTAGCATTTGTAGAACCATTGTTCTCGACTTTGAGTTCTGTTCCTGAATTTTTCATAGGTATCTTAGCCGAGCATTGAGCCAAGTTGCTTTATGTATACGTCACTCATGGAAATTCTAAACGAGTTAAGAGCACATTATTGCTCTCCGTTCTTATCTCACAGCAGTGCAGATAAAACACATTCGGGCATTACTTCTCGCGCGTGGAGTGAATAAGCATTGAGGATTCAAGCGCAATAATATCTACGTTTCGGCTATTCTGTGATATTAAAGAGACTGGCGTGTCATGTTAGGTACACGTTTATTTAAAAGGGGTTGCTTCGCTGCGAGCACTTTTATCAGTCGTGAGCATTTATCGCAGCCAAACAAGGGCCTTTTCGGCAGCAAGGTCATTTTCAAGAACGTGAAGTTGACTTTCCTACAAAGCTGTATAGGCAGATGCCTTATATATGGCGGCGAAGCTCATCATAACATGGTAGCTCACCATAAATGGGTTGCTGAAGTCTTGCGTAGGCACGTAAGTTTGTGCATTACATATACAAATTTATTCGCTCTAGGAGCACTCACGTGCGCCAGGTTAACAACATGTTGACGGCCATATTTTGGGCATGACGTATTGCAGGAAAGCTACCTTCACTTTTATGAAACAGGTTAGGTTAGGTTAGGTGTCCGTGGGCTGCACTGCAAGGAGGAACCAATCTCATTACGTTTAACAAGTATTTCTGCCCTCCTCCGGCTTTATATATTATATATATCGTTCGACGCAGGGCTTATTGTGCAATCACTTACGCTGCGAACATCAGGTATGCTCCTCGGTATGAGCTCATTCGAGAATTATGTAGGGCCAGGTGCATCTATTACATATACGAAATCTTTTCCTTTGTCCTCCTTCTTAGGGCTGTACACACGCCCTTGTTTGATTTTCGCCGCGAGAGGCTGTCGCACGCGAAATTACGAGCAGCGCGCTCCCGAACACGGTTGAGCTGCTTATTAACACACCGTGCGCATTTAGAGAGAGAGGAAAAGAGGGCGGAGACTAGGCTAGACGGGAATTGATCAGCGCGTAGCGCCGAATTCATAAGCGAAGCGCCTCGAGCGAATCGAGCTGGCGACATGACACGGTTTCCCACTGCCTTGTAGGCTGCTGCTATCACAGGTATTAGGCCTACTAACGCGACCCATGCATAGGCGGTGCTTTTCTGGTGTTCGTTACTGTGGGATGGTAGGGAACGCGTACACGTTAGAGGTATTCAGTTGTGAAACCCTCGACAAGCGGAATGTTTTGAGGAACGGCACACCCATTGATTGGCCGTAACGCTGGAGGATTATATGTATGGCCGCCTCATCTGCAGACAGCAAGATGAACCGCTCTGACGTTGGACGGTACTGGTGGGGAGACTGCTGTTTACCTACCAGACTATGCACCGTACAAGGAATGTATAGTATTTACGAGAAGGACGTTACAGAATATAGTCGGATTTTCAAATGAACGTCATAAGCGAACAGCCTTTGCTGTGAATGGGGGTGTTTCACTCACTAAGGGACCGGCGAGGTTGATGAGTAATATTGCTTTCGATTGGGGTTATGACGCACTCAATGGTATACTTCACTGGAATTGAAAGTCGGGATTGTTTTAAAGGCTTTCTTCGCTTCCAAATATTGTTCGTGACGAGTCCATGACGGAGAGACAAGAGATAGAGAGAGAGAAAAAAAACGAAAAGGGAAAGGTAGGGAGGTTAATCAAGGACATGCCCGGTTGTATACCCTACACTTGGGAGGGGGAAGGGAGTAGAATAGGTGAGAAGGAAAGAGAATAAAAATATTAAAGACTCAGTCATCCGCAGAGTCAGTCGTAGAGGAATGTCCACTGTCACAAGCGCTCGTACAGTCCAGTGTCCTTCAAGAAACGCAGAATTGCTTTTGTGGCCTTTTGCATGCATGAACGCACAGGTCATGGCCAAAGTGTCCTTCCTGAAGAGAGCGCTCTGTTGTCTATCAGGTTGAGTTTCGCATGTAAAGTACGTCGTTGAGTGTCAAAGGATGGGCAGTGACACAGAAGGTGCTCTAGAGTCTCATCTTCACCCGCACAAATTGCACGCGGCACTCTTGGCAATTCGTATGAGGAATAAATAGGAATTTGTAAATGCGACGCCCACCCATACGCGACACAGTAAAGTTGTTTCGCGACGGGAGAGCCCAGGTGGTAGGTGAAGTCGCAAGTTAGGGTCGAGAGAGTGCGAGCGTGAGTTGGTGAAACCCGGTGGATTCAGTCGTAGAAGTGTGATGTTGCGAGCAGGTGATTTGAGTAGGTGCGCAGCATCCGTTCTCGAGAGTGGTGTAACTACCCCCTGATGTTTTCGATGAGCTGAGCGAGCAGCTTCAGCTACGCTGTCGTTGCCGACAATTCCGCAGTGTCCCAGCAACCACTGAAATGCAATGTCGTATCCTTTCTCGAATGCGTGGTGACAAGCGGGCCTTATTTCTTACACTAGCTGTTCCTGTAACCCATGACCCAGGGCAAGCTGCAGAGTTAGTAGGGCTGCTTTCGAATCGCAGGAAATGACCCAACGATTTGATGGCTGCTGGGGCACGTAATTGAATGCACCTTGAAGAGCCGCAAGTTCTGCTGCTGTCGTCGTTGTATTGTGCGAATATTTAAACTGCAAAATGATGGCGTCTGATGTAACAACCACTGCTCCGGTAGAGCTGTAGAAATTGGTGAAACCGTCCGTGTATATGTGTATACGGCCGGAACAGGATTCGTTTAGGAGAAGCAGAGACAACTGCTTCAGGGCTAGCGTTGACAAATCTGCCTTCTTAGCGATCCCAGGAACTGAGAGGCAGACGTGAATTCGCCGGAGACACGACAATGTCGGTCTTGGGCACTTTGCAGGCTTGAAGCCAGGTGGTATCAAATCATGGTGTCTCGTCACAATACCACAGAATGTAGTCTGTGAGCTTCGCGCTGGCAAACCGGCTAAATGGTGGGATGGTAGCCGTGAAATGTGTCGGATGTGCTGCGTCTCAAGGACGATATCAGTGGTGATCGGATGCTCCTGGGCAATGACAATCGTAGCAGCTGTCGAACAACATCTCGGGATGCCAAGACATGTCCGAAGTGCTTGGGCTTGTATATGATCTGTAGTGCAAGGAGATTAGTTTTGTATATGTGTAGGAGAAGATTAGAAGACTGTATCGAAGAAATATGAGAAAAACTGCCGTGTATAGCTGTAACTTGGAACGCACAGATGGTGACGAAGAGACAAGACTCCTTACGATCTTATGGACGTCACCGAGGCAGACAGCCGGCCGCGGGTGGCCTAAACATAACAATGAGGCGCTCGTCGTCGTTGATTTCCGATTTCGGCCGCGAGGAGAAACAGCTGAACGACGCTTCTTCAGCTGCCCTGCTCTACCACGTGACAGCTGCGTAATTAGCACAGGCTATCTAATTCGTAGACTACACACGAACGTCTGCTTTGCTCTTCTTGAAACCGCCCGCGGTCCGGAAGTATTATGTAAGGTCGGCGGCCGACCGGTTAATTGGCGCAGCAACGTTCAGGCAGTGACATAACTCTTTGCGCCCCGCTACGAACCAAGCGGGAATCTCGTTTCGTTTCGCGCGAAGGTATAGCGGTCTGGTCAGTCTACTTCAAGAACGCGCACTTTACGCATGCAAAAAAAATAATAATAAAAAAGAAAGAAAGGAGGGGGGATGCTTTCTTCTCGATGCGCGCGCGTGTACTCCGTCTCTAACCTGCGTGATGTGTCGTTCGAGGGGCGAGCCTTTTCCTGTTTTGTAGGCTTCCCGCTGGCAGCGTCGTTTTCACTCGGCAGCTATTAGACAAGCTCGGAAACGAGAGAGAGAGAGAGAAAGAGAGAGAGAGAGAGGGGGTAGAGAGGATCCTGTCGAAAGTGTGCCGGTGTACACAGGAGGTCCGTTTTGAGCTCGAGCGTCCGAACCAGTGGGCGATGAGCTCGCACAACGCGCTGTGTGGCGTCCATACCCGTTCCTTTCTTTTTTTATTATTATTATGTGTCCCTTCGCGTTTTTCGAACGCACCCCCGCCGCTTTCGAAAGGGAGGCAGCGGGCGGCCTTGCCGCATTGGTCTCCTGTCGTGAGGGCAAACCAACCTTCTTTTTCGAATGCGGAGGAGGCAGAGGAACGAAAGTGGGATCGGAAGTATAGTGTGTGTGTGTGTGTGTGTGTGTGAGGGGTAGTGTGTGTGAGGGGTAGATGTGAGGGGTAGTCAGCTGACATGGCCCGCGCCTTTTACTGATTTTATTCAACTAGCTTGTAGCGAGCAGGTTTCCTTTCTTTCTTCCGCGATTTTTTCCGGCTTTCTTGGTTTTTTTTTTTCTCTCTTGGTGAACAGTCGGCTGAAAAAGCGTGCGCGCTTTCTTGAAATTTTTGTTTTCGCTTCGCTTCTTTGTGCCCCGTGGTTTGTGATCACTCACGTGCCGTGGATCGTTGCGTTTCCTTTTTTTTTGCTGTTTTATGCGTTTTTTGTTGAGAGAGTCTGCGTGGATGCTTGTTTCTCTCTCTTGTTGCTTGGCGCTCTCTTTGCGGCCCCCCTCGGCGCATCCCAGGGAGTCGTGATGAATTTGAGGCCCATTAGACCACGAGGCGCCGTTGGAACTGGACCGTATATTCGCCAGCATACCGCTGACGGTGGTACATCCGTTAAGTCTATGCGTAGAATAACGCGTTAAGTTTTATACATCCATGTTTACGTTTAACGGGCGAGTGCTTTTCTGAGACACTTTCTTGCAGGAATGGCAACCTCGACACTGCTCTGAGAGCGTGAACGCGTCCTTGACTAGTACTTGTAGAACCTTATTTATCTTGCGTAGACTCCATAAGAACCCGGTAGGACATTCATTACGTGGGAGGGGAACAAAGGACAATGAGTTTGCCAGCAATAAGTTGCATAATGCAAAACACACTTAACAATTTATAGAAACATGAGTATAATGAAAAAAAGATGAAAAAAAATTGCTGAGTTGGTTGCTTGCTTGCATCGAAATATCCCGCATCTTTTCCTGCGCTCTGGAGCTGAGCTCGATGCCACATCGTGCTTTAATGATCTCTCTGCGCAGCCATAAAAAGTCCTGAGTATCTTGACTCAAGTTGAACGATGAACATCGAATGTCTGTCCACTTCTAAATGTAAAAATGTTGCACCTACGTAATGTCGACCTCACTCTCGGACCGACTTTGGCGATGGCGTTCGACGAGCTGCCCTCCTCTTGGGTACTCGATTCACTCGCTGACGTCATCGCCGCGTCAGCGTTCAGCCGCAGTCCTTTCTTGCCCCGCTCCGGCGAGGCGGGATTTAGTCATTGGAGGAGCGTCGCGCGCGCAGGCAGTTTGCTCGACGCGTCTTGCGCGCACATGCCGCGAGTGAGACGTGTTAGCAGCTTAGCAGCCTCTGTACGCCGGATGCCGCGACACGAACTTAAAGAGCAGGAGAAGTGAGACAGAAAGAGGGGGGGGGGGACAACCAGATTATGCTAATCGCAACCGGCTCAGATGGGAGCAGGGCTACTTGCGAGAGACAGAGAGAGAGAGAGCGGATATTTCGCCATAGCCTCTCATTGGGCGCGCCGCGCCTGCCGCACTCTGCCAGCGAGCATGTACTTTCTTTTCTTGTTTCTCCCGGGATGGGGCTAAAAGGCGGGGGGGGGGGGGGGCAGTTTATACGTACATTTCGATTGTGGGTGCTGCGCAGCGCGGCTGACTTGGAGCCCGCTTATTACTTACGCATTCAACGCAGAGAGGCCTCGGGGAGTCAACCCTATTCTTACCGCGATGACCGCGGCACCACGGCATCGCCGCGCTCACAGAGCTGTTCAGTCGCGAGATCCTGCGTTTGCCTCGCGAGCGACGTTGTATACAGTGCGCGAGCCCCGGAACGATTTGTTGCGGCGAAGTGTAACGACTGTCTCCCGGGGAAGGGCACTTTTGTTCTTAGCCGATGACCTCTGCCATAGGCACACACAGACAGGACGGACCAGCCGAGGTCTCTTCTCGTTGTTTTATAAGGGGGCCGCGCGGAAAGTTCAGAGACACGGAGTGAAATGGACTCGGTTCGCGAGGCGGGTCGAACGCTGGCGGCGGCGACGTCGGCCGCAATTTCACGTCGGAGCGCATACGCGGAGGAAAAAAAAAAAGAAAGGAGGCCGAGAGCAGCTTTCCCGGGCAGTTTTCTCTTTGGCGGTTATACACCGCGTCGTGCTGCGGGTCAGATGTCGAGCGTGTATTACAGCGCTTATGCGATGTAGTATCGACGCTTTTCTCCACGCGCAAGGGACCGCTGCACTACAGCAGCTGCTCGGCACGAAGCGACCGTGCCACCGTTCGCAGTGCATATAGTTGTATGCACAACACTGACTGTATGGCAGTGCAGTTGTCTACAGAAGGAACGTGCACTTGCTATAACGCGCGCAGAAGAAATTACGATAAGGAGTCGCAGGTATGTGTTGCCCGCTCTATCTGAGAGTCGCTTGCTCCGTTTTCACCGAAACAGATTACCATTGCACCTATCTACGAGAGGGTTGGAGAGAGAGAGAGAGAGAGAATCAACTTTTGTGCTGAGCCCTTAGTGACGGGTGGTGCGCGCTTGCACCAGATGGGGTGGAACCTTATTCTCAGGTCCCATATGTGTCCAGCAGTTCCTGGCCCCTAGCCGCCAGCGCGAGCTGGGTCGGTAGGTCGGGGCTGGACAACAAGGTCTCCCATCGCTCGGGGGGGTTGGGGCTGGGGAGGGTGGGGGGTAGGGGTGGTGGGGGGTTCTTGAGCTTAGTGCACTCTGCAAGGATGTGTGCTAGAGTGCCTTTGTATGTTTGTATGTATGCCTTTGTTTGTAGAGGGTTGGATGACTGGAAGAGTCACTAAATGCAGCTAGTGGAGAGCCTGTTTGTCTTGGGAGCAAGATGTTACATTCAACCGACTGAATCACAGAAGTGCCCAAACCTGAAAACTCATATGGTAGTGCATACATTGAGGATGATTAATGCAGCAAACACTGTGTAACATGAGCGCTATAAGCTTGGGTCTCCTTGGATTATGTCAAAAGCTTGACAAGTTCAGAGGGTGGTGGTGCTGGTGCAGCAGGCGGGCTCAGCCTGGCATACGTAGCCGGCAATTGTTCTGCCTGGCCTTCCTGTGAATTGATATCAGGGGTGTGTCACCAGGTGGCCAAGAGCCCCGCGGCTCAAAAGAAGGCAACCAGCAGTCGTTGCACTCTCTCCCTTCTTGCCGTTTCCCCGGAGGACAAGTTCATAGTAAACGCGCCTGTACCATCAGGATGAAGTGAAACCGAAAAAAACAAAAAACTGACAGTACCTGCTGTGGCCGATTACCCGAAAGTGCCATTTAGACACCACAGCGTAAATGGTCGGTAAGCATGGCAAACATGCTGCGACCCCGCGTCCGAGCCTGCGCCATGCGAATGTCACGCGCACTGGCTTATAAGTTGAAGACGCAGGGACTGGCTACCCTTTGTATCCGGTCATTCGCGCTTCAATTTGCCTCGCAGTACAGCCAGCAGACTCTGCGTTGTTCATGAGCCGCATGAAGATCGCGCTTCGCAGCTTGCGTTGAAGCTTTGTCTTTTACGGTCTGCGGCTCCCACTTTCAAACTGACTCCCGCATGCGGCCGGAGAATCTGCGGACGGCCCGGCGGGGAATGAAACGTGCTCACTCATGAGCACCGAGTGTATGATTACGCATAATGCGCCTAAGCTCGGCAGTAACGGCCCTAACAAGGGCGGGAGAGCGCGAACGGGCGAGCAAGAAAGTCCGGCACGCCGCAGTCACACGGGCACGATATGAACGCGAACACGAGGTGAAGGCACGCTTTGGCTGCGGCCGCCGTGAGTGTACAGAATGGAAGTCCGTGGCGGCTGGACGATGCACGCACCTGCTCTGGGGGTCATTGCTGGGGTGGCGTGCGATACGACTCGATGAAGGAGAACGGAACGAAGGGCGGGCTCCGATGAGCCGTTGCATGCGTCCCCTGCGCGCGGCTTCGCGCGCGAATCACGCGTGCGAGAAGGGAAAGCGTGCAATTGGCCGCGCGGGGCCGCCTCCGCTAGCGGCTCGTGACTCCTGCGGCATGGCGGCCGTGCGAAGGGCACGACAGTCAATGGACTGAGACAGGAGCACGCGTTTGTGTTTTCTTCCTCGCGGAGAGGGGTTGCCGTTAAAGCGCAACGTGTGTTTGGTATCCGGCTTGAAGTTGATGTGTTTGCGTAGATGAGAATGGTATAAAATAGGGAGCAAACGATTACGAGGAATTCCTCCCCTTTACGTTACGCGTGAAAGTACAGAGAACTCGTTCGGATGCGGTGTATCCAAACGGTTGGCTACGCGAATAGCGGCATACAGCTTCTGGCGATGTGCTTACAACGCTTGCTTTTGTGGGACAACCTCTCGACCTTTGTCGGCTTATTACGTGCCTGTAGCTACGTGCTCGTGATAATGGTTGGGCAGCACGACTGCGTGTCCACTTCAGCTCTCAAACTGTGAGCGTGGTGGAAATTATCGATGCTTCTTATCACTCCGCATCCGACGCGTCAACTTTTACTAATTGTAGGACCGCTCGTTACGTATCAGGCGGCGTCACCTGCTTATGATAACAAACGAACTTCGGTTCCACGTACTCATACGCGAATAATTCCTGCAGAAACAGCTTTCTTTGACTTGCTCTCTCTCTCTCTCTCTCTCTCTCTCGTTTTCTGAGCACGCATAGCTTCCGCTCCTACATCTCGCCACGCGCGCGCATCTTCCCGATCGGATTTTCCGTCCCTTCAAACAACTGGCGTACGAGGAACGTTTACGAGCGTGTACGCGTAGGTACTAGCGCAGCTGGTTTCTACCACGGCTTGTACTTTCGGGATTGGAGGTGGAGTGGGGTGGGAGGGGGAGCGCTCACCGCGGGACCACTCGGCAAGAGATTTACGGCCCATTCTGTTGTCGATGCTGAGCTGCAGCTCCTCCCCACAGTTGCACTATAGCTGCGTCGAAGACATCGGCGAAGCCACGCAACTGACCGGCGCCTTGCGTGTTCGGGCTTCTCTCTCTCTCTCTCTCTCTCTCTTAGGGCCGTAGTGGGACGGTTTCGGCGAAATTATGGCTACTTCGCGTACGTGCGTGCTACCTTCGGGGCGAGTTGCATCGGACTCTTTTACATCAACGCTCTCGGCCGCAGATATATCGGCAAACGGGGCAGCCAGCCGTAGATATTGCTAAGGGCGGCATCCCAGTTTCCTCGCTTTCTTGCCCTGGTCATTACTATATGTATATAAAAGAAAGTCAAAAGAATCGTTTTAGTGTCATCGCGTGATGCTGGCTGCGTCCCATGTTTGTATACGTGGAGGGGAACTGAGCCCAGACCTCACTCACTCCCCGATTCGCCCTGCTCCCCTCCTCTCCCGTTTCATATCTTCTCTTCATTCGGTCCTGCCGGCTTCGCGGTCCACTTGCGCGTTTCTCGCGTGCTTTCTCTTTCGCTTATCTCACTCCTTATCTCGCCGGCACTCCTGCTCTGACTACACGGAGGCGGGAGCGTCTGCAGCATAAACTCCGACCGTGATGGGCTCTCGCTTTATTGCTCGAACGCGGTCGTCGCATTTCGTTTATGGAACCGGTAGGCCTGCCGCTCGTTTCTGCACCTAATGCCGAGAGAGCTCTGTGTTAGGCGGACCTCTTCTTGTTATATGCGGGGCAGGGCTCTATAGAACGCGCTTCTTCAAAGGCTGTGGTTTTCATATTGCAACGTTGTTTATAGTACACATAAATGAGAACATAACTAAATGGGTCTGTAATCTTTTTTCGCTTCGTGTTATCTGTGCCTCGGAGTAAGTGTCCGAACGTGGCTTTATATAGCAGTGTAGTTTCTTGCGTACTTATGGTATGGCGAGGTAACGTCATATAGTCGTTAAAAATTTCTGAATATGTGTCGTAGCCATGCGTGTGCTACAATGGTAATGCAGTTTTGCTAACGAGAGGCGCGGGAAGAAAGGGTTCAAGGTAAAGTGTTTCGAGAGCGAAGTTACTGAATGTCAAGATGTTAGCCACCGAATTTTTCCTTGGGACGTGTAGTGCACGTACTACTCTTGAAAGTGAATTAAAGTCGGCTTATCAGCGCCAACGACTACGTAATCCACGTCCAATAACGTGTCAAACGAGAAGTCACCTTGACGTTTGGCGTCAGGCGTCCTCAAACAGCGCTCGGACTTCCTCTTTCATTCTCTTCCTGATGAAGCCGGTACCAGTGCAGCCGCTGCAGCTTGTCCAGAGCGCACTACGCACATAGCCTCCGCGTCGGCACTCTTGTTCTCCACGGCGGCAACGACCGGGGAATGCGCCCAGCCTCTGACCTCACTATAACACGACGCGGTGGCGCTTAATTAAAATTCGCCCCTTGATCGTGCGCAACCTAACCGCCGTTATCGCTACAGTGCCGCGTTCGCATGCGCAGCGGAACCGGTGTTTACACCTTCCCCCCCTTTTGCGCAGTCAACACCCTCTAAGTGGATGCTAATGCATGCACCGCAGCACCCTGCTGCAGCGGAGAGGGGGGGCAACCTGCAGCTTGCGACGTTCCGGCATCCGATTGCTCGGCAGCGCCTCCCAGCGTCGGGTCACACCGACACACCGGCAGGCAAGGCAGGCCTGAGCAGGCGAGCAGGCATGCCGTAGGTCTATGAGGCCCAGTCCTCTCGTTCACGCCGCCGCTTGTCTGCAGAGTGTCGATGGAGCATTTATCACGCGCACGGCTCTTGTTCGACACCACCACCACCGCGGCGCGCTTCTCGTCTTCGTGTGCTCAGTGACCCGCGACACGCCGAAGGCAGGTGAGCGAACGTCGTGTGCCTGCGTGCCTCAATGGGGCTAACGACCCGGGGCCCGGGCCACATATGCGTGCGTAGGTTATGCTGCATACGCATACTCAGTGATGCGTGCGTCGAAGCCACTGAACACCGTGTGGAGGTACGCTATAGGATACTGTTCACGCCTCACCAGTGCATGCGCCGTGTCCTTCACTGCTTTGTTACTGTTAATTAACTCTGCGGCAGGTTAATTTACCCGCGCACTACCATGAGTGTGAGGCATGAGCGACCAAAGAAGCGGGAATTATTATATTTGTGCAGAGGGTATATATGTCGAGCACTCAAAGCTTTTCGCTTGTAAGAGCTGTTTGCCGATGGCCGGTCTCTCTCTCTCTCTCTCTCTCTCTCTCTCTCTAAATAATGTGTGCTATGATAATTGGCTGACTTGCTCGGGCTATTACGAGCAATTCTGCCGAATAAGAACTTTTTTGCGAATACTGGCCCCGAAGCGCTCTACCGGTGCACTAGACGAGTGAATGTGCATTTACAACATCGAAAGCGCGCTCCTTTAAATTCAATGCTTCGCGAATTGCGTACGCGAGAGAGGCGAATGAAGCCTCGCCAGATTGCATACATGCGCAATATATGCGTGGCGGCATCAAACCGAATGCGTAGGCGGCCTTGGCCGCTGCCGCTATCCCTGCGCGGGCCCGTCGGAATGTGGACAGGGAGGCTCCACGTGACAGCCGTCACACGGTGACGGTCGCGGCGCGACGCGTGCTCGTCCCTCTCCCCGTTGCGGGCGCCGCACCGTGTGGCACGACCGCGGCGGATGATTCCTTCAGAGTGGCGGGCGATGCCGTATGTGTCACGCTGGGACGCTGTACGGCGCCACGTTTCATCTCTCCTCGTCTGTCCTTCTGCAGCTGCAGGCATGTGGCGCAGCATTTTAGGATCTTGTCGTCTCTCGCCCTCGCCGGATATATATATATATATATATATATATATATATATATATATATATATATATATATATATATATATATATATATATATATATATATAATTTTGCGAAACTGTGACCGTCCAGCTCCCCGGTGATTAACCGCCTCCCATCTCCCGCTTCCAATCGGATGCTCGACATTCCATACCGATATTAATTGGACGCGTGTTTTCGCCGTGACTTTTTTTGCCGGCTTGCACGGCGGATGCGTTGTCGTCGGAGGTCAAGAACATGCAGTTGAAATGTAACGTAGGTATATGTCATTTCTTAGTGCAGCAGCAGTTTACCATCGAATGCACAATTGAGGCTCTCATATACCGAGCAGTTCCCTGACGGCACCAGTGTGGCGTAGTGCATCGCAATTGTGCGTGCATTTAGGCATTGTTTCTTTTTTTTGTTTTGTTTATCAGTTGCGTGCAGTGGTTATGCAACTACCATTCGCGAACTGTGGAATCGAAAACGTTGGGACGTCTTCGTAGTGCCGATAATTGGGGTATAAATGTGGTGTACGTGTGAACAGCGAGTCCGAGAGTTATGCCACGGGACACAGACTTTTTGTGAAAAGGCACCAAAAGGTTGTCAACTGATCATCCTGGCTACTAAGGGCGATCTGGTTAATAGAGTACCACGTTTCACGAGTCGCTCCAGCAGTGTCTGCATAAAACATCATCCATACGTTTACGTAATTCCATTCCCATATTGTGTCGCGTGGCAACACATGTAAGAAAAAAGAGATAGAAAGAATAAACTCCGAAGGTGGCTGCTGCCATTTCGTTCTGTCTCAGTTTAGAGCGCTCCTGTAAAGTTAATTATAAGCGGCATAGAATTTATTTCATTGTACTTGTTTTTCCTTTATATTGTCTATCAGATTTATTTATTTGCATTCACTGTGAATTGCTGCGTGACCAATGTAATTTGTTACAACATTGCTAAACGGCATTTTTTATGTGTTTCTCAGCTTTTTTCTCCTATTACATTTCTACTTCATAAATTATGGCACACTCTTTACCTATCTGTCTATCTTTTCCGCCACCAGTAGCGTATAGCTTTCCACTGCTTCCCATCATATTAAGCCATCCATCGCTTAACCGAATCAACCGAAAATGACAATGCGCTTTACAGGAGGCAACTTCACTGTGTGCCGGTTTGAATCGCGCTTTCCAAACCATTGCGTTTGGAAAGGGCGTTGCGTAATCTGCACAGCGTATTAATGGTCCTTTCTCTATATTTAGCCCCGCGCCCACGGCACAGACAACCCGTTTTTCTTTCCAAGCGCCGCTGGACTTAATAACCGTGAGACCCAGAATCGCGCAACACAGGCTTTCCCTCTCGCACGTCGGACGCGGCACGTGAAATATTGCAAGGGAAAGCGTGGGGCGGTGTCGGACTTCGAGGAAGTCTCGAAAAAGAAAAATCGTTTTTTTTTTTTCCTGCATCGGAAAGCTCAACGGAATTGCCACACCTGCAATCCGCGAGATTACGACGGAGTGTGGAGAGAAATCATGGCGAACCGTATAGGAGGCTCTTATCACATATATAGCTTCGGCTTCTCCGTGCAAGCGTATTAACATTTACGGAATACGTTGGGCTACCTGATACGTGGACGGTAGTAACAGCACTGGCGGCGATATCTTGCAACGCCTTGTTAAACCAGAATGCGTAGAAACCTTTACGCGTGTGTGCGGGCGTGCGTATTACATGACTGCTTTCGCCGTATGAAAACGAATGAAAGGACTGCATATTAACAATTACGCCGCTGTCGACTCATAACACCGCCAGCTAAGTAAGATGTGGTTCGTCACTGCAAAAGTAGCCCTGCGTCCTCTGTGGTTAAACTCTACGCCGCGAGATGGCGCAACCAATGCGGCTGCTCACGTCTACGTGAGCGGCCGCTAAAATTCTCTGCCGGAGAGTTTTAGAAATAACTAATTGTCGCTTTAGCCTGCCCCTGTGGTGTGCTATTCTCGTTTAAGGAACACAGGAATATCGAGTCATAGCACGGTGGTCGCGGCATCTCGTGACGTCTTGATAAACTACAACGTGATTGGAACGGTTTTTTTTTTTGTGTTGCATAAGCGTCCTCACCGAAAAAGAGAAGATTCACTGTAAGACACGTCAGTGATACTTCCAGCAGTAATATACGAGTGGACCGTGGTCACTGGAATCCTACTTTCGTGGGCCCTAGTTGAACTTACCATCACAAGTTACGGGATATATGATTTAGCGCTTGGCGTCTTCGGTGTCCCGTCATTTCGTAAACGGCAATAGTTCGAGGACAAGTTAAACTGTAATAGCAGCGTTGAATCGTGCCTCCTGCTCGGCCTTCCCGCAAGACGCGGGCTTGGTGCGCGTCGGCGGCGCTTCCAACTTCCCCGTTCGTCACATATCCTTCGTCAGTGCCAGCAAGCTGCGTTGATTTTTTTTTTATGTTCGCGTAATTAAGTACGCGTGTGCTTGTTGTGCGCTTGCCTGCAATTTAGTTTCTTCACAAATTCATCCTTGGTCTGCCGCATAAAGCCGCATGCTCTCGAGGTGAGGCGGCTAGTCAAGATCTCTTCATGCCATCATCAGATGGTCTCAGTCTGTCAAGGTCAGCAGCTTGCTGCCCTATAGCTTGCAGTGTATGAAGCTGACATACTCGGGAAATCGATTGATTGGAAGCGAAACGGGAGCGAAGAAGCGTTTGTTGACGACGACAACTGCGGAAACGCTCGTTCCTTTACGTCCCGCATGTCATCGTGCAGGAACGCGTAGTCTTTGTTGAACTTCACAGCGATCTCGCAACACGCAAGTCATGGGGAGCCGAAGCAATGACGGAGGAAGGTGTGGGCACACCGTGCCTTGCGAACTCGATGCCACCATGCAGGCCACGTCGAGAACCGTTGCCGGAGGGCGCGCGCACTTTGTCGTTTATGGAAGCCAGCGCGACCCACGGCGGAGTCTTGGTCGCACTTCCCGAAAACCAGGAAAAAAAATGCAGGCGCTGTCCCCACGCGCGAGCTAGGCTTTGTTTGTACTTAAGTCCGTACATTATATACTCGGAAGAAATCAGAAACGAGACGTACGGGGGTGTGGATGCGGATAGCAGAGGGAGAACGATGGGGAAGCAGTTTCTTACGTATATGATACTTGGCTGTGCGTACAGAGTGCGCAGACTTGGCGTCGGAGTGGCACGCTTACGGGGTGGCACAGCGTCCCGGGTCCTCGAGTAATGGCTTTTTAATGAAGGAGTGGTGGTGGTGCGCAGCGGTGTGTTGCCCTCCCTGCCACCCCGCCTCCACGAGTCCCCGCACACTGCGCCGACGCGAACGATACCTAGGACGTTCCATACGCGACCGTTGTTTATGTGCGAACTTCCAGGGTTCATATATACGCCACGTTCATGGCGGCATGCGGTCGCATATTTCCGCATCCCGAGCTGTTTTGAAGACGTTTGTCGGCGCTGTGTTACCGTTGAGGTTTGGCCGCAAGCAGCGTTTGAGCAGTTTACGTTCGAGCGAGATTCAAGAAAGAAAGAAAGAAAGAAAAAAAGAAAAGTTGTAGTAGGTCCTAAGACTAAGGAAACGACAGCGTTGAACTTAGGGATTCACGAGACTCCTTGTTGTGTATAAGCTTCTACTGTCATACAGACATTTTATCAGTTGACCGTTCTACATGCCTGTAGCTAAGGGAAGCTGCGCGTGGTGCGCACAGTGAAGGTAATTCTTTCTGTTTGGTCCCGAGAGTGTACTTTTACGGATAAAGCTATACACAGACACGCACAAACACAAACTCGCATACGTATGCAACGCAAAAAAAAAAAATGTTTTGCTTGACCGGTCCGTATCTTCACGTTCAGAGGAAGGAATACCGCTCTTCTTAGTTAGGACTCATGCATGAACCTCATGAAGCTTGCGGCATTTGGAAACGCGAAGTTTAATTATAGTTGACTCACTGTGCGGTTAACAGCTGTTAGAGTCGAGTTTCATGGCTCATGTGCACATTGACATAAAAAAAAAAACGCAAAATCATTTCTGTACATTCCTGCGAATTGACGCAGTCATCCTCTTCACTTCCTGGCAGAATTCAGTCTTTACAGAAACAGATTCAATTTGCCATTGACCGCAAAGAATGTCCGACCACTCGGCGTTTCATTGTCATCTCGAGCCGCCTGTCACACCCATCACTTCCAATTCGTTGCGTGTCACAGTGCTATGCGGATAGACCTCGGCTGTCTCGCACGGAACTCGCTCTGTATACGGCGACGCGAAATTCCGCTGATGAAAGCACGGCGAAAGGAGCCGAGAACCATTCCGCTATATTATGCATACACAAGGGACCGTATCCACAAAGCTTTTCGTTCTTAAGTGCCCTTTGCTATGAGGTGGCCGTCTTCGCAAATAAAATGTCCAGCATCTGGCATTTTCTTTTACGAACAATTGTAGTCTACGTACTCTCTTGTGAATATGGGCCCCTGTCATTCTCGCTGGCCGTAACTTATTTGCGGCTATCGCCTCTGGAATACTTGCTTGTTACCTTTCTGCTGTGCGTTATGCATTTATTCGACGTTCGGGGGAGAATTCGGAAGGAGCTTGCCTTTAAAGCCTCAAGTGAGTATACGTCGATAGCTGACCACCATCAGAAATCCATCCGTCGGACCGTGTAGGCCTTCAGCAGGGATTATAGGGACACTCCAACCTCTTTAGGAGACGCTGGGCTATGAAGGGGCTGCTTTGTCGATCCCGCACCGCGGTGGGTTTGTCCATACTTACTTCCTTCTCTTCATCATCGTCACTCATCACACCTCTCCTTCCCTGTCACCGTTTCCCAGTGCAAAGTAACAGGCCATATCAAGCTGAATCAGGCCCACCTCCGTGCTCTTCTGTAAATAATTCCTCCCTTGCTGATACCTTCGAGCCGTCTGCCATATCCTTTGGGGCGTACAGAGCTTACAGGACTTTACTTAGCTAATGCATTCTGGTTTAAACGCGCATATCCCATCAAGCCGCTCGTATGCGTTTTGATTATGCGTCGGGTCCTCTGCCTTGCGGTTTCGTCTGCTCGCGCCGCTAGCCTTCGTCGCCGAGTTCATTTTCTTCAGCGGGTCGCGAGGATACCCGCGTTCTTTTTTCTCCCGTGGGTGTGGGAGTGCGCGCGTTTTCTAGCGTACGAAGTGATCGTAAAGCGAAGCGTCTAGCTCCAGGCTGTTGACCCTTGGCGAGACCGTTGCGACATTTTCTTTGCCCACCAGGAGGGGCGCGCGCCGGCGTGGGGGAGGTGAAATGTTTGGAAGCGTTTGGGGTGAGGGGAGCGGGTGATTTTCTTTCGAGACGCCCCCTCCTGGCTGTCGCCTGCGCAGGTGCAGGATGATGAGCGGCGCCCGACGAGATTAGTCCTCGTCGGGAATTGCTTTCTTTTTTCTTTTATTCCTTGGGATTTGTCCTCGGGGGTTTTTGTCGTCTTTGTCAGGCGAAGAAATTGCCGAGGGAACGAGTCGACTTAACGTACCATAGCCGAGCTTGCTTGTTTGTTTGTTTTCCTACATACCTACATGTTGTGGGGTCTACGGGTCTCACAGGAGTACCGACCACCGCGGGTTCGAGCTTAGCGAGCCACAGGGCCGCGTCAGCCGTCAGCCTCTAGCGCCGCTGCGCGCGAGCTCAGGCCACAAGGGGCTACCGAGCGACGCACGCAAAACACAGTATTGCCCTAAAATGAAGGAAACCGTTTATTGTTTCCAACGGCACCCAACACTGTACAAACGCCCGGTCCCGGGACGGCGGGGAACCAAAGGGGTCCCGCACCAAGGGCGAAAAATACAGCTAGGGGCGCCTGTAGCACGTCGCTGCGAGAGCACAGGCTCAAGCTGGGACGCGCCGCTAGGAAAAGTCCCGGCGGCTATGCTACTCGCTCTGGCGATAACCAATGGGCCAACTCGCGAGAGCTCGGGCAATCTCCTTCGGCTTGGGCCTTCGATGAGTGCGGCTCGGCGTGGTACGACCTCGCGCGAGCACTAGGCACCCGTTCTTAGGCTTAGCGTCGGGATAGGAAACAACACGAGGTACGCGCTCCCCGCACGGGCAAAGGCGCCGTGCGTGAGCTCAATCCTAGTCACAAAGGTGTCGGCGGATGAGAGCGAGCATCGTACGTACCGGGCGCTGTCCCAAAGGAGAAGAGAGCCCGTACCGTCACGGCAGTAGCCACGAGGGCCACTCCCGTGACGTCACTAGCTCCGCCCTCACCCACGAACCATGGCGAGTGGAGCGCCACCGCTAAAACTGGTTCGGAGCAAGAACGGCATGGCTTTTTGGATTGCAGACATGGGTGAAATGCGGCCGCGCCATGGCGCGTCGAATTCCCCAAATCCCCACATCCTCCTCTCCTTAATTGCCCCCCTACCAGTCTGGCGAAGAAGCTGGTAGGGGCTAATGCACCAAAGACAACTGAGCCTTTCATGCACTAGCTAATTGCTACCTCAGCCCAGCAAGCACTATGCGTACAAGAAAACATACATACAATGATAATGGAAAAATAATCAAAAAATACACTCTAAAATACAAGAAAATGACGCCGCAAAGGGGGAAAGAAATATTAACAAAAGAGTCTGCTGCTAGCGCGGGACAATGTCCGGGGGTGCGAAGAGAACGCGGCGCGTAAAGTTCTGTGGCTAGGGCGGTGGCCGAAGTCGCGGGAGTTGCGATCGTGGGCTTGATAGCAGGCCAGTTAACGCAGGAACGGGCTCACCGTTGTTCTATCGGAGTTGCCGGCGAAACCGAGGAGTGTCGCTTTCGTGGTGGTGGTGGTCCCGAACTCCAGGTGGACGGGGCAGGACACTGCCAGGTCAGCTGGCCACGCCGCCGTATGCAGGATGGATGGGCAGCCACAGTGGCGGCTGCAGTGCGTTCGCACGGCGTCGGCGACTGCAGAGTCGAGCTCCTGGCGTGATGTCATAGGGTCCCGTCCACCAACGGTATCCGCGGCGATCCGATGGAGTTGGCGCGGCTGCTTCAGCTTGCTTCAACGAGCAACAGCCCCCACGCACGCACGCACACACACACGCGCACACTCCTCGTGGCACCGCGCTCCTCGCCGTCCGCCATGCCGCCCGTTGGCCACAACGCGCCGCGCCGATCCAGGCGCGAAGCGTCCCTCTCTCCCGCACCAACCAGTCAAGGGGACCACTGTCACCCCCCGCGCTGCACGACACGCCAGTCACCGACCCCCCTCTTGGCAAAAAAAAGCAAGGAAAAAAAACGAAAACGAGAAGAAAAAAAACACACACAGAAGAAAACAAGAACGGTCAAAATCTATGTACAAGTAACAAAAATGAACTATACAACTGTACACTTAAGACATTAAAACAATAATTACACTCAGCATGCGTACCCAAAAATAAAAAAAAAATGCACACTGCACAACACACTGTCAACAAGGCTAGAGCTGGGCTGGGGCCAGCTTCTTTTCGTGCACTGGCCGCAAAGAAGCTAACCCACTGAGGCTAAGCAATGTTACTGAGGGCCTTCGGTGGCGGAAAAAGTCCGCCGTGAGGCGCGATATCACACAGGTGACCGTCTCCTCAGGTTGTACCGGTGCGTGGTCCGAATGCGGTCCTTCGCCCCGGGTGTGCCCTGTTGCTTGCGGGTGGTGCCACTGGGCACCGGTGCGAGCTCGTCGGACCGCGACGCAAAGGCTTTCAGGTCGGCGATATGGGCACGGCTGAGTTTTCCCGAAGGGGAATCCTTCAGCAAGTACGCGAGCGGAGACCAAACTTTCTCTACTCGGTACGGACCAAGCCACTTAGGAGCGAGCGAGGCTGAGAACCCCTTGCTCGCGTCGCTAAGAGCGTGGTTGCGCTTCAGGACTAAATCACCTACCTTAAATGAAAGATAGCGATGTTTCCGGTCGTATTGAGCCTTCTGCTGGGCCCTGGCCGAAGTCAAACTCTGCCTTGCTCTACAGAGAGCTCGACAAAGTCTGTCCCGAAGTGCTGAGGCGTACGCAGAACACTCTGCCGGCGCCTCCTCATCCCCGAGCTGACATTGAATGACACTGGTCACCGGATTTGCCAGCTCCCTTCCAAATTTGAGGAAAGCGGGAGAGAAACCAGTCGAGCGATTCTCGGCGGTTCGGATTGCGAACGCGAGCTCACTCAAGTGGTCTGCCCAATCCTTTTGACTCACGGCAAAGGCCGCCAACATTGGTTTGAGGGTTCTATTGACCCTCTCTGTCAAATTGGACTGGGGATGGTAGGGCGACGTGGTGCAGTGATCAATTCCCAGGGAACGGCACGTAGCACCAAACACCCGAGCGGTGAAATAAGACGCGTTGTCCGTAATTAGTCTTTTCGGAAAGCCGAACCGACAAAAAACTTCCTGTAGCCTCTCCAGCACCGCTCGCGCGGTCACTTTTCGAAGCGGAAACAACTCCACCCACTTCGAAAAATGATCGACGACTACCATCAGGTGTGTGAACCCCTGCTTACTCCTGGGGAAAGGCCCCATAAGATCGCAGGTGGCCACTTGCCACGGACGCTCACTGTCAATTGGTTTCATCAACCCGGGCGGCTTGCCACCCCTTGATTTCACCGTTTGACAGACATGGCAGGAACGGCAATAGCGAAAAATGTCACGCTTTATGCCGGGCCAGGTCACAGTTTGGCTTAGTTTCGCAAAAACTTTGGAGCCACTCAAATGACCGGCCAAGGGTTCGTCATGAGATGATCGCAACAGTGCGCTTCTCAGACTCTTGGGGATAACCACCTTAAACGGGTCCACAGCCTCGTCATCGGTAGCTATGTATTTCAGCAGGAGCCCATCGTGATCCAGCAAATATGAATCCGCGGGGGACCCAGCGACACACGCTGGTTCCGGCCCCCCTGCGCCCGCCGCACTACCAGCAGCGTCTCGGCGCTCCGTCTCCCTGAGACCGTCGCTCACTCCGCGACAAAACGAATCAATTTGCTGGGCCTTCAGTAACTCTTGCCTGCTGAATGCGATTCCAATTCTCCCAAAGGGGAGTCTGGTCTCGTCCCCACTCAGGACTGCAGCCAACGGCGTTGTAGGTTCGCTTTCGAGAAGCTCCCCTGCTCGCTCGTTTTGCGGCGCGCTGCTTGCCTGGAGAGCGGAATGACAGGTTTGCCCGCTTGCGGACTCGCCTCTCTCTGCGCTCGTTTCGCCCCCGACGCTTGCTGGCGCAAAGGCACCGGCAGTGGCTGTAACACCTGGAGGAATGCTCTTGGTGCACAATGGGGCACGGGATAGCGCGTCAGCTACCACGTTAGTGCAACCGGACGAGTGCACAGCTCGAGGGCCTGCCCCCGAACTCTGCGCGCGACGCGGTTCGTGCCGTGCCTCTCCTTCCCAAAGGGGATTCTTAGCAGGCGAGCGCACAGCTCGAGGGCTTGCCCCCGAACTTGGCGCGCGGCACGTTTCCGACGCCCCATCTGCACAGGCAAGATCGGACGCCGGCGGGCTGATGAACGGCTTTAGCAACGTGAACGGTCCGTCGCGATAGCCGCCATTCGCAATGTCCACAACGATTCCAGTTTTAAGGAGAAAGTCCCTTCCGAGGATCACAGGAACACTGAGCCCGGGGAGATGAACGAAACGCGTGCGTCTCATTCGCTCTCCCCACCTGACAGTCAGCCTTGCGGCGCCCGCCGAATGGGCCACGCCTTTCGCAAGATTGAATGTCGTTCGGCAATCCCGCAAGCGCACTGAGTGCTTCTGCAAGTGGGATAACACCTGTTCGCCGAACAACGAAGCGCTTGCGCCCGTGTCCAGCAGCGCAGGAAATTCGCGGCCGACAATGGTCACCGGAATGAAGGGCGCGTGCGCCCCAGCAACACAACCTGCTCGATACGCCGAGGGGACAAGCAAGGGTTCGGTCACTCGTGCCTTCACGAGCGACCCGCGCTCCCGTTTCCCGACCTCGCAGGAGGCCTGGGCGTGGTGCAGTCCCTTGCTATGTGCCCTCGTTCTTGGCAGCGAAAACAGCGCACTCCTTCTCGGTACCTTTCCCGAGGCGGAGCGGCCTCAGCTCCCTGCCGGGGTCGACTCGCTGCATGACCAAAGGGCCTGCTGTGACGAGCGTCCACCTCTGCGATGCGTTGGGTCGAAGTGCGTCCCTGCGCATGCATTTCGGGCGGTGGTGCAGCACAGGCTGCCCGCCTCCCGTACGTGTAGGGATCTAGAGCGCGCGCGCTCAGCTCCCAAACACACCCGCTTGTAGCCGCAAAGGCAGCTTGGCCGGGTTGTTGCCGTTGGGGGAGGGGCACAGGCCCTCCCCACGCGCAGCTTGGCTCAAGGGCCTCGCTGGCGGGCGGCGGTGGGCGATAGGCTCGCGCGGCGAGAATGTCGCCTTGAATGCGCTTCGTCTCGGCGGCCAATTCTTCCAGATCTCGGAAGCGGCCGCCGCGCAGGTACGCCGAAAAGGTCGGATGTGCCTGCCTGATCACCCGTTCGACGCGTTCCTCGTTCGAAGCATTGGGCTCGGCGATTAAGAAAAGGTCTTGCATCGCGCGTACGTACTCCTGAAGCGACTCGTCAGGAGCTTGTGTACGTAGCTCAAGCTCTCGCCGCAGCCTACTCTGGTAGTCAGCGGGCAGGAATTCGCGCAGGAATGCCACGCGGAACTCCTCGAGGGTTGTTGCACGGTATCCGGAAAGCCGGTACCACCTAGCCGCCGTGTCAGTAAGTGCTACGGGAACGACGCGTTCCAGCACCTCCTGATCCTCCAAACGATTTGCCATCTGGTAGCGTACCAGGGAGTCACAATAATCCCTGGCACTGAGCATGTCACCGTATCCGCTGTAAGTCGGGACTGCCAACCGTACAGCGGGGTGCGCGCATTTCGGGACAGCCGAAAGCGCCTTAACTGCCCCCGAGAGTGACTGAATCATTTCAGCGGCGTTTTGCAACAGCGTCTGTGCGCCTGCTCCAAAGGGAACCGTTGGCGCGTTAGCGGCGTGGTCGAGCAAGGGTGAACAGTCGTCCAGCTCGATTAGCGGCGCGGTTTCCACAGGGATACCGGCCGCGGCGCCGCCAGCCCCAGAGCAAAACGGGCTCCTAGCGGGGTGCGCCTGCTGTCGTTCACAGCTGCCACTTGAGGCAGCTATACGTGAATTGCTTAGGCCGCTTGCAGCCAGCGTCGACAAAACAGGTGCGCGCTCGAAGGTTGCGCCACTGGGCACAACCGAATGTACTCCAAAGGGAGACGAATGAGCGAAATTCGTGGCTGCAGCATTGTAATCCCCACAGGGGGCCATGGCAGACCACTGGTTTTGGCTGCTCATTTGAGGAGCAGCCAGCGGGCAAACGTCGGAGAGGGCTAAGGCCCCGTTTCCGTGCCGCGCTCCGTAAACTCCACAGGGAGCCGATCGAGAGCGCTGCGACATCGCACTGCCTTGCATTCCAAAGGGAGCTGTGGCAGACGAATGTGCTGGTGTGCACTGTTCGGGGAGGGCTCTGGCCCCGTTCCCAAACAACGCTACTGCTCCACTGGGAGCTGGTACGTAGCGCCTCGTGTTGTCGTCCCCACAGGGGGCTGCGACAGGTGAGGGTGCATAAGTTCGCTGCTCAAGGGGTGCACTGGCCCCCCCGTTATCGAGCAACGCGGCGTCTGCTCGCGGTAACAAAGGGCAAAAGTCCCCTAACAAATGACAAAGGTCACTCGGCCTAGCAGACATAACGCGGCAAGTATAATATGCAAAGGCGTACTAACTCGGCTAAGCACAGACAAAGGCTTAATGAGCCTTTGAATCCGCGTTGGGCGCCAGTGTGGGGTCTTCGGGTCTCACAGGAGTACCGACCACCGCGGGTTCGAGCTTAGCGAGCCACAGGGCCGCGTCAGCCGTCAGCCTCTAGCGCCGCTGCGCGCGAGCTCAGGCCACAAGGGGCTACCGAGCGACGCACGCAAAAACACAGTATTGCCCTAAAATGAAGGAAACCGTTTATTGTTTCCAACGGCACCCAACACTGCACAAACGCCCGGTCCCGGGACGGCGGGGAACCAAAGGGGTCCCGCACCAAGGGCGAAAAATACAGCTAGGGGCGCCTGTAGCACGTCGCTGCGAGAGCACAGGCTCAAGCTGGGACGCGCCGCTAGGAAAAGTCCCGGCGGCTATGCTACTTGCTCTGGCGATAACCAATGGGCCAACTCGCGAGAGCTCGGGCAATCTCCTTCGGCTTGGGCCTTCGATGAGTGCGGCTCGGCGTGGTACGACCTCGCGCGAGCACTAGGCACCCGTTCTTAGGCTTAGCGTCGGGATAGGAAACAACACGAGGTACGCGCTCCCCGCACGGGCAAAGGCGCCGTGCGTGAGCTCAATCCTAGTCACAAAGGTGTCGGCGGACGAGAGAGAGCATCGTACGTACCGGGCGCTGTCCCAAAGGAGAAGAGAGCCCGTACCGTCACGGCAGTAGCCACGAGGGCCACTCCCGTGACGTCACCAGCTCCGCCCTCACCCACGAACCATGGCGAGTGGAGCGCCACCGCTAAAACTGGTTCGGAGCAAGAACGGCATGGCTTAGGATTACAGACATGGGTGAAATTCGCCAGCGCAATGGCGCGTCGAATCCCCCCAAATCCCCACAATGTCTGCATGCCTACTAGGCTTTCTCTTCTTCTTTTATTGTTTCCGTCCCCTTTTCCCTTTCCCCAGTGTAGGGTAGCCAACCGGGCTCAGTCCTGGTTAACCTCCCTACCTTTCCATTATCATTTGCTCTCCCTCTCTCTCTATTTCTTCCTTTCTTTGTTTCTTTCTTTCTTTCTTTCTAAGCGTTTTGCAAGTGGACGCGATTGAACAAGAAGGGATAAAACGATTGTCCTACTACAGAACGGAGTGAATGACTCACTTATTTTGTGGGGAATGTTCAGTCTCGATTATGGGAACTTCAACCATTCCCATTATGCTTTGCGCTGTAATGAAAAAACGACAGAAGGAATGCCGGAGAGACGAAGCTTACCAGCACTAAAACTGTGGGGTTTTACGTGCCAAAAGTACGATCTGATCATGAGGCACGCAGTAGCGGGAGACTCCGGATTTTAGGATTCTTTAACGTGCACCCAATGTACGACACACGGGCGTTTTCTGCATTGCCCCGACATCGAAATGCAGCCGCCGCGTCCGGGAGGTCATCCCGCGCCCCCGGGCTTCGATGCGCGACGCCGGTGCCGCTAGACCACCGGGCCGGGTCCTTACCGAAATGAACAAACTGGGAGCCAAAAAAGTTTGCACAAAGCCACCTCGCAGACTTATTCCCATGAGCTCACGTGAAGAGAGCGTAGATATATCTACCGCATAAACGTGCGCCAAGGAACTCTCACATACAGCAACGAAAATGTGTTCGCAATTTCTCGGGAATCAGACCTCCATTCGGTGCTTTGCATCTCGCTAGCATGACGTTTCTTTTTCCGTACACATGCATTGCACGCTTTGGCTACGTGCGTATCACAATGTGGGTGCCAACATCGCATTCCTGTCGACCGCAGCGAGTGTGCTGATAGCCACTGTAACCGCATTCCGGTGTTTTACAAACGCGCGATAAAATGCGCGCACACAGAGTGACCGCCGCCGCGGCAAGACTGGAGTAAGCCAAACAAACTCTGATTCTTCCAGCAAACATCCTCCTTTCTGGTGTATACTGTGTTGCTTGTTATCTGGTGCGTCCGGCTCTAATCTAACCGGTTTCTTTTCCAAGATGTGACGTTGCAAGCTGAAAAAAAGTGGGCGCTTATCTTACGCGACTGTGCGCTTTACGACAGAGCAGCTGATAGGCGTTGACGCGCTCTCACTGGACTGCGCGTTACGTCGACTCTCCAGCTTTGGTTACACCGTCTGTCAAGACAAAATCGTGCAGCACCGCTGAAGCTACAGCGCTGACGTCAGCCAATCAGGTGCGAACTTCCTGAAGATTCTTATGCATAATAGTTCCTCACTGGTTCGTGCATCGAGCTTCTTGTCATCGGCCAGCGCGCGAGTTTCCGGCCAATCAGTAACGTTCTTTTGAAACTTTTAAAACGAATGGATATGTATGCCATGTGCCATGTATACGAGTGCTTGTGACAGTTGATATTCATCTGCGACTGACTCTGTGAATGACTTACTCTTTATTTTCTTCTCTCTCCTTATTACCTATTCTTCGCCTTTCCTCTCCACAAGTGTAGGGTAGTCATCCGGGAACGTCCTTGGTTAACCTCCCTACCTTTCCCTTTTCGTTTCTCTCTCTCCCTCTCATATGTACCGTTCACGTCGCGTAAACAGGCGATATGAAGCAATGCGTATGCGCTCGTGTAATAGTTTTGGGCGGGCAAGCAATTTTGTATGAGCTCCTCGTGTGTTATCGAAAGTGGGTTGTGAGGCATACGAAGACGGTGTCCCTGGTGAAGGTATAATAGCCCGCGCTTTTTGGAATTTCTCAATAAATATTGTGGTAAAAGACACACGAGTAGCTTGGGCCATAATTAGGGTTGTGCACGATAGCATTTAGATAGCGAGGCTGAGTTGTATGTGGGTATCGCCGTAGGCCCGTACTTGTGACTGAGCGCATGGATTTAACAGCTGTGTTGCGACGAATATATTTAACTGAAGCGCGGTAAACTACATAATTGTTTTTGTTGTTGTTGTTTTATGACGATGGTATTCAAGAAAGTATGCCCCGTAATGATAACTTACGTTTCCTTTACGTCATGTTGCTAATTCCTTGCAGTACAGCGAAAGCTTTGGGTCGCCTCAGCGCAACCAGACCAGAGAAGTCCTACGTTGTGGGCTCCTGGTCGCTCACCACGCGACTTTGACTGAACTGCGGCTTCATAGCAGGATTAATGGTTCTCATCATAATAGACGCGCCGTCCTCCCTATTCTGAAAACACGGTTGACGAGAGCCCTAGGCTCCGCTCCACTGCACGCAATTGCTGAGAGACCGAGTAAACACGGTTGCGCAGTTTTCCCGTCGTATGGAGTGCAGTCCGGTCTTGTTGTTTACATCGTCGGTCCTCCTCGTCTCCTTTCCTCTCCGTCGAAACCGCAGGTTGATAGCGACTGTTATGGCCCGAACAATGGACAGGCGCGCTTCGCATACCTCTGTAGCCCGTCTCTGCAAACAAGAGAAGCTAGCACTCACTGCATGCGGCTCGCAGCACGATGTCACCTGGCGCCAGCGGTTTCTCGCCGACGGAGCCCTTTGCAGCGTCGTAAAGGACCAAAGGAGGTGCCGTCGTTGCCGGACCTTACGATGCGCTTTCGCTGCGGAATGCAGAGTGAGTTTTTATCTGTCGTCGTAGGAGCATCAAAGTTGTCGTGAGCTGTGCACGCGTCGGTTGTTTTGACCGAGACCCCGCGTCGTCTGTGGCCTCGGTGCGTAATAGTATAGGGCGAAAATATGGTCGGCGATATCGTGACGATTCTATTCCGATGCTATTCTATTTTCTTTCTCGCTTCGTTATTGGTTCGTGCGGCGCTCCGCACACATTGTCACGGCTATTGGCCTGTCGTGAAACGGCGAGGAAGGAATATATATAATCGAGCGAAAGGAATCGCTACATTATACCGGCTTGTGTTCGCTCTTTAAAGGGACCTGAAGAACGGTGTTTCTCGCCTTAATTCTCATTGATCCTATGTCTAACATTTAATTGGTAAGACCAGACATCGGCGTAGTGCAGAAATAATAGTTCCCTTGGGTCGCGTAAGTGTTGCAAACGCTTCTGCGTTTGTCCCAGACTTCAGGTTTATTCCAGACACGAACGGCATGGGTTGGACAGGCAGACGTAAGAGAAGCACTCTACGCTTTAGTGCAAGTTCGAGCGCGCGGCGTAAATGGAGCTATAGCGTATACTGCTCGTTTGCACGATTGAAACCGCAGTCACGTAACGGCGCTTGTCGTATAGAGCTCTAGAATGCCGTCAGGTGGTTTCTGGATCAAGCAACGCCCTCCTTATCACCGGAAGCCGTATACAATCGCATTGGCGGCAAGTTGGCAAAGACAAGCAACCTCTCGATCGGCAGTGGTGGTGGTGGTGGTGGTGGTGAATTGTAGCAACAGGCGGGTTTAGCCTGGCGAACAAGGCCGGCAATTGCTCCGCCCGAGCGTCTCGCACGATACCGCTGATGGGTTTCACCATATGTCCATCAACCCAGTCTCTCTTAAGAATTCGATCAGGAGACGTGAAGTTTCTTTGCGGGCCATCACTGATCCCTCGGGAAATATAAGGTGTTGCAGGCGCGCATGTGGAAGGTCCTTGTTTTGCAAATTCTTCAGGAGAGTGTCTCTTGCATCTTGGAATTGCTGGCAGGACCACAAAAAGTGCTCAATGTTTCCTGTCTCGTTGCATGCCGTACAGTTCGGAGAATTTATTCGCCCCGTTTTAAATAACCAGGCCGGTGTGTTAGCAGATCCTGTCCTTATACGATGTAGAAGTGAGGCTTCCTCTCGGTGCAATCTCTTGGTTACGCAGGGCATGTGCGGTGGAACCCAAAGCGACGCAAAGTGATTTCGAATTTCAGATTTTTGCACTTGGTTACTTTTTGGAGCCTTGATTTTGGGAGGATGATATAGCGCTGCGTATGCAAGCGCATCAGCTTTTTCGTTTCCTGAGATACCAATGTGGGAGGGAATCCACTGAAACTTTACTGTGAAGCCTCTGTTGTTGAGGTCTTTCACGATGGCTAGGGATTTGCGTGGGAACTTGAGGGATGGCAAACCACGGTATACTTGTTGTAATGCGGCCTTTGAGTCCGTAAGGACAACCACATTCTGCGGAGGCAAAGTCTTTAATTTGCGCAGAGCAGAAGCTATCGCTACGCCTTCCACAACTGTCGACGAGGCTATACAGTCCAGACGCCCAGACCACGTATATCTTAGAGAGGGAATGTAGTATGCAGCTGCACAGCGGTCTTCATCTGCCTTGACAGAGCCATCTGTGTATACTTGTAGGTGATTCGGGTAAGTCGTGTTCAGGTGTTCCAGGACTAATGACTTGGCTTCTGCAGATGGAATGCAGCTCTTTGATTGCAATCGTGGTACACTTAAGTTGCATGTGATGTCCTCGAATGTCCAGGGTGGTTCTATCCTTTCTCTCGGTCTCGAGCAGCGTAATCCTAATACGCGAAGCGTGTTCAATGCTGCATAAAAATGTGAGCGCGGTCTGTTACCTATACGTCGTAAGAGGGCTCTACCGGGCGTAGACTCACTCAATCGTAGAAGCTGGATCATCAGAGCCTCGGAAGCCTGAAGTCGTAGAGGGCGTGACTCAGCTTCGTAGAGCACTTTCTTGTTTGACGCTGCCTGAGGGACTCCAAGGCAAAGTCGGATACCTTTTCTGTGGATGGCTTCTAAGCGCTCGTATTGGCTGTCTGAGGGTGACATCAGAGGTAGCTGATACAGGACTCGACTGGTAACCAACGCTGTATGTAGCCGTAGCATTGACGTCGGGTGGTTGCCCCAGCGTATGCCAGCGACTCGCTTGAGCACATGTAGCCTGGGTGACGATGATGCCACAACGTGGTCAACACCGCGGCGCCAGAGTAGCCTGTGGTCTAAGGTAACGCCCAGAAATCGGACGTTGGTGACCTGTCGAATCTGGTATCCGTCCAAAGTCAGCGTCAAGCGTGTAGATTTTCTTTTCACTCCAGGAAATAGCACGAATGATGATTTCTCTGCTGATAGTGTTAATCCAAGCGTTGCCAAGTGACCCTGAATTGCTTTTACTGCTCCCTGGGCTATTCGTGCGAGGCGGCGATGCTGGTAGCCGGAGACCCATATGCAGATATCATCGGCATATATAGACATCTTCACTGGTGTTCGATGGTTTAGTACTGCTGGGAGGCTACTCATGGCAATGTTAAATAATAAGGGAGATAAAACACTCCCCTGTGGCACACCACGAAATATACGTATTTCATCGCTCAAAGTGTCGCCAAGACGAACTCTGATGCGACGATCATTAAGGAACGTATGTATGAAGTGCAAGAGATGACCCGTGACGCCTATAACTTGTAACTGGCTGATGATGGCTCTTCGAGACACGTAGTCGTAAGCCTTAGAGACATCCATAAAAACAGCAAGTGTCGACAGGCCGTCCGCACTGTAATGTTCTATGTGGCTTAGCAGGTCCAGCACATTGTCTTGAGCGCTTAGACGCTGCCGAAACCCAGTCATGCACGATGGTAGTTTTCGACCCTGCTCGACATACCAAGTGAGTCTTGTGCATGCCATCTTCTCCATTAGCTTCGCTGCACACGAGGTCAGTGATACCGGTCTGTATGAGTCCAGAGCTGCAGGATTCTTTCCAGGCTTCAGAACCGGCACCACCCATGCTACCTTCCATAAATGTGGGATAGCCCCACTGGCCCAGACTTGGTTGAAAAATGCCAGCAAATCACGCCGCCTCTCAACCGGTAGGTTAGTCAGCATCTGATTACTGATAAGGTCAGGTCCCACCGCACAGCGACGTCGGAGGCTGCTCATGGCTAGTTCCAGCTCTCTGAGTGTAAAAGGAGCATCCATTAGGGACGAGGATAGCGGCGGAGGCGGGTCGGTTGTGCTGGCTGACCTGCCAGAAGAGTATATTTCAGCGAACGCATTCGCAAGACAAGCGAGTGTCTTGCCTAACTTCAATGCTAGAGCTTCAAATGGCTTGTGTGGTCGAAAGTTTCCAGCAAGGTTATTAACGACCCACCATATCCTTGGAACTGGTGTGAAGACCGATAGGCTTGCACAAAATGATGCCCATTGATCTCTTCTTAGTTTCCTTGTATACCGCCGAATCACTGCGTTAATCCTGTTGTATATAGTCTTCATTGGTGGGTCACCCTTCGTCCTCATCAGCCTCCGTTCCGCTCTTCTACGGGCAGCGCATAGATTTTTGAGCTTTAGATCCGGAGCGGGGAAGTGGTCGGGTAGCTTCAGCTCAGCGGTAGCCAATCTCTTGCTACGTAACATGTCCGCGAACAGGTCTCCAGAGGATTCGCTTAGGCCGTCCCTGTACGTATCCCAATGCGTCACAGGACAGGATCTTCGGCCGTTGGTTCTATATCCAGCAATGTTAACGAAGACAGGAAAATGATCACTGCCCATTCTATCTTTGCTAGTCGTTGACGATGCGAGGATGTCCGTTGAATGTAACGTCAAGTCAATGACACTGTAAGAGGCCGGTGGTCGAAAAAACGTCGGCTGTTTGTCATTTGCCACGCAGAGTCCCTCGGTGTTTAAAGCTCTAACAATTTGCTTTCCACGTGCATCAGTCGTCTTGTCGCCCCAGAGAGTATGGTGCGCGTTAAAGTCCCCACATATAATCCTCGGAGCTGGGCAGCGGCTGCAGAGGTCTCTTATAATTTCTCCCATCGGGACCTTCTGACGAGAGCTCACATATACGGAGGCCACGCTGAGACTTCGGTTTCCCAGCCGCACTTGCACAGCAGTGACTTCCAATGCACTGCTGCAAAGGTCTTGAACTGGTAGAACGTAATGTGGTATTTCCCGTCTCACATATAGCATGGCGCTTCCGTTCGGAAATGTCGGAATACTTTGGTTTCCATGTGCGACATAACCAGCAATTGATCTGGAACTTGGAAGACCAGCCTCGGACAGGGCCAATATTGGCACAGGCATGTTGCGTAAGAAAGAGAGAGAGAGAGAGAGAAAGGCAAAGGAAAGACAGGGAGGTTAACCAGAGATTATCTCCGGTTGGCTACCCTGTACTGGGGGAGGGGAAAGGGGAAGCGATAGGTGAGAGGGAGAAGGATTAAAAAAAAAGGAAACTACACACACACTCACGTAGACACAAACTGTTTCTGTGGGCACTGTCACGCAGCCCGCAAAGGCGTTCCTACTGTGATGTAGTGCACCGTACAATCCTGAGTCACACAGTGAAGTCACAATCTGTCAGAAAGTCCAGTGTCTTTTAAATACCGCAGCAGTGCCTTCATAGCCGATCGCGCTGATGTTCGCGTAGGCCAGTGTCCAAGGATCTTGTGTTCTGACAGTGGGCGCTTGTCCAGTTTGTCTAGGGTTGCTGAGAGGACTGCTCTTTGCGGGTTGAAACGAGAGCACTCACAAAGAAGGTGCGCGATTGTTTCATTGCACCCGCAGAAGTCACAAAGTGGGTTGTCGGACATTCCGATAAGAAAGGAGTACGCATTTGAAAATGCTACTCCAAGCCATAGACGAACTAGAAGGGTACAGTCGCGTCGTGGAAGTTCGGGCGGAATACGGAGTTGTAAAGTAGGGTCCAGGGTATGAAGTCGTGCACTTGTGAAATCGGATGAATTCCACTGAGCTAATGTCAGGTCGTTTGCCAGTACGGCAAGTTTTTTCGCTGCGTCGGCTCTCGAAAGAGGAATGGTAACGCACCTGACGCCGTCATGGGCAGATCGGGCAGCTGCGTCTGCTCGATCATTGCCGTGTATGCCACAGTGACTAGGCAACCACTGATATATGATATCGTGTCCTTTGTCAACTATGCGATGGTGTACTTCTCTGATCTCTGCGACGAGCTGTTCATGTGATCCATGGCGCAGTGCTGAGAGTACACTCTGTAGGGCTGCCTTGGAATCACAGAAGACTGACCATGCATGCGGTGGTTCCTCCTGAATGAAATGGAGAGCCGCACGCAAGGCTACCAGTTCAGCAGCTGTCGTTGATGATACATGCGACGTTTTTAGCTGTATTTCGATGGATCTTGTTGGTATCACCACAGCAGCAGCTGAACTTGCAGATGTGACTGAGCCATCGATGTAAACGTGTACGCGGCCGCTGTGAACCTCATGTATAAGCTGTAATGTGGCCTGCTTCAGGGCAAACGACGGCATGTTAGCCTTTTTAGTGATTCCTGGGATGGTGAGGCGTACTTCAGGTCTGTGCAGGCACCATAAAGGTGTGGATGGTCTTGCTGCAGGCATGTAGTTCATTGGCAATGAGGTGCGATTGGCAACAATCATACGACTGATAGCTGCGTGTGGCCTTTCTGCGGGTAGAGCGGCAAGGTGGTGAGAAGGTAGCCGGGCAACGTGGCGAATATGCGCTCTGAGAGCGTCGGTTACCAAGTACGTTGTTATTGGGTGATCTCGAGCTATGACAATCGTTGCCGCTGTAGACGCACACCTCGGAAGGCCGAGACACGTCCTTAGGGCTTGAGCTTGTAGTCCCTGGAGTACACGCAGGTTTGTTTTGCAGGTGTTTCCAAGCACAGGGAGGCTGTATCTTGCGAAGCCGAGGAACAAGGCGTTATAAAGCTGCAGCATTGATCGCACCGATGTGCCCCATGACTTTCCGCCGAGAAACTTGAGGAGATGTATTATTGTCAGCAACCTCTTCTTTAGGTACGAAACGCGCGGGCTCCATGATAGGTCGCGGTCGATAATTACCCCTAAAAAGCGGTGTTTACGTGCATGTGCAACTGCTTGGCCGTTGACACTTACAGAATAACGCTTCATTTCCTTCCGAGTGAAAGTAACAAGGCAGCATTTCTCTGAAGACAGCTCTAAGTTGTGTTTTCGCAAGTACAGTGATGTTACGGTAGCTGCCTTTTGTAGCCGCGCTCGTACCTGCACTCGTGTTACAGCAGACGCCCAAATGCAGATGTCGTCGGCATAGATTGATACTTGAACTGTGTTGGGCAAGCACCTGACTAGGCCAACGAGCACTAGGTTGAATAGCGTCGGGCTCAACACTCCGCCTTGCGGTACTCCACAGAACGTTTGGTGTTGAGTCGTGGCGCCTTCCTCGGTCATCACGAAGAAATGCCTGTCAGTCAAATAACTGCACAGCCACTGAAAAGTGCGGCCACCGATTCCTGCTTTAATCAGAGCCTCTATAATGGCATAATGTGCTACATTGTCATAGGCGCCTTTTATGTCAAGGAATAATGCCGCAGTGAGTCGTTTCATCCGTTTTTGATGTTGAACATACGCGACCAAATCGATGACATTATCTATGGATGAGCGCCCACGCCGGAAGCCAGCCATAGCATCTGGGTACACGTTGTAGCTTTCCAGGTACCATTCCAGGCGCGTCAAAATCATTCGTTCCATTATTTTCCCTATGCAGCTGGCCAGAGCGATGGGGCGGTACGATGACAAGTTTAACGGTGATTTACCAGGTTTGAGAAGTGGAACCAAGCGGCTGCATTTCCATTCACGTGGAACCAAACCGTTGCGCCAAGACTCGTTGTAGAGGTTTAGCAGCATGAGTCGTGCTTTCTGCCCAAGATTGGCGAGCGCCGCATAGGTAACGCCGTCCGGCCCAGGTGACGAAGAGCGCCTGCAAGTCGCTAGTGCCGCTTCAAGCTCCTCCACCGAAAACATTACATCCATGCGGGAGTCCCGTGGCACAGGAGTGGCACATGGTGTAAGGGCGCGTTGAGGCTGCGAGCTGGCAAGTCTTGAGCAAAATTCTTCGGCAACGTCTAATTCGCTGCGACCTTGTTGTAAAGCGAGGGACTTAAATGGAACACGCTGTTGCGGTGATACACGAAGTCCACGCACAGTTCTCCATATTTGAGATAATCGCTGACGTGGATCCAACGACTCGCAGAAACGTTTCCATCTTTGAGATTGAAGTGCATCAATGCGGCGTTGAATCTTCTTTTGCATCCGCCTTGCCTCTCTGAGATCATGGATGGATTTGGTTCTCCTGTATCTTCTTTCAGCCCGCCGGCGAACTGCTCGTAGTCGCTGCAGTTCGGCTTCAAATTCTTCGTATTTCGGGAAAGGCTGAAAAGCACGCGTAGTATCTTGCATGGCTTTTTTAATTTCGTTTTCCAGACTTGAATGGTTCCCTCGCTGACATACTTCCTCCATGTGCGACCGAAACGCCGACCAGTCAATTCTCCGGAGTGACGTGGCGGGGCATTTAAAAAGTCCCTTGATCTTCAGGTACGTCGGAATGTGGTCGCTTCCACGGGATTCGATGTCTGGAAACCATTGCACGTTTCTTTCAAGACGCCGAGAAACCAGGGTCAAGTCTAGGCAGCTGCTGTATGTAAGCCCGCGTAAATATGTTGGGCTACCATCATTGAGGCAGTGAAGGTCGTGCTGTGTGGCAAAGGATGCTAGTCTCCTTCCCCTGGAGTCCATCTTCAAGCTCCCCCAAAGCGGATGGTGAGCATTAAAATCTCCGGTGAGAATCGTAGGGTGGGGTGTCGCTGATAGCACGTCGTGCAGTCGTTTAGGGTCGAATCCGCGTGAAGGAGCAAGGTAAACAGCAACGAGTGTGAACGTAAACTTGTTCGTTTTCACAATTAAACAAACGTACTGGTTGTCGTCGTGCGGCGGGACTGGGTGCAACACGTATGTCAGATCACATCTAATATATACAATTACCTTGCTTACATCACCACAGGTAGAGGACATGAATGCCTCATAGCCAGAAATGCGTATAACATTCTGCACGTTCGGTTCGCAAATCACAAGTATGGGAAATCGGTTTTCGAAAACGTAGTGTCTGAAATCTGAAATTCTCGATTTGAGACCACGGGCATTCCACTGCAGTAAAGATGCTTTCTTGACTTCCTTGTGGAAGGGCAGCGAGGGGCGGGCCATGGTGCTATGCGATGCTTTCAAGTACTGGAGTCAGCGCGTCCAGCACTTGCAGTGCGCTACGAGCAGCCGGAGTGTCCATGTTTGTCAGTAGTAGACGCATGACATTCGTGAGGGATTTGAGCATAGCAATCACTTGTGAATCCTTGTCTCGCACTTGGTCAACTGAAGTGACATTTGACGTTAAGTGGCGAGTCATGTGCTGTGGCTCTGGCGCGTGGCATGTCTTCGGCAGTGCTGGCCACACCTCACTTGATGAAGCAGGAATAGCAGGGCCGCTTTTATCGTTGACATTCGTGCTGTTACCGGAGACAGATGGAACAGGAGGTGGCGTTGCCAGACGAGACTTTTCCCTTGAACCGAAAGAGGGTGTCGTAGACTTTCGTTTCCGAGAGTGGTGTCGCCTTATCGCTGCAGAAGCATCTCTGTGTGATGATCCGTCTCTGGCCATTTTCCGCAAGATTTTCTGCTCTTTCTTTAGGCGTGGACAGTCTTTTGAGGATGCGACGTGTGGGCCTTGACAATTAGGGCACTTGAGCTCTGTTGCACGGCAGGTGTCCGAGTCGTGTTGTTTGGAACATCGTGGGCATGTCGCTGTATTTCGGCAGACAGCGCTCACATGTCCAATTCTTTGACACCTTCTGCACATAAGTGGTTTGGGTACGAAAGGTCGTACCACATGCCGAAAGTGTCCGACCTTTACATGTGACGGTAGACAGTCACCTTTAAACACGAGCCTTACACAGGTCGACTTGCCGAGGCGCCGAGCTTGTAGTAAGGCAACACCATCAGTGGCAGGTTTGATTAAAATTGGCAGGTCGCTGTCGCTAATCGATGTGTCAATATCATAAACGACACCAGCCGTGGTTTCGTTGTCCTGTGGAATGAGGTAGTGGACGTTGATGTTGCCCAGGAGCTTTACTGCCATCAAAGCAAAGAAAAGAAAAGAAAAGAAAAGAAGCAAGAAAAGAAAAGTAAGAAAAGCGACAGTTCAGGTAAGTGGCACGCAAGACCCGCACAGTTCCATTGCATAATAAGTGGCACTTGTGGACGAGATGGTGAACATTGTGTCCTGACCGCATCCATATTGCTTGGTGCTTTAAGAAGAGGCAGAGCTTACAATTACTGACTCGAGAGCCAGGACTACTTCGAGCATTTCCTTCATCGAGCTCGCCGGCATCTTCTCTATGTGTGATCGCAAGGCCTTGAAGAGAGCACGTAGCACCTGCTGACAGTCCTCCTGTTGATTTTTCCCATCGCAACGCGATTCGGGTCGCTGCAGTGGGGTAGTGTTGTGTATTCGCGGTTCACATTCGCCAGAGGATCAGAGTTATCCGCTGGCATCAGCACCTGCGTTCTGTTCACTGGGAGTTCTGTTTTCCTCTACATTTCTTTGTCTCTTTTCTCTTCTTAAGTTGCTGCGTTGAATCTGTGGTACAGGTGGCGGACTTCGACGGACACCGCGTAGGCCGTGCTGCGCGTGCGTCGAATGATGTTCTTAATCTATACGCCTACGCACCGTGTCGCTTGGTTGCTTGCCGCGTTGAGGCAAGCGGCGTGTCCGTACCACGCACAAGAGGAGAGCTTCTTCGTCCCAGCGACTTGCATTGGCGGGGTGACCCTGAATCGCTCCGACAGTGCCTATTTATGTATATCGTCATTTTTTCTATGCCATAGTCGTAATCGGTACGACGTTTGTCGCCCGATGCTATTGGTTCCTGAATCAAACTGTTTTATTTGTGTGTGCGTGTGTGTGTGTCTACTGCCTGTGCCGTATACGTACTGCACAAAAAAAAAAATCGTTGAACGGTTAAACACCGATGCGTCTGCGAGGTCAAGATGTTCCATTAACGGTACTTCTTCATTTACGAGACATTCGCTCAAAAACGGGTCTCTTTTCGTAAGCGGAGACATCAAGAAGAGCTCTGATGACTTGAGTCTCACATTTCCTCTTCAGTTCGATGTCCATGGTACCATGCATGGTTCCAGCGATTTAATGTCCGTAGTACCATGGTTTACGCTTTCGATCATAGTTTACATTAGTTTACCTTGTTGTCATTACTGTTGCTTTTTTCTTTAATCAAGTAGGGCCGGTGCCCCGCTAATGATAGAAAATTCTTGCATTACGGATTCGTATCAGTTATCGGTATAGGTTTCGTTGACGTTGAAATCTGCTAACTTTTTGTTCTTTCTCTGTGCATAACGAGTTTCGAGAAACAGCGCCCCGAAAACAACAAAACAATAACAAACAACAGAAAAAAACGACGAAAGTATAAAATGGGGCGCAGATGTCCTATTTGTTTATAACTATTAAATTATGGGGTTTTACGTGCCAAAACCACTTTCTGATTATGAGGCACGCCGTAGTGGGGGACTCCGGAAATTTTGACCACCTGGGGTTCTTTAACGTGCACCTAAATCTAAGCACACGGGTGTTTTCGCATTTCGCCCCCATCGAAATGCGGCCGCCGTGGCCGGGATTCGATCCCGCGACCTCGTGCTCAGCAGCCTAACACCATAGCCACTGAGCAACCACGGCGGGTTTGTTTATAACTATAACATGTATTTAGCTTAAGAATATACTAACGCAGCCGCTACTCTAGTACAAACTTATGCTGCAGTAAATAAGCGTCATTGGTATCGTTGTCGGAAACGAGGCGTTCTTTCATTTCCCTGGCTTCCTGGCAGAATATCTTACATTATTATCATTTGCATGTCTATGTCAGGAGATTGCTGCGCTATAGTGAATGGTGCCAGTTCATCCTGGTCACGTTAGAAAAGCAAACTTTTCATTAGTGAGTTGTTGCGACATTGGTGAAACTTCAGGCCTTCCTTTTAGCAGAAAGTGTGACCAATTTGATCACACTGCCGTCATAGTATATATACGTTTCGCGCTGCCTCTCGCCGTTGGTCGCCAACCTGTCTTTAACATTCATGTTCTCTCCACTTCAACTCTGGAGTTTCGCTAATTTGAAAGACAGGCATCAACGTAATTGACAAAGCGCGAAGGGGGCAATTGAGCAAACGTCCTCCAGCAGAGACACAACGCTGGGACAATGACCCAAAATAACGTTCCTTCCGGAGTGCGCGCACAGCCTTGAATTCCTGCCAAGCGCTTGTTACTGTGTGCGTTTTTCTAGTGCGCTGAAGCCGGACAGGGCTCCGTGGGGGCCTTTGTCGCCTTCGAACGCTTCCGTCCGTTGTCAGATGAGGTCGAATTATGTCCCAAGGCGCAGAACAGATACGAGAATCACCGGTTTGCAGCCGCGCCTGACGCTGTTGCTCGTGTGCACACTCGAGCGGTGAAGGAGGCCGGGCCTGGCGATGGACGCGGCGATCAAACTTAATCGCGGCGAAGGACGGTCGCGCAGTACTTCTTTGCCGGTGGCTCTGATTGCTTCGGACTGCGTCAAAACCTTGCCACGTACGCACTGCGGGAACCTTTTTGACAGTTGTTGTATGACGAGCGTTACTGCGTTTATTGGGCAAAGGAGGTGTGACTTCCGCTCTCGAAGGGCCCTTTTTCCGAAATGCACCGTGATTATAAAATGCTTTAACATTTGATTAAAACTGCGTGCTGTTGAGCGCGCCGCCGAAGTATTCTACGCCCGGCGGTGTGCTTGTTCGCTATAGATGGACAGTGGTGACACGGAGGAATAGATCAGTCTGATGTCGCCGGGCCTTCTTTTGCTGTTCTCGAGTTTGTGTTGTTGTGCGCATCTCTAAGCGCGTTTCTTGAAGTTCTGCTTCGTGCTCGCTCTATAATTTCCTTGCCTCACGCTGCGGCAGCTTTCTGTTAGTTTAGACTTCTACTTTACCTCGCAGAGATCGTTCGAATTAAGCGCCTCCGACGTGTATGTAAGTGTACACGAACTACTCGGCCAAAACTATTTGTACCTATAGCATATAGGTACGTAGCGATTCGTACCCTGTCCTGGAAAAAAAGAAGGGAGGTATCGCCTTTCGCATATTCTGTGCACCCTTCTCGCCGTCGATGCAATGGCGCTCGCTCGTTGCTTCCAAGCTATAAGACAGTCTAGTGAAAGTGAATGCGCGTATGACACGCCGAGGACGAATGCACCAGTTCGCTCTCGCCAAGTGACATCCGCGGTGCTTTGACCTGCATGCAAAACGAGAGGTGCACTGACCGGTGGAACTGACAGCCGACCGACCGACCCACCGACCAGCGCGACTCCATACCACGCGCCTCTTGCTTTGAAATTCCGCATGGCACGCCCGTGTGCCCCGGATGGGTATATCGTCCCTGTGGCAGCTCGCGTTCCATCCTTGCTTCGCGTGTGGGGAGATGGACGCGGGCCATCCTTAGTGGAAGCCACCCCGCGCTGTTGCCTGCCAGCTGCTCCCGTTCCATCTTCGGTCGCACATAATTGCGTGGCACCGCGCGAGCGTTCCGTCATGGACCATCTGTCCACCGGCGCGTGCGCTGACCGTCGACCTTTTTCCGGCGTATACCGTCGTATGTTTGCCTCCGGCGGAAGTGGACGCTTTTCAGAGCGGGAGTATAAGGCCGCGAGGGTTTGTTGCATATGTCGTGTCGTTGCAACACAGCCATAGTGCAAGAGCATCAGTTTTGTGTCCCACCGGTCAGCAAGGCAGTTTTTAGGGAAAGGAAGGCCGCCCTCGTGTACGCACTCTGTAGTAACGCCAGGAAAAGCTCCCGGTGACTCGGTCCGTAACGTGCTGCTGTCGACTACGGCCCGAAGAGACAACTGTCATTCCAAGCACGGATGTCGTGACAAGCAAGCGCGAAAAGTTTGGCGTTCCGTATGACCGCGCTCCTTCTTCCTCTTCTTCTTGTTTTTTAATGTATCTTTCATCGTTTGGTGTCATTGCTTAATCTCACCTCACAGCCTTAGCGCCGGTGGTATATAGCATTCCGTCCTCAGACTTTCTCCCTTCGCGATCTTAACCTGCAGTCGTGGCCTGAATGATCGGCAGCCCACGAACTGTATTCTCGGTTTTGTGAACGAGGCACGGTTGCTGTGACGCGTGAAGCATACCGAATTATCACATTCTTTCCAGTTCCAGCACCTCGTGCCGCTGAGCGATGTGTGTTGTTCAATCTAACGCAACGAATTGGCCTATTTTTCTGAATGCAGCTGTGTATACTTCTACAATTGCGTTCTTTCGATTAGAACGATCATTGCGCTTGTCAGTAGTGTGCATGCACGGTACCTGCATAGAGAGCGATAGCTATGACGAGTGGCCTTACGCCATCTTTGTGCGTCATTTTCCTCTAACGAGAGTATATCTTAAGAACTCCTGTCCTGCCAGCGCGCGCACGTTCAGGACTTCACGATCAGTCATGTTCAGCGTGTCTAAGAATAACTTTTCTATTCCGACCAAGAAAACGATCGCGCGGGGAAGGCACATTCAGGAGAAAAGAAGTGGAAACAAAGCAACAAATAGTGACATTGCGTAATGCGAAATCCACGGACAAAGACGAGCGAGAAAAGACACGGGAGGTCAAAGAATCACGGCGAGTCCGGCCACCCCGGCCTGTACACCGTACATAATACTACAGGCGCTCAACAGCCACCGTAGCAACGGAGCCGGCACGGGGGGGGCGGAGGCGGCGCTACCTCGTGCGAGCACTGATCCGCCGGCAAAGAAGCGCGAGCGCATTCCGGAATGAGCGCCTTCCCGTGCGCGGAGAAGCAGTGAGAGTGATGTTTTGCGAGCGGGCCGCGGGAAGCATGATGGGCCGAGTGCAACCCCAGAATTATACAACGGGCGCAGGGACGTCTATCCATCCGTCGTCCGTCCGTCCGTCTGTCTGTCTGTCTGTCTGTCTGTCCGTGCGTCCGTCCGTCCTCCCGGCATGCGGGGAATGACGAGTGCACGAGGGCAGCGGTGCGCCCCCCTGAAACGCTGGCGACTGACTGACTGGCCGCGCGATGGCTCTGTGTGTGTTTCACGGCCAGTGAAACGAACTGGGAGCGGCGGTGCACGAGAAAGAGAAAGCCGATGCTGCAAGGGAGGGGTCGGTCAGTCAGAGAGAAGAAGCATGCCACACGCCACCTCCGGGGTCGTCGGCGTATTCCACGGACGAAGGAGAGAGGTCGAGAGAAAAGGCATCCGCCCGGCTTCCGCGAGAAGCCGCACGTGCGTGCATATGAACGACTGTGGCGACGCGAGCGCAGTGTAGGTTTGGTGTATAGGAGTCACTCCGGCTCGGAATGACCGATAGGGGAAGGCGAAGAAGAAACGGAATAAGAGGGTGCGCGCGGGCGTTTGTGTCGGGACGTCAGAAACAATGGCGATTATTCCTGCCGCTGTCGCTCCTCGCGCTTTGCGTGCTTCGCGACGAGACAAGGGAGATCGATGCGTCAACTCAAGAACGACGCGGGACGCTTGCTGGACGAATGTGAGTCTTTCTGTGCTCGACGGGTGTTGGAGGGAAAGCCCCCTTCAGTCGCCCGTATTTATCTCGCTTGTGTTGGAGTCCTGCCGTTCTCGTTTCCTTTTTTTTTTCTTCCTTTGACGCTTCCAACCGGTAATTCCGGCGTGGGGAACGTAAACGGACTCGCATGCGCTTACAGAAGCGTCCTGCGGCTCGCTTCAGCAGTGAAGAAGCGGGAACGTGGGGAAGGTGAAACAATTGCCTCATGCCTTGTGCATGAACGTGCACGTGAGCGAAGCATGGAGGTTCAAATGAAACCGCGCACAATGTGACGAACGAACGTGGGTGTGTAGCACCTCACTTACCGACCCCCACATTCTCTTTGCGCGCGGTTCTTGAAAGGCGTTCCTACAGAAAACAATGCGCGGCATCGCCTTCACGCACGCGCGCGGTCTCATGTGTGCACTCCGCGGCTTCCTTTTGTGCAGGTCGCTACGGCATTCTCGTGCGGTCACGTAACGATCACTCGGCAACATTCGCCATGGACCGGATGCCGAGGCTTCCAATGACGCCCTTATGGCTTCCCAAATAGCCCAGATGGCGTGTAAGAAGCGGGCAATCGTCGAGCGATTATGTTCTGGTTCGTGATGGCGATCCTGACGTGGGCAACTGCGGTGCTGTCAGAGAGAGAGAAAGAGAGAGAGAGAGAGTCTTTCTGGTGTTTCATTGCAGAAGCTCAGGGGCCAGACATTGCTGATTCGGGACAAGTGAGGGAGGCCGTCACTCGCTTTCTGTACTGTCAGCCGAGTAATACCAACGGCCCTGTCACTTTCCGCAGAAATTTTAAGTCCCCCGCACGTGTCGCTAGTGCTTCCCCGTCGGGCGGACACGTGATGTCTTACGTAGGCACCTTGGAGCATAAAGAAAGTGCAAGGAGCTAAGAAAAGGAACATTGCGGTCGTTACGCTCAGGGATAAAAAAAAAACAAAAGAGCAGCAGGAATAAGCGAAAAAACATAAGTGTAAGGTTTTCAAACTGAAAATCGGGAAAATAATATGGACTTTGTCAGGAAACTAGATACACCAAACAGGCTGCAAGTGGTTAAAAGGCACGGAAAGTGTGCACATTGATGGGCAGGAGAGGACGCAGAAGTAAAACGACTAGAGAGATGAGGGCATAGGAGGCAAGGCATTGTTAGCGCTATACATGGTACGGTACAAGTTCGATTGGGAGAGGCTGCCCCCCTCCCCCCATTTCGTACAATGGATAACGATAGGCCCATTAATAATGATGATCCGGGTCACCCGCTGCTTATCCCACGGACAGAAGGGAGAAAGTGCGTGGTTCACTGTAACACACGCTTTTGCGCTGTGGATAGATTCCGAAGAACGATGACGACGATGCCGTACCCGTAATTGTCTGCGTAGGTCCGCAATTCCGCGAAAAAAATGCGGCGGCGGCGGCCGTGATCTCCTCCCTGAAGCGTCAGCTATATACACGCAACGCCGGTGTGTGTATGTATGTCGTGAGAGATTTTGGGGTAAGAGCGCCATCGTGACGGAAGGGAAGAGGCGATGCCTACAACTGCTTGTCGTCTTGTCCTTGCAAAATGCGAGCGAGCGAAAGAGAAGGAGGACGAGAGACGGGCGCCACGTCCTCCTTCGCTCACGCGATGATCAGAAGACTCGGTCCCGGCTACCGATGTCCAGCGCGCGCGCAGCGAATCCGTTTGACCCAGTCCTGTGAGCCAGTCGCACGCAATAAGGTACTCGCTTTATCTTCGCAATCTTTCTTGCTTCCCGGCGAAGCGTAATTTACGTCGCTTAACCTAGCAGCATCTGTTCCTTTGCTGTCGGTAATACGGTGAGGGCTCGAGGACACGCAACAGGTAAATTAGGCTGATTTTTCTTTTCCTCCTGCGCATCTTCCCAGCGCGGGTCTCACTGAATGACAGAGTGGTCGTCCCCCAAGAAACGGGGATTAGCTCGCATGAATTTACGAGATTTTCTCGTGAACAATAGTTTATGGGCGTTTTCGGTGTTTTCCATGTTCCCATGACCTGTTCATGCTTGTGCATTTCTTGTATTCTTAAACCCTTTTTATCTTCTATGTATATTTCTTCGTTGCCTGTAAACTTGCGTCGTTATTGTTTTGTTATTTCATTGTAGACTCGTTCTAAAACATTTTTTTTATATCCTTGCGATTTTTTTATGGTCGCCTTTCTTAGATAAGATTTTGAGATAACCGACTCGTTTGATGCCCAAACTTCCGGCATACCTTTAAAGAGAGGAGAAGAAGATGCTTATACTGGCAGCCGGTAGACAGTGAACGAAGGTATACTTAGGACGAAGGACGAATGCATGCAGGTATTCTAACGTATGCAGTAGTATTTTCTCTGTGCAGTGCCATCAGCAGCTACCTCTAGCCATGATAAGCCGGCGGCCCCAACGTTTATCAGCGCACAGTGAGGCGCGCACATATGTCCTTGCAGCCTTGTTTACTAGCAGGTCAAATTAACGAAGCTTTGTGCTTGAGTGCAACTATGAGACAGCGCAGCCTCCCCCCGTCTGCCCGCACTGCGCGCGTTTTTCTTTTTCTTTTTTTAGTTTCGCCGCTTCCTCGGCGTGGATCCGGTTTACGTCGAATAGCTAGTCTATGCGGCCTCCGTATAGTTTAGAGCCGGTCTTCCTTGAACTGCGTTAATGAAAGGAGCGCGCAGTACATTGTATCCGCGCCGAGCACGTGCGCGCAATTACAGACTGCAACCATGTGGACGCGCGCGTCTGGTTTTTCTTGGTGGCGTTGACCAAGGAGTCAACAGAGATCCAATGTAACGCGGAAGAACTCGCCTTGGCCGCGTTCCGCGGTTTGTCTTGAGTGCTGCATGTGGATGGCCGATTTCTTCAGGGTGCGCTGTTTGCAACAGTGTTTTAGCGTATAGAAGTATAGGTCTGCCAAATCAGACGTGTACTACAGAACACCGGATTGCGTTTGCCAAAACAGGAGGGCTGGTAGCGTCGTCTTATTAAGCTATACGAATGTAATTTAACGATAATAAGTTGTGGTGTTTAATGTTCCGAAACTGCACTGTGGGTTCAGAGGGACGCCGTGTAGGGGAGAGAGGATGCGGGTTAGCTTTTGACCACCTGTAGTTTTTTGACGTGTACCCAATGCACGGAGCGCGACCGTTTTTTGTTTATCTTGTGATATATGTTGTAACAGTGATAGTTTTTTTTTTCGCATGCGTATTTAATTCGTTCGGAGCTCACCTAAGAGGTGAAAGCACGCTACTCAGCGCATTTAGTCTCTGCGTTCAACGGAAAGAATTAGCTTGGCTCCTGCAGTACGCGTCGATCAACAATTTCCTGAAGATGTTCCAGGTGCGGTAAAAAAAAATGTGAAAAAAAAGATAAATAAATGCAAAACAGCAGGATAGGTCAGTTTGATTGCGATATGCACCGCGAATGAAGCGAAATCGAGACGACCTCCAGCAGCTGCCTGCCTGCATGATACGTTTCGCGGCACTTATTTTGTGCTTTTCATTTCTTTTTCCTCTTTCTTTTCTTTCCTCCATCATTTCAACGCGCATGATAAACGCTCGCGCCGCAACGTTGAAGGAAAGCGTATGTGGGATAGATGCATTTGATTGTTGTCAGTTTATTTTTTTTTTCGTCAAGGTTCGTTACAAGCGTACAGCTTCGACAGCGCATGCTTTTCGGCGAATGACAGATTGACTGCGCGTCTGATTCTGCGACTCTACCGTGTATTTGTGCTTCGGTGCGCGCCCGATCCGACGGGTAAAGGAACGCTTTACGGGTCACAAGTGAAGGCGTATGATTGGATTTCAGCGAGAAAAAAAATGAGGGAGGATGAAGCATCGAAACGGTCTTTGCAGACGGTGATCATCGCAGGTGCGGGGCTCAGAGAGAGGCAGAGAAAGAGGGACGACCAATGTATAGACGTAACCCTGACGCATTTTATGTGCGGGCACTGAGTCATATTGCACAACCAGAGTTCGCAAGTGTCCGATTCGAGGCGATTGCAGCGAGACCAGAATGACATGGACAGACACTCACGCACGAGCACAGATAGACAGATAGATAGATAGATAGATAGATAGATAGATAGATAGATAGATAGATAGATAGATAGATAGATAGATAGATAGATAGATAGATAGATAGATAGATAGATAGATAGATGGACAGATAGATAGATAGATAGATAGATAGATAGATAGATAGATAGATAGATAGATAGATAGATAGATAGATAGATAGATAGACAGACAGACAGACAGACAGACAGACAGATAGATAGACAGATAGACAGATAGACAGACAGACAGACAGACAGACAGACAGACAGACAGATAGATAGATAGATAGATAGATAGATAGATAGATAGATAGATAGATAGATAGATAGATAGATAGATAGATAGATAGATAGATAGATAGATAGATAGATAGATAGATAGATAGATAGATAGATAGATAGATAGATAGATAGATAGATAGATAGATAGATAGATAGATAGATAGATAGATAGATAGATAGATAGATAGATAGATAGATAGATAGATAGATAGATAGATAGATAGATAGATAGATAGATAGATAGATAGATAGATAGATAGATAGATAGATAGATAGATAGATAGATAGATAGATAGATAGATAGATAGATAGATAGATAGATAGATAGATAGATAGATAGATAGATAGATAGATAGATAGATAGATAGATAGATAGATAGATAGATAGATAGATAGATAGATAGATAGATAGATAGATAGATAGATAGATAGATAGATAGATAGATAGATAGATAGATAGATAGATAGATAGATAGATAGATAGATAGATAGATAGATAGATAGATAGATAGATAGATAGATAGATAGATTATAAGCACTTCTATCTGTATACATGCGTCAAACTGCGAGTCAGTCAACCACAATGTCTCGAGCTGGGCTACGCGCCCGCTTCTTTTTATTTCCTTCCCCTCATTCTCTTTCTTACCGTAATTTCCTCTTCGTACTCGTGTAACACTTCTCGCCGTCCGCGCAGTCGCAGACAAGCGCGCACGCGTGCATGATTTCGAAGCCGCCAAGCAGGCACGCACGGCTTTTCTCTATAACCCGCGCGGCCGCGTGCGTCCATCCATAAACGCGAAAGGCTAAGCGGAGCCGCGTCGTACTGCGGCGCGTACGGTCGATGGCTTTTTCTTTGAAGGAAAAAACAAAAAAGCGCGAGGAACGTCATTGCCTCAGAAAGCCCGGCTTCTTGCGTGCTTTTCTTGAGCGCTCGCTGGCTGGAGCCGCGCGCGGCGTTCCAAAAAAAAAAAAATTACACGGAAGCAGCGTTGAAGCGTGCTTTCGGCGCTTCTCTCTTTTATTTCTTTTTCTTATTTTTTTTCCTCTCCCGAGCGTGTCCTACGGGTTCTGCTGACTGAGTGACCGCCGAGCTATACATATAGCCGGCTGCAGCTGGACTCACACGTGTGAGCGAGCAGCGTCGAGCATTCTCCTGCACGACGCCGCCCGGACAGCTTTCAACGATATCGTGCAAACGCGGGTGACCATTGTCCACGCGCTGGAACTATACGTGCGCATGTGCGTGTGACGAGCGTACGGGCCCGCACGTGTGTGTCTATGCGCATGTTTGTGCATGGGTTCGTGTATGTGCGTATGCGCGTGCGTGCGTGGGAGTGACCGCTATATATAGACGGACGCGTGTGGTTTATGATTGACGGCCCAAAGACCTCGTCCATTCCCAATCCGCCCAGCTTCCTCGTCTTCTAGACCGGGACCTGAAAAAAACGAGGGCCGAAGCTGACCTTTCGCGGACCTTCGGCTTCGTTTTTTCTGGCTTCGCTGCAGTTCTCCGCGTGGGTTTTCTGGGTGTTATATGAGTGCCGAATGCAGGCGGACTCTATCGCAAGCCGAAGAAAAAAGTCGTTGCAGAATGCCCACGGCCCGGTTTGAAGCTCGTGTGTAGGCCGCGTATGCTCTTTGACCCCCATTTCTTCCTTTGCTTTCCTTTGCGGCCGCATGCATGGTATACGGTGCACTTTCTCTAACGCGAACAAGAAGTGTACGAGACGTTCGCGACGGTGTTTAACGGCGGCCTCTCTGATGTCTGCGCGCTTGTAAGAGGAAGTCCCGTAACCAACCGACCAGCTGACCGCGTTGACGTGAGGAAAGCTGCTCGTCTCCGAACGAACCTTCCCTTTGAACGGCGAATAAGTGTCATCCTATGCATGCGGACGATGAACCGCACGCGATCGGGTCTGTTATTGACGCGTGCTCTTTTCCTGACCCGTACATATTTCCCAATACTCTATAAACGTTTTTTTTTTTACTAATTTGCTTGGAACACTTTAGTCTCCTGCGTAGAAACGAGTCTAGAGGCAGAAGGATAGGATAGGAATAAACTTTATTTGTCCAACGGTTGTTGATGTTGGTGCCCGGGGCTAGGCTGCCAGGGGTCCATCGCCCGAGGAAAATCTTTCGAGATCCTCGGCAACGGCCCTGGCCCGCAGGACGGCCCACTCCTGGTCTTCGGGTGCCTCGCTGAGGAGGGCGGCTTGCCATCTCTCAGCGAGGCGCCCCGCTTCAGAGGGTTCTGCTGTTGTATTCCCCCTTCCTCTTTGTCCTTGTTCCACGTGGAGTCGGCATTCCCAAAGCACATGGGCCATATCGGCCCGTTCGTGCTCGCACCACGGGCAGCCGGGCGACGGGTGCAACGCGGGCCACAAGATTTTAGTTTAAAACAACAACAACAACAACAACAAAATTGATGAGAGCGTTTCGCTGTTTTGCCGTCGCATGCCGCATTAAAACACGTTTATCTTTGTTTGTTTGCTTGTTTTTTAAGTCCACATCGTGCACAACTTTTTGACTACGAATAGCCAGCTCCGTTTATCGTCTTAGTCTTCAGCAGCACGCTGTAGGCGGGCGGCGGTTAGAAACGCCAGGGGTGTAGGGGATTATAATGTCTGTCTGTGTGTTTCGGTACCTGGACAACCTCGCATTTTATTGAAACCTGCCTTTGTTAACACTCTAGTGAACGCTGAACACCCCTTCCCGCCCCTCAAAGAGAACCACGGCTACGCTTCTTAGGACCCGCCGTGGTTGCTCAGTGGCTATGGTGTTGGGCTGCTGAGCACGAGGTCCCGGGATCGAATCCCGGCCACGGCGGCCGCATTTCGATGGGGGCGAAATGCGAAAACACCCGTTTACTTAGATTTAGGTGCACGTTAAAGAACCCCAGGTGGTCAAAATTTCCGGAGTCCTCCACTACGGCGTGCCTCATAATCAGAAAGTGGTTTTGGCACGTAAAACCCCAAATATATAAAAAAAAGATACGCTTCTTAGGCAATTGTTTATGTATGTCGCTTTCGCTTCTCACGTCGCCGGCTCGCACGCGCATCTGTGCAGATACCCGGTCCACGCCAGGAAATGTCGGCACGCAGCCACTGTTTTACGAGTATTGTGTGTCTTCCCTCCCTCCCTATCTCTCTCTCTTTTCTATTTTTTGCATACCACATAAAGACGCTCCTCGGCTGCCTTAGAAATCCAGTTATATCGAGAATCGCATCTCGACGACCCTGGGTGTTGTTTATACGCGCAGAAGACCAGTGCACGCTGCGCCTCTGCCCGCGCCGAGAGTCTGTAGCTTTATACTTCCTGCCGCGGCGGTTCACCTTGGGATCGCCATCATCAAGAGCACGGCACCGAAGCCACCCTTACACGCACCGGTCGAACGAGGCATCCGGCGAACTGAACGTTCGCCGGTTGCCGCAGTGGCTAACGCCCCGGATGGATTTCCAAATAATTAGACATTCTCCCATTTGTCTTGCGCCATGTGCGTGCAGTATACAAGCTGGCGAGGGAGGGGGGGAGGCTTCAAGTGGAAAAGGAGGCGGAGAAGGGTCGTGCGATACTAACTGCGTGGACCGCACCGTCGATGTATAGTATATATACTCAGTGCGGTCGTTAATCATGCGCGAGCCATTATACATCCCTTTAGGAGTTTATTTTTCTTTATTACTCGCATTATTCGAGTCTCGCCGATAGTAAATACGGACTGGTGGGCGTGTCCCGCACTCGTGTTATGTACTTTGTACGGCGCGCGTATGCGTGCACGTCGCCGCTGCGTTCTGGAACGTGATTCCACACCCACTGCGTTGCTCCTCTGCATTGCGCGCTCTCGCTGTGTAGTTCGTGCGTTAGTACGCGCCCTCGCCGGTGCGATATCTCGACATCAAGGACGCTCATATCGCACGCTAGCCGTTTGATCTCGTGCGGCGTGCTCTCGTGTTTCCATTCTACAGTGCTTTTTTAGTTTCTGTAACCTTGTCCACTCTGTAGCAGCATTCCCTTCGAAACCTCCGTAACATCCCAAGCGCACTCCTTCAGTGCCAAGCGCAGGTTCCGGCGTTCTTGGCACGTACGCTGTACTGCTCCCTGGTGATTAATTAAACGAAAAATTTAGGCTCACCTGACGGGTGGATGGTTTGAGTGATGGAGTTTAACGTCCAAGAGAAACGAATTAACCGTGAAGCCGCGGACGCCATGCTGGAGGTCTCCGGATTAACCTTGACCAACTGGGTTTCCTATAACTTGCACCCAGACAGAGCTCTGCGTACGATCACGGTGGCAGCTGACGACAGATAATGGTGCGGCCAGATCCAAGCGATACTATCCGTTGAAGCGTTGTTCAGCAGTGTTTTATTGATGATCGCATGACAAGGAATGAAAGCGAAAAAAAAAAAGATAGCTTTAGCAAGATAGCGGCTGGCATATCGTTGAAGCAGCTCACTGTCCAACGATTTAGTCTCTTATAACCTGCGCTATCGCATAAGTCCGCTCAGGGTCATCCATCTTCATCTCACGTTCCTTGCCTGGCGAACGCTTGTGTGCGTGGTTTCAAAGCTACTGAGTGCCTTACTCCCACGAACAGTTTGCATTATCCGCGCTTAGAAAGCAGAGCCTGATAGCTGAAGCAACTCAAATGTCCAAAGCAACGCATCGTCTAAGTATACTTCCGAGATTCAAAAGCGTAATGAGGAGTATTAGGCTAGGGCCCTTGCTAGCAGATATCGGTCCATGGCATGCACATGCACCGCGGAGCACTTGCTGCTTTCGCCACTCCAATCATTGGTTGTTTTTCCTTCTTTCTTTCTTTCTTTCTTTCTTTCTTTCTTTCTTTCTTTCTTTCTTTCTTTCTTTCTTTCTTTCTTTCTTTCTTTCTTTCTTTCTTTCTTTCTTTCTTTCTTTCTCTCTTTCGTGCTCTTTTCCTTCTTTTTCTTCTCTTTGAAGCGCGCAATATTGGTATCGAAGGCTTCCAAATAGCCGCCTAGCTCAACTAGCCATATGGTCGGCATTCGCTGGTGACCTTGGAACCCCCCTCCATATACCCGTCCCATGCGACCGAGGTCGATCGCATGCCATTAGGGCAACGAGCTAGTTTGGCGCCAGATCCTTGGCTAGACGCGATGTGCCAGTGCGCGCGATTCTGCGCGTTTATTTGTGCTTACTGTACTCTTCGTCCGCCGTATCCAGATCCCGCTTTCTCTACAGCCCCCGAGAGACACGGCCAAAACCGTATCGACGGGGCGATTCCTTTCAGACGTGGTCTAATCGCGGCCAATTTCCTTTGCCGCCCCATAAATGGGGGCTCCCGCGGCCTTCAGCTTTTACTCGCTGAGTTTCTCGATCGTCAGGCCAAATCCGGATAGTCGGAGTGGCTTGGCTGTTTGGCAGCGTATAAATGGAAGCGGAGCTGACGGCGTCGGTGTGCGCTTTCATTTCCCGCGGAAACCAGATAATAGCTGCACGGTCTCGCGAGTGCTTTTGGGGCAGATAACGGACCACACAACGACATCGCAATCACGAAAAGTCTGCCGTAGTGCCCCTCGTTATATAGTATAGATGACAGCGCATCGTCTGTTCCATACGCCCATATCGAAAGACAACTATGCTGTATACCCACCAGGGCTTGTCTCCATGCCGTGGATAATTACGTGCAGTCACGACGGGATCAGATGCCACAGAACGGCTTCTATAGTCACGCATCTTGTCCTCGCGTGACATTCTGGCGCTAAAAGAGCCGAGGACTGATAGCAAAAACTGTATGTCCGCAGATCACTATATACTCTTGATTGAGGACAATTTGCTGCTACAATATCGCCGCCGAAGACGCCGGACGCCCGGGCATTTGTTGGTACTGAAATTAGGTCGCAGTAAGGTGAAAATAAACCGTTTTTATTTGTTTCGTTTCGGAGTCATCGACATTCTCCGTTGACGCTTAGGGAAGGCCGTACGCGGTATGCAGCTCCGAAGTGCTCGTGTAATCGAGCCAGTCCCCCGCTTTCGCGGACCATTCAACTACGGTCACGGGCCGCCCGCACGAAGCCACATTTCCTGGTCCGCTGCGCGCGGCACCCGGCGTCGAGCCGAGATGCCGACGGTTCCTCAAAGGACGACACATGCGGCTGCTACCGACTCGGAGTCACTTTCACTCGCCGCCGCATCACTGATCGGATGCGTCACGATCGGAACGCGTGCGTGGCTTCCCTATGTGAGAGGCGCGCGCGCATTACACGCTGCGTGCGTTCGCTCGCCAACGTCAGGCCAGAGGCACGCCTTTCAGGCATGCGATACTCGCCTCTGGCATGGCTCGTGTTACTTGCACGCGTGAAGGAGCTTTCGCGTCACGCCCGCCGCCGCAGAGAGTCTCCGAGACGTTCCCTTTGGGCGTCGTCGTCGTCTCGTCTCTCGGGAGCTGTCGACAGCGCCGGGCTGAAAGCCAGTGCCATCCCATGCGGCGGCGATGCTGTGTCGTTCTGCGGTCTCCGACGCCCACGCATTCTTTCCGCCGCGCGCCTTCGAGGTGCTCTCACAGCGAGGGCGGACGAACGTCTCCACGGAGTCTGAGTGGTGAACGTGAATAGTTGCGCGCAGCGTGTTAATAAAGCGGAGGAGTCATGAAGGACGTGAAGTTTGGCTAGTCGTTCTTGGTGACTACCACAGGGCGCCTGTATTAGGCACTTTACCCTATCTAACTTTATCTGAATGTGCTGCTTTTTACTTATATGTTGCAGCGGCTTAAAAAGGTCGAGCCCCATATCATCATCACCATTCATCATAACCATCGGTGCAAAGGACTAGACGACGTAAGCGCGGAGTTGCAGCTTATGGGTATTTGAATATCAGCGTCTGAAGTACAATTCAACGCACTCAATCATCAATAGCAGGGCGATGACCTCTCGTCTGTTCACACCTCTCTCTAGTGTAACGGATCTTGGCTGTGAGCTCGGTTTGGCTTCGCACCGTGAGACAGTCGAACTGCGTACAATTCGAGAACTTTATGACAGTTCATTTTTACGTTGCGCTACGTTTAGAGCTGTGGAATTCTTGAACGATGCTTCTATCGTTTTGTCTCATACAAGACGAGATACCAGGTTTGGTTGTTTGCAAGGTGAAGTACCATGCATTAAGTACTCTCCGCGCCAATCTCCCCGTGCCTTGCCGTGGGCTCGTGTAAACACTTATCGCAGTCGTAATAGAGTACTATTGTGGCACATCGGAACGAGCAAACAAGTTCGGAACGGATTTAAACGCGTATTCAGAATTTCGACATCAAAATGTTTCGTCAACGTTAGAATGTTTCAATCTGCTGGAAGGCAGATTTCCATCGAATTTTCATATCCGAGAAAGAAGCGAGGATGCACCTACTTCGGGCAAACTTTCTCACTGCGCATCACACTTTGTATTATTTGCTTGCCTAAAGTCAATGTTTACTTGTTAACTGTGCTTCTGTTTTCCCTGCTTCACTCATACTTGGCTCATAGTAATCTTTCCGCTTCGTCTATGTTAGTTCGAATGATTCCTTGTATTTCAGGACATAGAATTACTCTCTCTCTCTTTCTGACATCCGCATCATGCGCAATATCGCTAATATGGTCGTTGTTTTCCTCTCAGCGTTGGCAGCGATGCATGCAACTTGTGTATGCAAGGAGCTGTAGAAGCACGCGCGCACTCTCATGCTTCAGTCATTTCAGCTGCGCCGAAGCATTCTGTTTGCTTTTTCTTTCGGATTTGCGCATACACGCATGACGAGGATGAGCGACTCCGTGGTACGCAGACATGGCCGCCCGTGCTGCCAGCTCTGGGCGGGGTCCTCTTCGTTCGTTCCACGAGCATGTCAAGAGAGCTAGGTGTGAAAGTGACGGATAAAGGCGTCGCCGGCAGCGTAGTCGGCATGCCGAAAGCGCCACGGGTAACGTCGGCGTGAGCTTGGAAAACGGTGCTGTTTTCCACGTCTCCTGGCAGCTATAGCGTGTCCCGTCCTTGGATGTGTGTGCCACACTTGGCATCTTCGTCGTTGATGGGGGGTGGCTCGTTTGCGGCCGGACGTCAAAGGGTATACGCGAACCGGCAAGAGGTGATGATGAACGGTTTTACTACTTCATCCAGACGTGGGGGCTGTCGCCGCTTGTACTATAATACCCTGTCGCACGTGAAAGACAGTTGTGCGACCTTTTCCCGAAAGGTGGCGCCGTTGTGCATGAGTACCCGTCCCTCGGGGCTTCTTGTCTGGCGCCGAAAAAGAAGAGCCGCCCAATATTCTCCCTCGTAAGTCTGTACTCCCATTCACACCTTCCTCCGAGTCGGCGTTTTTGTTGGGGCGCGTTTGAAGACAGCGCAGAAATTCGTCAAATTATGCACACGTGACTGTGTGTGTGTGTGTGTGTGTGTGTGTGTGTGTGTGTGTGTGCGTGTGTGTGTGTGTGTGTGTGTGTGAATGCGAGCGCGCGCGCGTGTTTCTGTAGACCACTGGGAGCTTTCCGTCAACGCGACATGCAACTCCGGACTCTGCGCACCCGTCGGCCCTGAGCGGTTGCCGAGCAGACAAAAAAGAACGCGCAGCGGACACCCTTAACGCGGGCTTGCGCTCTGTCTTCTTCCATGTAGCTACACTACCACATTCGAACGTCCACCGGCCGTCTTTTCTGCGTCGTCGTTTTTGCTTATAAGTACAAGTCTGGCGCCGCCCGTCTCCCGCTTACGAGATACACCGGTTTTTTTTACAAACGCCAGGCTCAGTGTCTTCGCGCCGGCGCATGCGCCGCACTCCAACGCCCCGAAACTTCACTAGTAAACCCTCCCTCCCTTCCACACGTCTTCTATGCGTCTTCGCGGGAGAGGAACGCGGCCGCGATAGCACAGAAAACGCGTTGGCGTCGGCGAGGCGAGGTGCACGTATGCGCGGTGCGGCCGTGCCGAGCCGTCGCTGCGCTTTCCGCATCGACGATCGCTTCACTGGCATCACCCGCGGTGGCAAAACGTTCCTCCCCATGCTCGCGCGCGCGCGCGCTCGTCCAATGACGCACGGATATCTCGAGGGCGGCTGTTCCTGGAAGCGATGACCCTGGCTTTTTCCAGGTCGCCGTGGTGGAGTAAGCTCGCTTGCCGCCGCCGTGATTATGTATTCGCCAGAAGGAGCTGTAGAAGCTGCCTTGCCTGCTCGGATCTGTACGCAGTCTATACGGCAAGTTTTATTACGAGTTTGTAGTAGCTTCTTGCGGTCGCGCTTGGTTCGTCCCAGGCGTTGTCGCGGACTAGGTGTATACTGATTTCCCACCGTAGGCATATCAAAAGGATTCCCCGTGTCCACCACAGCTTCTTTTAGCCTCACTGTCGACACGATTGCCAGCAGGAAGGATTCATGTGATGTGAGCCTCTTTGCGTTCCCGACGTCTCATACACGTAGAAGCGGCTTGCTTTATATCATTTGCGCGCGCTGCGGTTTCTGGGAAACAAGTTAGAATACGCTTGCATTAACCTACGCAATAACAAATAGGCTGTGTACAATAGTGCTGTTAAAACTGCGGCTGGTCCGCTTTCGGTTGGAACCAAGAGACAGAACAGAGTAGAGGGCCGGACGATGAGTTTCCCAACAATGGAGGAACGAAGGAGAGGCTACAAATTGAACTGCGACGCATATCACTGCAAGGCTGCAAGACGGTAAGAAGAGCGCCGCTCATCATTTGCCGCCGACGGTGGAGTTGCTGTATATGCTAGCAAAGGGACCTTTGGTGGCATATACAGTAACTCTATAGACGAAGGCGCATAGGAGCGCCATCTAATGCTAAAGCACGGCACTCACGAGTTCACCTGAAGCCTCTGCGAAGTTTGATCATCCACTTGGTTCAGTCAGGATACCCTTTTTTTTTACCCCAAAATCACTTATGCATTGGGAATTTTCTCGGAATTAATCTTGTTTTGCGCAATACGTCAGCTTGTCGCGCTTTCGGTTGGCACACATTTTAGTTTATTACTCATTACGAAATAAATTAATTGTAGACACCTGGCACCTCGCTGTTTTTTTTCCTTTCTGGTTTTTCGAGTAGGTAGAGCAACTTACTAGGTCTGCAAGTTGGACCCAAATTTGATTCCCTGAAGAGGACCACCTTTCTTTCCTCGACTTATTCGATGTTGGCTTTTAACGAAACACTTGGTCTGCTTCCTTCGTCACCTGGGCGACAGTTCATCCTACTGTTATTATGCCAAGTTTCCAGGCGTGTGGTCGAAACGTGCAGAAAATCACCCAAAATAGCACACACGTTCATGGTGCGGTCCGATTGGCGCTTGGCTCCCAGCTGGACAGTCCTTTCACGTGTGTCGTAAGCTCCTGGGTCTACTTTCTTTTTTTTTTCGATTTCGTGGTTGCAGCGATTATGTGGCGTGTCTGCGCAGTTCTATATCCGCTCCTTATTCCCACCGTCCTCCTTCGTGCAAAAAAAATCTAATAATAAAATAGACCTATTTCCGTTTTCAAAAACGGCATTGTCGCAGAATTACCGCCCTGGCCCCTTCTCGTTCTCGGTTTTCATGCTTCCCACTTTGTGCTAGCTGGTCTTGCGGTTTCTCAGCGCTTCCGTTTTGCGCCCGTTGCTTCGTTTCGCGTGTTTCCTCCGACGTAACTTGCAGATGTAGGCCGTCTAGACGATCGGCATAACTGGGCCGAGCAAATGTGCACTTTTCCTCCGGCAGGCCCGGTGGCGGTTTCAATCGGGCTTGCGTGCCGCTATTTTCAGATCCATAAAGGTCCCCGTAATTGGGCCGCGCTTCCTGATTGCTTTCCGCTACTCGGTTGTAAAATAGCTTCCCTATACTATGAGCATAATGTTTTGCAATCTAACTATGATGGTTTTTATCGTCGCTTGCTGCATGGCCGCATTTACATTTTCTCTCTCTCTCTCTCCATTCCCCTCCCCACGCGCAGGGTAGCAAACTGAACTCAGTCTGGTTAACATCTCTGCCTTTTTTTCATACCTTCTCTCTCTCTCTCTCTTACGACATATGCTCCTGTATGAGCGGGCGCCACATTTTTCTGGCTTCACAACATGGAGAAGCTTTTTTTTTCTTCCTATGATGCGTACTTTTGTACGCAAACGAAACGGGAACAGGAACATTTTCATCGGAGCAGCAAAAATCGTGAAATTGTGATTGTTCGCAAAATAAATAAAAAAAATGGGGAAAGAAGAATAAACATCGTGATTGTTTGCATCGGGACAAATAAATGGAATGGTTATTCGTTTCGATCTGTAGGAAATATGCACTGTTCAGTTTTTCATTGCGTCACGAAACGTGCACATCCGCTCTGCTTATATTTGTATACCACCGGCATACGGTGACGGTGATGCGCGCAGTCGGCGATAAAAGTTCAGGGGACACTAATTCCACGACGAATGTCGTGGAATTAGTGTCCTGCTTCGTTTCTGCTTCGTTAAGCGCTTCTCATTTTTAATGAATTAGTCGTTTGATCGCAAAGGCTACTGTCCACTTAAAATTTGGATTCGAGGCTGAAATGCCGATAATTCAGCCTTTTTCGCCGACGATACGTCCGACTGACCGACTGTACGCGTTGCGTTGTGAGGCCACAACTTTCCAGTACTGGTATAGCCAACCGGAACTACCTCTGGTTAACCTCCCCGCGTTTTTATACAACGTTTTTCTTTATCTCATGTGCTATCCGAGCTTAGCATGCAAGCAAGGCCAGCGCAACGGATGTTTCCATAAAGGCCCGGCATCGCCCTTACTCTGCATGGGAGACTAATGAGATGCAGTCGCGCATTGTCTGCCTCGTCATGCACGTATTCAGGCAAGGAAGCGCCGCTCGCTTTGGGAAACATCGCAACTATAGGTTGCGTATGCTATTGTTCTGGGTATATTAGGCAATCGGCGGAGGGAAATCATTTTCGTCCCGGCGCATATAACAGACCGCCGATGACTGACCTCCTGCTTGACGCGGTGAACTCTTTTCTTCCCCCCCCCCCCTTTTTTGCATTATGTTGCTGTCGCCGCAATTGTTTGATGTAGTGATGCGCTTGATGAGGTATTTTGACACAGGCTAGCGAAATGTTGGTAGTCGATACCATTTTTTCTTGTCCCCTTTGTGTTTGCCTTTGCAAACGGCGCGCTGAGTAAATATTGCTTCAGTTTATTTGATTATTGATTCACTAGAATATGAAAAAAAGAAAGATGTTCGAATCTATAGCAGGGACCGTAGTGCAAACTCTACAGAGAAAAAAAAATTAAAGTTTTGATAAGTTTAGGTGAAAAATCCTCGAGAGGTATCGTCTGTACAGATTTGACCGAAACAGAAGTCAAGTGTCAAGCGGTGGCCCTCATAGTGATGAACAGCATTCTTCATAAACGCGCACTCGGATGTATATTACTATGGAAAGCCACATGGTAAGCTAAAGCTAGAGTATATCGTCGTTCGTCGCCCGTCGAAACACACCCATGTCGCAACGTAAAGTGACGAGCACTCCCGCAAACGGCCCTCGGCCGCATCATGGAGAAGCACTGCGGGGAGCTTTTAATTACGAGCAAACACGCCGCGTGCCTCACCTCGCTGCTATACACAATGTTGCGACAGCGCGAACCTCCTGTTTGCGCGGCGCTTTGAACAGCGTCGTCCCGACAAACTGGTGTCCCGACGAGGCGAAGCCGAGGACCGGCTTGTTTGTTTCCACGCTTTCACGGGCAGAACGTTTTGCCCGCGGGAACCACACTGTTTGCTGCCGGAGGCGTCGCGCGACTCCGTCTCTACGACGCCGTACGAAAGTCATCACACACACGAGCGAGTCGCGTCTTCATTGTGCCTTCTTCCTCAAGGCCCTTTAGCGCGTCCCTCTCTCTCTTTCTGTAATAGTAAAAGGAGGAAGGCTAGTCAACGCGTGGTGGTCTTGACGCACGCGCGTCATGGTGGGGATGTAGGCGCTCGGTAAACGCGCCCGGGAGAATACACATGCGCACTACAGCCGCGGCGCCGACAACGAACACTGATTGCACAAGATTGTCGTGACACGACCGCATACGGCGAGCGTGCCGGAGGGACTGCATGGTCGCGGGCAGTCTTCTCGGGGTGGCCGAGTCGGCGACACGAAGTTGCGCGCGCCAGCAGCGGCGGCCGACGCAAAACGAGGCCGTGCGGAGCTCTCTGTCTCTCTCTCTCTCATTCGCTTATGCCTTCGTACGCCGGAAGAAAGGACGGCGTGACGACTCGTGCTTGGACACCCGGCCCCGCGTCCTGTGTGCTCATATGCGTTTATTTATTTTTATTTTTTTTACGCGCAATCGTGAACTTGGCGTCACTGCGAGCGCCGTGCTACGCCGGCAACGTCGGCGGAAAGCCGACGAGACGAGCGAATTAACGACGGCATCCGCCGGGCTGGTCGTGCCCGCGCTCCGTCGTGACCGTCGGTTGCTCCAGCCACTACGGACAAGAGCTTGGCATTGCCGTCGAGTGGAGCGCGCGACCTTTTCGGGGCTGTCAACGCGCCCCGCGTGCGGTCGCTTCCCGTGTCCCGTGGAACTCTCGTGAATTCGTTAATGCATCTGGTGCTGCGGCGCTGGCTGGTCTTCGTGTCCCTGCGAGACGTCGATTGCAATGAGCACGATGCAGTTTGCTTCGGAACTCGCAGAATTTTGTCTCTCACAGTTCCGTACATTGTGGGAGAGCGATTGGCTTCGTTATTGGCCGGGACGCCGCTGTGCTGCCGTTGTCTGCTAATCCTAAGATTGTAGAATTCCGCCATATTGTCGCATTCGTGATCTAGGCAGTTCTCACTGGCCCACGGGGCTACTACGGCCTGTCTAATAAGCCCGAAACGCCAGCTAGGCGGAATTTGACAACGTGGTGGAATTTGATAGTGTCAGGAATAAAACTCTGGGTAATGAAATGGATCGTTGCAATTGCGGTCACATGGAGCGTATTTTCCAAAGCTCAGTCACTTTTTTCATTTCGTCATCGATCATTAAGTGACATGTGGCTCGGACGCGTGTCACCTGGCTCGGGCACGTACCGCGGAGCTTCCCTCACGGCCGAGATCGACAGCCCAGTAAAGCGGGTTTTAAAAAAATGACGAACGGAATATAAAATGAAGTGTCGCAGAATACGTCCCCAAATGTCCGCTACGAGCGAGAGAGTCACTGTTGCTGGGGATCTGGTTTGTCCGGATCCCCTGACGGCGTTCGAGACGGTGTCGTGCGACGCGTATCATGTTCGTGTAATATGCTCTGGTTTCGCGGGATCGTTCTGCGCATTCTGATCGGTCGCCTCCTTTATTTTCTTGCAGTTGGAGCGTCTGCTGCAGTATGAGCAGTATCTGTCGCAGCTGGCCTCAGCTACGCCCAAGCACCACCCAGACTACAACGACCTCACCAAGGCGGCGCAGAAGGCAAAAAGCGTGAGTGCTCATTTCTCTTTGCATGTTTTCTCAAACTGATTATTGCCGCTGTTTATTAATTTAAATTCTATATCTGCCTAGACGACCGTTGCCTAGACTAGGTTGCCTAGATTTTAAATTGCCTAGACGACCGTTCCGATAACACCCAAAAGAGAACAAACAAACAAACAAAATCTAAAAGGCTCCTTTGTATGAAACTGCGACCGAAATAGTTCGCCACAGCTCACATATATTTTGTACACGGTGCCGCTGACGTATGTACTCCTCATCGGTAGTCACTTCGAGCGCGCATTCATCAACTTGCGCTATCGTGGCGCAGATTCAACCAACCAAGCCTGTGTTTGCTTCGGCGCGGTATTGTGGCGCCATCTAGGACATCTTTTGGAGAATGACGGCTGTTGCCTCAAAGATTCCCGTGGACATCGTTGCGTCATTTTCCTTCTTCCCCCCCTTTTTTCTTTTTTGTTTCTCGTGTAATTAAAGCATATGACGCACAAGATGTTTCAGACCAACATGATACCACTAAAGGCAATAATATGGCTTGTTAGTGCAAGTAAAAAATTCACATGGTCGCACATCTCTCAGGTACATATGACACGCCAGGTGTTTCAGATAAGGGCCATCGCGATTAGAACTGATGTTAAACGGGAAACGTTTAGGAAGTCTATGGCGACTGAGTGGAGAACCGCAAATATTGCGTCCACCGGCTATGACGTGCTTCCCCGACCGTGGCTCAAACCGATGACAACCACTTGTGTCCCGGTGCCGTGACAAAGAAAGCGAACGAACGCAAGAATCAGGAACGGGAACGAAGCGACATAACTGCATGAGAAAGGCGGAGGAAGTAATAGGCGGCGGGTGCGAATACTTGGCAGCCGGCTTGCAGCCGGTTTTCGCTCCGCGATAGCGTTTTGTGCCATTTCCATTTTGCATATATATATATTTTTCCCCGCTTATTCACCTTACGTTCCCTCGCATCGAGACGCAGCAAGATGAGTGGCGGCACTTCGCGGCATCACAGGATGACGGACGCGTGTGCCTGTCATTGGACGGGTGGGGGGGTCTTTTTTTTTCTCTTCCAGGCTTGCTTCTGTGATTACCACATTTCGTCGGTACGTCTATAACAACAACAGCGGCCGGGTCTGTACAACAACGCCTCCTCGGCCTCAAACAAGGGCGAGGAGGAGGGCAACGGTGGAAGAGGCCCTGTTCTCAAAACCGCTCATTTACGAATTCCGCGGCTCGAAACCTCCCTGCAGCGCTGCGTTGAGCGCGGGGTACACGATGCTGTAGCCGTCGGAGCTGTTTCCACGAGCGAATTACACGAGTCGACCCGTAATTAGTGTGGACAGCCGAGAGACGGATCCCCCTCTCTTCTCTTGGGGGCTCGTACTGCGACCCTGTAATCGCCGCGAAACCCGAGGAGTTAACTGCGCTTTTAAATTGGGCGCGTTGCTTCGGAGCAATTTTTCTAACGCTTCGGCTGCTCTCACTTCAGCACCCTCGAATGACTCTGCCCCACCCGAACCGCTCTTAGAGTATTTAAATGCGCGTATTCTAGCGTTTGTTTGCCTGGGTGATGTGGCATGATGTGGTGTAGTGTAGCGCGGTGTGTCGAGATAGGATGCGGTACGACGCGGTGTGGTGTGATGTGGTACGGCGTCGTATGCATGGGTCTAGGCTCTATCTCTATATGGCAGTGTGTGCGCGTGTGCGCATGTGTTTGCGCATGTGTTTGCACGTGTGCCCCTGTTTTATCAGTTCGCCAGACTTCATCGGCGATTTCCTTGCATTCACTCAAACGCTCAAAGCACCTTGAATCTTGAGTTAGGTCCTGCATCGAAAATAAGTATATACCACTAATATATCAGCCCGTAAGGCATAATATTGATAAATGTTCTTTCGAAAGAAAAGAAGCGTTGTAGTTATATTGGTATCGAATATTAATAAATAGAAATAAGGTTTTCACAGCGCCTGCACAGCGTTTCCATCATCTGAACAGAAAGAAAGAAGAAATTACATATATGTGTAAGAATGATAGGTATATCCGTATGAACATTAAAATCAATAAGCGGTTATGGTTCAGGGGGAAACAACAGAGGGCCAGTGTGAAGCGAGGCCGAGCACGCATAGAGGCAGGACTCGAATTCAAGAAAATGTTATTACGCTAAAATCTTTTGTAAGAGCGAGTGCCAGCCGCCAATCATAATGTAAGGCATACCATGTCAACGAAGGCGGCCAGCCAACAGCGGAGAGCACTTACGAGCGATACGCTTTGTGAATTCTTCTCCAGTCTTTCACATTCTTGCGTTGTTTTCTTTTGTTTGACCCGTTTTGCTTTGTTTGCGCTTTAACGGTATCTTAAAAAAAAAAAAAGAAAAGGAACTTTTGCGTGACCCATCATCGTTCGCAGAAGGCATGAAACGAGTTTTACACGGGCCAGAAGGGTTGGGAAGGATTTAACGTTCATTCACAAACTTGAACGGAGTCGCATGATTAAACGCCGTAATCACAAACGCCCGTACCTTCGTATAGACATTTGCTCGCACGCGTCGGAAACTAATGATCGCCGCATGCAGGATCCGTTACACGCGTGCACAGGGCACTGCTATTACGCTGTCGGGCCCCTCCTGTGTACATACGAAGCGACGACGTGTACGTACGCGCGTTGTTTTCCGTCCGCTCGTTCAGCTCCGCACTTTCCTAGTTCCTGAAAGAGCGCCCTGTTGCTTCCAGACGACGTTTATGTCTCGTTCTATAGATATACTACATCGCTTCTTTCAAGCCTCCGTCTGTACACGTAAGTGCGGAACAAATTACCGCGTCTGTAACTTCTTATGAGGCACCCTTAAAAATTGACTGCATGAAAATCGTATGGGCGTGGCTTGGGATCAAAACTGAGAAAGAGAGAGAGAGAGAGAGAGGAGGGTGGGGGAGGAAACGAACTTTCCGGAGCAGGGCACGTCGGCGTTAGCTGTAGTTCATGTGCGAGCATTTGTTACTCCGTCTGAGCTGTAGGCTAATGGCTGCGTACGTCTGTGGGCATTCGTGTGTGCATGTGGGAAGGGGATTCCCCTGCCTAGATTGCAACAAGTTGGCGGAACGAGCGGTGGAGGGAGGGGAGTGACGAGGCCTAGGCTCGGTACATGTGTTCGGCATTAAAGCCACCGGAAGAGCTTTGAAGACACCTCTCTACCTCGCGCACCTAGCTATACCTTCTTTCACTTTATTTGCTCCTTAAATTTTTATATGTCGTTTCTCCGGAGCCGCTTCTTTCTCGTTCGCGAAGGCTACAATTTGCCTGTCAGCGCCAATGGTGGCTGCCGTGTGCAAGGTGCGCCTTCTTGCCACGTGATCGAACTCGCACCTGGCTTCCGATAGCTCCGGCGTGGACATCAGACTCGTGGCCCAGATGAAGCTGAGAGAGAGAGAGAGAACGAGGAGGAGAGAAGTGTTGAAGCCTGAGAAGGAAATGGCGTATTAGTATACCGGTGTTTCTGAGAAGGCGACCCGTGTTTCCTGGGTGCGCGAACAAGCGTTGAGGAACTGGGCGGCGTTTCCTAGGATCGCCACAGGAAGGAAGGAAGGAAGGAAAACTTTATTTGGTCCTGCAAGTAGTGATAATTCATCACTAAGCGGGCCGCTCCCACGTCGGGACCGGAAGGCCAAGCCTCACGGCCACATCGTGAGCCTGCTGGACAGCCCAGAATGCGCATATATATATATATATATATATATATATATATAAAGCGAGATGCTCCTTGCGTGCGCAGAGCTATCGGGTTCAAATCGTGTAAATGTAAGCTGAATGGAATATGTAAGAAAACGAAATCATTATCAGAACACGTTCTAGGGCCTTTGTAGCGAAGGTTCGTTCTTCGTCCCTAATATTATAGAGTGATATTTATTTTTTCTCAAGGCAGGTAAGGGATGCGATAACAGCTCTCAATGTCGGCAGATTTCCCTTGGGTATCCGCGATGTTTAAATACGTCGAGAACAGCGCTAAATCTCGCTGTTCACGCGCTCGCACGGACGCACGCACACACACACAATCACATATTTCATTCAAGAAAAATGCGATACTTTCTGTTCTCTGCCGCAAGTGTGTGCCGGCCGGAACAAAAGACAGATGAGCCGTAACCTGACGGTGCGGATTATTTGGCAAAGAAAGTGGCAAGGGGGGGGGGACTCAGGGAGGCCGTCGTTTGCGCACACGCGTGTAGCGGCTGTAGCTATATTGCGCGTAACTGGACCACGAGCACCGCCCCTTAGTACGCATTCAACGCCTCGGGCTCATTGCGTAAACGCGCGACCGGGCCGCTTCAGCAATTTACTTTCGGGCTTTCCCGTGGCTTCCATTGTCTCGGGGCGCTCATTTTCCCTGTGCGCGCGGCCATGTGGAAGCAAGTCCGGCCAGTCAGTGTCGTTGAGGAGTCGGCATAGGATTGACGAAAGCAATCGCGTCTTGTGCCTTCCCGTCGCACAGAGTATATGTAGCGCAGCATCGTTTCCTCAGTGGACAGTTTTGCTTCTGTTCCGACAGATATTGTCCCAATGACAGGAAATTGACTCGTAGCTGCTATTTGACACAGCGCGCGCGCGCACTTGTCTACTTCCTCTCATTGTGGAAATTTTTGCCGCCCTTTAGAGACGGTGGTAGAACACGGCATACCAACTCCCAAACCCACGCAGTTCGAAGCGGTAAATTGGAACCTCTTTAGGCAGAAATGTGCCGAAAAAGTGGAGCTCAAGGATTTAAGCAGTTGGAGCAAAGCCCTCTTGGAAGCGGTTGAAGAGGCCACCGAACAGGTGGAGGCGGACGAAACGCAAGAGGTAGTAGACCGGAAAATGGTCGGATTATGGCGGAAAAAGAGGCAGCTAGGGCAAAAATTGAAGGAGAATAGAAGCAATAGAAACATTAGGAGGGCATTAGCGCACCTGAACGGAGAGATTGAAGAATACGCACTCGAACTCACGAAACGAAATTGGAATAGCATATGCGAACAGATGGATCACAGAATTGGTAAATCAAATACATGGCAACTATTGAGGCACCTACTCGATCCCCAAAACAGCAAATCAGAGACGCGTAGCAACATGCAGAAACTAGTGTATAAGTACGAAGGTAGTAATAGGCAATTGTTCGCTGAAGTTAAGGATAGATATCTTAAATGTGGTCCGCAACAAACGCTGCCGGACTACAAAGGCGAAGAGAACCCCCTCTTGGACAGCCCCGTCACGGTAGGAGAAGTCAGGGCCGAGTTGAATCGACTTAGAACGAAAACAGCTGCAGGACCGGACAGAATCAGCAATCGGATGTTGAGGAACCTAGACGACAAGTCGATAGTAAACCTAACGAATTTTATGCAAGAGTGTTGGGAGAAAGGTAAAATCCCCAAAGAATGGAAGGAGGCTAAATTAGTCCTAATTCCAAAACCGGGGAAAAAGCTCAGTCTCGAAAACCTCAGACCAATATCCCTCACGTCATGCGTCGGGAAACTAATGGAACATGTGATACAATCTAGAATCAGCAGATACTTGGAAGACCAAGACATATACCCTGACACAATGATAGGCTTCAGAGCACACCTATCTGCGTGTGATGTCATGCTACAGCTTAAAGAGCAAATTATCGACCACAAAACGAAGGACACGAAAGCCATCGTTGGCTTAGACGTGGCCAAAGCATTTGACAACGTAGACCACAGGGCAATCTTAGAACAATTGAATAACCTAAACGTAGGGAGACGTACCTACGAGTATATAAAAGACTTTCTGACTGACAGAACAGTAACGGTCAGTCTAGGGGGTAACGAGGAGAAAGGGATAGTGCTCAGTAATAAGGGGACACCGCAGGGCTCTGTACTTTCACCCACTCTCTTCAACATAGTAATGATTGGACTCCCGCACAAACTTAAGGACGTACAGGGGCTAGAACATACGATCTATGCGGACGACATCACCCTATGGATAAATAGAGGCAGTGACGCCCACATAGAATAAACGCTGCAAAAGGCCATCAATATAATTGAAGAGCACTTAGAAAAAGCCGGACTTAAATGTTCAGCTACGAAGTCGGAGGCTCTCTTCATCAGTCCACAGAACATGCGAAAGAAAATCCATAACCACGGGATAAAACTCACTGTTAATGGGGACGCGATTCCAAACGTAAAAGCTATACGTGTGCTAGGCATGCACATTCAGGACAATGAAAGAAATACAGAAACGATTAGAAAGCTTGAAATGAGCGTTAGCCAAACCTGCCGACTCCTCCGAAGAATCGCCAACAAGAATGCAGGCATGAGGGAGGCTAACCTATTAAGGATAATACAGTCCTTCGCGATCAGCAAGATTACATACGCAACACCGTACCTTAAACTAACAAGGGCCGAGAAAAACAAAATAGAAATCCTTATTAGGAAAGGAGTTAAAACAGCCCTAAACCTGCCACCATGCACATCTACGCAGAGGATACTAAACATGGGCATTTCAAACACCCTAGAAGAGTTGATCGAAGCCACACTAGTCTCCCAGCAACAGAGACTAATGCGAAGCAGAGGTGGTCTGAGAATTCTAGCGAAACTAGGATACAAAACTAACAACAAAGTAAGAAACACGGGAGCCATCCCGTCACAAATCAGAGACAGGATACGCATACCACCACTCCCGAAGAATATGCATCCCACTCACCACCAGGACAGGAGGAAAGACAGGGTTAAAGCGTTACAAAAATCACTAGATAAACAGCAAGGGGTGTTCTACACGGATGCAGCAGAATATGAAAGCAGACGAGGTTTTGTCTCAGTGACGACACAGGTTAACGGTGAGAACTCAAAGAGCTGCAGTACCCCGCAAAACAGTGTGGAGGTTGCAGAGGAGGTGGCCATAGCCCTAGCTTTGACTCAAAAAGGGGTGAAAATCATAGTGTCAGATTCCAAAACAGCTATCAGGAATTATACCGCAGGGAGAATCTCCAAAGAGGCGCTCAACATATTGGAGAAAGGACCAATTCCAGAAGAATTAGTGAACCTTATATGGACTCCTGCCCACGAAGGCTTGCCCGGCAATGAGAAAGCGCATGCATTGGCCCGAGAGCTTATTTACCGGTCCACCAATGCAGCCTCTACAGCCAGGGAGCCCCTACAAAAAGAGGAAGGTATAAACACTTACAGCGAAATTCTCGATTATTATAGAATGGGAAGGAAAACACTGCCAGAGGCGCATAAGAAACTAAGTAAGCAGGAAGAGATAACATGGAGGCAACTCCAAGCGGGGGTGATCTGCAACCCTTACATTCTGAAGAGATGGCACGATAGCATTGAGGCCATGAGTTGCAAACACTGCGGGGCAAAGGCGGACATGATCCACATACTATGGACATGTCCTAGATACAATAAGCCAGGTAGGGATAGACAATCCTGGGAGACTTTAATGACCAGCTCAAAGGAAGCTGACCAAAGAGAAGTCATCCGCATGGCCCTGGACACCGCTGAGCTCCAAGGAGCATCAGCCAGCTGAAAGGGGAGGAGTAAGCCGAGGAGACAGGAAGACTCTTGCCTCCTTGGGGCTCTTTTTGCGGGTGCAAATAAACGTTATTTCTCTCTCTCTCTCTCTGCCGCCCTTTGCCGTTGCCTCAAGGCTCCTCCGTCGTCTCCGAGATCGAGCACTAGGCGTGAGAAATAACGGTATCGTTTCTAGTTGGGCTTGTCGGCGTTTTATCGTTACAGGGGGGCCAACTCTGATATTTCACGAAGTGATGTCCAAGAAAGACGCACACATTGCAAGTATATGTCTCTCCTTTGTGCCTCACTTCGTGGAATACGTGAACTGTTGCCCTGCAAGGACAGAAAGACATGCGGTTTGAGATCCGCTTCCTAACTCGGCACCTTGCATTCCCGTGAGGGAACTAGCGCGCTTCTCGACGTGTTCCATGTGACCCGCCGAAGAGTAGTCCGTTGACGCCCATGCTTTATAGTCTCTTTGCCTTTAGTTGTACTAACACTTGATGACACAACTGATGCTCTTATACAAAACCGTCCACACGTACGAAAAAAAAAGTAGACATATAGTTTGGTTTGATTTACAAATTACTTTGGTCTCACTGGTGGCTCTCGTACCAGCGCATCCCCGAGTCTTCGCAGCACGACGTCGTGGTCAGGTTTCATTCTTGACCAGCAGCACACGAGTTCCGGCTCGGCGAGAGTGTCTCCAGGAACGGCGGGCCAAATAACGAACGCGCTGTGCCGGTCTAGTAGCATACACTCGATATCGGCGGGCCAACGTTCAACGAGACGCGAAAATTTGACCAGCTTTAACTGATGGCCGAAGCGATAGCACCGCGAAAGCCTCGCCCTATCTCAGTCACTGCACCGAGCTGATATACAGTACACGTCACCACCGCGGCGGGGCGCGTTTTGTTTATTGTCCGTCGTCCCTCTGGTCGACTGGCCAATCGCCGGTTCTGCTATCCCTGAGGTCATCGTCGCCATCATGGGTTGCCGTTTGCTCTGACGTCAGACAAGTCCGAGGGGCCCCTATAGCTCCAGTGTCGTGTCCGCTGGCGGGAAGAAATGTGCGATTCGGGTGGCCATGTTTTCGACGTGCGTGTTTTGTGCGCGACAGTTCTTCACTGTTCGCATCTCGCTTACGAGGGATGTTTGTTCCGAGGCGTCTGTCTTATGAATGTGGATTAGATCAACCGCCCCCGGTGTTTCGGGTCCCTCCATCGCGGCAATAATGGCTTGCATGGACTGGTTGTGCAAGCGCCTCTTGTGGAGCGCTGAAGTTCCAGCCACGGTGAGAGAGACGGAAGCTGGATGTGCCGCGCTCTGTTTGTGTTCTTCGACGCTCCTTGTATCTATACGTGCCGCAACACGGTGTGTGTGTATGTGTGGAAACTTTTATTGCAATGAGGTTCGGAGGCTCGACTTCTTAAGCCAAGGCGGGCCGCTCCCACGTTGGCACTGCCAGGCCAAGCCTTTCAGCGACATCATGGGCCTTCTGGACTGCCATTAGTTGGTCCTGCCCGTGGGTGGTAGTCGCAAATCAGTTTCCTAGATAGTCCAATCGCAATGGCTAACGTAATATTATTGAAGTCGGCCGGGCAGTAACAAAGCGTTCGTTCTTTCGACACTGTTTCGTAGGCTTGCGCACCGGGTTCTCACCACTTTCTTTTTTTTTCTCGTAATCCGAAACGAGAGAGAAAAAGGGGGTGTGTCTGTAATTAGTCAGTGACTCGGACTCAACTATCGGGCGAAACTTGCCAAAGTGATAGCGGGCCACCAGCTTCACAATCATAAGATAGCGTAATGTGATCAGTTCCGGGGTGAATTCCTTGCAAGAGTCGCACGCTGGTTAAGACCAGGGCGCTGGCGCCTTTTCACCGCGAAGTGCTATTGGGGGTCCGAGGAAGTGCTAGAGTATGACAACGTGGCTGGATCGGTTCGACTTCTGACTCGACCTGCTCGCATGGAGTTATAAACGAGCTGACCATACTTTATAGACCTGTACCACACGGCTAGCTGAGGCTCTTGCCGTTGGGCTATCCTGAAACTCGGCGCAAAGCACACACACGCACCAAAACACGCACGCGTGCACACAAGCCAGTGCAGTCCTGTGTTTTCGTTTGTGTTCGTCGCATGTATTTCCTTCAACTTAAGTACGTCATTGCCCGCTAACTTGCTCGATTAGTTCAAGCCGTCTAAAATAAAAACGACTAAGTATGTAACTGTATTAGCTACTCGGTTTATAGATCGGAATGCCAGTGCACGGTTGCCAGGGTGTACAGGTGAAACGTTCCCGGTCCCCGCGCTCTCAGGTGGTGCGTCACGGACGTCTCGGTCCGGTTTCTTGGCTCCCATAGTCGCGTGCCACCGTCTTTTGTGACCATTTGGACGTCGTCGGTCGCGTGGCAGGACCTCGACCCTGTCTCACGCTTTTCTCGCGAAAACGGCTAAGGTGTGTGCATTATGCGTGTCGTGCCAATACTCTGCGCGTGCTGTACTTCGCCTTTGCCTCCTCCACACTTTAACCCTTTAATCTGCAGGTGACATGAAAGAACGTCACAGAAAGGGTTTAACTGACAGCTAGCGACAAATTGAGTGTTCGAGGAAGGCTGGATTCCGTACCGGTAAACGGGGGGAACCGCCGCGCACGGTATTTCCGAAGCGCCGTGCATGCTTGTGTACGCATGAGGGTAGTGTTCGTCAGGTCGGGCGGTGTGCAATTGCGTGCAGTGTGGCCGCGAAGCAATGGACTAGGCACAAAAGTAGACAGTATGCGTTCGTTCCCGAACTCTTGTTGGGTCTTGCGTCGGAAATAAGCCGTGCTTTTTTTCTTCTTCCCCTCTAGAATCTGTTGCAAGTGGTGCCGGTCAATGCTTCGCGTTTCTTTACGGCCAGAAATTCCATAGCCTCGTTTTTCGTTCTGACAGAAGTAACGTTTCGTTACAAAAGTAACGGCAGATGACGAGCACATTCATCCAATTCATCACTGTTCACTTTGTTGCAGAACGTTTCTTGATTTTTCTATGCATGTACTTAAATAAGGTGCACGCTAAGGAACCTCGGGCAGTAAACATTAATCTCTAATGTCCCACTAAGGCGTACCTCATAACCAAATCATGGTTTTGGCACGTGAAACTCCATAACTATAATTTCAGCGTGCCACGATTGCTTGTGCTAACTCATGTGCGAGATGTAGAAAAACCATTTAATATATGGCAGATTGCCAGCTTGCGTGGCCGTTTACATGTAAACCAACGTAGTAAATGGGAAAGGGACACAGTCTGTGGCAGCTTCTTTTATTTATTTGATTTCCTTTTATTTATCCATTGCCTATGTTTCAGTGTAACACAATACGTATAACACGACTGAATGTAGCTTGTGTCGTACGTCTCTGTGCATACACCTGTCATCAGCATTCTTCTCTCGTCAAGCATCGCACGTTGCCTTTGTCCTTGCGGTCATGCGTATGCACCTCACGCTGTGCATCCGCCTGATTTGGTGTTTTCGTTTCGGCACAGCGTGTGAAAGGTGCACTGCACAAACATAAAAAAAAAATTTCAAGACGTTAAAATTTTGAACTTAACGCTGCACATGCACGAACAATGCATAGGGTTACCCCTTGCGTAAGATGAAACCAAACACAACTGTACGCGTCGCCGTTAGTTGCATAGCATTTAATTAACTGCTTCGCTAAAGCTTTGCTCGACGTAGGTTCAAATATGAGCGTTGGATCTGCGTAGCTTTTCTTTTTAATCGCGAAAAAAAAATGCACGGTCGTGACGCAACTGCCGGGTTTAATCTCCCACTGCACTGTACTTTGGCACCCGCGGCCGAACTCGGTTGTACCCTGCTGCACGTAATTGATGCGGCCAATACGCGCATGCGTGGAACGGACCACTCGCGGCCGACACGTGCGAAGCTCAATCTTGGATGGAATCTCCGCATCTTCGTACAGCTCCTGTCTCCTTCCTTGGACGATGGTCCCGAGACTACCCCCCCCCCCCTTCCTCCCTGTGGGCATTGTTGAGCGTGCATCCCAGCGGTTTTGCCGAACCTCGACGTTCGGGGGGGATTTCGCGCTAATCGGCTTGCGGGGGTCTGCGCAACCGTGCGCGCGCGATTTGCGTTCGACGCCCTCTATGTCGCTGTTGCTGCAAACCGAACCAACTGGAGGTCGTTGAACCGGACCCACCAGCGTGTGTAGCGTTTCGTAACGTGAATCCGGACAGTTACAACCGCAACTGTTTTGGCCAGGTTAGCAGGAACGCTGGATGCAGAGTCCCTTCACGTGACAGTCATTGGCTGTCTATATACCTCAAGGCGGGCGCCAGAAATATTTCGTGGCAGAAGCGCATGCCGGATGTTATTTCAGGAACGAGCCCTGCTTTCAGTTTTGGCTCTGTCGGCGCCGCCATCTTGTGCTCGTGCTACTGTTACTAAAGGTAGCAAAGGATAAAGATTAGGTTGAGCCAGAATGGCGGATTGCCCTTGTATTACAACTACGCCGCCCTCTTGTTGCGAACAGAACTTCAGTGAATCAAAATCAGCGTAATAGTACAAGGCGTACGAGAGCGTATGTAGGCAGACTTGGAGAGCAGCTATATCAGCACAACGACCGGTATTTAGATCACTAGCGCTCGTGGCGACATCTCGCGCGGCGCTTCGTTCACCTAAAGTGCGCGCTCATCACCTGCATGCGACCACTAATCATGCTGCTGTCAACACGTTTATGTCGCCAAATTAAACGGCTAATCTAGTCTGCGATTGAGACAAGTAGTGACTCACTGCTGCCATTCCCCTCTGCTCCAGCATCACTATCGTCTCTTATCACGTATTCCTGCGGTTTGTAAACATGCATCTTCGGAGCCCATCCGTCGCTTGCTCACCACTGCAGTTTCCCACGCATTCTGTCTGCGCTGATCGAAACCTCAACTATCACTATTTTCGGTGCCAAAGATTTTTCTGGCTGCTGCCGCTGCTGGCAAGATGTTATTCGGGTAAAAATCTTGCAACTTGCTGCTGTAAAAATGATCGATGTTGCTTACAAATTTTGGTTGCTTAATCGATATCGGTCATCGTATGCCAGCGGAGAGAAACAGCTGCCTTCCGTGCCGAGTGTAGGCTGCATGACCAGGTAGCCAGATCCGGATATTCTAATTGGATTTAGGCATGTTTTGTTGAGCAGGCTCCTTGTAAGCTGTTTATTTTTTAATTGGTCCAAGGCTGAGCAGGGTGACGGTTTGGGGGCTGTTCAGTCATTTCTCTCCCTAAAATATATCATTTGGTTTGGTTTTCTAGGCTCATGGTGAAGTTTGTGTCAGCAGACCTGACTGCAGGAGTGTCCGCCGAAGCGTCATCACGCCATAATAAGACAGATTAAAGAATAAAAAATTATTGATAGTGACAGTTAGTGAATGGTAACGTTGTAATAGATTGGTAGAGGTTAATAATGACTAGTAATCACTAATACTCACTACTAATAACTTGCAATGAATACTAATAACTCCGAAATGACCAATATGTCTAATGACGGCTTGTATTGACCATAATTGATGAGAAATTACTAGAAATGTCTAGTAATGAGCAGTAATGACTAAAATGACTACTAATGACTACGAAGTGACTAATATGTCTAAGGACTGCTTTTAATGATCACAATTGATTACAAATGAGTAAAAATGCTTATAGTGAGCAGCGATGACTAATGACTGAAATTACTTGTAATGACTAGTGATGGCTTTAGGTGACCAACATGTCTAACGACGGCTTGCAATGACCACAATTGATTACAAATGACTAAAAATGCTTAGTAGCGATCAGTAATGACTAAAAGAAAGAAGAGAACGAGAAGAGGCAAAGAGAAAGAGGCGAATGATAAGAGGAGGAAGAGTGGGCTTTCACCGTTCACCTCTTAGGAGAGATCTTAAGAGAACCTGTAATTTTTTTAACTTGCACTTTTGCACATAACCTGAATTGGTATTTTGATTTGGGTGCGTGATACTGGTACGAAACCAGAGCAGTAGCCTATATAAAAGTGGTCAGCGTCTTTTCTTAACGATTAGGTTCTCTGTGGGCTATCGCAGTTACGAACAAGCTCGTCATTATCCCAACACACACGGGAATGCTCTATATCTACAGGGTACAAACTAGCCAGATTTAGAAATAAACTGTTGAGTTGAAATATTGAACTTGTGTTCGGGAGATGATTTGGTCGAATCGCCGGACTTATCTATACAGATTTGCTTGAAGACTGCACACCGCTTATTGGCCTAAGTTCATGCTCTCTGGAAGAGGAACGCTTCAAGACAAGTGCATTCAGGAAGTCTTGCTGACGATCGCGATGTGACAACGCAGTAGCATAATTACATCGCTGGCTTCCACTCTTCGTACTCAAAAATTTTCAAGTAAACATTAAAAGCAGTACTAATCTACCTTTCTCTGTTTAGACAGTGGGCGCCAAAGCCGCGGTTTTCTCGAATCGGTTGGCCTCGCCACTGCTAGCTAGGTCTCATAAAGTGAGTTGTTTGGGTGAAATAGACAAGTTGACAGCTGAAACACTCTTTCTCTAAAGCTGTTTCAAACTGTGCGACGTGTTCTCTATACTTGATGCAGATGGTGAGACGAAGCGACTCCAGCAAGGAGGAAACTGATCTCGATCGGATTCAGGACCTCTTCCCCAGTGACAACCTCCGGCTTCGCGACCGGGACCCGCTGTCTCCGGTGAGTTCGCGTTGTTCACTTTGTTCCGCGATTCGTCTTGCACACGTTCCCAAAGCCACGATGTTCCATACGCAAGGCACTCGTTGATTCGTTGACGACATGCATTAGAATGGACAGAGATCGGAGTTTTTGCGAGTCAACCAGCGCCTTCAGCATGGCACCTAGTGAGACATAGCAGCGTGTACCTGCACTCAATGGTACATTTGCATAAGTAGGAATGCAGCGGTAACTTTCCTGTCGCGCGAAGCTGATTTTGACGGTGCACGAATGCGACTCGACGTGCTGGAGTCAGCGTTGCAGCAACAGCAGAAGCCTTCTGGCAGCTTTTTCGTCAATGTGGTTTACTTTCGTTTTTACAGTACCAATCCCGCTCCGTATATTAGCTGTAGCCGCTGAATTTGCAGGTTTCACAAGCGCCTGCCTTAGTTGCGACAGAGGAAGGTAGACATAAGAAAGACGAGTGCTAGTACGCTTGTAGACAACCTACGTGCTAGTATGTACCACGTAGCCCGGTAACGCGTTCTATTAAGCCAAGGTAATGTTCTCCGTCACGTACACTCACGCACTGATATGCGCACAACAAAGCTTCCTGTCCATTGTTCAAGTCATTGCGTGACGATTGCATCCCTGAAGCTGACTTCTCCTCACTAACAGTGCTAGCGGAGAAGCCAAATTCGACGAACGCTTATAGTTGGAGAGGCGCGTGCAGGCGTAAGGTAGGTTGCGAGGTGCGTCGTGTGTGTGGGAAGTACTTGGAACGTACGCACAGAACAATAAATTCGCAATGCGAAAGTTGTTACCGGGTGTTTAAGTATGTTTGGAGATGTCGCCTTTATTGACGGGGGGCAGGGGAGAGGGGGGGGGGGGGGGAGAGGAGGTGGCCTATGCGACGTATGTCGAACAGCTCCAGATACCGCGTCCCGCTGAAATCGATAGACCCATGACAGAGAAACTATACACTTCATTGTGACACTTTTTGTCGGAGATCATGCGCGAAAATGCCAGATTCCTTTAACGCCTTATTACGTGACCGAGCTCCAGGCAAAGTCACGTGATGATCACGTTACGTAGACAAATTAAAATTTTTGCTCTCTCAAGGAAATGTGAGAGACCCGTAAATGTTTACCTTCTGTTTTCAAAGTAAAACTAAGGTACCGACTGTGAAGGTATCGCTTTTCTTATTTTCAATGGTAAGTTTTCGTTCCTTTCTCAAACAGGAAACATCTTGAAACACAGCGCTGCAATATATGAACATTTCAAGTGAATGGCCACACACGTATAACGTACACACCTTTCTTGCTATAGCGCTCTGTTACGCTGTGAACAGCCCGCCCAAGCCGAGGCCAGCGGCACTTAAACCGCCCACGTGGGCTGTCAGAGCGGCCCTCTGATTAGTAGGCGGCTGTTTACGCGCGTCACCTTGCGCCAAAGGGGAGCGGTATGTATGTGCAAAGGTATGTGCCTGCAGAAAGCATGCGTGCGACTGCGCTCATTACGCAGCGCACTGTACCCTTCGACGACAACTATAGGTGTACAACCGCATCGAGCCGGTGATGGTTGCCGCGCGAACGTGTCAGCTGCCGCAGCGTACACCGCGTGGTAATTAGAAGGCGCAGACCGTTTACATGCGTCACCACGCGAAGCCGCTGTACGGCTCGCGACAGGGACCACCCTGCGTGACTTCGCGGGAAAAAATGCCCACCACGTGATCGTGGCTCGTTTCCTTCAATGGCAGCGACTTGGTCGCTTTCTTTCTTTGCTTCTCTCTTCTTTCGCTTCTTTTGCGTAGCCTCCGCGTTTCCGGTCTTTCACGCATGCCTCGGCTTGAGAGAAATTGAGTGTAGTTGCCCAATATTATCCCCCCCCCCTTTTCCTTTTGGATATGTTCAGCGAACCTCTGGTGACGCCGAAGTTGTGCATGCGTATAGACTGCATCAGTTACGAAGCGTTGTAACCGGCTACGAATTGTATCTAATGTGTGTGCTTAATTGTGGTTTCGTTTTCCGTCTTCCTTCCTTTTATTTTTTGCTTGGCAGCGTTGCGAAACATGATCTCACTTTCACAATGCGCCTGCGACTTAAGATCTACCTTGTGCTTGAAGCGGCGGTGGGTTTACTGCTGATTTTCTTTTATTTGAATAATTTGACTCATATATCAACCTTCCCTCACCCCCCTTCTTGCTTTCTTTTTTTGCCCGTTTTGCAGCGGAAGGGCCTGCTTCGAACAAAGTCAGCGGCTGCATCAAAGCTGCACAGAGCCCTCTCTGGCAAGTCGAAGTCCGTCACCGACATGTAAGTACACCGCATTCGTGTTTACTTCTCAACGCCCGCTGTTTTCGTCATATCATATATTAAAGGGATAATAGAGAAACACTTCATCAGTTTGGGATAACAAAGTATCCTTTCCGAACTCTGCATTAACTAATTCCGCGACAATAGTTAGAAGAGAAAAGCTAGGTCACAGTTCCATTTTTCTTATGTTAATTTCGCGCCGAAACTCAAAGGCTGGCGTGACGTCACGGATTTCAATGTATCTCCTCGTATTTTGGCCATTCTGGGCTCCGTAATAGTTGTTGAAAATTGCTCATTTCAGTCATTGGCTCCGTTTTTATACGATGAAATTCATCTTTACTGATAAAAACTAACTATAGGCCGGATCAGACGCCGTTATAATGACGTCACAACGTGACGTCACTAGATTAAAACGAAATTCTGGTTTGCAGTGCCACGCAATACTTAATGAACGCACCCGAGCCAACGGTGTGCCACGCGTTTTGTCTTGAAAATAAAAAAAAATCTGTGTAGATAATGGCACGCGTACGTATACTTAAACAGCGTTCTTGGAAGAAGCGCTGTTTTTCGGCCTTAAGTAATTGCGGAAGAGCGTGCCCGCGTAGTAGTAGTATAATATGTATCTAGGGCCGCTTCCCCTCTGGCCCGAGAAAACGTTGGCCGCCTCTGTAATGAAAGTGGGGAGGGACGCGCGGTACCGCGCAGCAGGCTCCGTTTGTAACTCGCGCTGTGGCGGGCTTCGCTGTAAAGGCGGGGGTGGAGAGAGAGCGTGCGCACGCGCGCGGATGTTTTGTTTCTCTCGTGAATTATACACACACCGGCCCGAGAAGGCGGCAACGCACACCTTCGAAGAAGGGCATCGAGAAACAAAGGCGAAAACCAGCTAGAGAGAGAGAGAGAGAGCGAGAAGGGGGGTGTAAATGCGTGAGACGGTTCCGGCCATTATAGCGGCCTCCTCTTGGGTTTCAATGAGGAGTTTCCTCTCCCCACGACGCGCCGTTCCTCTTGCTGCACCCATACTTGCGTTGGCGTCGTGACGTTTCGCGAGTCGGGGTCAGGTTTGGCGGCCGAGCCCAGCGCGGTTTGGGTGCGCGTGCTTTGGGGCACCCCTGGGCGACCTTGAGGGAGACGGCCGGCCTTTCTCCGGCTTCTGCCGCCATCGTCGCCGCGCCCGCGGGGCGCGACTTGCAAGGCAGGCGGAGGCGCGCGGTGGGTCCACTTAGGCTGAAGCCGTGCGCGCAGTTCACCTCGGGGGGAAGTGCTGTTCCGCTCGGCGAGATGGTGCTTGACGTGTCGGCCCCGTAGTCGGCTTCTTCAAACAAGCTGTAAGGACAGACTAACGATACAAGAGGAAGGAGGAATATAGAGAGAGAGGGGGGTGACAGACGAGGTGGGGTTCGGTGTCCGCTTAGGTTGCATTTTGAACAGCGGCAGTTCAGCCGCGACCAGCGTCACAATGCCTCGTGGAAAGTGAGCAGTGGAAGTCTAGCGTTCGACATGAGGCGCTCGAGCTCCTGCAGCATCTCAAGTCTGTTTCACAGAGAAGCGCTGCTAAGTTTGGTTCGTTTCGCCCCAAACCGCAACTTCGTTTGAGGAATATCCAACGTCCCCGCGGTTTTGAAGCAGCTTTTTATCGTGCCGTCCGATTCTCATCACGTGCGGCTAACATAGCTAACGTAGCTGTTGTCCGCCGTCATATTGGCGCGCAGCTGAATAATCTCTAGATAAACTATGTCACAGCGATTACGTTGTTTTCCTCGGGCACTGCGTATACACCTACGGCGGCGAAGTCTACTTAGCAAACATTGGTCTCGCTGTTTACAAGAGACAGAGGTTGACTGGCAGGCGGCCGCAGCTGTTGTAGTACATCGTCGCTAGTGGCAGTTCGTGCTCCATATACAAGCTCTGTCAATTATCGAGCTAGGGTCGTTCGCCGAATCTCCTATTCTTTACTCACTGTTTCCTGTAGAACGTTTCTTGTATCGAAATAAAGCTAATCTAAAAGCAGGCAAGGGCCGCACAAGAACTCATTTCAAAAGCTGACGAAAAAAAAAAAAAGAAAGCTTTTATGTAGACTGAGGGAACGTCAACAAAGAACTCAAGGCCGTATTACGTGTTGTGCAGGATTCGTGGTAACAGAAACCGGAGCGCACGGTCGTCGGTAAAACCGAACGGCCTAGTCGTTTCACTGCTCCCAACTTAACAAAAAAAGAAAAAGACCGAGAGGGAACCTGGATTTTGAAAGTAAACACGAAGAGGAGTGAAGCGGCAGAGAAAGAAAATTCAATTTTTCCGAGCGTGCACGACACGCGCCGTCCAGTGCGAATGAAGCGACGTGGCGCGTATACGCACCGCTGACAAGCCGGCCTGAGTGGTTGTCGGGGAAAAAGCAAAGGAACGGAGCCCGAAGGCCGTTCAGGTTCCTCGGCGAAGCAGCAGCAGCAGCAGCCCACTTGGCTCCGTGGGCAGCCCTTGAAGCCGTGCCTACCTGCCGGCCGTCCGGCCATTCCGGCAGAGCTGCATGGCTGGCTTGCGTAACCGAGGCGGTTGCGTTCTTTCGCTGCGCGCGCTCCTTGTATTTGCTCGAGGACGATGGACTGGCTCCCTCCTTTCTTCCCCGTAGGAGGCCGCCGCTGATGATTCCCGAACGCCGCCGCTCATCTTTGCCGCTTTTATTATTGAGCGCGGTTTGATTGACCCCGAGTTATGCCTGGGCCTCGCTCTGCGACCCGCGCATGCAGCGGCTGCTCGCAGAGGTCCCGTGACGTCCTGTGGGCGGCGGGGTGTTTCACTCTGAGCACACATCTGCCGGGTCATCTATTCGCTTTCGCGCTGCTATGCGCCCGCATTGTTTAGTTTGGTCTTATGTGCATCACGGTTCGATCAGAGGAGGGGGGGGGGAGGCAGCGAGTGGCATTGCGCTGATAACGTTATTGAATCATTCGTCTGATTGACAGCTATCGCAACAAAGGAGAAACGTTGTTTACCGGCGCCCGCCCCTGTCCAAACGCCGATTTCTCGCCGAGGATCGATGGAAGAGGTCACGTGTATCCGAGACGCGCACTGGCGCCTGCACGGTGGCCTTTTCGGCACATCTATGAAGCGTGCTGGTGAAAGCGCCTGCGCGTAAGAGTTGTTGAAATTGCTTTGCTTTTGCAACTTTATGTGTTTGCGTGAAGTGCCCACTGACTCTTGCTGCTACCCGCATGACATAATTTTTGAATCGCTTCTCATTATTTCTATTGAAGGGGTTGGAGAAAGAGTGAACTATCAATGCATGTCTGACGGCCTAGGGTAGGTAGTGTTTCACGTAGATTTCCGAATTTTCTCTTCGTTCTTTTCTGTTACGCTTTTGCGCGTGTGTTCCTGTGGAACTCTGAATGTTTGGAAGCGAAGCTGTGCTCTTGTTCCAGATGGTCTTTTATTTCCCGTCGATGTTGTTAGGTCCGTTTTCTCTATTGTTCTTCTCTGTCCAATCTCTCGTGTCCTTGCGCATGCGTGCTATTGTTTCGCGTCTATACCGTCGGCTGCAGTACTAACGAAGTAAACGCTGTTTTCATCTTATCTGACCGAAACATGTTATAAAAACACACACGCATTCATGGCAGGCTATTACAGTTCTCGCCCACTCAATGCGTCTTCTCTCTTCTCGCAGGGCATCTCCCGGTAAAGACTGCACCGCCGTTTTCCAGGATGTAAGCAGGTCGTCCGGGAGCTGCGCGCGCTACTTCATCATGGATGGGCCGGCCCAGTTCTCCATTGTAAGCTTCAATTTATTATAGTCTCTTCATGTGACAGCACATGTGTACAGTCTCGTGCACGATGCGCTTATTATTCTGCGCACTAACCAGTGGCATCGCATGAATTGGTGCAACGTGATTTGCGTGCGCTGACGTGAACTATTAATACTCTCGTCTATCTTCCGCAGTATGCGTTTCCTTCTTTTACTCGATGACGTGTTCCGTACCAACCAATCGTAATGATTTCTTTATAAATTATTTGCAGGGACTCCAAAACCAGGAGCGGCACCTGTTCCTGCTCAGCGATGTTTTGCTCATCGCAAAACCTAAGTAAGTATACAAGTCAGCACCTGCCACCGCCGTCTCAGTGTGTTTGGCGAGGGTGCAGCAAGGCCTGATGTTGCAGAGATATTTAGCTCTTTCTCTCATACGGTGGTCCACAAACTTCTGCGATACATGTATATGCACAAATGAAACACTTCGTTGTCCATCGGCAATGTCATGTCACACGTCACGCACTTGCAACGTTTCACTTGTGCGCGGATCAGGTCACGGGGTTTTATATGTTCAGAGCGCAGAATGGTGAACTTGGTTCAGAATCGGATTATTCTAGGCAAAAATGGGCATAATTACATAAGTATATACAGAAGGAGGTCCCGTAGTCAGAAACTGAAATGGGACCTCCTGTGCATGATGACTAGAAATAATAAAACAACAATAGCAACATGTGAAATTTCCGATAATAAAGGTTTTAGGAGACAAGGCATAAATGAACAGGAAAGCAGCAGTTGAATGTATTAAGCAATAACAAGGCTTTGGATTATACAACGAAAGGTGAAACTACAAAATATAGCTTAAGAAAAGAAAAGGAAGTAAATAAAATGCGAGAGATATATAGAGAAACAAAGGGAAAGTTAAAAGTATAACACATAGTACACTCAAATGGGACAGTCGGAGGAAGTTCAAAGACATTCTCTAGGCCTAAGAAGTGGAACAGCTGCACACTTCGCTTATCGGGCGGTAAACTTGTGCAGGGGGGGGGTCTCTTACGCAGTTGAGTTGATCGTCCCCGCGTGGCGCCCTCTTCCAGGTCGTCTGGCAACTACAAGCTAAAGGAGAAGGTCCGCACTTGCGAGATGTGGCTCTCCAACTGCCTGGCGGACGTCAGCGAATCGACGCGCTCCGCGGACACCTCCTTCGTGATTGGCTGGCCCACCACGAACGTCGTTGTCACCTTCAGGTGAGACCCGCCGCACTCGCTCAGTGGCCTTGGCGTTCGGCCGCTGAGCGCTAGGCCGCAGAGTTCGAATCCCGGCCGCGGCGGCCGCATTCCGATGGGGGCGGAATGCAAAGAGAAACGCTCGTGTACTTAGATTTGGGTGCACGTTAAAGAACCCCATGGTGGTCGAAATTTGTCCGGAGTCCTCCACTACGGCGTCCCTGATCATGTGCCAGTGTGCTTCTTGGGACGTTAAAAACGAAAAAAAAAAATTAAACTGCGTGCATATGTACGTAGTCCGGTCGCCGCGTACGCATAAAAGGCAACCGGCAGCGCAAATAACGTTACACTAGAGCATCCTGTTGTTGTCATCAACTTTGCGTGCTACTGCTGAGTATTCAAGGTCTCGCGTTCGACTCTCGGCCGCTGCAACCGCGCTCTGGTGGGAACGGCAGGTAAATACGCTCGTCTGCTTAGATTATTTTGCACTTTGGAGAAGTCTGTGCACGTCTCTATACCCTCTTTCTCCCTTCTCTCATCCCCTTCTCCGTTCCCTCAGCAAAGGGTAGCCAACCAGACTCGTGAATGGTTAACATCCCTGCCTTCCTTATATCCTTCTCTCTTTTGGAGAACCCCAGGTGGTCGACATTAATCTAGAGTACCCCGCTGCTTTAGGGACGGTACAGCCCAGCAACCGATACTTTCTACCGCATCCCAACATTCCCGGTTCTACTGCACATCGCTGACTTCATGCTTCGTTTGGGTTCCTGCCCGTTCGCCAAAACTTGGCTTTGTAATCTAACCACCGTAAACGTCGAAAAGTCGACTTGTGTTGAGTCCTTGTATTTTCCACTCCAAAAGCGTCGATTGCGACAATTTATGATGCTTAATTCGCCTATAATTTACCAAGTTTCCAAGTGCGGAGGGTTATATACGTGCCAAGCGCAGAGCGCCGTAGTTGATGCCTGTGACACAACCTTGGCACGCCGTGCAGTAACGCATTGTTTTATATCTCGCCGGAATCATTCGACCGCGCTTAATTTGCCGGCCAGTCTTAAAGTTTATACGGCTTTTCTCCGAACACACCTTGAACCCTTAAGGCGGGAAACGTACGCGCGACCGTGCGCATGCACAGGGATAGCTTCTCTGACCTCATTTATCGCGTGTCCGTCCCTCGTAATCGCCTAAAGTTCCGACACGCAGGGCGCCGTAATACCGCGCGGTTTGCGTTCATCGCGCATGTATATCGCGCGTACGGTCCCTCTCGACGTTATGTCTTTCCTTCTTTCTGGGAATCTTCAGAGCGTCTTGGCTATTACAGGCAGAGACGTTCTCGAGTCTGCCGCGCCAGCGAAGGTCACGCCGAGGCACCGCGTCGTCTCTGTTGTAATCTCGTGAATGTTCACCACACCAGAAAATTCCCACTCCTCGGTTGCGTAGAAACTCGTGTTGGGGGGGCGGGGGGGGGGGGGCGGAGGGGTTGCGTTGCACGCGAAAAGAAAGCGCTCGAAAGGTATCGAAAGCTATGCAGCCGGCGGCGCCGGCTTTTCGGTCCGTGTCACGCAACAACAGCCGGCTTCGTAGCTCTTATAGATCAGAGAGGGATGGCGCTGCCTCGCTCCCTTTTAATGCGTCTCTTACACTGCGCGGCCTAAAGTGAGTGTAGCTGGAGCCGATCGGCCTCTTCAATGTGCTTTCGGCGCCGCGGACCCAAATGGGCTCTTAGTGGGACGGTCAGCAAAGCGGGATGTTCGGAATTGGGGGCTTCTCAGCCTTCCACTATACACCCTCCCTGTGCGCCGTCCGTCGCCGTCAGTTGGCTGCTCGGTGGGTCGGTCCGGTAGATGGCGTCCCGTGGGAAGTTCGGGGCAGCGACTGCAGGTGGCGCGTCGGCTTCGAGAAAAGAGCGAACGCCCGTGCGCCTCTCTATTAAGGCGACAGATGAGGTCTGCCGCGAGCGTGTGCTTACGCAACTTCGTAACGAATGTGCGCGCGAAACTGGAGCGTTACGTCGCACGCTTCGAAAGTGCGCAGGAGAGGATGGGAGGGTCTAGGGCGCGGCTCGTGAGCGCAGAAAGTTGTTTAGGCTATAGTTTCTTTTTGGCGGAGCCGGTGCTTTTGTTGTACATTTTGCTTTTCTCCATTCTTCTGATGGAGGCATCCCCTACCTCCTAAAGCCGAAGCTTCCGATATAGCAGCTTCAGGTTTCAAAGTTCCTTCTTGGTTTGATAAACGTCCGCTGTTTTTCCAGGTGATGTATGTACTACGCGGTATAGCCAACCACCATTTCTCTAGAATGCCATAGCATATATCATTTCCTGTATTGTTACCTCATCCTAAAGGTATACCTTCTACTTCGTGATATACTTTATCGTAAATTACCGCCTGGGCACCTCCCTTTTCTCAGTCGGCATTTCATGTGGCCGCGAGTGGGCCAAAGCAAGCGATAAAAAAGAATTTAGCACTGACTAGTATTACGCTGAAAACTGTATGCAGAAAAGAGAATGCGGTCGTTTCGTTTAGGTGCATACGCGAGAATTGAGTACGTCGCCGGCTTTGCACGGGAAGTCAGATGAACGAGGCAACTTCGAGGAAAGGCGTGTAGGCGCAGACAAGCCGATTTCTCGTAGGGAGCAAATTGAAACTTGATTAATGTCGCTCAAAACGCCGGCACGACAGCACTTCGTTTTCCTACCACCTCTGTTGCGAAATTTGAGCAGAGCGATTGAGGGAGGGAGGGTGGTGGACAAAGCTGGCTCGAGATTAAGAGCTGGGCCGCACGTTCCCACTCCTTTATGCTGATGGATAACACTGCGCGATCTACCTTCCCCGTTCTCTTAGCCCTTAACAACCTCTTGCTCCACATTATTTTTCTACGCATGCAAGTTGGCGACGCCGCCGATGCAGATAAGAAAAGGGCGTTGTCCTCCGATTCCGCGCGCCACGAACTCGAGCAGGAGGGCTTCCCTGCCGTTGAGCTGTGTATTCGAAGGAGGCAAGCCTCTGGGGCCTTTCGCAGTTGCTGGCAAGATGCTCACGTGGGTCATGTTTTGTTCGGGAAGGGTAGGCAGAGGGAAACGCTGAAGCGCACAAACCTCGCGAAGTGTCTTTTCGCCGACCTGATCCGTTCTCCGCTCCGGGCATGCCCGATGCCGCTAGCACGGCAACCGTTCGCCTCTCGCCGTTGCTCTCGCTCGGTGTTCCTCTCATCCCCTCTCCTTTCCCTACCAACCTCGACTCGCGCAGCCCGATCGAGAAGTACCGCATAGAAAACAAACCTAGCCGTGGGCGTCGCGTTTTTTTATACATGCGGCCCTTGCGCATTTAGGTCACGGGGCTAAGGCCGCCTTTGTTTAATTGCGCGCGCTCTGCGCGCGAGTACTACCGCGGCGGCGCATCGCATGTTCGAGCACTCACTCACGCGGACTGAACGCGATTTCTTCGTCTTCGCCCCCCTAATTATACACGGTAGGCGCTGTGATGAGCCCGCGCGGCTTGGCGACTGTACCTTCGCACCCCCGCCGGGAGTCATCACCTAAATTGTCTGCCGCGCGCAGCGGGAGGAAAACGAACTTTCGTTCGCGACGACCCACATGTGATTACTCTTTATTTCTATCACTTCGACGTCCCCCACCACCCGCCGTCGTAACGGAGGGGGGGGGGGGGGGTCTTCTCGCCTTGCGTGTGAGCATGGTCGGTCGCGCAGGGGGACACGCCCTCGACGAGAAATGCTCTCGCCTGCGTCGATGTTGGAGCGTGAAATCGGCGACTGATTGTCCCCGCCCCGAAGAAGACACCCGCCTACCTCCCCACAGACACAAACACGCACGCACACCTTTCTGTTTCCGTGCACGCCGAACCGCCCTTCTGCGGCGCAGATTACGCCGCCTGACCGACCTGGCGGCACAGCTTGTTGAATCGATCTTTCGCGTGTTATCCGCCGATTGGGTCCCGCAGCTTTTTCTTTTTCTTCACGTGGCATTAATCTGTCGTCCCGCCCTTCGAGTTTGATTCACTGCTTCCCAAAATGTACTCGCCGAGCTTAGCTGCTCCGTATAGTATCGAAGAAGAACAAGAAAAAAAAAGACATAGCGTGCCGATTGAAAACTCATTGCTTCCACCGTCTTTGCCTATAGCGTGCGCGTTGGCTGGGGTTTTCGAGTTGTAGCACGCGTCTGGGAGGAGAGTCGTGCGGCCGCCGGTCACCGCCGCAACCCAAGTGGGTCGTCATTAAGGACACGGTGGCTTTTCCTTCTTGCGAGACATTGGCGGCTTGTAAAAAGAAACACGCGATGATTCATGGCTTTAGGAAAGTCAGTTTCGACGCAGCGCTCAGGCGCCGTTAGATCGCTTATCAACATCTGAACGTATCTTTTCTTTTCTGTTTTACCTACAACCGTCGCCTCCACTTGACGGTGATTTTTCTTTCTGTACAAGCTTGCCAGTTGACCGCTACATCCAGCTCACGCACCCGTGGATATGTCGGTCGTCTTCTTACGACAATGCGTATAGGATTATCTTCCTTTGTCCTTCAATAACGACGTTATGTTGGCCGCTCCCACAAATAAGATGGAACAGTGCGCAGTGGGGAGTGGGGTCATGAACATAAGAAGACACAGCGCGGTCGCTAATCAGCCTGTCTTTGGGGACAGAGAAAATTGCTTTATCTAGGAGCACCGCAAGCGTCTCCTAGCTGCGTGCGACTCTCACTCCATCCTCGTGTATCGCTAGCGGACGCTTACACATGGGGGGGGGGGGGGGGGGCAGGTTCCATCGGCGTTTGCGTCAACAGCGTGCGCTCGATGAGGTAATGGAGCGTTAGCCAAGGTCGGAAGAATCGTAATTTCGCCTGATGGCACTGCCCCGGCGGCGCGTAATAGTCGGGACTCGGGGAGTGCACATTACGCTTCGGTTAGCCCGTTTCCCGTCCCCCACCTTCCGCGCTGTCATTTCAGTCTTGAGAATCGAGTCATCGCAAGCCCGCAAGAAGATGGGGCTACAGTGTTTTCTCTCACTGCGGCGGGACTGTTGCGCTCAGTGCCTCGCTGTTTACCGCATTCATTCGAATATAACACGGCTTCGATCTTGTGCCGATATCCGCGAAATACAAGGTTAAAACAGCGAGTGGAGGTGAACGCATCGTATAAATAAAGGTATATATAATACGAGAAAGGTACTAGTATCACTTGACGCCTCGGTAAGTTGCCTTCTTCGTCGAAATTGTTTAATTTTTAGTCTGTTCCAAGGGTCGCCGGCGACTTGGTGGTAAACAAACAGCTACAACGTCATGTAAACAGTCGATGAGAGACAGATTCGAAACTGTGTATAGCATAATGGGGAAGGGCAAGATGTTGCCGGTACAAGGCGGGTATAGACAGACTTCGATACCCCCGGAGGGCATCGCACCCCCGATAGCGAATTCTTCCCTTCCCCAGCTCCCTCGGGTGTACGTGAGATCGAACACGTCGTCGTTCCCTCTCGGACTGCAGCGCGCGCGCGCCTTGTTGATACTGCACGCAAAAGCTGTGCCGGACAAAAGCAGCGACAGATTTGCGTCTGGAAAGAAAAGGACTGAGCAAAGAGGGTAAAAAATAACAATAAACCGTTACAAGGTGACGGCGGTAGGGAGGTAAAGGAGCGCGGAGCGCCTCCGGTGCCGACGAGGTGCATTTCCCCGCCGACGAGATCTCCCTCCCCTCGCGTCGCGTCTACGGCGTCTAGCTGGGGCCCGCAATGGGCTGCCACTGGCGATTCTTTGCGCCGTCGGCTCCCGCTGTCTGCACGTACGTGGGCTCCGGCACGTCGTCGCGCCGTAGCGTCTTTCGAGCGTCCGCAAACAAACCATCCCCCTCCTCCTCGGCCCGATGCGCGCACCCCCCCCCCCCCTATCTGTGCGCTTTCCCGTTCAGGGACGATACGGAAGAAACGACGAAGGCCTGGGGTTAGCCTGGGGGAAGGCGGCAAGCAGGCGCTTTCTTCAAATCGGGGACGCGCTTCCTTGTTCTTTCTATCGCTGAAAGCGTTGGCGCCGCCTTCCTGGCACAGCGACCGACAGGCTATCGGCCGCCCGTTCTCCCAACTATCCTTTGCTATACCTTTGCTTCAGTGCAAGCCATGCAAATGGCGCACGTGTGAGGGCCATTGGTGAGGGCACAGGTGGGGGGGAGATCTTTGCGATTTGAGTTTGTCGCCGGGCGGTGATGAAAAATGGGCGGCGAACCCGACGGGTGGCGCGAGCGGTCTTTCTTGTCCATTCCCCTGTCGCCCATTCTGCGATAGCAGCGCGGACGTGTCTAGACTCTGCATCTAGACCTCGCAATCCGCAGGGAGTCGGTACAGTGAAGAGGCAAGAATCGAGGGAGTGGTGCTGGCTGTTTTTGTTTGTGCCATGGTTCAGGAGAAGGCAGCCTATTTTAGTTCTTCCTGTTTCCTTAGGTAGAGTCATTTGACATGGTAGTTATTAGAGCGGCCATGCCTTCGTATCAGCCATGTGGCGATCCTCCGCCGTGCTACTACTGCACTTTGTGGGACGGAATGGTTTCTGTCTTCCACGCGGTATAACTAACTCCACGACCAAAAGACTACCTCGACACTTCGCAGCACTTGTTGCTTGCACTGCACCCTTTGCAAAGTGCGTATACTTTCGAGATGAATTATCTTTTCTTGTTGGGCGCAACTACCGTATCTTCGTAAACACGTTCAGCGCGGAGGCTTTGCCTTGACGTTAATGAAAAAGGGGTGTGCGTCGCGTACTCGTCGTAGTAAGCGTGGAGGTTCATTCATGGAAAGTTCAGTTTGTCCAGTTACCGTTTCATTTGTTCGTTGAGTGAGGACCGGTTTTTCCGAAAGCCAAGGAAAAAGAGACAGTGGAAGGTTGCAAACGAAAAGCAGCTTGATTGTCCCTTTCTTTGGGCCTCTGCCGCATGGTGTGCGGGGGAGACGCCCACGTCTTTTCACCGTCGTCTCAGTCGGTGGGCGGAAAGCGCTTCAGCTCCAGGAACACGTTGCTCAGGGAGCACCCGTGCTTCCTCTCAGACGGGGGTCGACCGTCATGAAGTTTACGGTGCTGCCTTCCCTAACTCGGGAACTGACAATGACGGGAGAGCGTAAAGTATAACTGCGCGAAAACGCGCCACTCTCAGAAAGTTTGCAGTGGTGGGGATTGGCAGCCTTTCGCGCGCTTTTTTGCATCCACCCCCATCCCCCATCACCGCCCCCGAAACACCTGCAGCCGTAGTCTTGGGAAGAAACTAAAGGAGCACGAGGCGTGTTTGGGGGAGCCCGAAATGGCGTATGCTTACCGCCCGTCTACAGCCTCGCTGGCCGCATCCCAAGTGGTGCAGGGACAGGCTGAGAAGCATTGCTGAAGAGCTGATGGCTTGCTGCGGCGAGTTTTTCTACTCTCTCTGCGGGCGATAGAAAAAAAAAAGTGAAAGCAACAGGGTCACTCTCTCCCTTCCCCTTGCCCCTTTTTGTCTTGTGAGATCCAGCTGCGGTGAGAAGCGGCGTCGGACGAAGTCTGTGGCGGAGAGGAATCCTTTCCCATGCGCCTCCCCGTAATCCTTCTGGTGCCAGCAGTCCCACTCCCACTCATGCGAAACTCTCTCTTATTCCTTTTCTCCCTCTTGCCACTGATGCCGTGTGTCACCGCGGTTCCCTTTCTCCCGTGGCACGACACTTTGTACTCGGCACGTGTGCGGCTGCCGTTGAAGCCGTGCTCCACGAAAACTTGCAAAAAAAATGGCGCCCCCTCTAATCTCCTCCGAACCAGTCATCATCATCATCAAGCAAGGGCGCGTCGCCGCCAGCCGCTGCTACCTGATGCTTTGCGCGCGCGCAGACCTCGACCGCCTTGACTCCGAAAAGGACCCTCGCGCACTGCGTCCCCACCAGAGCGCGCGCCTGTCGGCATATTCGCGAGAAGGCGCCGGATACGAAGTGGAGCCGCCCTGCCGGTCTTTACGAGTTCGCGGGTGCCTTCGTTGCATTTCGGCACTAGTCGTCGTTGTCGGTGCAATTTCCGGGTGCGGATACGAAGAATGCCTCAGACAGTGCCCTAGATTTTTTCACGGATCGCTCTTTTGTGCATACCCGTGGCTTGGTGCGTGTGCGATGCGTTTACCCGTGCTGCGTGACATTACCGTCTGGAGGTGTGACCACAATGCCCTTATCTTTTTTCAGCTCTTCGGCTACGAGGGACCTGTGGCACAGCCAGTTCGCTCAGTAAGTATTGTGTAATTCTGTCTGTTTAGCGCGCGTCTTGAAAAAAAAAAATTGCTCTGAGCCTCCTGATAACTGACGTGGTTGCTGGCGTTGACGTCGCTATATTGCTGGCTCAGAAACAAGTTGTAGTGCTAAAAATCTACAGGGCGTAGCGCTTGACGCACCTTGCCGAAATGGTGTTCCTTCTCTCATTTGTGAGTTGCACAATAACTTGCAAAAAAAGCGATTGCTGCTTGAGCTCGTCAAAGCGCGCAAGGAAGCGCTCGGCAGCAAGCGTTGTATTTTGCAGAGCAAGTGAGTTGTATGTTTAGATTTTCAATTTTCCCTGTGTCCGGAAGAAAATGAAAGCTAACGTTTTGAAGCAACCCCGACCGTAAAGTCGTTTATAAAAATTATTGCTGGCACTTGACTTAACGAAACCGCCATTTGACTTTTGTTCATGCGTGCCGGTTCCGTAATATTCATTCTAATCGCCTTATTTAATGCTGCCCCTTGTGCTGTCAGTTCGTGGCTACCATCAGTAATTTTGTTACTCGCACCTGACTGCGTTGTCGACAGACTTGCACTCCGCTGAGTCACCAGCTGTTGGCGTGAGCAGTATGTGATTAGATACGGTAAGAAGATGGCTTCCGTTTTCACCGACGACGATCATGAAAATTCATAACTCATACGATTTTAATGTCTCTCTCCCATTTTCACATGGGGGATGTTGCACTGCGTTTTTCTGAGCAGCGATATCCGCAGTTTTCATTTCGCGTGCACCGACCGCGGTGTCTGCGATTTTCGAGCACGTTGTGTGAATAATTGTTGGCGTAGGCTTCGCTGAAAACAAAATGAAACGTGCTGCAGAAATTGTTTCTGTGAAGTTTGTATCGTTAAGCTATCAAAGGAAAAAAAAAAGAAAGCTTGCGGGCCACCACGATTTACGTGTCTGACGATCCGCCGTCCACTCCGCCCGAGCGATTTCACAGTGAAGTTGCAGCCTTCTCATCGTTCGCACGAAGGGGTCGGCGCGCCTTGTCTGCCGCGCTTGCGACGTCGCATGCGCGAAATTGTGTGCAGCAAGCGTGCTGACCGCCCCTGCGTTCGTGCACTTGTTAGATGTTGGTGAGAAATCGCTCACGCAGAGTCGATGACGAACTAATTACCAACGCAACACGTCGCACACTGCGCTCGTGGTGCGGTGTGTTTCTTTCGTGTGTCCTCGTTTTTCGCGCAGTTGAAAGAAACGTCTAAAACTTTCCGGAAACCTACCTGTTTATTTTTTCGTTCCGATTGACTAATCAGTTTCAAACGCGAAGGCAGTTTCTTGTTTGTTCTAAGTTGTCACCGAAGCGGCCTGAGTAAGCCTACAGCCATGTGCACTGACATTCGGAGTCCACCCCATCGGTGCATTGCTCCGAGAGCGAGCTTTCTATGGAATGATTCAGAAGTATTGTCTGGATTGCGCTCAACGTGAAGCTGCTTAGTACAATGCGTGTTCAGAAACTTATAATGTGATATAAGCTGCAGAGATCGACACCAGTTACTATATACACGATGCATACTGCTCTCGTGTGTTCTTTAGCACTTTGTCTTACAGTTTCTTTTTTGCTGTTTACATTTCTGTGGGCTCGAATTGCTTTGAGCACCAAATAACAAAATTAAGATTTTACTTCTTCTGAGCCACTTTTTCTCTAAAGCATGTTTTACAAATGCTTACAAACATGCTGTGATACATTTGTAATGTACAGCAGGATGATGTCATTACCGACATTACTCCATACTTTGGTCACTACATTCTGCTTTATACATCGCCTATCTGTTGTATGCAGGCTCATAGCTGAGGCGAAGGAGCGAGAAGGGCGCCAGCCAACAGCTCTGCAGGTCAGCTACTGGGACCCAGTATCTCAACACGAATATGTAAGTCGTGTTTCATTTTGCACAGTAGGTCGTGTCTGCATAGTGTAGTTGCTCAAACCAGATTGCGGCTTTAAAAATTCTTTTGCACCTTCTACAAAAACAATGGTCACTTTCATGTTGTGCTTAGCGAGCAAAATTTTCAATAAGTTCCTGCTGCCTCTTATGTTTAGTTCTTCCTGTAAGCTTTCAACTCTCATAAAAATTAGCATAGAAGGTGAGAAAATTGTGGTTGTCATGGAAGCACAAAACAATTCACTTGTCATCAGCACGGTGACTTCCTTTTTTCCTTATTTTTAAGAAATACTTATGTTATTTCTTATCACAAGTGTGACAAAATTACATATGGAGCTCCTTCTAGCTCATAAATCACTGTCATTGATGAATCTCACATTTACAGTGACTTTGCTTCTTCAATAACTGCATATCTCAGAACTGAGGCCCTTTTTCTGTTAGTTCTTCTCGTGTAAAGGTTCCTTCAAACTTGCATATATTTTGGTAACGGCATGTGGGAGCTTCAAAATGCTTGAAACTACAGCCTTTCCTAGCCCACATATTAAAGCAAAAGTGATCGTAATTACTGTGCACTTCTGCATGATTCTTATTGCTCAAGATTCTAACCTCGGTTTTCCTTGAACTGCAGCAAGAAACCATCAGAGTCGTAAACACCCACACAACGAAGGATTGCATCTATCTTGTTACCCACAAGCTGGACAGTGTAAGTGGCTCAGGCTCTGTTTTGCAGCGTCACGCCATATTTTTTTGCATTGTGTAAAACGTATATACAGCGTAGGCATGCTCATTTGAACCAATTTACAATTGCAATTCAAACAAATATCCTGAAAGCTGGCTGAGCATATCGTATGTTAATTAAGGCAAATTTAAGGGGTTACAATTTTTCGCATTATACAATGTTGAATAAACACAGGTTGAAACAGAATTATGGTTTCTGTACATAAAGGCGTGCACAAAAAGTAGTGTTCAAACTGTGTTAAAAGACGTGTTTTTGCCGCAATTGAACACACGCAAAAGGACGACACATAAAGACAACACGGGCGGCAGGTCTGTGTCTTCCTTTTGAGTGTGTTCACTTGCAGCAAAAACATGTCTTTCAGCAAGCACCAACAAGGCCAACAAGCAGTTCTGTTGAAATGTGTGTGGTGCAGTTGTTTTCTTGGCGATGCTGTTGGCAGCACTATTTCGTCAGTGCACCTGCTTAGATACCATGGTGAACTTAATAAACTTAATTGAAAACGTAGTAGGCTTGAGCAGGTTTTGAGTTTTTGTATTGCAATACGAGTATTGTTTTCCTGGTCATAATGTCTAATGATTTTCTTTCCGTTTTGATCCAATGGGACACCAAATTTCAGCAATGACGAGATCAGGCCCTGCACTCATTAATGCTGGTTACTTGATATCCTGCTCACTTAAACTGATAACTGTGTATCCAATTTATTACAATGAACGGACTAGTTGGGTCTCCTCTTCTTCCCCAAACTCAAACAGTCTGCTGCATCACTGACTGATTTTATAGTGAAGCTGTTAAGGAGCGTTTTGTGACAGTTATAGTGCTGCTGTGAAGGATGGTGTGTGGGGGCTTAGTTGATATCAATAAGCAAACACAACATGCATCAGAATCCCCAATATTTTTTTTGCTTTCCAATGTACTTACTAACTATCATAAAATAAAACTTACCTTGTGTGCACCTCACATGAATAGACAACACTTTTTGCTCCATGTTTTTAGCCAGTAATGTGCAATTTTTGTTTGTTTTACTGGCTTCGTGTTCGAAGTCGGCTAATAGTACGTACAGCTGCGGTGGTAGAGAGCAGGCAGCAGCGCAGCCTGCGTGGGAGCCACGGAGCAGCTAAATGTGTTGGTGAGAATGCACAGACGGCGTCGATGATGATTCATTCCTAAGAGCGACCAGCAAATGGCCCCCTAGTACTGCTGAAGGGTGTGAGAACTCACTTACGCATCTTCACTGCCTTTGGTATATCAGTTTCTCAGATTGGCGTACATTTGCAAATGATTTTTCTTTTGCGCCTATGCTTTGAGTGTTTCTCCAAAGTCTCAGACCATGCACTGAATATGTGCATTAATGGTGGCCCAACATTTCTTGCATGCAGGCATCGAATCCAGACGACTTCCAGCTCTGGGTGAAGACTGGTAAAGACGAAGCCCCCTACCCTCTCATAGGGCATGAGTTCCCCTACTGTATAAAAATGAACTTTGTGCGCGAACTGCTACAGAGTTCCAATCTAGATCTGTCTACGCTCTCCGATGTCATCACGGGTTGCAAATGCGCCTTCATTCTCAGGAGGAACTACCACAAGTTCACGCTATCTGATGGTGAGCATTCTTTTCTTGTCTTACTTATGGTGCTGTTGCTTACAAGCAGAACTGATAAGTGTGGTCCTGTAGCCTCTTGCTTTTTGCTCATGGTTGCTAGCATTGTGAAAGTTGCAATGCTCGGATCAAGCTTCGTATGAGTTCGCAACCAAGTTAAGGAGCCATGAATTAAATATTGCTAGTAAACATTGCTTGTTGTAGGGAAAAGTAAAGTTGAAACATGATGCAACAAAGTCTTGCTTGCAGACTTTGTTATGTCAGAAATTTAGGTTAATATTTCTATTTTTCAGCAGTAAAAATTATTTTACAGGTTATTAAAGCCACCCTCGTGGATGGGATCTTGTCAGTTGCATGCATCATCATATGACGGGGGGCATGCAATTCTGATTTCACGGAGCAGGCACCTAGAACAAATTTATGCGTTTGGTCACCTGTAGTTTGCGCCAAACTCATGTAATAAATATTTCGATTTCTGTTTATAGAAATTGCAAATTATATTTATAGCTGATGGAGTGGCTCTTCCTTTTCAGCGGAGAAACCAAAGAAACCTCGACGTCCAACTCTCATCAACTGGCCTTTCAAGAAGCAGCCATCTTCGAAGCAGTCCTCGACAGACTCTGGTAGCGTGTCCCCTGTGGTCGGCAGCCTCTTTGGCCAGGACCTGAGCAAGGTTTCTCCGAATGGGTCTCTCCCCAAACCTGTCATGGTACGTATTCATGCAGAACTTGTACTAACAATGCTAACAATAGGTAATCGTTTAGACTTTGCACTGTTTGGTGACCTTGTAACCACTGGTGTCCTTGGTCAACACAAGTGCATGTGCTGAAACATTGCAATAGCGTTGTTAGTAATGCTAATAGTGACGAGATGGTGCTGGTGCTAAGCATTGGGGGCTGTGCACTTCTGTGATGTTTCCAGCAATTCTGAAATATTTCCACATTGTAGTGACAGTGAAGAATAGAATTGCCAAAAGTGTTATTTAACACACTCTTTATTGGATGATCTTGTGCCCACAAAAACAAGCACCACTGAAAGCACAACGTTAGCGTTAAGCACAGTTACCGGTTGCCAAAATCTGATCCAAGGGCCAAGTGTACGGGCTATTTACATGACTCAAAGTATGTTCCGGCATAATTGCTGGTGCTCGCGTATTTGCAAGGATATGCGCCACCATTCACATTGCATGCAATAACATTTTGTAGATTTCGAATATGTGTAGGTGCATTTTGCTGCGAGTGATAACTTTGTAACAGTGGTTAGATGGTAAAAGAAAGGGTCACCTGGAAAAGGATAAACAATCTACATGTTTCATTATGTGCTCCTGGTATTTTTGTGCAGGGTAGCTCAAACATGCTCTATCGAGCTGTTCTTTCTTCCCATAGTGACAAGCAGCTGTGACTTTTTACATCAGCGTTTTTTTTTTGTTTTCGTCGTGAGGTTGCGAAGTGGCTAGTTTGCTGTAATATTTGCAACTGCGCTTGTGCATAGCACTGGAAAAAAGCTGTGCATATGAAGCCCTTCATTGTTCTGAAATGTGAGTGCGAGGCCTAAAAAGGCAATCGGCCAAATGAACATGTTAATCCTTTTAGGGGAAGTGACACCAGGTTTTCGAGTTTGAATTATGCATCGCATTTTAATCTGTACAGATCCCACAGCAAGCTGGAAAAATGTGAGTGCATTCAATGTGGTAAAATGTTTGTAAAGAAGTGCATTCTGTATGGCCCATTTGCGCCGTACGTCCGCGACATTATTTTTTTTCTGTGCATCTCTGCGATCGGCTGTTTTTATCGTTTGAGAATTGTGGGTGCAATGCAATGGCCACACTCTTGCGGCGTATTTGGCTGCCAGAGCATGCAGAGTAATAAGAAGCACGAGGTGGGCATAGTTTCAGATGTTTTGGAACAGATAACTGTGGCCCTGTACTTGACATCACGAAGACCATGCTGAAATTAGTCGCTGTGGGTTGAAAACTCTTTGAGGCAGCAATTTCAAATTGAAATTTTGGCTTAAAATGTGCAATAACCCAGTTGTTATGTGTGTAACTATACTGGCGCCTCTACTCTCAGTTACAATTATGAACTGAGAATAGTTGGACGGCCATGGTCATGTCTCTAGTGGTTCAGCACTGGAGTGAAAACTAATAGGTGTCCTGAGGAGTTTACTTGTGGGGCATTGCTGTCCTAAACTAAATAGATTATGGAATTTTTGTACACTTGTTCTGATGTCTTGTTTGCTTGTACCGTGCAGGCGTTGCTGCGACAGCTGTTCTTGCGGGGTCCCTTCACCTATGGAATTTTTCGAAAATCTGGGAATGTTCGCTCTAAGCGGGAGCTCCAAGCACGGCTAGAGGAAGATCCAGACTTCAGCTTGTCTGACGTGCCCATCCATGTTGTTGCTGCTGCATTCAAGGTAGTTCACTGCTTTCCTTAACATACTTCTATTCATTAGACTCGACATACTTGCTGAATCTTATCCTAAGGTTCACAACTAATGCTGCAAAATGCTGACGAACAGCACCATGACCTGGATGACCTTTGTTTTAAATGAATGTAGCCTTCAGGTGAGATGGCTACCTTGCACTGTGAAAGTTTTAGTTTGATGTTATGTTTTAGTGTCATCGCAAATGCACATATTGCTCCACTTAGAACTTTGCCCCAAGTGAAAGCTGCTGTTGTTTAATAATGCAGCTGAACAAGCACATTTATAGGCATACTGGGCGGTGTCAACCTTTCACTATGATGCAGGAATGTGCTGTGTTAAAAAAAACTTATGTGATTTGCTTCAAAGTATGTGGTAGAGCGGTTGTGACAGTAAGTCAAAATTCTCACTTTAAGAACACTTTGATGTGCATTACTTATCTTTGTATTGATATTCATGCATGTGTAAAAATATAATGCATTGTGTTGTTTAAAACATATAGCACTGAAAGTACTGGGCTGTAGGTGAAATTACCTTGTGTGGTTTTGTGGATAGGTGGCTTGCTTGATGAATATACAGTAAAAGCTCGTTAATTCGAACTAATTCGTATAATGATGGACAGCCTTATCTATCTTGCCCCTCTGCACTGGCTCTCACCTAGCGCATTTCTAAAACTTACCTCCTTTTCCAGTTGCAGTAACGAAGTGAAATTAAAACATTATTGTTGTAAGTTATGACAGCATCTAAAGCACTTTTAAGTTCACTGTTATCCTTTTCAACCCTTGTGTGATGCACGTGTGAATACCCCAACACAGACGTGCAAAAAACTCCCAGAGAGCTGTTTTTGCATGCACAGTCTACAAAACAGGTGTTCAGTATTTTTGCAATAATTCTGTGCAGTGCGTAGGCAATTTTATATACATAGATCTTCATGCGATGTGCATGTTTTTATGCAGTGGAAAGAAGTTAACATTTTCTCTGCATTCGGTTCCTCGAGGCCTGTGGGGGACGTGTTGTGCTCAGATGTATTCAAAGATTTGTGTTCTGTGGTCCAGGAGTTCTTGGGTTGCCTACCAGACTGCTTGCTCCAGCGGTGCCTGTACTCGGAGTGGCTCAAAGTATTGCATGTGGAACCCCAGTGGAAGAAAAGGGACTACACAATCAGGTAACAAACAGTTATGCTTGCCAGAACTTTGGTGTACTTGTGTTGACAAAAATATTACATGAGGGCAAACTTTCATGGGATTTTGTACTGCGGAAGTCATTTAATAGCTAGCTCTTACAAAAATAAGCAAGACAAACCAAACATTGGCAACATCAGTAATGATCAGCTTTTTGCCAAATTTTATTAGTGGTATTCAGACAGCTTCACCCACCTCTGGAGATGTGGGGATATAGTAAAGCAAATGTTGCGATGGAAGCAGTTCACTTGTAAAATATATTTTTCGAACAAGCCACGCCTCTTCTTTTGCACTTTCTCTACTATCCTGCACTTCGAGTAAAATTTGTTGACATAATGTGCTTGCTAATTTCAAGAAAGTTGTGACTTGTTAGTTAAAATGGCAGTGTGTTGAGTGGCGGGGTTAAGCTGCATAAATCAGGTTTGAGTCCTGAAATCTTTGCAAGTCTTAATGAAGAAATGAAACTAGTAACGACAAAGTACAGTAATATGGCTGTTTGGGCTTCTTGAAGTCACCGACTGATAATTCAAACTCAGCTGGGACTGCCAGAACATCCGAATGATTAAGAATCCGAAATACTGGATTTGTCAAAAATAAGTCACTTTATTTCTCAAGTGGCCAAAAAAGGCTTGACATGTTCTCTGATTGTCACTTTTGGAGATACCTTCAATTTCGCATGACTGGTGCAAAGTGAATTGGCTTCTCGGTGATGGCATTCTTGGCGCGGTGCCGAGCACAACATCTTATTACAGTGCAGGAATGCTGCTGCGTGTTTGGTGCTAGTCAAGCGAAATATCTCGAAAATGAAAGTATCTTATGAAAGTGATCATCAAGGAATACAGCCCAAGTTTCTCACTGCACATTGTGCACACCAAATGCTGACATACTGGTTTGGCTTCACTAGTTTCGGTTTCACTGGCAACATGGCCAGTGACCGTGCAATGTCAGAACGAATATGTTGCCATTTCTGCTTGACTCGGCGGCCAAATTAGCGCGTGGTCATGCAGTCAGTCCGAATTATTGCACAACGTGCAGTAAAGTGTCTGAAATTTTGCTAGCGCTTGTACAGTGAAACCTCGTTAAACCGCAGTTCGCTTGATCTCGGAAAAAGTACGCAATAAATGGTAGTACTGCTTAACCGAAATAGCGTGAGATCGCCCACTTGCTTGTCGACAACGGAACTACGAGAGAGTGTGATGAGAGGGCAGAAAACGTGCAGTATTCATTCACATCGCGCGACAAAAGTGTTATTTTCATTTGATGCCACGGCAGGCTAGCAGTGACGACTGCGGCATCAAACTCACTCAAGCTACGAGCCAGCTTTTCTGCCAGCCCCCTCTTCTCGGCAAACACCCGCATGAGACTGACATAATGTGCAGCATCTGCCACTGTTGGGCCTGAATCGCGCATGCTGTTGCTTTTCATGTCGTCCTCGACACTGTCGTTAGGTGACACTTCAGCAATAACAGAGGCAATGATGGCGAAAAGTCGAACCTCGTAGCTGACATACTTTTGCAGTCGCAGCAGCATTGCCACTCTCCTTCACATTCCAAATGACACACACCATAGTCAACGGTAGATCCCTCTCGCGCGCCAGCACAGACTTCTTCGTCACAGCACGAACTTCGTCCAATTTTTCTTCTATGCTGTGCACCTGGTTTTTGTCGTCCTAGCTTGCATGACACCACAACGCCCTCTGACTCTGGCACGGTGCCGAAATTATGTTGATGTGGCTTTATCCTTCCAAGTGCCTTCTGCACTTGCGCTTGGAGGCCGTTCCGATCTCTGAGGCTCGTTGTACTGCCGGGCTGCTGTACCGCCGTGATTTTGTGACGAAAAGTGTAAACACTACATGTTAATCTATAAGTACGCAATAAGCTGGTGCGGTTTATGCGAATACAAAGTGCATTATATTCAATGGCTGCTGAGTTGGGGATTTGACTTTACTACTTTTAAAACGAGGCTAGTGCTTAAGCAGGTACATTTTAACGAGGTTTTACTGTACAACAAAACTTGCACGTTTTGAACTCGACTTGCTGCAGTGGTTTGATAACTATGGCTTTTATTGCTCAGCATCAGGACCTGTGTTAGGTTCTTAGCAGCAGTGGCTGCATTCTAACAGGTGCAGGCTTTTGGTGTCTGTTAAAGAACCCTAGGTAGTCAAGATTACCCCAGAGCTTCGTCCCCTTTATTATATGAGCATCACTGTAGTCATTGCTCCGCATTGTTTATTGAGCTGCGTGAGCTCGGAGTGCTGTCATCGCCATCAAAAAGTCATCCAACGTGATGGTAACTTTTCATCTTCACGTACTAGATTTATCAATTGTCACTTTAGAATGAAGAAGCGTATGTTGATAACTTGCCTTGAATGTTTCATTTGTGCATTGCAGCCTTCTGAAGAGGCTTCCACCAGCCAACGTGGAGTTGCTGCGCCACTTCCTGTGTGTTTTGTGGCACATCAACAACCGCAGCACGGAAAACAAGATGCCGTCATCCAACCTGGCCGTGTGCATTGGCCCAAGCCTGCTGAGCCCAAAGTTTGTTGACAACTACCACTCGCCCACGCTGCAGTCAGAGGTTGGTACAACTTGGGCTATCTCTGAAGGTGAAAGTGGTCATCCGAATGACTGTAACATGAAACTACAAAGGAAACCCATACGGGTTTCATACATTCTTTCACAGCAAAAGCTTCGTAGTTGAAGAAAATTCGTCCTGGTTTGGGGCACTGAACCCAGGACCAATAACTTTACGAAGCAGTCTCCTTAGCGTCTGAGCTAACCAGAAGGCTAGCAGATTGCAGCGTGAGGCTGAATTGATTGACAATTCGGAAGTGGAGGGACACTGTATATGGCAAAGATGGATACTAGATTGGCTCTGTGACAAAGCTGATTGGACTGATATGCCCATGCTACTGCTCGGGGAGAAGCTTACTGGCAGGGCTGTCGGGCTAGGCTACTTCGCCTCAATCGAGCTACGTTTGGTGCCCGTTAGCTGTGAACATTTCCACTTCTTTACCTGTGGGATTTCAGTCAGATACGAGTATAAACACTTGAACTGTGAAATTCTAGCAATAATTGGATCTTACACAAGCAGCCATGTCCTGTACTACACAAATGTTGTGCACTAAGCTACACCTTATAATTTCTCTTTGACAAATGTGAAGAACAAAATACCAAGTCGTCACTTGAAAGCTACTCTTATAGCTGAGTCAAGCAATGCAGGGTGCAAGTTTTCCTGATGGTCACTGAGGTGGCTTGGCTACTTTTCTCACCCATGTCTTGAGTTCGCTGGTTTCCACTAGGGGATTTTGTTGATACTTTGTTTTTGAAACTTGCCAACCTTGACTTCCTGTAGCCCTAGTTTTCAGTAGACTAAATAGCATGTAACTGGAAGCAACTCCTTATTGTTTGCATTCCCATCTGCCATCCTTCCTTTAAACAGTTGTATGTGGTATAAAAAGCCTGCTTCCTGTACAACATTGTATTGTGTGCATCAAAATATAGACTAAAAAGATAAGCATGCTGTATTCTCCCTTAGCTGGAAACTAAGCATTGGTCACTTTGATCTTAAGTTGTGAAGCGTTCTTGAGAGGTCAAAGCACAGGCAAGGTGCCCATGGTGTTTCACAGCCTCTTTGTACCCTTTGCAGCTATGACCGTTTACTTTGTAAGTAAGTGCTCTGTCGGGAAAGCTCTCGTCAGGAACTACTTCGCATCCTCTGGCTACTGTCCAAAAACAGCGCACGTGTAAACAATAGCATAGCAATTTCAGAAAATTTTACTCATTCCTGAGGCTCCCGTACAGCGTACAGTCTCCAGCCAGCATCACATTGTAGGCGATTACAACAGGAATGGTTACAACAGGAAAGGCAAGGCGCCGCAAGCAACTCGTTTGGACCTTTCCATGGTGTCGCATGTGCACACAATGACCTCTAAAGTTCCATGGGCGTCGCCACATTAGCCTCTTGCCAGCTGTAATTATCTGTGACCCCCTGCAGAAGGATTGCAGAAACTCCAGTGCTTACCTTTCTACTAACATGCAAGTTGAGAGGGAAGTTAAATGATAGAGAGGAGATAGGTAGAGGTGTCAGAGAATGGGTAGAATCTTGCCAATCTTTGCTCTTAGTTCCCATACTAGGGTGGGGGAGGGGATAGGGAAAAACTGATTTGAGAAGGCAAGGCAATGCTGCTATTATAGACAGCAGTAGCGGGCAAACTGGATAAAATTAAGTTCAGGGTGCGGTATGTTTACGCTAATTCTGAAAAAATGAACGCCATGCAAATACGTTAAGCAGACAGCTTATGTGGGCGTGCAGAAGCAGAGCTATGTTAAAGGGCACTGTAGGGTCTAGGCAACACTACTGAAGCGGTTGCAGATCAAATGAACACTCCTGTGCCCGCCACAGTAGCTTTGCGGCTATGGAATCAAAATGCGGCTATCAAAATGCGGCTATGAAGCCGCATTTTGATGGAGGCGAAATAAAAAATGCCCGTGCACTTAGACTTAGAAACGTTAACGAACACCACGGTGTCAAAATTAATTCGTAGTCTGCCACTACGGCATCTCATAATCCACTTGTTGTTTTGGCACATTGAGCCTCGTAATTCAATTAATGTTTAATACTTCTGCCACGATGCGACGGACCATGTGAGGCAATAACACAATGCTCCACCCTCTCGGAGCGTATGGAGTATGGTACGCAACAACTCCTCAAGCAAACACCTTTCACTGTGTTTTCTGTGTACTATGCAGACAAACAACAGCGGTGTACACAAGGTAACATTTAACAGACTCACCACTCTCATGTTGCACTAAACGTTGAACCAATTAAACATTCGCCATCAACATCACTAGTAATTATTGTCAAAGAAAACAGTACAGAACGCTTCACTTACTTCGCACAGTATGTGGTATCTGCATAATCTTTTCTTGCCACACAGCCGTTTCATACTTTGCAGACATGATCATCGTTGCGTGATCTACATCCGGTGCTTGTTTGTTTGCAATGCACAAACTTGGTGAGGGGTCCTTGAAAAGAAAGGTGTGCAGGATAGAGGACGATTATTGTCTGAGGACATAAGCCCCAAATGGTGCAAACATTTCGGAGTGTACTGCAACAAGCCACGCACGTGTTGGACACTTTGTGAAAACTAAAACTGATACTTTCACATGTCGAAAGGGAGCCAGCACACAACCACGATGAGTTGCAAGCAGAGTGATAGCAGCAAGTGACGTACAAGTAAAAATAAGACTATAATTCTTCAGTATTTTCATCTCCACATGAACAGCTCGAAACCATGCTGCGCTAATTCGAGCAGCAATGACTTCTGTGGTACTCTTCTGACAGTTTGGCATTTCTCTCCTTTTTTTTTTTTACAGATCTCTGAGCAAGTGCCTCAGCTGGTAGAGTATCTGATTGAGAACAGTGTGGACATTTTCGGCAAGGACCTGGTGACGCTATTTGGGGAACCTCCGCAGAAGGATCCCTCAATTCAAGACTCTGGAGCAGAGGAGTCTGACAGCCCACACAGCTTGCAAGAAAGCGGAAGTGAGTGGTTGTTATATTTGTATGTAGGCATTGTTGCCACTGTTTGTAGTCAGTACTCTTGACTTTTCTGCAATGTTAATTAATGCATGTAACTGCTGCCATTATCTCTGTATTTTGTGCCGCAAAAGTGTAACAAGTGTAAACTTTAAGTGGGGACATATATTTTATGCAAACATTGCCTTTGGCTGATGGTCATGGTGATGCAGAGCACATTGCTGTTAAGTCATATTTAAAATAGCAATTGGGTTATATATGCAATTGTGAACAAAACCATATGATATTGTGGTTTTTTGTGAAAAATTCACTAACTTTGTTTGCAAGGTCTGTTAGTTGCTGTTTTTTTTTTCTTTCAGTGATGTCAAACGGTGTGCACTGGTGTAGCTAAAGGTACAAATATGGATAAAATTTTGTTTATTTACGGTGCAATAAAGCCCCAATTTCCACTTCATTTATTTCAAGGTGCTCGCTGTTGCCTACATTTCAGAGTTTGTGTGCGGGTGGATGTGTTTATTTTTTCTGCTTCTTTGATCTCTTGTGATATATGAACATGCAGTAGCATGCCAAGCCTTTCGATAAGGAAATCTACAGCTATCATTAAAATTTCTGTCGCTACCACACACATACTGGTTGACGTATACAGTTTCCTTGAGAAACATTCTTACAGTATGCGAATTGTGTGCCCTGATAGCTAGGCTGTGCAGTGCGGATAACAGTACAGTGGAATCTCGACAAACGAAAATCACCTAAATGGAACTGCCTCTTAACGGAACGTCAGCCTTATGGTCGGTTGGTTTTGTATCTATGCAATTGTATTCAGCTTTGTCTCTCAGTAAATGGCACTCCGGATAAACGGTCCCTTGATTTCCCTGGTCCCTCAGGTCCACTGTATATTACAGTAAGTGTTCACGAACCCTTTATCCCAGGCTTGTGGTCTGGCATAACGTAGCGCCAACTTTCAGAGCAATTTAACTTGGAGCACTCGAAACGCAAAATACAGTATCTTTGTGCGTATAGCCCACACCAAAATTTGGAAAAATTTATCAGTAAAGTGGGAGTGCACATTGCATGCGAATTTTGCCATGAAGCCACACTTTAAGGCAAAATTATTCGCCTTTCAAAGTTTCGTTATCTCCTAAGGAACTCAAGCTCCATCCCACACCTGTGTGTTGAAGCTCCCTTCTCCCTTCTTTCACCGTCACCCATTCTCCTCCACTTCACGGGCCTCCATATTGCATTTAGTAGTTGGCAAACAGTGGCGAGCCAAATCGCCGTTTTGGATTTTCAGCTTGGTCACGTTTACTCAATCACCGTTGCCATTGCGAGGGCTTCTTTGTCTGCACTGTCATCCACTGTTGTGTGAAAGCTAGCTGTCAAATGATTCGATTCATGTCAGACATAATGTGACTGATTCATTTGTGATAACGTCTTGCCTGTGAATCCAGCTTTGTCAGCATTGCTGAAGAATAGGAGAGTCGTGCATCTGTGAATGGAGACTGCTTTTGCAAAGATTTCAGCAGTGCTGTATGCAGCTATTTCCATGGATTATATGTGGGGACATTACTTTTTTATTCCGGGCTGTTGTAACTAAGGGTGCGGATTGTACACGGTGGTGGGTTATACGTTCAGATATACGGTATATATCTTTTTGTTCACTACTGTAAATGCACCTCGCATTATCATGAAGCCACAGTATGTTCAAAAACAAATTTGGGCCAGCATCACAGACTTAACGTTGCGAAGACTGATGAAACGGCAGAGCTGTTCGCACTAGCTTGTCTCACAACACTCCAACCCCTCCAGCAGGCCATTCGGTACTGAATCGTGTGTCTGCACCAGATTTAGCCATCCTCTCTCTTTGCTTGAAGTTCTCCATGACATGCAAGCCAGGATTTGACACTCTTCGTAGCCGCGCTGCTTGACGTTCATCACGATGTGTGGTGTCGTATCGCCGTTTTGCTTCTGCTTGTGTGGCCCACAACTCGTTGATCCTTACTGATCTTCCGGCGCTTAGCTTTGGCAGCCTTACATTCAGGACCTTCCCGCTTACACCTCGTACACTCACTGGCAGCTTCCCTTCTCTTTTGCATTCACTCGGCTTCTTCAGGAGAAAGTATGTTCTTCAGTCTGCCCAACTCGACAGTAGACTTGATCCTGACGCTGCCGGCACACACATCGCCTCTCTTCCAGGAGGGCACCTGCACCTCGGAGCTTACGTCATCACCAGGCTTAGTTAATCCCATACGACGTGCCTTCTTTCCATGGCCGCAGCACCGTTCCGCGCGCTCATACACAGCTGCCCCTCTCCCTTACCTTGCCTAGCCTCCCCTCGCTTAGCCTTCCCCTCTCCACTTTGCCGAGTGGAGTTTTCTGTTAATATTCGGCATGGCCAGAGCTCAAGCTTAAACAGCTTTGCTATTAAAAGAAGAATGCTGTTGACTGAAACTGATGTATGTATTGCAGCGTAGGAATGTATGCTGCATTAGTGCAAGGCAGAGTAGTTATTGGTAATGTCTGATTTGGGGAACATTTGATGACACATTCGCTGCCTGGACAGCCAAATTTGTGTAGAAGAGCTTTCTTCAAGTTGTTGCTCAGTATGTGAAGCAGTCTTTGGTGCTGTACCAAGATTGGTTTTAAATAAGAGCACTGCCTTGATTAGGGGCTGCTGCTTCTGATAGTGATTGCTATCATAACTGTTGTAGCCGTAGCCACTCAGACTGCCCTTATGTCAGGGAGGTCCTGTGAATAAAACCCTTGTCTTTTTATGCCACTTTAAAATCTTTTTCCTTTTGAAAGTAAGAATTTCTGTAGGGATCTAACAATTGGCCCTGATAGTGGACGTTGTTCATAGCTGTGTAAATATATGCATATTCTATCTCAAGGTTTCATTTTTTTTTCATTTGTGTGTGTGTTTGTGTGTGTGTGTGTGTAAATTTGTTGTTTTTTTTTTACATTTAGCCATTCCTGTATTGATGTAGTATGCATAAGGCCCCCGCATGTTAGTCTTGATGCCATCCTGACAGTTCTATTGTTTGCTTCTAGGTGCCTTCCGAAGGGATGACTCTTCAATTGACAGTCTTGAAAGAGCCCTCATGGAGGATTCTAGTCCCAAGTTGCCAAACAGGACCAAAGTGTCGTTGACCAATCTCAGCAGGGATTCTGGTCTCACCCTCAGCGACACTCAGCTGTACACCCCTGAGGATGATGTTGAGATGGAGAACACAAGCTCCGCACTTCAGGGTATGACGAAGAGTGTGCCACACTTGGAAGCTGTTGGCGTGCAAGAATCAACCTACAGTCGGAGCAATGGTGTTAGCATTGATGGCTCCTGCAATGATGTAGTTCGGCGCCGAAAGTGTGGCGGGGAAGCACCCAAGCATTCCCGGCACCAGACTATCTCATCTGCTGGTTTCTATGCTCGCTCGTCTCCGGTATCGAGGGATGCACGGTCTCAACAACTTCAGTATTCCAAGTCTTGCAACTATAGAGAGAATGATCACCCAAGTGAGGAAGACACAGTCATGGGAAACGATCCCCTCATCCGCTGGCGCAAGAGCCGTGCACGTCAGCAGCGAGCCAATGCGATGCAGTCAGCAGTTGATGTGAACCGGCCGTGTAGTACTCTCATCAGGAGTGCTTCTGAGGAGAGCCTGCTGCAGAAGTACATGGGTGAAGAGCAGCCAAAGCGACGGCCCCAACACTGTAAAGGCAAGGCCCCAAGACCACCAATGGAAAGTACTAACTGGGAAAGAACAAAGAAGTTTGACACCCCTGCAGCCACACCTGACAGGCATGCACTGTGGTTCGCCAATCAAATGCACAGTGTTGATTGGAAGCGCAGTCAGTCGACCTCTAAGATAGATGAAATTGATCACATCCAGGATGGTCCAATGAACAAAAGTGCGGGACAGGACAGTTGCCAACCTACAAGCACCATTATGACACCGAGGCAACATGACATCACACTGAAGATAAAGGCAGACTCTCTGGCTAGTGTCCATACTCCACCCCGTGTGAACAGCGTGTGCAGCTCGTCTTCCGAAGGTAGCCAGAGGTCTCACAGGTCGCACGAATCAACCCATTCGGGCAGATCGCAAGGGTCAAACCGTTCACGAACAAGTCCCTGCCGGCGTCAGTCCCCCAACTGTGCATTAGCTGCTGTGCACCGGTCACAGAGCAGCAAGCCCATGGAGCCACCCAGCTATCAAGAGGCCATGACACGCCGCACCCTACTTAGGAGATCACAGGCAATCTCCCAGGCTGACGACACGTTGCTCGAGGAGCCTCAGACGGAGCCTCTGTCTCTAGGTTGCAAGGCTCTGCAACTGTACGAGGAATCTTTGAGGATGTACAACGAGCAACTGGATGTTGCAAGTGACACTCATCACGCCATTCTTGTTAAAGTGGATAGCAGTGATGAAGGCATATCTGAAAGCCCACCGCCACCCTTGCCACCCAAGCCCCACCAGCCTGTGCACCGCACAGCCAGTGACGGCACTGGCATTCGTCTCAGGCATCATCCTCCGGTTCATGTGAAGGACTCCCAGCTTGTGAATCGTGGGAAGTGTGTTGTAGTTTCCTCGTTTCATGATCGCTGCCAGCCACAGTCATTATACGACTTTCCCAAGGAGATCAGCTGGAGTGTCGCTCAGCTGAGGAGCATCTTCAGCCAGCAAGCGTCAGCGGGGAAAGATGGAAGCACGGGCAGCAACAGCAGCCAGTCGGACTCTGCCTGCTCAAGTGAGCGCGAAGGGCACCACGGTGTATTGTCAAGTCACCTACGGACAGAATCGGTGAGCAGCAGCACAGGTGGTGAAGAATCTTACGTGTAAATATGAGAACAGAGAGACATTTCTGTGTTCTTATGCCCTTGTGCCTGTTTTGCTGTAACCGAGACAACAGTAATTGTGCAATCTGTCTCTGCTGCCACCACTGTTGCCTTCTAATCACAAGTATGCCGCATATTAACTCCGAGTTCATTTGACTTGGAGAACTTTTGAGTTCTTTTGGAAACTCAATCGCATGTATTTAACTCTTCACCAACTTTGCATGATGAACTTCTGTATATGTGCCAAATAGCCTGCTGAGAAGCTTATAAGATCTGTATAGGTTTTGTTGTCCAGTGATCTGTGTTGTTCCATACTGTTCAGTTTGTTTCTAGCATGGTTATGCTCTGTATAGGCTGTGTATTGTTCCTTCTAGAGCTCATTCACTGTTGTGAACTGTATATAATTGTAACATGGCATTGTGCAGTAATGCATGTGCTCCGTGAGGCATGCAAGGGCAAAACGTGCCCCAAAACGCTATTTGTGACAGGTGCTTGTCACAGCTCACTAGACCATTGTATTTATGGCCTGTTCGTGTACGACAGTGGCTGAACAGATGGTATTGTAGATATTTTGATAACAGCAATAAACATTGTACATGCAATATACAACATGCTCTTGCTGTATACCATTGAAGACTGCTTGTGGATATGCTGCAGACAAACTTATACTGCCTGCACTGTTCTCGGCAGTCTTGCAACATCTTTCAACTTGATTGTCATGCTTGTTTCTTGCAGCATCACTCTCATCTTTAAAGCAACACTGAATGAAAATTTTCTGTTAAGGGTTATTGGTTGCAAAAATGATTTCATGCCTAAACTGTGGCTTCAGTGACATGTTATCTTGGACTTTATCTGGCACCTCCTTATGCAGGACAAGTCCTCAATAGGTTCAAGGCAGTGTTTTTGTTTATTTTGAGACCCGGTTCAATCTCCCTTTATTATTTAACAGTTAATTCGCTGCACTTTCAGTGCCAAAATCTGTCACCGAGGAAAAGCAAGACCATTCGACTGAAGTCACTTCCCACCTTTGGGTTTCACTGTCACACCTAGTTACTCTTTGCATCAAGATTGACCTTGATGCAAACAATGTTTTTTGTAACCATGAATCAAAATTGAGGTGAAATTCCAGAAAAGTAATTTTGTTTCATACTCTTCTTTAATGTCCTTTTAGTAGTATTAGCTTTAGTATTAGCTAGGGTGCCTCTTAATTTCTTGAAAGATAACTATTTGCATTCCAAAATGCTGGCTTCACCTTCAAGCTATTATGGATTGTACACTGCAACATTTGAGGGGCTTTTTCTTGGAGAACACAATGACCACACTCATGCTGATAAAAGTATTTAGGGAGAGCACACCACCATGCAAAATTAACATTAGAAGGGAAACAGTTGTATATGAAAGGGAATGGAATGGAGAACCACATATCTGCTACAACAATGTGCCCCTTAAAGTAAAAAAAAGCACATACACATAAAAAGCACATAAAAAAGCGAATAATGCTTATTGGGAATTGTGTGCAAAATTCTGAGTGCACAGCACAATAATAGATTTGTATATTTTGCTGGCTGAACACCCTCGCTCAGTAATTTTTATACTTGTTAAAAGTTGGCTAGTCTTGACAAATTCATGGAGTTTTAGTAAGGCATACCAATAACTGTTGCAGCCATAACAGCTATATGTCTGCTGCTGACTGTAATGTGGAAACTGATGCACACAGCTTATCAAATTGTCATTGGAGGACTGCTATAAGTTGCAATTACTTCTTAATGTTGTCACTAACGCGTCAGACAAAGTCGCAGTTCCGCCCGAAGGGCGAAGTATCGATTGCGAAAGCAAATTCGTGGACAGCTATACGAAGTAAGGACAATATTTTTATCGGCCGTATAAGCTGGTAAACATAGGCATACTAGCTACATTAACAAGCATTGTGTCACGCACGCACAAGCAAACATGAACACATCTCACTTGATGACCGCAGAAACTCGCGGTCAAAACGCTGCAGTGAGGAAACATGGCAGCAGCAGCGAGCGAACTGACCTTCGTGCTGCCGCTCGGATCAACGCGAACTAAGCCGCGAAAACGCAGCGCAGCATGGACTCTGTACCCGTTGCAGATGGCTTTCAAGGCACAGTGGCCCGGCCGCATTTTTACTATTGCTAGTCGGTACAGCGGGACGTGGCGTTTCCCACCGGCGCTCGACGTTTCTGCGCAGGTGCGAGAGAGAGATTCTGGTGGCCTTTGCTCCTTGAAAATGTGACTGCTTAGGCTCTACGGAGGAGGTTTGTTAGCGCGTGTTGTATGCGTTTGTCCCCTAGACATGCCGGCATTGCTGAATGCGGTGGTTTGTTTACGCTCCAATGCTGGCTGCCTGCGCGGTGACACAGTGGGCACGGACGCCCCATTTGGTGATCGCTGTGTCTGAAGGGGCAAGGTTCTGACTGTAGTTGTATGAGTCGCGGATCGCTTTTTTCGTCGCGACGATAGATTGCATTTTTTACAAGCACTGCTCCAAACGCCGCGCGACAACACCAGGACAGAACATTGCCCCTTCAGACAGCGATCACCACCGCACTCCGCAATACCGGCATCTCTGGGGACACACGAATACAACGCGCGCTAAGAAACTTTATCCGTAGTGAAAGCCCCCAGATTTTCTTTCTCGCGCCTGCGCACAAACGGCTGGCGATCCCTCAAATTAACGGCTCGTCCGCCTCACTACTCACCCCCTCGAAGCCTTGCGCGCGACGGAAGGCCGCGACGGAAAGCGGCGTGCTTCCTCCCCGCTTTCCTCCGTTGCGTGCCCGAAATTGAACCGCGATTGCCGGCTCACGATCGCACACAGCATACGGCGCGCGGCGACGATTTTATCGCCCTTGGACTTTATGCAGAACCTCATGTCGACGCCGACGGCATAAATGCGCTTGGAGAGTCCATATAATTGCTATCGCAATAAAACCCACGGCATACGACTACACCGTCACTGCGCCTTCCCCCACAGACCTGAAGAGGCGCTCCGGAGCCCACGGCGCTACCTTTGCTTCAACTGGAACTTCTACAGCCTAGCCTCTCTGTGCTTCAGCGTTCGAGACGAAGGTAAAGATTTTCGGTTCTAGACGCTGAAGCGACGCAACTTTCACGTGCGACGCGTTTTCGCGATTGCCGCGGAAGGGAAAAGCCGCAATATACGTCAACTCAAACACTCAGTGGCGTGTTGTTTTGTTTAGCCGTTGTAAATAGGGCGTTTGTTTTCTCTTCCCCAGCTTAAATCGAACACGGATGAAAATCTGGGACAATTTTCAGAAGCGCTCTTGCTTGTGTGCGCTCTGCCTCCGTAGCTTTCCCTTCAATGCCACAGAAATTAATTTGTCCGCGAGTAGATCGATCTGCGATAAGTATTTACCTCGGTTTGCTTTGTAACCTTGACGACTTTCTCACAAACTGCGTTTGACAGAACTCGTCAATATCGGCGAGAGAAGGCGAGAAAGAGGAAAATATAGCTGCGAACGCATACATCTAAATTTAAGTCAACAAGAAGAAGCAGTAAGTAATAAGAAAGGACGCAAAAATGGTCCTATTTCACTGCACTTAATTCAGGGAAGTACACACCGGACCGCGTGGTAGGTCTTGCTACTTGAGGTTCTTGCACCATTATTTGCGACAGAAAACGCGGAGTAATCACTAAGCAGACTTCGATTTTCTGGAGGCGGTGCTGTTCCTTAATTGAAGTTACTTTGACGTTTCACTTTATTTCTTACGCGCATATACGTTAGCTCATTTTGGCCGGGAAAGCCGTTTAATCGCCTGGTGAACTCACCGAACGTGCTTCTACAATGGATAAAGCATACAAATATTAACCGCACATTTTTTTCTGTATTCGAATGATCTGCAGCAAAAGCCTGCCGTACGACGCGACTGCAAGGCATTGACGTCACCCGACACTTTAGCCACCTGCAGTTCGCAAAAATTTTTCCCACTTGTCCTTCTGCAGGGGGGGGGGGGGGGAGGGTAGGGCGTGTATACGTAGACATCTCCTAACTTGACCAAACGTGCTTCCTTGTTCGCTGGGCCTTACGTAGAAACTAGCATAAACACCTTGGGCCATTGCGAAGACTATAGTGTACGTAGAGTCAAGCTGTACGTTGCAGAGCTATCTCTCTCTCTCACTGTATATATATATATATATATATATATATATATAGGTAGGATTCGAGAGTTCCTTACCCACTTGCATGCTCTCCTAAGTTCTCGTGCTACGTGACGCCATCGGCAAAATAAGATGTTCCACATCCGCAGTGGCGCTGCCTAACGCTCCCAGGGCTAGATCTCTTTAAATATAAATAACCAAGTTAGTGTGGGCGAATTGATAGAGGTCTCCGTATCACAATGGGTAGTACAACGCACGCGTAAGGCGGAGGTTGTGGGTTCAGCTCCCACCGGCGACAAGTTATCATTTCGTTCACTTTCATTTCCCTTCGACCAGTGTTCGACAACGACATCTACGGCGCTCGGTCATCAGTCCACTTTAGCCATCAGGATAATTTGCCTGTGCTATAACACGAAAAACGTCTCGTTGGGGTTACGCTAATGTGCCTCAATGTCCTATGCTCCTCAATGCTCTAGAAAAAGAAGTTTTGTTTTTATTCTAGTGACTCCACATTACACCAGCGCAGCGACACCCCCCAAAATTCTTGCAGAACCACGGCGACTGGATAAAAAAAGAACTAATTATAGGGTTTTACCTGCCAAAACCACTTTCTGATTATGAGGCACGCCGTAGTGGAGGACTCCGTAAATTTCGACCACCTGGGGATCTTTAACGTGCACCTCAATCTAAGTACACGGGTGTTTTCGCATTTCGCCCCCATCGAAATGTGTGGAGGACTCCGTAAATTTCGACCACCTGGGGATCTTTAACGTGCACCTCAATCTAAGTACACGGGTGTTTTCGCATTTCGCCCCCATCGAAATGTGGCCGCCATGACCGGGATTCGATCCCGCGACCTCGTGCTCAGCAGCCCAACACCATAGCCACTGAGCAACCACGGCGGGTTAAAAAAAAAAAAAGAAGGAAGATGGAAAAAGAAAGGGTGCGGTCTTCCGCGTAGGCAGGCTGCAGTGGGAGCGAACGTGACACCCATAGTTGCATTTTTGGCCGCTTGGCTTTCCCAATGGCGCTACCTGCCGGGGATGGGACGTGTCGGCGACGGCGTTCCAGGAGCGTTCCTCGCGTATCGTTGCCCTGGCTGTGGCAGCTCGCCCACAATCTTCCACGTCACGATTGAGTGCACTGCAAACCTCTTTCCTCCCTTGCCAACTCTCCTTTACCCCCTACGCAACAAAGAGCTGTGGGACGATGCCCTCCGCGACGGACCTCCCGAGGTACTCCGAGCTGTGATACAACGGGCTCGAAACATCGCCGGAATCATCTTAGGGACCCTGGACTGAGGGTTCCTTCCGCACTGCTCTCGCCATTCAAATATTACTAATAAAGATGTTTTACTGTCTCTCTCTCTCTCTCTCTATGCCGATTCCAGACAACAGTCCCCGGCTGGTGGCGCCGCGGCGGATGACAGCGTTTTCGATGCACGCGGCAGGCCGCAACTTTTTTCTTTTTTTTATCCAGTGGCCATGGCAGAACCCATCTCACACGCGCCTTTAATCGAACTAATAAAATGTTGTTTAATTAGCCATTATGAATTAGGTCCATTATTAGTGCACAAGGGTATAATAGTGACGGTATATCGAGCACTGACAATGAACACAGTAGGTCTAGCCCACATTTGTACATTGCATCACGTCGCGTGGCATTTTTTTTTCTTTTTTTGTATTTCGTGGCCATCTGCAGTAAGCGAAAGAAAACGAATACTGAATAGACAGAAAGTTGGAAACTGTTTTAACAGGACGTTTTGCAAACCACTCTACAACTTTCTAATTATAATTCATTGCCTAACTTCGTTTCTTCAGAAGCTGGTTAATTAATGTTGACTAATTACGCAATTAAGCAGAATACAAAAAAGCATCATAGTGTGACTTACTCCGTGCAACAGCCAGCAACATGCATATGGTCGCGTCAACTTAGAGTGAATCGGCATATTTTGAAACTCCGGCTAAAGTTACTCCGTGTATATGTACTTAAACTAGAGTGGTGCACGTGTGGCCAGGCTGCCGCCAGACTAACACGACCCAGCGCTGCTCAGCTTTCCTGGAAGTGTGGCGTAAACTGCGCTTCACGGCCACATAATTAAAAGGGTTTATATTACAGGGACTGTCTACCGCATTTCATGAGACCTCCTGTTTTGTAGGGCAATAGAAAGCGTACTATACGGATTATCTAACCTACGTGTTTCCTACAGATCGCTGTCTGTGTAGTCAATACAAGCCTTATCTACGAGGGTCAAGCAGGCACAATCTGACAAGAAATGCTTGCACTGTGTGCATGACATGCGCACGCAATAAAAGCCCAACGCATTTTAGACATCCCGAAAAAGACGGGGACCCTCCCACCTGCTCGCACCACTCCCTTCGTCTGAACAAAGGCAGCGCCACTTTTCAACACGCGATAACTAGAAATAAGAAGGAAATTACCCTCAGACGCAAGTGAAAGCTAGCAGAAGATCGTAAAATACAATTTCAGGCAATACATTATTACACTCAAGCAAATTTAAATAACCCTCTCTGCGCGGTTTCTGGGTTATGCGACATTATACAGATTGGTTGACACTGTTTCACCGCCAAGCGACTCAAAATGTCATCTTTGCACCACTTGCAGAGCCAAAATAAAGATATGGTTCCTTGTTTATGGGACACAAGCATGCTTGTTTCCGTCAGTGTGACACGCGATCTTCTTATTCCCCCCATAATTCAAAGTCATGTTCTGAGTGGTAGACAGTCCCTTTAATCTAAATATGCTTTATTCAAGCCATTTTGACATGAGCCGCTCAATCGCCGTGGCAGTTGAATACTATACTGTCAGATATTCGCGTTTATGTCAGACGAGGGAGCCACCAATCACGAATATGCGACAGTAGCGCCCTCTGCGAGAGGCGTGCCTAATGTGAAGTTCAGCAGACGACATTTTATTTATAACAAGTTTCCAATGACGGATATATGACTGGCGGATACAAAATAAAAATTACTGCAGAAATTTCCTTTAGTGGGACTTGTCAAACAGTGCGTAAGCATTCTTGCAGTCGCTCATATATATATATATATATATATATATATATATATATATATATATATATATATCCTAAGAAGCCAGAAAAACATTGACGCCAAGGACAACATAGGGGAAATTACTTGCACTTACTAAATGAATTAAAGAAATGACTAATTAACGGAAATGAAAGCGAATCCATCCACTTTCATTTCCATGAATTTGTTATTTCTGTAGTTCATTTAGTAAGTACACGTAATTTCCCCTATGTAATTTCGTGACTGTGTACATCGATCAAGTAAGGAAAAAGATTAAAATCAGACTGATCATACGTAGACATAGCATTGTTCGTATCTGCCCAGATGGACCTCTGTATGCTCAATTCTTACAAGTCGGCAAACGAATGCGTAGATCAAAATTCCAGAACTCGTCTCTTTATAGTGCCGGAAAGAGCGAGAGTCCCCCTGCGCTTGCTTTACTGCGAAAAGTCTCACTGATGCGTTCGCCGCTTGTCACGTAAAAGAACAAAAAATGTTATCTCTGCTCACGTCACGAGAAAATAATGGGTGTTCCATGCAGACGGCCGGTCTCCCGCGCAGAAACGCATCAAATTAAGTGCGTAAATTACATGCGAGACACGCGTGTTTTAATAACTTACTCAGCATATCCCGTAAACTCTGCTTAACACAATAAGGTTTCACTCGCCGCGGCTCACAGGCAGGCGTTCCGAGCCTGCTTACGTTACTTATGATAGCTTACGTGGTTTGCTGCATAATAGCCTATTCTTACGACGTCGCCACAAACGTGCGCAATTCCTACGTGCGCAAATTTCCCACCGCTTATGCGCACTTCCTTCAACTCGCATTCATTTCTCTCGCTCCTAGTGTCGCAGCTCTGTAATCTTCATCAACGTGGACTGGAGTGTAATCCGTTGCATTATCTTGCAGCGCCCAGAAGGACAGCGCGCCATAAAAAGAATGAAGCGCTCAGCATATGCGCCGTACAAAGGACACTACACTAGAGAGATGATGCAAAATGAAAGGTCTGGTGCACCGTGGTCTGGTACCTATATAGAGCTATATTAAGTAAGTATTGGGAGCCTTAAAGGAGTATACTGACATGACATCTCCGACTTTTCATTTTTATGCGTAAAGTGTAGAAAGAACTCAGACACGCATGCACACACATACACGCACGGACACGCAAACGCAGACTCGCGTATATTCGAAGCACATGGAAACTAACTATGGAGAACCAGCGCTGAAACTTCGCGTGCCGACAGCAGCGCCGTAACACAGGATAGCGAGAGGAGGGAACAGTCTTCAGTAGCACATGCTCCAATATTTCGCGTCAGGAAATTGGCAGCTCACGTTATTAAGGCATATGTGTCCAGTTTCTGAAATGACTGGAGACCGGCGTGCCATTATATGCACAGGAGTGCTTGCACCGCTCGCAACGCGCATGGCCACGAACGAACTTGGCTGGACGCATAGGGTTGCATTAACAAGCGTTGATAAAGGCGCTCGTATGTTATCGTTAAAAACGCCGCGACATCTTTTGCGGTCTCAGTATACCGGATGGCCGCAGGATGCTTTAGTTTAGCGCACTCGAACTGTTGTAGCACCTCGTGGCCATCGCTGGTTCCCAGGTGTCCCACTTCCACGTGACCACATTATGCGTCATGACGACAGAACACGTGTCGACAATGCACGGCAATGTACCTCACGGTAAACGAAACCGAACGTGTTCCTATAATTATTTAGGCCGTTCTGAGGCCTGTCAGCATTCCTTCTTCTGGGGCTTCGGCATCCAGGACTCTCATTTAATGCACGAAATGAAGAGCTGAAACTGCCATGTGAGTACTGCTTTGATACTCAGTGTTATTGCAGGCATAAAAATGTATACGTGAACGAAAGTATGCGAAGTAAATAAGGCTATATGGTAAAGTAAAAAAAAAGAGAATATAGAGTCAGTCCTGTAAAGCCTCGCGGACAGAAACACAAGAACATGCAGTACCTTTTCTTCTTTAATTACTTTTATGTTGCTTTATCTTTACCGTGATGACATGGAATTCAATTTTTTGAACGGATTACATGCAGGGACACGTGGAAAGCCACCGCTGCAAGAAATCTATTTCACGTTTCCGCGAAACAGGTGCCCGGGTGCCCTGCAAGGTCCCACAACCACCGAAATATGAAATACGGCAGTCTGTGGCCACAATGCCGTGTGAGAAAACATCAGCTGGGACAGTACTTGCGCAGTACTTTGTTTTATGTGTTATTCCTCGAAACTGCAGTACTAGCTAGTCTAATTCGTAGCACGGGCTTGCCCTGCTTATACTTGCTGGTCTATATTTTGTGGGATGCCTCTAAATACAGTTAAAACTCGACCTAACGAAACCACATTTTACGAAGTTCAAATTTACATTCCCCGGCAGGTACCCGTAGGGTTCAAATATTATCATCAACCCTAATTAACGAAATAAACTTGGCCGAACTATAGATTTAGCAATGTTTTTCCTGAAATAAGTGAGTAAAGAAAGCGGTGATTTGACACACACGTGTTCTTCGAGCGTGGGCTCTAAAGCTATCGCGTTATAATATCTAGGCGCCATGGTCACATCCTTAGCCTTATTTTGACGAGGCTGCACGCCGCGCCCACGCATGGAATAGCCGACTCAACGCCGCCTCGGTAGAGGCGGCGGTGGCAATTGCTTTCGTTATTTCATGGTTTAGGTGACACATGGCTGGATTAGCGGCAAATGCAATCCCGCGGTGGTCTTTGCGTGTCGATAAGTTATAATTTTAGGTTTCGAAGTGCCGAAAAATTTCTTTCTCACTTTTACGAACTTCCCGATTTAACGCAATAATTCGAGCGTGGTTATCACTTCGTTCAATCGGGTTTCAACTATAGCTGTTAATTAAAAGGGGAATCGGAACATTTCTGTTATTTCTATCCTGGCGGCCACTACCGCAGATGCCGTAATGCCGAAGAAATGGTCTTTTAACTAAGGGCATGTGACCTTTCGACGTTTGTATCGAAAACGTCGCGATGCTCGTCTTTTTATAATTTCAGATTATATGGCACTGTCCGATTATAAGCATGATGACATGGGGGCAATGCTCTTTTTACTGAAACACTTGGATGGAGAGACAGTCTATACCTAATCGGTTCGTAAGCGCCACTGGAAGTATGCTAGTCACGCACAATATGAAGGTTAAGCGGTTAGAGCGCGAGCGCTGTCAGTGATATCGCGGGGCTTGGTTGAACGGATGGATGGCTATTGGCGTCGCCTTTGAAACGGGGAAGGGGGGGGGGGGTTGCGCCACCGAGCTCTCTTTCTTATTATGCGTTGCATATTGCAATCACTCAGTTCAGTCCTTGGGCGCGGCCGGGCAGCCACCATTTAACCACGTGACGTGACGTCACGACAGCCGGAGGAAATGTTAGGCCCCAACTCGCGCGCGGCCGCAGCCACCACCTGACTCCCGCTCCTCCCGCTAGGGGTGCTGCGCCGGCGCGTGACGTCACGGAGGAAAAGCAGGGCCCCAACTGGCGCGGTCGCGCGCGGCCGCATATTGCGCGGCCGCGCAATATGCAACGCATTCTTGGCTTAACCAAGCCTGGCCATTTTTATGCCTGATGTTTTACCTAAATTATCTTTTTGCCGACGAAAATTCCCAGCATCGAACTTTCTGGTCCCTTATCGGGAACGTTGTTTTTGTACGCTTCCGTTGCTTGTGGCCTCCATACTTTTGCGACACCGAAGCGCCCATCGCATTTTGCTAATATTTGTTGTGGACAAATTTACTTTCTCCCTGCTATTCCTGAATCCAACGGCTTCAAGAAGGCCAGCGGAGCCTAAACTGACAGCCGAGGAGATATTTTCACATTTTCATGAAATATGTTCTATCGTTCCTCTAGCTTTACCGCAGCAAGCACATGCTTCTTCTTCCTTGGTGTACCTCGCTTTATAGCTGCGTGTTCTAAGGCATCCTGATCGCGCTTCGGAAAGTATAGAGCTTCCCTTCGAGTTTGTCTGGTTTTTCTTCACCCACATCGTAAACTGTTCTTTTCATGATTTGGTTTTATTGCGATAGCAATTATATGGACACTCCGAGCGCATTTCTGCCATCGGCATCACCGCGAGGTTCTGTATAAAGTCCAAGGGTGATAAAACCATCACCGCACGCCGAATGCTTTTTGCGCAAGTGAAAGCTTGTGAGGGTGAATGCGGTTCAATCTCGCGTGCGCGAGCGAGGAATGCGGCCTGTATACGTGCCCTCTCCTGCCACGCGCGAGGCAGGGGTTCAGGCGAGGGAGGAGGGGCGTTCTTCTCCGTCGGCTGCTAGGGTGCCTCGACGTCCTCCTCGCCCGCCACTCCGTACAGAGTGGAGACTACCGCGGCGTCCACTACGGCGTTGGCTACGCGACTCGCGGGCGCTGTAGGGACGCGTTGCCGACGCTCGTGCGTCTTGAACGTCATTTGCGATGTGGCTGAAGTGCGCGCCCGAGCGGGCCTCATCTTCAAAGCGATCTGCGATGTTTGCAGAGTGTGCGTAGTGCCAGTAGCTTCGTATGCACTGTGCTTTCGACGTTTAGTTCGCGTTGAAGCGAGAGATGCAGGTCAATTCGCTTGCTGCTGCTGCGGTTCCTCGCTCCAGAATTTTGACAACGAGCTTCCGCCCTCGTCGAGCGAGACGTGTTCATTTTTACTTGTGCGCGCATGACACCGTGCTAGTTAATTTAGTTAAAACACGTTGGGGGGCTAGTTGGTTTGAATCCATGATAGAATGTGTAAGCGTGACTGAACAAGGACGTAGAAAGGGGCGGACACACAAAAACCAGCGCTATCTCTGTCTATTTCTTCCTACGTCCTAGTTTAGTCACGCTTACACGTTCTGTCATAGTTAATTTAATTAGTATGCGAATGTTTACTACGGCCACTAAATCTACTATCCTTAGTTCGTACAGCTATCCATTAATTTGCTGTCGCAATCGGTGCTTCGCCTTTCGGGCGAAAGTGCGAGTTTTTTACCTCTTAGGCAGTTACTGATAGCCGGTTTATTTTCCATTGCCGGCACCCAGAAGATAGTCACAGCGTCTCTGACTTCGCGTTTCACGTTCTTTGCTGCCATGTTGCTTACAATACCGGCCGCATACTTGCTGGTATGTTTCCCAGTTATTTTCCTCTATTGTCTGTCAATATTTTTTCGCCGCCTTGTAAGCGCCCTCCGACGGAACAGTTACTGAAACGGCTGACGTTTGAGCTTTGATAATAACATACTATAGCTTTGATCTTCTTATCGCGCGTGATTTAAATATACGAACATTTCCTAATTTATGCGAGTACGTACTGCTGCTTCGAAATATATACACGGAAAACATGCGTAAATGGCGGACGAACTTGAACAGCCTCACTTGACGCCATGACCGCCGAGCGTGTTATCAAGCGGTTATTTCGTAAGCCCACAAGTTCGCCCAATAAATTTCAACACTCGCACCCCAATGATTGCGCTCATTTCCACGCGCCATTATTCTGGCGCCACGTCGATATGTATACCCGAGTCTCTCGCGCGCCTTCAAACTAAAATTGTTTCCAGAAGTTCCCCTAACTGGGAACGCTGAGTCTGCGCCGACATCATTCTATGCACGTATAAAGCGACATAATCCATAAATAGAAGAGTAAACCACAACGTTGCACTCGGTCCGCAGGTTTTGCGCCGAGGAGTGGCGGTGCACAACACGAGGTGGCGCGCAGCATTGTGCGTTCAGTTCTCCAGCCACGCGTTGTGGCGCAGGTCCACAGTGGGTCGGACGCGGAAACCGTCGATATAGAGATGCCATGAGAGCGATTACAGCGCTCCCTCGCCTCACACCAATTCCTATTGTGCAACAAGACTCTCGCCTTTACTCCATTTCAGAGCTGGCGACACAACGTGAACAAAGCAGGGTAATGAAGGAATGCCGCAATGCTGAGGTAGGTAGCGCCACTTAAGTATCATTTCTCTGGACGACACTAATTACGCCGAAAGACGACCTTCTCCCGTGGTGGTGTACATGTATCGGTCGCCACAAACAAAACTACGAGGCTCCCCCGACATGAGCATCGAGTTACCCATAGTGAGACCGCTGTTCCTGATGGTCACATGTGTCGTACATATATAGATGCGACGGCTTCCTCCAGAGAAGGACGAGTATAGTCAGCGTGAGTCCATAATTCACGCCGCGATTGGACCTTCTCTTCCCTACGAGACAGCAAGGCCCGACCCGCTACTACTTGAATTGTAAGCCATACCCGATGCCGTCAAGGCAATTAGTACATTACCCAACATCAGGAGAGTGCAAATTTACACTAACTCTTTTAATGAAGTGAAACATTTTAGGCAAGTAACAAGAACCGTACAAATCTGTCAAGAGATTCACAGACTTCACAAGTCCTCACACCTTACTATTTAGGTGCGAGGTCAACGACATGACAGTGCGCTTCAACGACATGGCAGAGCAACTAGCTCGATCCCCTGCCCCATGTGAGACACATTTGTCCCTTCCGCTGGATCCCCAGGCTCTCCAAGAAACTTTGAAATCTAGTTTCTGACGGAACCCACGCGACTTGATTTCTTCGTGTGTCTGCTTTCTTCTCTTTAAAGGGGCACTAAAGGCAAATACTAAGTCAAGCTAAAGTAATAGATTAGTGCTCGAGAATCTCTAAGGGGCGAATATTATCGCGAACAGAGCTTTAATAATAGAGAAATCGAGGTAAATGCAGGACATGATTAGAGACTCCCCCGGGACATTCAAGCACTTTCCCGATGACGAAAGCACTCCTCAGTTAAATTCTGCCACTAGCACTCAACTACTCTTTGCAAAAAACATCCTCATATTGTATTATAATATGAAATAAACTGCTATTTGTCCAATTTCATTTCATGTTTAGAAAAAACAACTAATTGAAATTACCGTTGACAACGACACGGGCGGTCGAAGAGTTTCGTTTTCCGTCGAGTGTGCGCCGCCCACGCTTTCGCGTTTCAGTACTTTCCTGATCGCGTAGTGCTGCGCTGGTTTTGCTGGTTTGCGAAACTCGCACAAACTGCAAGTAGCAGAGAATTCAACTTCTATGTGATGTCGCGGGTGCCCGAACGGTCTACGCCAGTTGACCAAAAAGCTGCTGCAGCCGCGCGAATCCGCCGCTCTGTCTTGGCTCGGTGCCGCCGTCTGTCGGGCGCCGTTCTACACACCTTATATCACATTACATGGGAATGCGTTCAGAATCAACAATTCCTTCAAATAAAAGATCCGAGTGCGGAGCAGTGGGAGAGGGTGCTCTCCAGCAGCGACCCGAAAGTCCAGCATGGACTAGTAAGGCATGCTCGCCGAGTAGCCACCCTCAGCGGTGCCCTGGAATAGGGGCGTCGACCCTGCGCAGATGGGGAAGAACACCGTGAAGATGGCCAACCTCATCTGCCACCGCTAATTTCTACCCAATTAGAGCAAATAAAGTTTTTCCTCCTCCTCCTCCTCTACACACCGAAGGAAGAAAAGGTTGGTGATGGCGTATGCAACGTCACCATTTCCCCGGTTGGGTGGCGGGAGATTTGAATTTCGGAAAAGGTATTCGGACCCTTCAGATGCAATTTTCTCGTAGACTAAGTCTTTTCTTGAAAGGAAACAAGCATTGCGAGGTTTTTGGAAATGTATTTAGACAGTCCACGTCGACTTAGTGTTTGCCTTTAGTGTCCCTTTAACCTTACCCAGGCGCAGGAAGTATCTCTTCGGATGCTTCGGGCTGGAGTGGCCCTCACACCATGGGTCACCTGTGCTCTGAAATCGACAAATGGCGACCAAGGACAGTTGCCCAAGTGCTCGGCTTCTGTGACGACGACAGATGCTCGACAGCTGCTTTGCATGTGTTCTGGAATGCGGGCGACCATACTTACTAATTTAAGAGAAGCTGCACTTAAGTCGAATCTACCTGAAAACTACAACTGTTGGGTGATGGACAAGTTTGCAGAGACACTGCTGAAGTTCTTGCACGATGCGAAGTTTGACGCTTTTATTAAAATATTTTTTTGCTCCTTATGCCTTGCGGCAAATCCTCCCGAATTAAAATAAATAAATAAATAAATAAATAAATAAATAAATAAATAAATAAATAAATAAATAAATAAATAAATAACGAAAGAGCAAACTTGCCGCGCACTGCATTTGTGTGCACTTCTTGCAAACTACCATACATACGGATTGTAATACCCTGGTATGTTAAAATAGATTTAAGTAGGTGTTATCAGACTTCCTGGTTTTGGGGAGCCACCCCCCCCCCCCCCGCTTCCGTTCCCCACCGATGTACTTATCCACTGCCTCGCAATGACTGTGGTGATACGTGAATCTTTCTCGCGAACACTATAGAAATGCGGAAGTGCTGGTTTCAGTTGGTAAATTCTAACTCTAATGTAAATATCCAGCTAAGGGAGGATAGAGTTGGACTGTTTCCAGCCGCTCGTGTAACCCTAAAATACCGCTCGCCAATCCCTGCGTTCCGCAGAACTCGGTTTGCATACCTCTTAAATAGAACAAGAGATAAAGAAAGAAAAGTGCAATGTATTTTCTTCTTCGTTACGGCAAGAGACCCTAAAACAATTTTACCGGTTGTGTAGAAATGCAGTGAGTTGGCAGATCAGGTCCATCTGATCATCAAGAGACAGATCATCAAGCGTTATAACTAAAACGTGTTTTTATTATTGAGTTTTAAATATCTGCACCACTAGTGATCGCAGTGGCGGCGCTCCTCGCATTTTTAGCCGTCTCTGCCCACTATACGTATCCATCACGTAGATCGGGTCGGCGATGTCACTAGGACGAGCGATCCGATTGGCTCACTACTTGACGTCATCTGAAATGCTTGAATCGTGTCGCTACGTTAAGCTTATATTTAATAGCACGGGTATGCATAGGGATTTACGTGCGCTTAAAAATAAGTACACGAATGGTATACAAGTCGACTTTTCGTCAAACCAAGTCAATGGCTCAATTCCACTTCAGGATGCGGATGTCACATGAAACTAAGTGCAGCGGTGTCGTCTTCGGAGGGGGGGGGGCAGGAACATGAATTGTACCAGCGCTGTATTACGCTTGTCTTGCACTGCTGGTGTGTGCAGGGAGTAAACTGCAGTGACTGCACGCTGCAGGAGGCGCGAGCGCTGCTCAGCTATAGCACCACCCACAGCTGTGAAGTAAGACAGCGGCAACCGCAGGTTCTGCATCTGTCAGAGATGTAAGTTATGTGTATAATTTTGCCTAAAACGATAGAGGAAAGATATCTTAAGAAGCCGAGATCCAGGAAAAGGAAAGAGGAGAAAAATTTTGCGTAGGTAATTCAACCTGCCTTACAATGTGTCAGAACGTCCGTCCAGCGCCTGGTCCGTCAGAAAGCCACCGTCTTGAGTTGGACTTCAGCGTAGTTCTCTTTTCTTTCTTTATTGTCTTTTTTGCACAAATAAAATAGTATAATCAGAATTGAATCGTTCAAACAATGAGATTTTAGCCAAGCTTAGGCTGAGTACTAAAAGGGCTTCACGTTTGTGAGGTCATTCAAAGAAGCCAACAAATCTGGCTTGTCCACCTAGAGGTTGTATATATGCACTTCTCTGCGGTACATAGATTCAGGTGCACGTTAAAGAACCCAAGGCAGTCCAAATTTCCGGAGTCCCCCAGATGTGGCTCGCAATCAGATCGTGGTTGTGAGACGTAAAACCCAATATCTTTTTTTAGTGTAGCTAGGAGACTGTCTATAGCGTTCATAATTTTTGCCGCCTGGCGGCGCCACTAGCGTGCTTAAACCAGACAGTAGCAGTTGTACGGCTCGAGATAACTTGAGATTCCTTGAGATATAAGAACTATGTTCATAAGAGGTAATCTTAGGTACGACAATTATTGCGTTGATTTGATGTTTATGTCTCTCAAACGAAAGGGGAAGCCAAGGCAAAAGGCGGTAGGCCTGACTGGGCCTTGGCTCCCTGTTAAAGACAACTCTTTATCTTAGTTATCAGTTACGTAGTTATCTGTTACAAAGAACTCTTTTAACTGCGAGGAGAAACGGAAAGCGGGCGCTTGTGTGCGTCGTTTCCCCAATGCGTGTAAGTTTATGCGCTCGTGTCCCTTCTGAATGTGGATCGGAATGTAAAATGCGCGTTTCTTCCTCATTTGGTTTTCTTCTTCTCGAGCCTTAGTCCAAATTGTGCATTTTATATGTATGTTTCGGGCTTTACACGAGAGGGACCCTTACCCAATCAAATACGATATCATTTAACGAGTTGACTATGTCGCCAGAAGGGCGCAGAAAAGTCCCCCCCCGCCCCTCGAAGATGAAAAAAATCAAGTACTCGCAGAAATTAAATCGCCTGCAGTTCATTTCTCGTAATTACATTTCTGGGGCGGTTATTTGTGCAACTGTGGTTGTACCCGTGGATGAAGGCAATATGATCGTACCTTAGTTAAACCAGTTGCGTCCTGTAAACGCGAACTCAAATTTCCCGCAACTTCTTTGCGCAGTACATGTAGCGCCGCTCCACGTCAAAGGAACGAACCAAGACCTTGTCGGTGTTGCGATTAGCTATGTGGTGGCGCTAGCGCATGCCGCATCACCTCATTATTTCAGTGTCGCGGCAGTCCATACAATCGCTAAATTCGCAATCTACTATGCTGGCGACGAGTTTACACTAAAGAAAGCGTGAACACATCAAGCGAAACCTGCTCTATTTGCAGCAAGGAAAAAACGGTTAAAGCTACAATATACCCAATACAAGATGTAAGCGCCCCACTCCCGTTCCGACTCGGTGGCGCAACGGTAGCGCGTCTGACTCCAGATCAGAAGGTTGCGTGTTCGAATCACGTCCGGGTCACAGTTTTTTTCAAACTTTTTAGTTTCATATTGTTGTTGAGGTTTTAATCGTGGTCATGTATATTCTGTCTCGCCTTCTTGTGGGGCGCTATACAGAGCTAGCCATGGGCACAATGTTCTGAAGCGCGTTAAGGCGATGCTGATACCGTCAGGCGCTAAGACGTTCTTTTTTGAATTGCACTCCGGAACGCTGTCTGTCAAACCGTGGCTGGCTGAAAGAGGTTTCTTTGTTCCTTGGGGCACTCATTGTACAATTTGCAGGCAGGAGGAGACAATTGAACATGTTTTTCTGCGTTGTTGAGATGCCGTTTTCCTCTGGGATGTGCTCCAGCGCATAATCAAAAAGGATTTCCCCCTAGATGCGTATGGGATTCGCTACTTGCCAATAGAAAGTGATGATGGTACCCCATTCGATGTGATCATGCTTATGGCCCTGCATAGCATTTGGAAATGTAGAATTGCGGTAAGGCATGCTGATCTCGATGCAAGAGCGGCTCGCCAGTATTTCAAAGAAAGCATACGGAACTTTGTAGAGGAACAAAAGTTGCTGGAGTGCATCCCAGAGTGGTTGCCACGAGTGGAATTATTATTGGCGATAAGGGAATTTTAGCACAAGCGCAGCCGCACAAGTTCTGCGGTTGTTTTCAACATATTGTGAGTGTGCCTTTTGATTATTTGTGAATGTGTAATTTTTATCCGGGCCAACGACCGGCAATAAAGAAAAAAAAATTGCATTTTTAACCCGAGTTTTACACGTAAAAGGAGAATTCGTGTTTCTCTGCAACCGCTGCACCAAATTTGACCAGGTTTGTTGCATTTAAAGGGAAAACTTAAAATCCAATGACTGTTGGTTTGGAATATGTGACTTATTTTGTCAATCCTTTATTAAAAATTGGCACAAATTGATAATTTTCAGAAAACAACACTATCAAATTTACAACTCTGTAACTCAGCAACGAAAAATGATATCGCAATTCTGTGAATTGAATCTGATAGTACATCTAAATCGGACAAAATTGATATGTTACACATGAGTCTAAAAGAGTTCAGTAATATGGAAATAGAGTTCTTGCAGGACCCTTGTACACAACGTAACAAATTCACGTAAGATAAGAATTAACATATCGAATTTGTCCGCTTTGAATAATCTAATGGATGCCCTTTACAGAACCGCGATATATGTTCTTGATGAAGAGCTATTAATTTATAAACTTCGTGCATCTATATTTTTCGAACTTGCGAATTCTTTAATATTCATGTAACAAAATTCAGGCCCTAAATCGAAATTCCGCTTCCAAATGTCACTAGAATTAAAATTTTCATCTCAAATACAACAAATTTCATTAACATTGATCCAGGGGTTATCTCAAGAAAGCGTTTTTGCGTTTCACATGCATTTGAATAGGCCGCATCGGAGTTGGGCCCGAGCTAAAGCGTCCTCTTAATGTGGCTCGAAATAACGGTGGACTGGTTTTTTTTTTTTTTTGCAGTCTCTCATCAAAATGCGGCCGCTTCTAAAAGGGACCAAACACAGCCCATCGGGCTCAACAATACAGCCATATATTTCAAGAAACGTTTCTTTTAGCAAGAGCAGGCACATTTTCGCAATGTTTTTTTACCATTTAAATGTTGCTAAGCATAGCCACACTATAACTGCTTCTAAGGATAACCACAAGTAGCGGAATTCATCGCTACCTAACGACGATGGAAATGTGGTCGTATAGGGGTAAATACTCTGAGCCAAAAAAGGCTAAGCTGAAGCTTCGACCCAAGCGATTTCCTCATACAGTGTGTGTGCGCGTGCGCGTGTGTGTGCGTGTGTGTGTGTGCGTGTGTGTGTGTGTGTGTTTGTGTGTGTGTGTTGCGAGGTGAGGGGGGAGTAGGGGGCAGCCTAGAGCGCGCACCAGCTCAGGCCCCTCTATAATATACGCCCCTCTATAATATTCGTATTATCGGGCCCCTCACAAAAATCTCCTAGACAATTTGTTTAGGAAGTGTTGCCCCTACCAGGGATCCGTCGGAAATCTTAGTCATACAATAGAAGTTGTAAATTAAGGGTCCTTTCAGGGAGCGTTCCACTACACGAATTCCTAAAAAAGATTTAATATAGCAGACGAAATAGGCAAGACTTTATTCAAACATCACAGAATGTTTATGAGCGCGGACAAAAAGTCTTCAATAGGCTTGGCTGGGTCCGTGCCCCTACAAATGGCACACGGCGAGAAGAGCGCAGTCTAACTAAACAGGTTGCATAGTTGTACGTATGTCAGGAAACATAGAAAATATTTATTATTGTCTGGCGCAACACTTAAGACAAGCATATAGAGAATATAGAGGCAATGACAAATATCAGTTAAACGGAATATATTGTCACGTGGTAGTGACGTTAAATGACACAGTAGCAGTACTGTAAAAGACAAAACTAGCTTTTATTGGGCGAACCTGTGCCCACAAAACAGGCTACACTTAAAGCACAACGATAGCGGCGAACACAGTCGGCGATCGTCGAAAATCTGATCAGCGGGTAAAGCGCGTCGGCTTTTATACAGAGTCGTCGAACGTTCCAGACTAATCGTTCGGACCCGCGTACCTTCCCCAAAGTTCTACACCATTCGCGTCAGGTGATGAAATCAAATAACATAACGTTCGGCGACAACAGACTGCGGATAGAAGCATCGATAACTTTCCAGCAACTTCGGATGCATGCAAGCGCGTCCCGCGCTGTGCGATAAGATTTGTTAGGCGGCGAAACCTGGTCGCCCGATAAATATAAGTACACGTGTCAGTATAAAGGACAAGCTTACTAATGATGTTAGAATCCAGAAGTTGATATGGATTGTACGGAAAGCTCGCTTCAGTTTCACAATTGCAATGGTCCCACTGTAACTAAAAGCTTAAAATTAATTATTCTTCTTTAACATTAGTGACTAATTGCCAGGCAACAACTATAAACTCATTGTCGCCACCACTGACGGCATGTCGCCGAAGGAACCACTCTTTTATTTCAAAACGGCTATCTTTAAATATGGGTAACATCTTCGTAGAAACCGCTGTATATTATTGGTGAGCGTCTTCCTCGATCCAATAGTTCGTCACAAAGGCACTTATATCATATGCACAGACGTAAGAAAAACAACGCCTTTATTTCCAACATTTCGGCCAGGGTCTGACCTTGATCAGGGAATACACGTGGCAGTAATGCATGTTCCTTAAATACGTACATGGTGTAGCAATATACTAGAAAATAGACAAATACACGAACAACAGTTCTTCTGTAAGATGCTTTCATGTATGACAGATCAGTAATGTTAAGCGTGGTAAAGAACAGAAAAGTGCACCACAGGATCGTTGTGTCAACAACAGGTTCGTAACTAAGAGGTAACAAATGTTACAAAGCAAAAAATGCCGAACAAGAAATACAACAAAAAAAGTGTGACCAGAAGGTGAGTACACAGACTTGACAAAATCTGACCAAATGGTCTATTAAATCAGGTCGATATCTGTAACTGTTTAATTAGAAATGAGACAACTGCGCAAGCAGTTGGAAATAAAAACCCTAGCTCTTGTCTGCAAGGTGGCCTAGCCATAACTTAAAGCCAGTTACTCAGTCTATTAAATGATGACAGTGTTCCTCCTCTGCGCACTTACACGCCCTTAATACAGGTTTCCGATGGACACAGTTTATGGAAATGTGCATGCGCGCGCACTTTGGACAAATGGTAGGTTACAGTCTTTATACGTGACGTCTAAGGGATTTCATAAAGACCGGTAAAAAAATAACGTTACAGGAAAAAGCCACTTGTGCAGCTAAAGAGCTCGGCGCATGAGCTTTGCGCAAGGAAAAGAAAAGTGACATGATGTCGCCAACCCTACGTACATTTATTCTTCCCGTTTGGAACGAAGTCGCCGTTTCTCCTTTCCTTGCTTTCACTTCCTTGCAAAACCAATTGAACGGGCTTGGCGACGTACGTATTGACGTAGAAGTTTACGAAGAGGCAGAGAATGAGGAACGTCTGCACGTTACCCATCATGATCAAGTGCCTCGGAAAGCCGCAGTCGACGAAGAGCGGTATGGACATGTGTATCATGATAATAACGAACTGCGCAATCTGCAGTGTGGTCAGGTACTTCTTCCACCACAGGTATTTGCGGACGGTGGGACCGAACGTCGCGAGGAAGTAGTACGAGTACATGATGATGTGGACGAACACGTTCAGGCACATGCTGAAGGTCGGCTGGCCTTCAGGCGCGAACAGTGCGAAGAACCACGCGTTGGCGACCACGATCGTGTGGTGCAGCACGTGCAGGAGCGACACGTGGGCGAACTTCTTGCGCAGCACGAAGAACACGGTGTCCAGGAGGTCGCAGTAGCGCACCGCGATGTAGATCCAGCCCGTGCGGTAGTACTCGCGCATCTCGTCGGTCATGTGACCCGTGATGCCCTGGCACCAGAGGCTGTAGTGGCCACCCGGAAGGTAAGTGAACTTCAGCACCAGGTAGAGGAAGCGGATGCCCACGGATACCATGAGTAAGTTGTAGAAGCGCACGATGTTGATGATGCGGAAGGGCTCCCGGTTCTTCATCCAGCGAGGGCCGGCCACCTTGACGAAATACAGGTAAGACAGCAGCAGCGTAAACACGAAGATGGGGTTCGTCACCACCGGGTAGTCACGTGTTCGGGGATCGCCCAACTGGCGAAGCTGGTGGGACAGCGTGATTGGATTCAGGCTGAACTTCATAGCTCTTCGATGCCACCCTTGGGTGCCGTGTCAGTGTAGCTGTGCTGTGAAATAAAGAAGGGCGTGCGAATATAACTATGATCGAAAGAACAGAGAAGCCGAAGCTGAGTACAGCGTTTGTTTAATCGCTATAGGTCCCAATTGCACTTCAGGTTTCAAACCGACGCCAACTTTTCACATGCAAGTTTGGAAACAGCGTCATTAACGATACCGCGAGGAACTTTTCTCTAGAAAGGTAGGCTTATTCTGTGCCTTGTAATCTTTATTCTGCCTTGAGTACTCCTTCCGTTTTTATGGATGCCGTATGCACCGAGCGACATAGATGAAGAAATTTTCACAAGTTTTCCTCACTGACAGGAAATTAGGAGTATCGGGTTCAGTAGTCAGTGAATAGACCCGGTGAAGATATACCAAGGCACTTAAGGACTTAAATTTGTACTAAAGCTTGGCAGAGCGGGCTGCCACGAGAGCTCGGCACGTCAGTGAAATATGAAGTTCGGGTGGAGGCCACTTCGTAAAAAAAAAAAAAGAAGCCTTATTGAGATTATTTACGGTGTTAATTTACAGGTATATTTAAATGATTGTAATACAGTTCGCAAGTGGAGGTCGGTAAACTGAGGAATTTATAAATGAGAAACAATTGATTTAAGTTATCTGGTGCACCATGACAAAGACAGTAATGAAAAAAAACGGGGGGGGGGGACGGCGCTTACACAGGTGGACATAGCGTTGAATTTGTTGATCGAGGGAACTGTGGTACAACACCGTACATTGTTTTAAATGGATGGAGACATGATGCGAATGCGGAAACAATATATACTGCTTTCACTAAATCGAGACAGAAAATTCGCATTTAGGCTGTCTAAAAGTGACGGGTTCATACCTATTGAATAACACTTATCGAAAGGTTATCTGTCCCATGCCTTAGCTCAGGAACTAGTCCCCATCTCAGCTTCCCCTGAAGCAAACGGATTCGGAAGAGCCTTTGCTTCCTTCGCACTGTCGCCTGCTACATTTATTTGGTGCGGGCTGAGGCTTTTATTTTTATTAACTTACATGCCTCAAAATAAATAAAAAAATATCCCCTTTGAGACACCACTAGGTGCTTTTATTCCTCACGCATTCGAAATAAACTAATATGCAAGCATTTCAAATCGTGAATTCTCGAATTCACCACCAAAAAATATTCAATCAGTATTTGAAATTTCGAATATTCGCACGATTTTATAGAGATTGAGTGGGATTGGGTGACGCTATAAAAATAAGTGATTGCTATTAAGAGGAAGCTTTAGCTCGGGCCGAACTCTGATGCCGTCTATTCAAATACACGTAAAACGCAGAAACGCTTTTCTGAGATAACCACGGGGCTGATTTTAATGAAGTGTGTTGCATTTGAGAGAAAATGTTCAATTGTAGTGACTGTTGCAAGTGGAATTTTCATTTATACTCCGAATATTTTAATAGGAACGTTGAAAAATTGCTAAGTTTGAAAAAAAAAATGGAAGCATGAAGTTTACAATTTCGTAGCTCTGCACTAAGAATAGATATCGCAGTTCTGTAAACTGCATCCATTAGAGTATCCAAAGCGGACAAACTTGATTTATCAATTCATATCTTACATGAAATTGTTACATTGTTTGCAAGGCTGTCGCAAAAATCATACTCGCATATTAGTGGTCTATTTAAGAGCCAGGTAAATGTATAGATTTGGTCCGCTTTAGATGTACTACTAAATACAATTTACAAAATCGTGATACAGTTTATCATTGCTGAGTTACAGAGTTGTAAACTTCAGTCTCGTTTTCTGAAAACTTGCGATTTGCAACAACACTGATAAAAAATTGACGGCCTAAATGAATCATTCGTTACAACAGATGCTAGATTCTAACTTCTTCTTTTCAATGCAACAAACATAATCAAATTTGGTGCAGTGGTTGTGAGAAAAACGATTTCTCCTTTGCAATGTATTTAGATAGGAGCCCCCACCGCTCATTTGAATTGCACTGGTTCTCTCTTCCGGATCCCGTACCCAAGATTGTACCTATGCTATGCGGCTGCAACAAGCATTCTTAAACTTCGAATATCGAATTCGCAAATCGAATGCCAAAATCAATTCTATTCTCTTTCAGAACCTTGAACATTCGCAGAATACTACGATTACGTGCATGCGTTCCCATCCACAACCGCTTCACATTTTCGAGAAGGCTGCAGACAATCTGTCCTCTCACCGAAGTAGGGAAATTATTTTGCTGACTGAATTCAAATCAACTAGAGCTCGTCACATGGACACCCACTCATGATGTCTTACGTCGATTTCGCAATCAGTTAGCTCAAAACAACGTAAGCGTAAGTCAGTTATCTAACGTAGGCGTACTCACCTCCAGACAAGGAGTACCGCTGCGTCACGCTTCGCATCCGATTCTGCGCACGTGCAACACACATTCAGCGGCACGGAGTTGAGAGAATCCTCTCACGCGGCTTATTAGGAGCCAGAAGCCGATTATAGCACACGCTTACATCACAATGGAGCCTAATGACCCTTATTCATTGCCTCCAAAGGCTGGTTTTTTATTCGCCCACTAGTACACTTATTTCTTCTTGTTTTATCATCTTACACTTGACGTTGAACACCGACATTATTCGCCGGGCTATAACATGCCTTTCGTGACTCTAGCTCCTGACTGTTTACCGGCTATGCCGACGGGTGCCTCATTGTAGTGCCTTATGTTGATGTGCGTCGACTCCACTCCTCCCTTTCCATTTTTTTTTATTCGCTTACCTGGTCGGCTTGATTACGGTTATATTCGAGCCGGGAAATGAGCGCGCACCTCCATGGCCGAGCACTTCCGCACATAACGACATTGTTTCCAGCTCTCAAGTGCTGCTGGCCCTGACCGCTTTCCTCAGGCGCCGAGACACGACAAACGACGCGGAGGCGAATCAGGAAAGGGAACGCGATGCTTATGTTTGAATGCAGAGTGATAGTTGGCTTACCAAACGTGAATTTATAGTTTGTCGTTTTCGGCTGAGTGGCTTGGAAAGTTATTTTCAGTGGCTATTCGCTGTTCTTACGGCTCGATCGAGCTTCTGGTGGCGAATTCGTAAGTGGTGTTCTCACCTTTGAACCAACCGCCTTCGCTAATGATATTGATTTATTTGATGATATCGAAAATGCTGGCAACATCTGTCGACTGTTTTTCCACAACATCTGACTGTGTCAAGAATGTGCGGAAATGTCACGACGAACTGAGCAAGCAAACCGCATACACAAAATTAGAGGTGCTTGTAGCGTTAACGCGCTTGAATAGATTAGCATTGTAGTAGTAGCGGCGATGCACTTGAAACATATTGTACCGAGCTACTCAGGCAACAAGGACGGAATTGCACGAAACACAATGTAGTATGCAATGTTACGTATCCATCACCAAAGTAAGACCCTTAATCCCTTAAGCACTGGAACAATGAATACAGAAATGGTTAACAAATAAAAGTTAGACATAGTGGGGCAAGTACGTATAAATGAATAAATCAACAATAAATGAGAACATAGATATAAGAAAATAAAATTAATGCGGGCGTCAGTAACCAGATGCCACGCCGCTGTGCTTTGAGAAACTTTCAGAAAAGTCTTTCAGAGCTGCCGCTCACGCTTGTGGATCATTGCGCGATCTGAACACTTTTTCAACAGCAAAATTGCGATTATCAATGCCATTCAGCGTTACTGTAAAAGCAGTCATTTGTATTTGATAAAGAGGGCAATTGTAAAAAAAAAACAAAAAAACCCCCCCGGAGAATCAAGTTCAGCGCTCTGTAGGCGCCCACATCTACAGCAAGACAGTGTTAAATGACGTATCCGACAAAGAAAGCAGCTTGTGTAGGAAACGTCCAGTCGAAGTCGGCGTAGCAAATATGTCCGATATCACGTGTAATGTTTTTGTTTTTGTTTTGTTTTTAGCTGGTATTTTGGGAGCGCGGGTTCTTCGGCAGACAAACCTCCCATACTGTCGCAGCCAATAAACATCAAAATCACGATCGATTAGCTTGAGTACATAATCTCATGAATAGTTCTAGAGCAAGAACTAGTTTTGTGAATAAGTGCATCAATTTTCTGGTTCCAAAAATGTTAATTCCTCCTCAATGTTTCTTTCGCGAGATGAATTTACCGAATGCACTAGGCTGGTGCACACAATATAATACGCTTAACTCCTTTCGAAAACAAGAAAGCGCATCCTAGAAGTTATTATTAACTTGACTCCTTGGTGTTGTAGTTAACCATATAATAGCGAGTTTCCGTTTTTCCTCAACGTTTCTTTAGCTTCCCTACATAGTGAATTTTCCTACTTGGTCTATTTGCAGTCTTCCTAACGACAGTCATAAACAAGCCTATTCATTTCATTCTCTATGTGGTCTGTGAGTCTCTAAATTACTGTATTTGAATGCTACATTAAGTGAACAAAAAGCATTAGTCTCCAAGTCCACTTACAGGCTTCACAGAAAGACGTTTACGGGTCTCGCACACAGCGTCTGACTAAACTTAATCACGTGAGGCGCGCGCTCCAGTGGCGGTAGAAAGCGCATGCACCGACTGATACGAAGTTGCTTTGTTTACCAACTTGCACACTAATACTGTGGCATGTATTGCGTTCGGATATATCTGGATGGTGAGATTAGGAATACGCCCACCGTGGTGGGTTAGTGGCGTGGCCTCCGAGAAAGCGCGTGCTGGCAGGTTTACCCCGCTGACGCGCCCAATCTCGTAGGCCGTGTTAGTGGCTAAGGCTTTGCGCTGCTAAGCACGAGGCCGAGGGATCAAATCCCGGCCGCGGCGGCCAAGTTTCGATGGGTGTGATATGAAGAGCCGCCCCGCGTATCGTGTATTGGGCACACGTTAAAAAACCCGAGGTGGTCAAAATTAACCCGGAGTTCCCCACTACGGCGCGTGCTTCATAATAAGAAGGTGATTGTGGCACGTAAAACCGCAGAATTGAATTAACTTTAAATTACCAATAGAATATTCCGCGAATACTTATCCCGACACTCGATATGTTTTTCCACTTTTCCAGTACTGTGATAGCTGGAGCTTGGCATTATGTTTAGAAGATTTAGAAGAAATAAATGTATATCTGTGTTTGTATATGAACGGCGAAAGAGCTTGCCAGCTGCAGAAGAATTTTCCTTCGTAAAACGCGCGTCAGGGCTTCTCTGCGAGAAGGGATTGTACGCATACCCTGTTCGGGTGCACGTGCGGAATGCGAACTTACCGGAAATGACAGCTAAGCGAGTTCGTGTAAATCGGTGGGTTCAAAACAGCGCGAATGTTGGGACATGGACAGAGACAAGGACTGAAGGACGCAAGAAGTACGGACTGCTCAGTCCTCTCTTGTGTCGCTGTCTTAACATTTGTGTTCTTCCCCCGCGAAGTTTTGAACATTAGTTGGTCTCGCCACACACAGGGAAACGATAATGCTTTAATAATCCCCGGAATACTAAGGGAACAATGGCACCAAACATGGCAAAGTGAAGCAGATAAAATGATGCTGCCAGGACACTTACACTCAAACTCCAGCAATCTGCGAAGCGCAGATTGCCATAATTTAAGGATGAGAAACACAAGGGCTTGATTACAACATTTAAGCAAGCTGCAGTGGCAAGGGAGCAGGAGTTCGTGGCATATACCGAACGAAGTAACTTGTTTGTTTGCATGTTTTGCAGATGGCTATTTTCTTTAAGCGAGAAGAGGGAAATATTTAACTTGAGAAAATGCAATTGTGTCTAGCCGCCTGAGATAAACGTCTTCTAGCTTGCTACTCTCTTCAGAAGGAAGGCGAAAAGGAGAATAAAAGTCATGGTGAACCAACCTTAGGCTGATCCCTTTGTGAGCGGCAGTTTGTGTATTATGACAAGCAGCTCAGCCACCTCTATGATAAAGCGTTACGCTTGGCCAACATTAGAACATGTTAAATCCCAAGACACGACGCGTTCGACTTTGCGGAAGCTCCCCACAGTGCTACACTGTACGACGAAGGACGTGCAAAAAACTTCTTGTTGCAACTAAGGAAATGGCTCGTGCCCACTACGGGTGATTGGCCAAGGAGCAGCCTGTTTTACAAGTGCTCTTATTACGATTGCATGCGAAATAAAAATTAGCATCTCAGAGCGTAATCTCAGGTTCAGAAGCGTCCCCTACCTGCTTTCTTCATCGTCGTCTAAAAAATGAACACGCTCACTTTATAGTGAAGCTGTTAAGCGCCAGTTCCCCCAGGATCGTGTCCGTGTGTAGACGCAAAATTTCCCATACGTGGGCCGATCCCAAAGATAGTGCAATACCGGGCCGACCCGGGGAGGAGGTGCACTTCGCCATTAAGGGGCCCATATACAAAGCTTCGCTGGTCATTCTTCTTCACATTGGGAGGGCACTGAATTTTGTTTTATAAGTAATATGTTGCCATGTGACAAGCCTAACACGAAGCGTCTCAGATGGTGGCATTCACGAGTCTATTCGTGCATAATCAGTGTGCACACGTCATATCAGATGGGGAGCTATCGCGGTTTTCGTGACGTCGCGTCACAGAGCGGCGACATAAGGGTGGTCCAAAAATGTTTTTGACCAATCGCGGAGGGCTGATTGCAGAGTTGGAATAGAAAAGTTCGGAATAACTTTACGTTATTGCGCCCCTGAACCCTTTCTTACGGAACAGACAGACAGACAAAGAACTTTAATAGCAAGGTCCTGAGACGCTTTGCCCTAGGGCAGAGCTGCGGGCCGCTCCCACGGAAGAAACTGATGAAATATCGGCAACGTATGCGGGACACCGAAACACCTAATAAACACCACGTTATTATAAGCCCAACTTAGGAAATTGGCGACCTGACAGAAAATACGAAGAACTGAGGTTACTTTCTGTCATTTGAGGGTAATAATAACCATCATCATCATCATAATCATCACCACCATCATCATACCACCACCACCATCGTGATCATCATCAGCCTGGTTACATCCACTGCAGGGCAAAGGCCTCTCCCATACTTCTCCAACAACCCCGGTCATGTACTAGTTGTGGCCATGTCGTCCCTGCAAACTTCTTAATCTCATCCGCCCACCTAACTTTCTGCCGCCCTCGGCTACGCTTCCCTTCCCTTGGAATCCAGTCCGTAACTCTTAATGACCATCGGTTATCTTCCCTCCTCATTACATGTCCTGTCCATGCCCATTTCTTTTTCTTGATTTCAGCTAATATGTCATCAACTCGCGTTTGTTCCCTCACACAATCTGCTCTTTTCTTATCCCTTAACGTTACACCTATCATTCTTCTTTCCATAGCTCGTTGCGTCGTCCTCAATTTAAGTAGAGCCCTTTTCGTAAGACTCCAGGTTTCTGAGCCGTAAGTGAGTACTGGTAAGACACAGCTATTATACGCTTTTCTCTTGAGGGATAATGACAACCTGCTGTTCATGATCTGAGAATGCCTGCGAAACGCACCCCAGCCCATTCTTATTCTTCTGATTATTTCCGTCTCATGATCCGGATGCGCCGTTACAACCTGCCCTAAGTAGATGTATTCCCTTACCACTTCCAGTGCCTCACTACCTATTGTAAATTGCTGTTCTCTTCCCAGACCGTTAAACATTACTTTAGTTTTCTGCAGATTAATTTTTAGACCCACTTTTCTGCTTTGCCTCTCCAGGTCAGTGAGCATGCATTGCAACTGGTCCCCTAAGTTACTAAGCAAGACAATATCATCAGCGAATCGCAAGTTACTAAGGTATTCTCCATTAACTTTTATCCCCAATTCTTCCCAATCCAGGTCTCTGAATACCTCCTGTAAACATTCTGTGAATAGCATTGGAGAGATTGTATCTCTCTGCCTGACGCCTTTCTTTCATCTGAGAATAGGTCACTGTTATACACTCGTACCTGTTGACCTCTGAAAATCCTCCTATTACTGGTAAATGTGGCGAGACACTGACGGTCATTCATGTCTTAGTGCAGTGTCGGTGAGTAGAAGAGCAAAGAAAAGAATACTGCCCTATTGAATTCAGAAAACACATTCTGCTCCACCCGGCAATGTTTCTTCGCACATAACACTTTTTTGACTGTAAGTGAGTTTTAAGGTTTTTCAAGGTGTTAGTATACTGCTAGTTATCAGCCCCCTAGACCCGTAGCACATCCTGCTACGTCAGCATGACGTTAATCGTCATGCTGACGCTAATGCCAAGCAGGACTCTGCTGCCGCGAAAGGATTTTACTGTGTCGCGTGTGGTTGGGCATCACATTTAAATATTCCTTTTCATTCCTAATAGCAATGACCAATAGCACGACGGGTAATTTGTGTGGGTACGATGAGACTCTAGAGGACCTTCTGTGTCATTGCACGTCCTTTGCCGCTCAACGATGTACTCTACAAGCTAAACTCAGCCAATTAGATAATAGAGTGCGCCCAGAGAAAAAAAAATCCTGGGAGCCTATGCGTTCTTGCATGCCAAAGGACACAAAGGCCCCTCTGCTCTTATTGAAGGCTACTGGATTTTACAAACACTTGTGACAGTGGACATCCCTCTGTGACTGGCTCTGTGAATGACTGAGTCTTTGTTTTTCTTCTCTCTCCTTCTTGTCTATTCTTCCCGTTTTCTAGCTCCTTCCCAACAGTAGGGTAGCCAACCGGGCACGTCCTTGGTTAACCACCCTACCGTTCCCTTTTCGTTTTTTTTTTGTCTCTCAACGTCTCAGACATGACTACCTCTATGGCGGCAGGACTTGCAGCTCTCCGTGCCGCTATTGACTACGTCACCGATGAGTCGGCACCGAAATGCGTCATAATTTGTGACTTTAAGCCAGCTCTTTATACTATCAAGTATCACATTTTCAGCGTAATCCTGCAACTGCAGGAACAACACCAACAAGAACAACAATGCTCAGTGTGAAGAGTCGTGGGGCTGCTTCGTCAAAGTGTGCAAGTGCTGGAGGCGTTTGTAGGCGTTGCCGCAGCTCATTAAATGCCATTTTCTGTGCATCGCCCCACAGGAATGCCACGTCGTCTCTCGTGAGGTAAGTGAATGGTGACGCAATGCGTGCAAAATCTGAGATAAAACCGACGATAATGCGCGTAGAGGCCCAGAAAGCGCCAGACCGCTTGTTTATCGGACGGTACGGTGAAGTGTGCGACGGCGGCACTTTTTTCAGGATTGGGACGAACACCAGAATAACTGACGACGTAACTAAGAAACTATCGTTTCCCAAAACAATATTGGCATTTTCTGGCTTCAGCGTGAGAACCACCGACTGGATGGCTTGCAGGAGGAGGAGGAGTCGATTTTAATGAAGAGAAAGGAGGAGAGGTCGGCCTGGAGAGCGTGTCTCTAGCCTGCTACTCCTCACTGGGGAATGGGGAAGTGGGAAATACAGGGAAAGGTAGGTGGCGGATGATTATGATATGGTACAATGAGATACTATATACACGTTGTCCAATATGGCTTGCAGAACCACTTTGGGTCGTTGCAGGCGCTCGTCAAATGTAGCAGAAAACACAATGACGTCGTCGAGACCAAGCAGATTTTGCAGTTCAGAACCGAAAGCACAGTATCCATGAGCATTTGAAAAGTAGCTGGCGGGGAGCACAGACCGAAGGGCAAAACTTTAAATTCGTATAGCCCATCTGGTGTCACAAAAGCGGCTTTCTCACGGTCTCTCGGGCGCACCCCGATTTGCCAATATCCACTTTTCAAGTCCATTGAGGAGAAATGACGAAAGTATCGAAGCCGGTCGAGGGAATCATCTATGTAAGTGGGAGACAGATAAACAGAAAAAATAGACAGACAGAAACAGACAAACAGTAAATTACAGTAAATTACAGGCCAGAACCGAAAGCAGGGGCTCTTGGACGGCTGAATCACGCCGTCTTAGAGCACTTTATAAAGTTACATGCTCCTGTATCGCTTAACGTTCTTTTAAGGCCACGCGATAAGGGTTCTGGCAGGTTGATCTGGCCGTATCTTCAAAGATTATTCGGCTTTTGGATAAGGCCGTGTGACCGACTCCTAATGTTAACGCAATGCCGTCCGGGAACAGGGCTAGTAACGCGAGCAGTTCTTGTCACTCTCCCAGCGGCAAGGTGGAGCTGACGTCAAGAAAAGGAGTCGGATATTGTGCAGATGCTTCTTTGAGCATTGACAAGCAGCCTTGAACATCTGCAACACCGTCGAAATAGGCCACAGTCGTGCCCCTTGGAAGGTGCCGACGCTCTGTGCTGAAATTTGCCAGCAACAAATCCGTGTGTCCGTTTACGAAGCTGACAATGCCACGTGCGCCGGAAACACCGTGAATAAATAACAGCGGGGTTATTTTGCCTCGAACTACTTTCTCGTCGAACGGCACGTCGCATGTCATAGAAACAAGGGCACACAACCGAGGCTGGTGACAACGTCGGCAGCACTCGGAAGTGCTGAGTTGCGTGGTTGTTCAAAGCAATGAACAGAATCAGAGTTATGGTAACATGTTGCGATTACCGCCATAAATTGCCTGATTCGTCAAGACTGGTTTTCTCACAAAATTTTCTAAAAAAGTTTAACCCGAGCCGAGTCCACTTACTTGTCTGAGAAGTGCTGGTTCGGCGGTTACATCCCTCCCCAAGCATAAATTCGTCCCCGACGAGCTTTCGACTGTTAACGCCATGAATAAACGAATATGTGACGATTGATTTTAGTGAAAAAATTGTAATCCAATTAAGATGTCGCCGCGGCTGGGTTCACTAAATTCTCTGGAAAGCTCTGGCTTGGCACATACACCATTATCCATGATAGTACTACAGCTCTCGTCGACTGACACCATGAATAAATGGATACATCAAGCTTGCCCTTCGCTGAGAAAATGGTAAGCCTATAGCCCATGTTAATGTAGCCGCCAGCTGGGTAAACTTTGAAAAGCGCTCGTCTGGCAGATGCATGACTTCCCATGCTAAAGCAGCAGATGTCGCTTCACACCATGAAAGAAGCGGATATGTAAAGATTGATCCTCGCCCCCCCCCCCCCCCCAAAAAAAAAGAAGAAAGGTAAGTCTATAGCCAACGAAAATGTAGCCGCAGCAAGGTCCATTCACCTCTCTGGAACGCTGTGGTTTTGCGGATACATCACTTCCCATGCTAATGCACGAGCTGTCGTCGGTTAATGGCGTGAATAAAAGATATGTGAACATTGATTTTCGCTGAAAGAAATGGGAGACCGCAGGGAGATGCCTTCGTCCTGCAGTGGACATCAAATGGGCTGATGATGATGAAAAATGGTAAGTCTATAGCATACGAAAACGTAATCGACAGCTGGGTTCATTCACTTCTTTGAGAAGTGCTGGTATCGCGCATACGTCACACTCCTTGCTAAAGCAGAAGCTATCGTCGATTCACACCATGAAACAACGGATATACGAAGACTGTATGCTCTTCGCCGAAAAAAAAAAGGTAAGCTTATTTATTTATTTATTTTATTTATTTATTTATTTGATACCTGCTTCGCATTTGCTGGCATTACAGCAGGGGGATACATAAAAATAAGCATCATATTTGATACCAATAAAGAAACTAATTACACAAAGCGCGGTAAAAAGCATCATTTGACACATTGGATACAATCATAGGCGGAAGATTATTCCACTCTCTTATACATCTAACAAAGAATGAATAGCGGAAGACGTCACCTTTAAAGGAAAATTCTTTTATTTTGAGACTGTGGTCCCTTCTTTGGGATATATAGGACGGCTCTTGAATGTACTTCTCCTTATTGATTCCAGTTTTAGAATGGTAGATATTATGGAAAAATTTCAACCTGAGGTTTCGTCTACGATCTTTCAATTCTTCCCATTTAAGTTTACGTTTGCTTTCGCTCATGCTAAGGTGACGATCCCAATTACCTAGAACGAATCGCACTGCCCTATTCTGTATTTTTTCAAGCGTATCGGCCAGCTCTTTGGTATACGGATCCCAGCAAACGCATGCGTACTCCAGCAATGAGCGCACATGAGTGAAATACAGTTGTTCTTTTAAATTCAATGGAAGTTCGCTGAAATTTCGTCTTAAGAAACCCAAAACACGTGCAGCCTTTACTTTGATGTGGTGAACGTGCTTAGCCCACCTCAAATCACTCGTTAAATAAACTCCTAGATATTTATATTCCCTGGCCGTGCTTAAAGTAGCGCTATTTATGGTATACGTATTCAACTGGTATGAACGCTTCCTCGTAAAGGTGACGTGAACACACTTTTTAACATTCAACGACATTTCTGAATGGGCACACCAGGATGATATAACATTCAAATCATGCTGCAGGTATTCTGAATCACGTTCATTCTCTATAATCCTGTAAACTACACAGTCATCCGCGAACATTCTGAACGAAGATTTGAGGCCAATAGTAATATCATTTATATACATCAGAAACATAGCCAACGAAAATGTAGTCGCAGTCTGGTCCACTCACATCCTTGGAAGGCGCTGGTTTTGCGCATACATCACTCCCCATGCTAACGCACCAGCTCTCGTCGACTAACTGCATGATTAAACATTCCCGTGAAAATTGATTTTTGCTGAAAAAATGGTAGGCTTAAATCCCACGAAAATTTCGCCTCTAGGTGGGCCCCCTCACCTATTTATAAAGCGTTGGTTTTGCCCATACGTCGCTCCCCATGCCAATGCACGAGCTCACGTCGATTAATGGCAGGAATAAACAGATTCAATTAACATAGGTCGAATCATTTCTCTTTCAAGCACTGGTTCTTCGCCGACATCACTCCCCACGCACGTTCTGATGCTGAGTAACGCGTTAAATAAACGAATAGGCTCGCAATAATTTTCTCGGAAACATGAAAAAGAACGGTAAGCACATGGAAATATTGTTTCGGCCAGGTCAAATAATTTCTTTCAAAAGCATTAGTTCATCGCAGACATAACTCCCCACTCACGTGCTTACGCCACATAACGCGTTAAATACACGAATAAGCTAGGAAATATTTTCTCGGAAAAATGGAAAAACGGTAAGCCTATAGCCCATGGAAATATTGTTTCGGACAGGTCGAATTATTTCTCTCTAAAGCGCTAGTTCATCGCAGACATCACTGCGCACGTACGCCCTTACGCCGATTAACGCGTTAAATACACGAATAAGCTCAGGAATATTTTCTCGAAAAAATGAAAAAAACGGTAAGCCTATAGCCCATGGAAATACTGTTTCGGCCAGGTCGAATAATTTCTCTCTAAAGCGCTAGTTCATCGCAGACATCACTCCGCACGTACGCCCTTACGCCGATTAACGCGTTAAATACACAAATGAGCTCGGAAATATTTTCTCGGAAAAATGGAAAAACGGTAAGCCTATAGCCCATGGAAATACTGTTTCGGACAGGTCGAATAATTTCTCTCAAAAGCGCTAGTTCATCGCAGACATCACTCCACACGTACGCCCTTACGCCGATTAACGCGTTAAATACACGAATAAGCTCAGGAATATTTTCTCGAAAAAATGATAAAACGGTAAGCCTATAGCCCATGGAATTATTGTTTCGGCCAGGTCGAATAATTTCTCTCTAAAGCGCTAGTTCATCGCAGACATCACTGCGCACGTACGCCCTTACGCCGATTAACGCGTTAAATACACGAATAAGCTCAGGAATATTTTCTCGAAAAAATGAAAAAACGGTAAGCCTATAGCCCATGGAAATATTGTTTCGGCCAGGTCGAATTATTTCTCTCTAAAGCGCTAGTTCATCGCAGACATCACTCCGCGCGTACGCCCTTTCGCCGATTAACGCGTTAAATACACAAATGAGCTCGGAAATATTTTCTCGGAAAAATGGAAAAACGATAAACCTATAGCCCATGGAAATATTGTTTCGGCCAGGTCGAATTATTTCTCTCTAAAGCGCTAGTTCATCGCAGACATCACTGCGCACGTACGCCCTTACGCCGATTAACGCGTTAAATACACGAATAAGCTCAGGAATATTTTCTCGAAAAAATGAAAAAACGGTAAGCCCATGGTAAGCCCATGGAAATACTGTTTCGGCCAGGTCGAATAATTTCTCTCTAAAGCGCTAGTTCATCGCAGACATCACTCCGCACGTACGCCCTTACGCCGATTAACGCGTTAAATACACGAATAAGCTCAGGAATATTTTCTCGAAAAAATGAAAAAACGGTAAGCCTATAGCCCATGGAAATACTGTTTCGGCCAGGTCGAATAATTTCTCTCTAAAGCGCTAGTTCATCGCAGACATCACTCCGCACGTACGCCCTTACGCCGATTAACGCGTTAAATACACAAATGAGCTCGGAAATATTTTCTCGGAAAAATGGAAAAACGGTAAGCCTATAGCCCATGGAAATACTGTTTCGGCCAGGTCGAATAATTTCTCTCAAAAGCGCTAGTTCATCGCAGACATCACTCCGCACGTACGCCCTTACGCCGATTAACGCGTTAAATACACGAATAAGCTCAGGAATATTTTCTCGAAAAAATGAAAAAACGGTAAGCCTATAGCCCATGGAAATACTGTTTCGGCCAGGTCGAATAATTTCTCTCTAAAGCGCTAGTTCATCGCAGACATCACTCCGCACGTACGCCCTTACGCCGATTAACGCGTTAAATACACAAATGAGCTCAGAAATATTTTCTCGGAAAAATGAAAAAACGGTAAGCCTATAGCCTATGGAAATATTGTTTCTGACAGGAAGAATAATTTCTCTCAAAAGCGCTAGTTCATCGCAGACATCACTCCGCACGTACGCCCTTACGCCGATTAACGCGTTAAATACACAAATGAGCTCAGGAATATTTTCTCGAAAAAATGAAAAAACGGAAAGCCCATGGAAATACTGTTTCGGCCAGGTCGAATAATTTCTCTCAAAAGCGCTAGTTCATCGCAGACATCACTCCGCACGTACGCCCTTACGCCGATTAACGTGTTAAATACACGAATAAGCTCAGAAATATTTTCTCGGAAAAATGAAAAAACGGTAAGCCTATGGAAATATTGTTTCGGCCAGGTCGAATAATTTCTCTCCACAGCGCTAGTTCATCGCACACATCACTCCGCACGTACGCCCTTACGCCGATTAACGCGTTAAATACACGAATAAGCTCGGAAATATTTTCTCGGAAAAATGACAAAACGGTAAGCCTATAGCCCATGGAAATATTGTTTCGGCCAGGTCGAATAATTTCTCTCTAAAGCGCTAGTTCATCGCAGACATCACTCCGCACGTACGCCCTTACGCCGATTAACGCGTTAAATACACAAATGAGCTCGGAAATATTTTCTCGGAAAAATGAAAAAACGGTAAGCCTATAGCCCATGGAAATATTGTTTCGGCCAGGTCGAATTATTTCTCTCTAAAGCGCTAGTTCATCGCAGACATCACTCCGCACGTACGCCCTTACGCCGATTAACGCGTTAAATACACGAATAAGCTCAGAAATATTTTCTCGGAAAAATGAAAAAACGGTAAGCCTATAGCCCATGGAAATACTGTTTCGGCCAGGTCGAATAATTTCTCTCTAAAGCGCTAGTTCATCGCAGACATCACTCCGCACGTACGCCCTTACGCCGATTAACGCGTTAAATACAAAAATAGCTCGGAAATATTTTCTCGGAAAAATGGAAAAACGGTAAGCCTATAGCCCATGGAAATACTGTTTCGGCCAGGTCGAATAATTTCTCTCAAAAGCGCTAGTTCATCGCAGACATCACTCCGCACGTACGCCCTTACGCCGATTAACGCTTTAAATACACGAATAAGCTCAGGAATATTTTCTCGAAAAAATGAAAAAACGGTAAGCCCATGGAAATACTGTTTCGGCCAGGTCGAATAATTTCTCTCTAAAGCGCTAGTTCATCGCAGACACCACTCCGCACGTACGCCCTTACGCCGATTAACGCGTTAAATACACAAATGAGCTCGGAAATATTTTCTCGGAAAAATGAAAAAACGGTAAGCCTATAGCCCATGGAAATACTGTTTCGGCCAGGTCGAATAATTTCTCTCAAAAGCGCTAGTTCATCGCAGACATCACTCCGCACGTACGCCCTTACGCCGATTAATGCGTTAAATACACAAATGAGCTGAGAAATATTTTCTCGGAAAAATGAAAAAAACGGTAAGCCTGTAGCCCATGGAAATATTGTTTCGGACAGGTCGAATAATTTCTCTCAAAAGCGCTAGTTCATCGCAGACATCACCCCGCACGTACACCCTTACGCCGATTAACGCGTTAAATACACGAATAGGCTCAGAAATATTTTCTCGAAAAAAATGAAAAAACGGTAAGCCTATAGCCCATGGAAATATTGTTTCGGCCAGGTCGAATAATTTCTATCAAAAGCGCTAGTTCATCGCAGACATCACTCCGCACGTACGCCCTTACGCCGACTAACGCGTTAAATACACGAATAAGCTCAGAAATATTTTCTCGGAAAAATGAAAAAACGGTAAGCCTTAGCCCATGGAAATACTGTTTCGGCCAGGTCGAATAATTTCTCTCTAAAGCGCTAGTTCATCGCATATATCACTCCGCACGTACGCCCTTACGCCGATTAACGCGTTAAATACACAAATGAGCTCGGAAATATTTTCTCGGAAAAATGAAAAAATGGTAAGCCTATAGCCCATGGAAATACTGTTTCGGCCAGGTCGAATAATTTCTCTCAAAAGCGCTAGTTCATCGCAGACATCACCCCGCACGTACACCCTCACGCCGATTAACGCGTTAAATACACAAATGAGCTCGGAAATATTTTCTCGAAAAAATGAAAAAACGGTAAGCCTATAGCCCATGGAAATACTGTTTCGGCCAGGTCGAATAATTTCTCTCAAAAGCGCTAGTTCATCGCAGACATCACTCCGCACGTACGCCCTTACGCCGAATAACGCGTTAAATACACAAATGAGCTCGGAAATATTTTCTCGGAAAAATGAAAAAACGGTAAGCCTATAGCCCATGGAAATATTGTTTCGGCCAGGTCGAATTATTTCTCTCTAAAGCGCTAGTTCATCGCAGACATCACTCCGCACGTACGCCCTTACGCCGATTAACGCGTTAAATACACGAATAAGCTCAGAAATATTTTCTCGGAAAAATGAAAAAACGGTAAGCCTATAGCCCATGGAAATACTGTTTCGGCCAGGTCGAATAATTTCTCTCTAAAGCGCTAGTTCATCGCAGACATCACTCCGCACGTACGCCCTTACGCCGATTAACGCGTTAAATACAAAAATAGCTCGGAAATATTTTCTCGGAAAAATGGAAAAACGGTAAGCCTATAGCCCATGGAAATACTGTTTCGGCCAGGTCGAATAATTTCTCTCAAAAGCGCTAGTTCATCGCAGACATCACTCCGCACGTACGCCCTTACGCCGATTAACGCTTTAAATACACGAATAAGCTCAGGAATATTTTCTCGAAAAAATGAAAAAACGGTAAGCCTATAGCCCATGGAAATACTGTTTCGGCCAGGTCGAATAATTTCTCTCTAAAGCGCTAGTTCATCGCAGACACCACTCCGCACGTACGCCCTTACGCCGATTAACGCGTTAAATACACAAATGAGCTCGGAAATATTTTCTCGGAAAAATGAAAAAACGGTAAGCCTATAGCCCATGGAAATACTGTTTCGGCCAGGTCGAATAATTTCTCTCAAAAGCGCTAGTTCATCGCAGACATCACTCCGCACGTACGCCCTTACGCCGATTAATGCGTTAAATACACAAATGAGCTCGGAAATATTTTCTCGGAAAAATGAAAAAAACGGTAAGCCTATAGCCCATGGAAATACTGTTTCGGCCAGGTCGAATAATTTCTCGCAAAAGCGCTAGTTCATCGCAGACATCACCCCGCACGTACACCCTTACGCCGATTAACGCGTTAAATACACAAATGAGCTGGGAAATATTTTCTCGAAAAAATGAAAAAACGGTAAGCCTATAGCCCATGGAAATACTGTTTCGGCCAGGTCGAATAATTTCTCTCAAAAGCGCTAGTTCATCGCAGACATCACTCCGCACGTACGCCCTTACGCCGATTAACGCGTTAAATACACAAATGAGCTCAGAAATATTTTCTCGGAAAAATGAAAAAACGGTAAGCCTATAGCCCATGGAAATATTGTTTCTGACAGGAAGAATAATTTCTCTCAAAAGTGCTAGTTCATCGCAGACATCACTCTGCACGTACGCCCTTACGCCGATTAACGCATTAAATACACAAATGAGCTCAGAAATATTTTCTCGGAAAAATGAAGAAACGGTAAGCCTATAGCCCATGGAAATATTGTTTCGGCCAGGTCGAATTATTTCTCTCTAAAGCGCTAGTTCATCGCAGACATCACTCCGCACGTACGCCCTTACGCCGATTAACGCGTTAAATACACGAATAAGCTCAGAAATATTTTCTCGGAAAAATGAAAAAACGGTAAGCCTTAGCCAATGGAAATACTGTTTCGGCCAGGTCGAATAATTTCTCTCTAAAGCGCTAGTTCATCGCATACATCACTCCGCACGTACGCCCTTACGCCGATTAACGCGTTAAATACACAAATGAGCTCGGAAATATTTTCTCGGAAAAATGAAAAAATGGTAAGCCTATAGCCCATGGAAATATTGTTTCGGCCAGGTCGAATAATTTCTCTCTAAAGCGCTAGTTCATCGCAGACATCACCCCGCACGTACACCCTTACGCCGATTAACGCGTTAAATACACGAATAGGCTCAGAAATATTTTCTCGAAAAAATGAAAAAACGGTAAGCCTTAGCCCATGGAAATACTGTTTCGGCCAGGTCGAATAATTTCTCTCTAAAGCGCTAGTTCATCGCAGACATCACCCCGCACGTACACCCTTACGCCGATTAACGCGTTAAATACACGAATAGGCTCAGAAATATTTTCTCGAAAAAATGAAAAAACGGTAAGCCTATAGCCCACGGAAATATTGTTTCGGCCAGGTCGAATAATTTCTCTCAAAAGCGCTAGTTCATCGCAGACATCACCCCGCACGTACACCCTTACGCCGATTAAGGCGTTAAATACACGAATAGGCTCAGAAATATTTTCTCGGAAAAATGAAAAAACGGTAAGCCTATAGCCCATGGAAATATTGTTTCGGCCAGGTGGAATTATTTCTCTCTAAAGCGCTAGTTCATCGCAGACATCACCCGCACGTACGCCCTTACGCCGATTAACGCGTTAAATACACAAATGAGCTCGGAAATATTTTCTCGGAAAAATGGAAAAACGGTAAGCCTATAGCCCATGGAAATATTGTTTCGGCCAGGTGGAAATATTTCTCTCTAAAGCGCTAGTTCATCGCAGACATCACTCCGCACGTACGCCCTTACGCCGATTAACGCGTTAAATACACAAATGAGCTCGGAAATATTTTCTCGGAAAAATGGAAAAACGGTAAGCCCATGGAAATACTGTTTCGGCCAGGTCGAATAATTTCTCTCTAAAGCGCTAGTTCATCGCAGACATCACTCCGCACGTACGCCCTTACGCCGATTAACGCGTTAAATACACGAATAAGCTCAGGAATATTTTCTCGAAAAAATGAAAAACGGTAAGCCTATAGCCCATGGAAATATTGTTTCGGCCAGGTCGAATTATTTCTCCCTAAAGCGCTAGTTCATCGCAGACATCACCCCGCACGTACGCCCTTACGCCGATTAACGCGTTAAATACACAAATGAGCTCGGAAATATTTTCTCGGAAAAATGGAAAAACGGTAAGCCCATGGAAATACTGTTTCGGCCAGGTCGAATAATTTCTCTCTAAAGCGCTAGTTCATCGCAGACATCACTCCGCACGTACGCCCTTACGCCGATTAGCGCGTTAAATACACAAATGAGCTCGGAAATATTTTCTCGGAAAAATGGAAAAACGGTGAGCCTATAGCCCATGGAAATATTGTTTCGGCCAGGTCGAATAATTTCTCTCTAAAGCGCTAGTTCATCGCAGACATCACTAGGCACGTACGCCCTTACGCCGATTAACGCGTTAAATACACGAATAGGCTCAGAAATATTTTCTCGAAAAAATGAAAAAACGGTAAGCCTCTAGCCCATGGAAATATTGTTTCTGACAGGAAGAATAATTTCTCTCAAAAGCGCTAGTTCATCGCAGACATCACCCCGCACGTACGCCCTTACGCCGATTAACGCTTTAAATACACGAATAAGCTCAGTAATATTTTCTCGAAAAAATGAAAAAAACGGTAAGCCTATAGCCCATGGAAATACTGTTTCGGCCAGGTCGAATAATTTCTCTCTAAAGCGCTAGTTCATCGCAGACAGCACTCCGCACGTACGCCCTTACGCCGATTAGCGCGTTAAATACACAAATGAGCTCGGAAATATTTTCTCGCAAAAACGGAAAAACGGTAAGCCTATAGCCCATGGAAATATTGTTTCGGCCAGGTCGAATAATTTCTCTCAAAAGCGCTAGTTCATCGCAGACATCACTCCGCACGTACGCCCTTACGCCGATTAACGCGTTAAATACACAAATGAGCTCAGGAATATTTTCTCGAAAAAATGAAAAAACGGTAAGCCTATAGCCCATGGAAATACTGTTTCGGCCAGGTCGAATAATTTCTCTCTAAAGCGCTAGTTCATCGCAGACATCGCTCCGCACGTACGCCTTTACGCCGATTAACGCTTTAAATACACGAATAAGCTCAGGAATACTTTCTCGAAAAAATGAAAAAACGGTAAGCCTATAGCCCATGGAAATACTGTTTCGGCCAGGTCGAATAATTTCTCTCTAAAGCGCTAGTTCATCGCAGACATCGCTCCGCACGTACGCCCTTACGCCGATTAACGCTTTAAATACACGAATAAGCTCAGGAATATTTTCTCGAAAAAATGAAAAAACGGTAAGCCTATAGCCCATGGAAATACTGTTTCGGCCAGGTCGAATAATTTCTCTCTAAAGCGCTAGTTCATCGCAGACATCACTCCGCACGTACGCCCTTACGCCGATTAGCGCGTTAAATACACAAATGAGCTCGGAAATATTTTCTCGGAAAAACGGAAAAACGGTAAGCCTATAGCCCATGGAAATATTGTTTCGGCCAGGTCGAATAATTTCTCTCAAAAACGCTAGTTCATCGCAGACATCACTCCGCACGTACGCCCTTACGCCGATTAACGAGTTAAATACACAAATGAGCTCAGGAATATTTTCTCGAAAAAATGAAAAAACGGTAAGCCTATAGCCCATGGAAATATTGTTTCGGCCAGGTCGAATAATTTCTCTCAAAAGCGCTAGTTCATCGCAGACATCACTCCGCACGTACGCCCTTACGCCGATTAACGCGTTAAATACACAAATGAGCTCGGAAATATTTTCTCGGAAAAACGGAAAAACGGTAAGCCTATAGCCCATGGAAATATTGTTTCGGCCAGGTCGAATAATTTCTCTCAAAAGCGCTAGTTCATCGCAGACATCACTCCGCACGTACGCCCTTACGCCGATTAACGCGTTAAATACACAAATGAGCTCAGGAATATTTTCTCGAAAAAATGAAAAAACGGTAAGCCTATAGCCCATGGAAATATTGTTTCGGCCAGGTGGAAATATTTCTCTCTAAAGCGCTAGTTCATCGCAGACATCACTCAGCACGTACGCCCTTACGCCGATTAACGCGTTAAATACACAAATGAGCTCGGAAATATTTTCTCGGAAAAATGGAAAAACGGTAAGCCCATGGAAATACTGTTTCGGCCAGGTCGAATAATTTCTCTCTAAAGCGCTAGTTCATCGCAGACATCACTCCGCACGTACGCCCTTACGCCGATTAACGCGTTAAATACACAAATGAGCTCGGAAATATTTTCTCGGAAAAACGGAAAAACGGTAAGCCTATAGCCCATGGAAATATTGTTTCGGCCAGGTCGAATAATTTCTCTCAAAAGCGCTAGTTCATCGCAGACATCACTCCGCACGTACGCCCTTACGCCGATTAACGCGTTAAATACACAAATGAGCTCGGAAATATTTTCTCGGAAAAATGGAAAAACGGTAAGCCTATAGCCCATGGAAATATTGTTTCGGCCAGGTGGAAATATTTCTCTCTAAAGCGCTAGTTCATCGCAGACATCACTCCGCACGTACGCCCTTACGCCGATTAACGCGTTAAATACACAAATGAGCTCGGAAATATTTTCTCGGAAAAATGGAAAAACGGTAAGCCCATGGAAATACTGTTTCGGCCAGGTCGAATAATTTCTCTCTAAAGCGCTAGTTCATCGCAGACATCACTCCGCACGTACGCCCTTACGCCGATTAACGCGTTAAATACACGAATAAGCTCAGGAATATTTTCTCGAAAAAATGAAAAACGGTAAGCCTATAGCCCATGGAAATATTGTTTCGGCCAGGTCGAATTATTTCTCCCTAAAGCGCTAGTTCATCGCAGACATCACTCCGCACGTACGCCCTTACGCCGATTAACGCTTTAAATACACAAATGAGCTCAGGAATATTTTCTCGAAAAAATGAAAAAACGGTAAGCCCATGGAAATATTGTTTCGGACAGGTCGAATAATTTCTCTCTAAAGCGCTAGTTCATCGCAGACATCACTCCGCACGTACGCCCTTACGCCGATTAGCGCGTTAAATACACAAATGAGCTCGGAAATATTTTCTCGGAAAAATGGAAAAACGGTGAGCCTATAGCCCATGGAAATATTGTTTCGGCCAGGTCGAATAATTTCTCTCTAAAGCGCTAGTTCATCGCAGACATCACTAGGCACGTACGCCCTTACGCCGATTAACGCGTTAAATACACGAATAGGCTCAGAAATATTTTCTCGAAAAAATGAAAAAACGGTAAGCCTCTAGCCCATGGAAATATTGTTTCTGACAGGAAGAATAATTTCTCTCAAAAGCGCTAGTTCATCGCAGACATCACCCCGCACGTACGCCCTTACGCCGATTAACGCTTTAAATACACGAATAAGCTCAGTAATATTTTCTCGAAAAAATGAAAAAACGGTAAGCCTATAGCCCATGGAAATACTGTTTCGGCCAGGTCGAATAATTTCTCTCTAAAGCGCTAGTTCATCGCAGACATCACTCCGCACGTACGCCCTTACGCCGATTAGCGCGTTAAATACACAAATGAGCTCGGAAATATTTTCTCGGAAAAACGGAAAAACGGTAAGCCTATAGCCCATGGAAATATTGTTTCGGCCAGGTCGAATAATTTCTCTCAAAAACGCTAGTTCATCGCAGACATCACTCCGCACGTACGCCCTTACGCCGATTAACGAGTTAAATACACAAATGAGCTCAGGAATATTTTCTCGAAAAAATGAAAAAACGGTAAGCCTATAGCCCATGGAAATATTGTTTCGGCCAGGTCGAATAATTTCTCTCAAAAGCGCTAGTTCATCGCAGACATCACTCCGCACGTACGCCCTTACGCCGATTAACGCGTTAAATACACAAATGAGCTCGGAAATATTTTCTCGGAAAAACGGAAAAACGGTAAGCCTATAGCCCATGGAAATATTGTTTCGGCCAGGTCGAATAATTTCTCTCAAAAGCGCTAGTTCATCGCAGACATCACTCCGCACGTACGCCCTTACGCCGATTAACGCGTTAAATACACAAATGAGCTCAGGAATATTTTCTCGAAAAAATGAAAAAACGGTAAGCCTATAGCCCATGGAAATATTGTTTCGGCCAGGTGGAAATATTTCTCTCTAAAGCGCTAGTTCATCGCAGACATCACTCAGCACGTACGCCCTTACGCCGATTAACGCGTTAAATACACAAATGAGCTCGGAAATATTTTCTCGGAAAAATGGAAAAACGGTAAGCCCATGGAAATACTGTTTCGGCCAGGTCGAATAATTTCTCTCTAAAGCGCTAGTTCATCGCAGACATCACTCCGCACGTACGCCCTTACGCCGATTAACGCGTTAAATACACAAATGAGCTCGGAAATATTTTCTCGGAAAAACGGAAAAACGGTAAGCCTATAGCCCATGGAAATATTGTTTCGGCCAGGTCGAATAATTTCTCTCAAAAGCGCTAGTTCATCGCAGACATCACTCCGCACGTACGCCCTTACGCCGATTAACGCGTTAAATACACAAATGAGCTCGGAAATATTTTCTCGGAAAAATGGAAAAACGGTAAGCCTATAGCCCATGGAAATATTGTTTCGGCCAGGTGGAAATATTTCTCTCTAAAGCGCTAGTTCATCGCAGACATCACTCCGCACGTACGCCCTTACGCCGATTAACGCGTTAAATACACAAATGAGCTCGGAAATATTTTCTCGGAAAAATGGAAAAACGGTAAGCCCATGGAAATACTGTTTCGGCCAGGTCGAATAATTTCTCTCTAAAGCGCTAGTTCATCGCAGACATCACTCCGCACGTACGCCCTTACGCCGATTAACGCGTTAAATACACGAATAAGCTCAGGAATATTTTCTCGAAAAAATGAAAAACGGTAAGCCTATAGCCCATGGAAATATTGTTTCGGCCAGGTCGAATTATTTCTCCCTAAAGCGCTAGTTCATCGCAGACATCACTCCGCACGTACGCCCTTACGCCGATTAACGCTTTAAATACACAAATGAGCTCAGGAATATTTTCTCGAAAAAATGAAAAAACGGTAAGCCCATGGAAATATTGTTTCGGACAGGTCGAATAATTTCTCTCTAAAGCGCTAGTTCATCGCAGACATCACTCCGCACGTACGCCCTTACGCCGATTAGCGCGTTAAATACACAAATGAGCTCGGAAATATTTTCTCGGAAAAATGGAAAAACGGTGAGCCTATAGCCCATGGAAATATTGTTTCGGCCAGGTCGAATAATTTCTCTCTAAAGCGCTAGTTCATCGCAGACATCACTAGGCACGTACGCCCTTACGCCGATTAACGCGTTAAATACACGAATAGGCTCAGAAATATTTTCTCGAAAAAATGAAAAAACGGTAAGCCTCTAGCCCATGGAAATATTGTTTCTGACAGGAAGAATAATTTCTCTCAAAAGCGCTAGTTCATCGCAGACATCACCCCGCACGTACGCCCTTACGCCGATTAACGCTTTAAATACACGAATAAGCTCAGTAATATTTTCTCGAAAAAATGAAAAAACGGTAAGCCTATAGCCCATGGAAATACTGTTTCGGCCAGGTCGAATAATTTCTCTCTAAAGCGCTAGTTCATCGCAGACAGCACTCCGCACGTACGCCCTTACGCCGATTAGCGCGTTAAATACACAAATGAGCTCGGAAATATTTTCTCGGAAAAACGGAAAAACGGTAAGCCTATAGCCCATGGAAATATTGTTTCGGCCAGGTCGAATAATTTCTCTCAAAAGCGCTAGTTCATCGCAGACATCACTCCGCACGTACGCCCTTACGCCGATTAACGCGTTAAATACACAAATGAGCTCAGGAATATTTTCTCGAAAAAATGAAAAAACGGTAAGCCTATAGCCCATGGAAATACTGTTTCGGCCAGGTCGAATAATTTCTCTCTAAAGCGCTAGTTCATCGCAGACATCGCTCCGCACGTACGCCTTTACGCCGATTAACGCTTTAAATACACGAATAAGCTCAGGAATACTTTCTCGAAAAAATGAAAAAACGGTAAGCCTATAGCCCATGGAAATACTGTTTCGGCCAGGTCGAATAATTTCTCTCTAAAGCGCTAGTTCATCGCAGACATCGCTCCGCACGTACGCCCTTACGCCGATTAACGCTTTAAATACACGAATAAGCTCAGGAATATTTTCTCGAAAAAATGAAAAAACGGTAAGCCTATAGCCCATTGAAATACTGTTTCGGCCAGGTCGAATAATTTCTCTCTAAAGCGCTAGTTCATCGCAGACATCACTCCGCACGTACGCCCTTACGCCGATTAGCGCGTTAAATACACAAATGAGCTCGGAAATATTTTCTCGGAAAAACGGAAAAACGGTAAGCCTATAGCCCATGGAAATATTGTTTCGGCCAGGTCGAATAATTTCTCTCAAAAACGCTAGTTCATCGCAGACATCACTCCGCACGTACGCCCTTACGCCGATTAACGAGTTAAATACACAAATGAGCTCAGGAATATTTTCTCGAAAAAATGAAAAAACGGTAAGCCTATAGCCCATGGAAATATTGTTTCGGCCAGCTCGAATAATTTCTCTCAAAAGCGCTAGTTCATCGCAGACATCACTCCGCACGTACGCCCTTACGCCGATTAACGCGTTAAATACACAAATGAGCTCAGGAATATTTTCTCGAAAAAATGAAAAAAACGGTAAGCCTATAGCCCATGGAAATATTGTTTCGGCCAGGTCGAATAATTTCTCTCAAAAGCGCTAGTTCATCGCAGACATCACTCCGCACGTACGCCCTTACGCCGATTAACGCTTTAAATACACGAATAAGCTCAGGAATATTTTCTCGAAAAAATGAAAAAACGGTAAGCCTATAGCCCATGGAAATACTGTTTCGGCCAGGTCGAATAATTTCTCTCAAAAGCGCTAGTTCATCGCAGACATCACTCCGCACGTACGCCCTTACGCCGATTAACGCGTTAAATACACGAATAGGCTCAGAAATATTTTCTCGAAAAAATGAAAAAACGGTAAGCCTATAGCCCATGGAAATATTGTTTCGGCCAGGTCGAATAATTTCTCTCTAAAGCGCTAGTTCATCGCAGACATCGCTCCGCACGTAAGCCCTTACGCCGATTAACGCTTTAAATACACGAATAAGCTCAGGAATATTTTCTCGAAAAAATGAAAAAACGGTAAGCCTATAGCCCATGGAAATACTGTTTCGGCCAGGTCGAATAATTTCTCTCAAAAGCGCTAGTTCATCGCAGACATCACTCCGAACGTTCGCCCTTACGCCGATTAACGCTTTAAATACACGAATAAGCTCGGAAATATTTTCTCGGAAAAACGGAAAAACGGTAAGCCTATAGCCCATGGAAATATTGTTTCGGCCAGGTCGAATAATTTCTCTCAAAAGCGCTAGTTCATCGCAGACATCACTCCGCACGTACGCCCTTACGCCGATTAACGCGTTAAATACACGAATAGGCTCAGAAATATTTTCTCGAAAAAATGAAAAAACGGTAAGCCTATAGCCCATGGAAATATTGTTTCGGCCAGGTCGAATAATTTCTCTCTAAAGCGCTAGTTCATCGCAGACATCGCTCCGCACGTACGCCCTTACGCCGATTAACGCTTTAAATACACAAATGAGCTCAGGAATATTTTCTCGGAAAAACGGAAAAACGGTAAGCCTATAGCCCATGGAAATATTGTTTCGGCCAGGTCGAATAATTTCTCTCAAAACGCTAGTTCATCGCAGACATCACTCCGCACGTACGCCCTTACGCCGATTAGCGCGTTAAATACACAAATGAGCTCGGAAATATTTTCTCGGAAAAACGGAAAAACGGTAAGCCTATAGCCCATGGAAATATTGTTTCGGCCAGGTCGAATAATTTCTCTCAAAAGCGCTAGTTCATCGCAGACATCACTCCGCACGTACGCCCTTACGCCGATTAACGCGTTAAATACACAAATGAGCTCAGGAATATTTTCTCGAAAAAATGAAAAAACGGTAAGCCTATAGCCAATGGAAATATTGTTTCGGCCAGGTCGAATAATTTCTCTCAAAAGCGCTAGTTCATCGCAGACATCACTCCGCACGTACGCCCTTACGCGGATTAACGCTTTAAATACACGAATAAGCTCAGGAATATTTTCTCGAAAAAATGAAAAAACGGTAAGCCTATAGCCCATGGAAATACTGTTTCGGCCAGGTCGAATAATTTCTCTCAAAAGCGCTAGTTCATCGCAGACATCACTCCGCACGTACGCCCTTACGCCGATTAACGCGTTAAATACACGAATAGGCTCGGAAATATTTTCTCGAAAAAATGAAAAAACGGTAAGCCTATAGCCCATGGAAATACTGTTTCGGCCAGGTCGAATAATTTCTCTCTAAAGCGCTAGTTCATCGCAGACATCACTCCGCACGTACGCCCTTACGCCGATTAACGCGTTAAATACACAAATGAGCTCAGGAATATTTTCTCGAAAAAATGAAAAAACGGTAAGCCTATAGCCCATGGAAATATTGTTTCGGCCAGGTCGAATAATTTCTCTCAAAAGCGCTAGTTCATCGCAGACATCACTCCGCACGTACGCCCTTACGCCGATTAGCGCGTTAAATACACAAATGAGCTCGGAAATATTTTCTCGAAAAAATGAAAAAACGGTAAGCCTATAGCCCATGGAAATACTGTTTCGGCCAGGTCGAATAATTTCTCTCAAAAGCGCTAGTTCATCGCAGACATCACTCCGCACGTACGCCCTTACGCCGTTTAGCGCGTTAAATACACAAATGAGCTCGGAAATATTTTCTCGAAAAAATGAAAAACGGTAAGCCTATAGCCCATGGAAATACTGTTTCGGCCAGGTCGAATAATTTCTCTCAAAAGCGCTAGTTCATCGCAGACATCACTCCGCACGTACGCCCTTACGCCGATTAACGCGTTAAATACACAAATGAGCTCAGGAATATTTTCTCGAAAAAATGAAAAAACGGTAAGCCTATAGCCCATGGAAATACTGTTTCGGCCAGGTCGAATAATTTCTCTCAAAAGCGCTAGTTCATCGCAGACATCACTCCGCACGTACGCCCTTACGCCGATTAGCGCGTTAAATACACAAATGAGCTCGGAAATATTTTCTCGGAAAAACGGAAAAACGGTAAGCCTATAGCCCATGGAAATATTGTTTCGGCCAGGTCGAATAATTTCTCTCAAAAGCGCTAGTTCATCGCAGACCTCACTCCGCACGTACGCCCTTACGCCGATTAGCGCGTTAAATACACAAATGAGCTCGGAAATATTTTCTCGGAAAAACGGAAAAACGGTAAGCCTATAGCCCATGGAAATATTGTTTCGGCCAGGTCGAATAATTTCTCTCAAAAGCGCTAGTTCATCGCAGACATCACTCCGCACGTACGCCCTTACGCCGATTAACGCTTTAAATACACGAATAAGCTCAGGAATATTTTCTCGAAAAAATGAAAAAACGGTAAGCCTATAGCCCATGGAAATACTGTTTCGGCCAGGTCGAATAATTTCTCTCAAAAGCGCTAGTTCATCGCAGACATCACTCCGCACGTACGCCCTTACGCCGATTAACGCGTTAAATACACGAATAGGCTCAGAAATATTTTCTCGGAAAAACGGAAAAACGGTAAGCCTATAGCCCATGGAAATACTGTTTCGGCCAGGTCGAATAATTTCTCTCAAAAGCGCTAGTTCATCGCAGACATCACTCCGCACGTACGCCCTTACGCCGATTAACGCGTTAAATACACGAATAGGCTCAGAAATATTTTCTCGAAAAAATGAAAAAACGGTAAGCCTATAGCCCATGGAAATACTGTTTCGGCCAGGTCGAATAATTTCTCTCTAAAGCGCTAGTTCATCGCAGACATCGCTCCGCACGTACGCCCTTACGCCGATTAACGCTTTAAATACACGAATGAGCTCAGGAATATTTTCTCGAAAAAATGAAAAAACGGTAAGCCTATAGCCCATGGAAATACTGTTTCGGCCAGGTCGAATAATTTCTCTCTAAAGCGCTAGTTCATCGCAGACATCACTCCGCACGTACGCCCTTACGCCGATTAGCGTGTTAAATACACAAATGAGCTCGGAAATATTTTCTCGGAAAAACGGAAAAACGGTAAGCCTATAGCCCATGGAAATATTGTTTCGGCCAGGTCGAATAATTTCTCTCAAAAGCGCTAGTTCATCGCAGACATCACTCCGCACGTACGCCCTTACGCCGATTAACGCGTTAAATACACAAATGAGCTCAGGAATATTTTCTCGAAAAAATGAAAAAACGGTAAGCCTATAGCCCATGGAAATACTGTTTCGGCCAGGTCGAATAATTTCTCTCTAAAGCGCTAGTTCATCGCAGACATCACTAGGCACGTACGCCCTTACGCCGATTAACGCGTTAAATACACAAATGAGCTCGGAAATATTTTCTCGGAAAAATGGAAAAACGGTAAGCCTATAGCCCATGGAAATATTGTTTCGGCCAGGTCGAATAATTTCTCTCAAAAGCGCTAGTTCATCGCAGACATCACTCCGCACGTAGGCCCTTACGCCGATTAACGCGTTAAATACACGAATAGGCTCAGAAATATTTTCTCGAAAAAATGAAAAAACGGTAAGCCTATAGCCCATGGAAATATTGTTTCTGACAGGAAGAATAATTTCTCTCAAAAGCGCTAGATCATCGCAGACATCACCCCGCACGTACACCCTTACGCCGATTAACGCGTTAAATTCACGAATAGGCTGAGAAATATTTTCTCGAAAAAATGAAAAAACGGTAAGCCCATGGAAATACTGTTTCGGCCAGGTCGAATAATTTCTCTCTAAAGCGCTAGTTCATCGCAGACATCACTCTGCACGTACGCCCTTACGCCGATTAACGCGTTAAATACACAAATGAGCTCAGAAATATTTTCTCGGAAAAATGAAAAAACGGTAAGCCTATAGCCCATGGAAATATTGTTTCTGACAGGAAGAATATTTTCTCTTAAAAGCGCTAGTTCATCGCAGACATCACTCCGCACGTACGCCCTTACGCCGATTGACGCGTTAAATACACAAATGAGCTCAGAAATATTTTCTCGGAAAAATGAAAAAACGGTAAGCCTATAGCCCATGGAAATATTGTTTCGGCCAGGTCGAATTATTTCTCTCTAAAGCGCTAGTTCATCGCAGACATCACTCCGCACGTACGCCCTTACGCCGATTAACGCGTTAAATACACGAATAAGCTCAGAAATACTTTCTCGGAAAAATGAAAAAAACGGTAAGCCTATAGCCCATGGAAATATTGTTTCGGCCAGGTCGAATAATTGCTCTCAAAAGCGCTAGTTCATCGCAGACATCACTCCGCACGTACGCCCTTACGCCGATTAACGCGTTAAATACACGAATAGGCTCAGAAATATTTTCTCGGAAAATTGAAAAAACGGTAAGGCCAATGGAAATATTGTTTCGGCCAGGTCGAATTATTTCTCTCTAAAGCGCTAGTTCATCGCAGACATCACTCCGCACGTACGCCCATACGCCGATTAACACGTTAAATACACGAATAAGCTCAGAAATACTTTCTCGGAAAAATGAAAAAACGGTAAGCCTATAGCCCATGGAAATATTGTTTCGGCCAGGTCGAATAATTGCTCTCAAAAGCGCTAGTTCATCGCAGACATCACTCCGAACGTACGCCCTTACGCCGATTAACGCGTTAAATACACGAATAGGCTCAGAAATATTTTCTCGGAAAAATGAAAAAACGGTAAGGCCCATGGAAATATTGTTTCGGCCAGATCGAATTATTTCTCTCTAAAGCGCTAGTTCATCGCAGACATCACTCCGCACGTACGCCCTTACGCCGATTAACGCGTTAAATACACAAATGAGCTCGGAAATATTTTCTCGGAAAAATGGAAAAACGGTAAGCCTATAGCCCAAGGAAATATTGTTTCGGCCAGGTCGAATAATTTCTCTCAAAAGCGCTAGTTCATCGCAGACATCACTCCGCACGTACGCCCTTACGCCGATTAACGCGTTGAATACACGAATAGGCTCAGAAATATTTTCTCGAAAAAATGAAAAAACGGTAAGCCTATAATAGCCCATGGAAATACTGTTTCGGCCAGGTCGAATTATTTCTCTCAAAAGCGCTAGTTCATCGCAGACATCACTCCGCACGTACGCCCTTACGCTGATTAACGCGTTAAATACACAAATGAGCTCAGAAATATTTTCTCGGAAAAATGAAAAAAACGGTAAGCCTATAGCCCGTGGAAATACCGTTTCGGACAGGTCGAATAATTTCTCAGAAAAGCGCTAGTTCATCGCAGACATCACTCCGCACGTACGCCCTTACGCCGATTAAAGCGTTAAATACACAAATGACCTCAGAAATATTTTCTCGGAAAAATGGAAAAACGGTAAGCCTTTAGCCCATGATAATACTGTTTCGGCCATGTCGAATAATTTCTCTCAAAAGCGCTAGCTCATCGCAGACATCACTCCGCACGTACGCCCTTACGCCGATTAACGCGTTAAATACACGAATAGGCTCAGAAATATTTTCTCGAAAAAATGGAAAAACGGTAAGCATATAGCCCATGATAATACTGTTTCGGACAGGTCGAATAATTTCTCTCAAAAGCGCTAGTTCATCGCAGACATCACTCCGCACGTACGCCCTTACGCCGATTAACGCGTTAAATACACGAATAGGCTCAGAAATATTTTCTGGAAAAAACGAAAAAACGGTAAGCCTATAGCCCATGGAAATATTGTTTCGGCCAGGTCGAATTATTTCTCTCTAAAGCGCTAGTTCATCGCAGACATCACCCCGCACGTACACCCTTACGCCGATTAACGCGTTAAATACACGAATAGGCTCAGAAATATTTTCTCGAAAAAATGAAAAAAACGGTAAGCCTATAGCCCATGGAAATATTGTTTCGGCCAGGTCGAATAATTTCTCTCAAAAGCGCTAGTTCATCGCAGACATCACTCCGCACGTACGCCCTTACGCCGATTAACGCGTTAAATACACGAATAGGCTCAGAAATATTTTCTCGGAAAAATGAAGAAACGGTAAGCCTATAGCCCATGGAAATATTGTTTCTGACAGGAAGAATAATTTCTCTCAAAAGCGCTAGTTCATCGCAGACATCACTCCGCACGTACGCCCTTACGCCGATTAACGCGTTAAATACACAAATGAGCTCAGAAATATTTTCTCGGAAAAATGAAAAAACGGTAAGCCCATGGAAATATTGTTTTGGCCAGGTCGAATTATTTCTCTCAAAAGCGCTAGTTCATCGCAGACATCACTCCGCACGTACGCCCTTACGCCGATTAACGCGTTAAATACACAAATGAGCTCAGAAATATTTTCTCGGAAAAATGAAGAAACGGTAAGCCTATAGCCCATGGAAATACTGTTTCGGCCAGGTCGAATAATTTCTCTCTAAAGCGCTAGTTCATCGCAGACATCACTCCGCACGTACGCCCTTACGCCGATTAACGCGTTAAATACACAAATGAGCTCAGAAATATTTTCTCGGAAAAATGAAAAAACGGTAAGCCCATGGAAATATTGTTTTGGCCAGGTCGAATAATTTCTCTCAAAAGCGCTAGTTCATCGCAGACATCACTCCGCACGTACGCCCTTACGCCGATTGACGCGTTAAATACACGAATAGGCTCAGAAATATTTTCTCGGAAAAATGAAGAAACGGTAAGCCTATAGCCCATGGAAATATTGTTTCTGACAGGAAGAATAATTTCTCTCAAAAGCGCTAGTTCATCGCAGACATCACTCCGCACGTACGCCCTTACGCCGATTAACGCGTTAAATACACAAATGAGCTCAGAAATATTTTCTCGGAAAAATGAAAAAACGGTAAGCCCATGGAAATATTGTTTTGGCCAGGTCGAATTATTTCTCTCAAAAGCGCTAGTTCATCGCAGACATCACTCCGCACGTACGCCCTTACGCCGATTAACGCGTTAAATACACAAATGAGCTCAGAAATATTTTCTCGGAAAAATGAAGAAACGGTAAGCCTACAGCCCATGGAAATACTGTTTCGGCCAGGTCGAATAATTTCTCTCTAAAGCGCTAGTTCATCGCAGACATCACTCCGCACGTACGCCCTTACGCCGATTAACGCGTTAAATACACGAATAGGCTCAGAAATATTTTCTCGGAAAAATGAAGAAACGGTAAGCCTATAGCCCATGGAAATATTGTTTCTGACAGGAAGAATAATTTCTCTCAAAAGCGCTAGTTCATCGCAGACATCACTCCGCACGTACGCCCTTACGCCGATTAACGCGTTAAATACACCAATGAGCTCAGAAATATTTTCTCGGAAAAATGAAAAAACGGTAAGCCCATGGAAATATTGTTTTGGCCAGGTCGAATTATTTCTCTCAAAAGCGCTAGTTCATCGCAGACATCACTCCGCACGTACGCCCTTGCGCCGATTAACGCGTTAAATACACAAATGAGCTCAGAAATATTTTCTCGGAAAAATGAAAAAACGGTAAGCCTATAGCCCGTGGAAATACTGTTTCGGACAGGTCGAATAATTTCTCAGAAAAGCGCTAGTTCATCGCAGACATCACTCCGCACGTACGCCCTTACGCCGATTAAAGCGTTAAATACACAAATGAGCTCAGAAATATTTTCTCGGAAAAATGGAAAAACGGTAAGCCTTTAGCCCATGATAATACTGTTTCGGCCATGTCGAATAATTTCTCTCAAAAGCGCTAGCTCATCGCAGACATCACTCCGCACGTACGCCCTTACGCCGATTAACGCGTTAAATACACGAATAGGCTCAGAAATATTTTCTCGAAAAAATGGAAAAACGGTAAGCATATAGCCCATGATAATACTGTTTCGGACAGGTCGAATAATTCCTCTCAAAAGCGCTAGTTCATCGCAGACATCACTCCGCACGTACGCCCTTACGCCGATTAACGCGTTAAATACACGAATAGGCTCAGAAATATTTTCTGGAAAAAACGAAAAAACGGTAAGCCTATAGCCCATGGAAATATTGTTTCGGCCAGGTCGAATTATTTCTCTCTAAAGCGCTAGTTCATCGCAGACATCACCCCGCACGTACACCCTTACGCCGATTAACGCGTTAAATACACGAATAGGCTCAGAAATATTTTCTCGAAAAAATGAAAAAAACGGTAAGCCTATAGCCCATGGAAATATTGTTTCGGCCAGGTCGAATAATTTCTCTCAAAAGCGCTAGTTCATCGCAGACATCACTCCGCACGTACGCCCTTACGCCGATTAACGCGTTAAATACACGAATAGGCTCAGAAATATTTTCTCGGAAAAATGAAGAAACGGTAAGCCTATAGCCCATGGAAATATTGTTTCTGACAGGAAGAATAATTTCTCTCAAAAGCGCTAGTTCATCGCAGACATCACTCCGCACGTACGCCCTTACGCCGATTAACGCGTTAAATACACAAATGAGCTCAGAAATATTTTCTCGGAAAAATGAAAAAACGGTAAGCCCATGGAAATATTGTTTTGGCCAGGTCGAATTATTTCTCTCAAAAGCGCTAGTTCATCGCAGACATCACTCCGCACGTACGCCCTTACGCCGATTAACGCGTTAAATACACAAATGAGCTCAGAAATATTTTCTCGGAAAAATGAAGAAACGGTAAGCCTATAGCCCATGGAAATACTGTTTCGGCCAGGTCGAATAATTTCTCTCTAAAGCGCTAGTTCATCGCAGACATCACTCCGCACGTACGCCCTTACGCCGATTAACGCGTTAAATACACAAATGAGCTCAGAAATATTTTCTCGGAAAAATGAAAAAACGGTAAGCCCATGGAAATATTGTTTTGGCCAGGTCGAATTATTTCTCTCAAAAGCGCTAGTTCATCGCAGACATCACTCCGCACGTACGCCCTTACGCCGATTAACGCGTTAAATACACGAATAAGCTCAGAAATATTTTCTCGGAAAAATGAAAAAACGTAAGCCTATAGCCCATGGAAATACTGTTTCGGCCAGGTCGAATAATTTCTCTCTAAAGCGCTAGTTCATCGCAGAAATCACTCCGCACGTACGCCCTTACGCCGATTAACGCGTTAAATACACAAATGAGCTCAGAAATATTTTCTCGGAAAAATGAAAAAACGGTAAGCCTATAGCCTATGGAAATATTGTTTCGGCCAGGTCAAATTATTTCTCTCTAACGCGCTAGTTCATCGCAGACATCACTCCGCACGTACGCCCTTACGCCGATTAACGCGTTAAATACACGAATAAGCTCAGAAATATTTTCTCGGAAAAATGAAAAAACGGTAAGCCTATAGCCCATGGAAATATTGTTTCTGACAGGAAGAATAATTTCTCTCAAAAGCGCTAGTTCATCGCAGACATCACTCCGCACGTACGCCCTTACACCGATTAACGCGTTAAATACACAAATGAGCTCAGAAATATTTTCTCGGAAAAATGAAAAAACGGTAAGCCTATAGCCCATGGAAATATTGTTTTGGCCAGGTCGAATTATTTCTCTCTAAAGCGCTAGTTCATCGCAGACATCACTCCGCACGTACGCCCTTACGCCGATTAACGCGTTAAATACACAAATGAGCTCAGAAATATTTTCTCGGAAAAATGAAAAAAACGGTAAGCCTATAGCCCATGGAAATATTGTTTCGGCCAGGTCGAATAATTTCTCTGAAAAGCGCTAGTTCATCGCAGACATCACTCCGCACGTACGCCCTTACGCCGATTAACGCGTTAAATACACAAATGAGCTCAGAAATATTTTCTCGGAAAAATGAAACACGGTAAGGCCCATGGAAATATTGTTTCGGCCAGGTCGAATTATTTCTCTCAAAAGCGCTAGTTCATCGCAGACATCACTCCGCACGTACGCCCTTACGCCGATTAACGCGTTAAATACACGAATAGGCTCAGAAATATTTTCTCGAAAAAATGAAAAAACGGTAAGCCTATAGCCCATGGAAATACTGTTTCGGACAGGTCGAATAATTTCTCACAAAAGCGCTAGTTCATCGCAGACATCACTCCGCACGTACGCCCTTACGCCGATTAACGCGTTAAATACATGAATAGGCTCAGAAATATTTTCTCGAAAAAATGAAAAAACGGTGAGCCTATAGCCCATGGAAATACTGTTTCGGCCAGGTCGAATAATTTCTCTCTAAAGCGCTAGTTCATCGCAGACATCACTCCGCACGTACGCCCTTACGACGATTAACGCGTTAAATACACAAATGAGCTCAGAAATATTTTCTCGGAAAAATGAAAAAACGGTAAGCCTATAGCCCATGGAAATATTGTTTCGGCCAGGTCGAATAATTTCTCTCAAAAGCGCTAGTTCATCGCAGACATCACTCCGCACGTACGCCCTTACGCCGATTAACGCGTTAAATACACAAAAGAGCTCAGAAATATTTTCTCGGAAAAATGAAAAAACGGTAAGCCTATAGCCCATGGAAATACTGTTTCGGACAGGTCGAATAATTTCTCACAAAAGCGCTAGTTCATCGCAGACATCACTCCGCACGTACGCCCTTACGCCGATTAACGCATTAAATACACAAATGAGCTCAGAAATATTTTCTCGGAAAAATGAAGAAACGGTAAGCCTATAGCCCATGGAAATATTGTTTCTGACAGGAAGAATAATTTCTCTCAAAAGCGCTAGTTCATCGCAGACATCACTCCGCATGTACGCCCTTACGCCGATTAACGCGTTAAATACACAAATGAGCTCAGAAATATTTTCTCGGAAAAATGAAAAAACGGTAAGCCCATGGAAATATTGTTTTGGCCAGGTCGAATTATTTGTCTCAAAACCGCTAGTTCATCGCAGACATCACTCCGCACGTACGCCCTTACGCCGATTAACGCGTTAAATACACAAATGAGCTCAGAAATATTTTCTCGGAAAAATGAAGAAACGGTAAGCCTATAGCCCATGGAAATACTGTTTCGGCCAGGTCGAATAATTTCTCTCTAAAGCGCTAGTTCATCGCAGACATCACTCCGCACGTACGCCCTTACGCCGATTAACGCGTTAAATACACAAATGAGCTCAGAAATATTTTCTCGGAAAAATGAAAAAACGGTAAGCCCATGGAAATATTGTTTTGGCCAGGTCGAATTATTTCTCTCAAAAGCGCTAGTTCATCGCAGACATCACTCCGCACGTACGCCCTTACGCCGATTAACGCGTTAAATACACGAATAAGCTCAGAAATATTTTCTCGGAAAAATGAAAAAACGGTAAGCCTATAGCCCATGGAAATACTGTTTCGGCCAGGTCGAATAATTTCTCTCTAAAGCGCTAGTTCATCGCAGACATCACTCCGCACGTACGCCCTTACGCCGATTAACGCGTTAAATACACAAATGAGCTTAGAAATATTTTCTCGGAAAAATGAAAAAACGGTAAGCCTATAGCCCATGGAAATATTGTTTCGGCCAGGTCGAATTATTTCTCTCTAAAGCGCTAGTTCATCGCATACATCACTCCGCACATACGCCCTAACGCCGATTAACGCGTTAAATACACAAATGAGCTCAGAAATATTTTCTCGGAAAAATGAAAGAACGGTAAGCCTATAGCCCATGGAAATATATTTTCGGCCAGGTCGAATAATTTCTCTCAAAAGCGCTAGTTCATCGCAGACATCACTCCGCACGTACGCCCTTACGCCGATTAACGCGTTAAATACACAAATGAGCTCGGAAATATTTTCTCGGAAAAATGGAAAAACGGTAAGCCTATAGCCCATGGAAATACTGTTTCGGCCAGGTCGAATAATTTCTCTCAAAAGCGCTAGTTCATCGCAGACATCACTCCGCACGTACGCCCTTACGCCGATTAACGCGTTAAATACACGAATAGGCTCAGAAATATTTTCTCGGAAAAATGAAGAAACGGTAAGCCTATAGCCCATGGAAATATTGTTTCTGACAGGAAGAATAATTTCTCTCAAAAGCGCTAGTTCATCGCAGACATCACTCCGCACGTACGCCCTTACGCCGATTAACGCGTTAAATACACAAATGAGCTCAGAAATATTTTCTCGGAAAAATGAAAAAACGGTAAGCCCATGGAAATATTGTTTTGGCCAGGTCGAATTATTTCTCTCAAAAGCGCTAGTTCATCGCAGACATCACTCCGCACGTACGCCCTTGCGCCGATTAACGCGTTAAATACACAAATGAGCTCAGAAATATTTTCTCGGAAAAATGAAAAAACGGTAAGCCTATAGCCCGTGGAAATACTGTTTCGGACAGGTCGAATAATTTCTCAGAAAAGCGCTAGTTCATCGCAGACATCACTCCGCACGTACGCCCTTACGCCGATTAAAGCGTTAAATACACAAATGAGCTCAGAAATATTTTCTCGGAAAAATGGAAAAACGGTAAGCCTTTAGCCCATGATAATACTGTTTCGGCCATGTCGAATAATTTCTCTCAAAAGCGCTAGCTCATCGCAGACATCACTCCGCACGTACGCCCTTACGCCGATTAACGCGTTAAATACACGAATAGGCTCAGAAATATTTTCTCGAAAAAATGGAAAAACGGTAAGCATATAGCCCATGATAATACTGTTTCGGACAGGTCGAATAATTCCTCTCAAAAGCGCTAGTTCATCGCAGACATCACTCCGCACGTACGCCCTTACGCCGATTAACGCGTTAAATACACGAATAGGCTCAGAAATATTTTCTGGAAAAAACGAAAAAACGGTAAGCCTATAGCCCATGGAAATATTGTTTCGGCCAGGTCGAATTATTTCTCTCTAAAGCGCTAGTTCATCGCAGACATCACCCCGCACGTACACCCTTACGCCGATTAACGCGTTAAATACACGAATAGGCTCAGAAATATTTTCTCGAAAAAATGAAAAAAACGGTAAGCCTATAGCCCATGGAAATATTGTTTCGGCCAGGTCGAATAATTTCTCTCAAAAGCGCTAGTTCATCGCAGACATCACTCCGCACGTACGCCCTTACGCCGATTAACGCGTTAAATACACGAATAGGCTCAGAAATATTTTCTCGGAAAAATGAAGAAACGGTAAGCCTATAGCCCATGGAAATATTGTTTCTGACAGGAAGAATAATTTCTCTCAAAAGCGCTAGTTCATCGCAGACATCACTCCGCACGTACGCCCTTACGCCGATTAACGCGTTAAATACACAAATGAGCTCAGAAATATTTTCTCGGAAAAATGAAAAAACGGTAAGCCCATGGAAATATTGTTTTGGCCAGGTCGAATTATTTCTCTCAAAAGCGCTAGTTCATCGCAGACATCACTCCGCACGTACGCCCTTACGCCGATTAACGCGTTAAATACACAAATGAGCTCAGAAATATTTTCTCGGAAAAATGAAGAAACGGTAAGCCTATAGCCCATGGAAATACTGTTTCGGCCAGGTCGAATAATTTCTCTCTAAAGCGCTAGTTCATCGCAGACATCACTCCGCACGTACGCCCTTACGCCGATTAACGCGTTAAATACACAAATGAGCTCAGAAATATTTTCTCGGAAAAATGAAAAAACGGTAAGCCCATGGAAATATTGTTTTGGCCAGGTCGAATTATTTCTCTCAAAAGCGCTAGTTCATCGCAGACATCACTCCGCACGTACGCCCTTACGCCGATTAACGCGTTAAATACACGAATAAGCTCAGAAATATTTTCTCGGAAAAATGAAAAAACGTAAGCCTATAGCCCATGGAAATACTGTTTCGGCCAGGTCGAATAATTTCTCTCTAAAGCGCTAGTTCATCGCAGAAATCACTCCGCACGTACGCCCTTACGCCGATTAACGCGTTAAATACACAAATGAGCTCAGAAATATTTTCTCGGAAAAATGAAAAAACGGTAAGCCTATAGCCTATGGAAATATTGTTTCGGCCAGGTCAAATTATTTCTCTCTAACGCGCTAGTTCATCGCAGACATCACTCCGCACGTACGCCCTTACGCCGATTAACGCGTTAAATACACGAATAAGCTCAGAAATATTTTCTCGGAAAAATGAAAAAACGGTAAGCCTATAGCCCATGGAAATATTGTTTCTGACAGGAAGAATAATTTCTCTCAAAAGCGCTAGTTCATCGCAGACATCACTCCGCACGTACGCCCTTACACCGATTAACGCGTTAAATACACAAATGAGCTCAGAAATATTTTCTCGGAAAAATGAAAAAACGGTAAGCCTATAGCCCATGGAAATATTGTTTTGGCCAGGTCGAATTATTTCTCTCTAAAGCGCTAGTTCATCGCAGACATCACTCCGCACGTACGCCCTTACGCCGATTAACGCGTTAAATACACAAATGAGCTCAGAAATATTTTCTCGGAAAAATGAAAAAAACGGTAAGCCTATAGCCCATGGAAATATTGTTTCGGCCAGGTCGAATAATTTCTCTGAAAAGCGCTAGTTCATCGCAGACATCACTCCGCACGTACGCCCTTACGCCGATTAACGCGTTAAATACACAAATGAGCTCAGAAATATTTTCTCGGAAAAATGAAACACGGTAAGGCCCATGGAAATATTGTTTCGGCCAGGTCGAATTATTTCTCTCAAAAGCGCTAGTTCATCGCAGACATCACTCCGCACGTACGCCCTTACGCCGATTAACGCGTTAAATACACGAATAGGCTCAGAAATATTTTCTCGAAAAAATGAAAAAACGGTAAGCCTATAGCCCATGGAAATACTGTTTCGGACAGGTCGAATAATTTCTCACAAAAGCGCTAGTTCATCGCAGACATCACTCCGCACGTACGCCCTTACGCCGATTAACGCGTTAAATACATGAATAGGCTCAGAAATATTTTCTCGAAAAAATGAAAAAACGGTGAGCCTATAGCCCATGGAAATACTGTTTCGGCCAGGTCGAATAATTTCTCTCTAAAGCGCTAGTTCATCGCAGACATCACTCCGCACGTACGCCCTTACGACGATTAACGCGTTAAATACACAAATGAGCTCAGAAATATTTTCTCGGAAAAATGAAAAAACGGTAAGCCTATAGCCCATGGAAATATTGTTTCGGCCAGGTCGAATAATTTCTCTCAAAAGCGCTAGTTCATCGCAGACATCACTCCGCACGTACGCCCTTACGCCGATTAACGCGTTAAATACACAAAAGAGCTCAGAAATATTTTCTCGGAAAAATGAAAAAACGGTAAGCCTATAGCCCATGGAAATACTGTTTCGGACAGGTCGAATAATTTCTCACAAAAGCGCTAGTTCATCGCAGACATCACTCCGCACGTACGCCCTTACGCCGATTAACGCATTAAATACACAAATGAGCTCAGAAATATTTTCTCGGAAAAATGAAGAAACGGTAAGCCTATAGCCCATGGAAATATTGTTTCTGACAGGAAGAATAATTTCTCTCAAAAGCGCTAGTTCATCGCAGACATCACTCCGCATGTACGCCCTTACGCCGATTAACGCGTTAAATACACAAATGAGCTCAGAAATATTTTCTCGGAAAAATGAAAAAACGGTAAGCCCATGGAAATATTGTTTTGGCCAGGTCGAATTATTTGTCTCAAAACCGCTAGTTCATCGCAGACATCACTCCGCACGTACGCCCTTACGCCGATTAACGCGTTAAATACACAAATGAGCTCAGAAATATTTTCTCGGAAAAATGAAGAAACGGTAAGCCTATAGCCCATGGAAATACTGTTTCGGCCAGGTCGAATAATTTCTCTCTAAAGCGCTAGTTCATCGCAGACATCACTCCGCACGTACGCCCTTACGCCGATTAACGCGTTAAATACACAAATGAGCTCAGAAATATTTTCTCGGAAAAATGAAAAAACGGTAAGCCCATGGAAATATTGTTTTGGCCAGGTCGAATTATTTCTCTCAAAAGCGCTAGTTCATCGCAGACATCACTCCGCACGTACGCCCTTACGCCGATTAACGCGTTAAATACACGAATAAGCTCAGAAATATTTTCTCGGAAAAATGAAAAAACGGTAAGCCTATAGCCCATGGAAATACTGTTTCGGCCAGGTCGAATAATTTCTCTCTAAAGCGCTAGTTCATCGCAGACATCACTCCGCACGTACGCCCTTACGCCGATTAACGCGTTAAATACACAAATGAGCTTAGAAATATTTTCTCGGAAAAATGAAAAAACGGTAAGCCTATAGCCCATGGAAATATTGTTTCGGCCAGGTCGAATTATTTCTCTCTAAAGCGCTAGTTCATCGCATACATCACTCCGCACATACGCCCTAACGCCGATTAACGCGTTAAATACACAAATGAGCTCAGAAATATTTTCTCGGAAAAATGAAAGAACGGTAAGCCTATAGCCCATGGAAATATATTTTCGGCCAGGTCGAATAATTTCTCTCAAAAGCGCTAGTTCATCGCAGACATCACTCCGCACGTACGCCCTTACGCCGATTAACGCGTTAAATACACAAATGAGCTCGGAAATATTTTCTCGGAAAAATGGAAAAACGGTAAGCCTATAGCCCATGGAAATACTGTTTCGGCCAGGTCGAATAATTTCTCTCAAAAGCGCTAGTTCATCGCAGACATCACTCCGCACGTACGCCCTTACGCCGATTAACGCGTTAAATACACGAATAGGCTCAGAAATATTTTCTCGAAAAATGAAAAAACGGTAAGCCTATAGCCCATGGAAATACTGTTTCGGACAGGTCGAATAATTTATAACAAAAGCGCTAGTTCATCGCAGAAATCACTCCGCACGTACGCCCTTACGCCGATTAACGCGTTAAATACACAAATGAGCTCAGAAATATTTTCTCGGAAAAATGAAAAAACGGTAAGCCTATAGCCCATGGAAATATTGTTTCGGCCAGGTCGAATTATTTCTCTCTAAAGCGCTAGTTCATCGCAGACATCACTCCGCACGTACGCCCTTACGCCGATTAACGCGTTAAATACACGAATAAGCTCAGAAATATTTTCTCGGAAAAATGAAGAAACGGTAAGCCTATAGCCCATGGAAATACTGTTTCGGCCAGGTCGAATAATTTCTCTCTAAAGCGCTAGTTCATCGCAGACATCACTCCGCACGTACGCCCTTACGCCGATTAACGCGTTAAATACACGAATAGGCTCAGAAATATTTTCTCGAAAAAATGAAAAAACGGTAAGCCTATAGCCCATGGAAATATTGTTTCGGCCAGGTCGAATAATTTCTCTCTAAAGCGCTAGTTCATCGCAGACATCGCTCCGCACGTACGCCCTTACGCCGATTAACGCTTTAAATACACGAGTAAGCTCAGGAATATTTTCTCGAAAAAATGAAAAAACGGTAAGCCTATAGCCCATGGAAATACTGTTTCGGCCAGGTCGAATAATTTCTCTCAAAAGCGCTAGTTCATCGCAGACATCACTCCGAACGTTCGCCCTTACGCCGATTAACGCTTTAAATACACGAATAAGCTCGGAAATATTTTCTCGGAAAAACGGAAAAACGGTAAGCCTATAGCCCATGGAAATATTGTTTCGGCCAGGTCGAATAATTTCTCTCAAAAGCGCTAGTTCATCGCAGACATCACTCCGCACGTACGCCCTTACGCCGATTAACGCGTTAAATACACGAATAGGCTCAGAAATATTTTCTCGAAAAAATGAAAAAACGGTAAGCCTATAGCCCATGGAAATATTGTTTCGGCCAGGTCGAATAATTTCTCTCTAAAGCGCTAGTTCATCGCAGACATCGCTCCGCACGTACGCCCTTACGCCGATTAACGCTTTAAATACACAAATGAGCTCAGGAATATTTTCTCGGAAAAACGGAAAAACGGTAAGCCTATAGCCCATGGAAATATTGTTTCGGCCAGGTCGAATAATTTCTCTCAAAACGCTAGTTCATCGCAGACATCACTCCGCACGTACGCCCTTACGCCGATTAGCGCGTTAAATACACAAATGAGCTCGGAAATATTTTCTCGGAAAAACGGAAAAACGGTAAGCCTATAGCCCATGGAAATATTGTTTCGGCCAGGTCGAATAATTTCTCTCAAAAGCGCTAGTTCATCGCAGACATCACTCCGCACGTACGCCCTTACGCCGATTAACGCGTTAAATACACAAATGAGCTCAGGAATATTTTCTCGAAAAAATGAAAAAACGGTAAGTCTATAGCCAATGGAAATATTGTTTCGGCCAGGTCGAATAATTTCTCTCAAAAGCGCTAGTTCATCGCAGACATCACTCCGCACGTACGCCCTTACGCGGATTAACGCTTTAAATACACGAATAAGCTCAGGAATATTTTCTCGAAAAAATGAAAAAACGGTAAGCCTATAGCCCATGGAAATACTGTTTCGGCCAGGTCGAATAATTTCTCTCAAAAGCGCTAGTTCATCGCAGACATCACTCCGCACGTACGCCCTTACGCCGATTAACGCGTTAAATACACGAATAGGCTCAGAAATATTTTCTCGAAAAAATGAAAAAACGGTAAGCCTATAGCCCATGGAAATACTGTTTCGGCCAGGTCGAATAATTTCTCTCTAAAGCGCTAGTTCATCGCAGACATCACTCCGCACGTACGCCCTTACGCCGATTAACGCGTTAAATACACAAATGAGCTCAGGAATATTTTCTCGAAAAAATGAAAAACGGTAAGCCTATAGCCCATGGAAATATTGTTTCGGCCAGGTCGAATAATTTCTCTCAAAAGCGCTAGTTCATCGCAGACATCACTCCGCACGTACGCCCTTACGCCGATTAGCGCGTTAAATACACAAATGAGCTCGGAAATATTTTCTCGAAAAAATGAAAAAACGGTAAGCCTATAGCCCATGGAAATACTGTTTCGGCCAGGTCGAATAATTTCTCTCAAAAGCGCTAGTTCATCGCAGACATCACTCCGCACGTACGCCCTTACGCCGTTTAGCGCGTTAAATACACAAATGAGCTCGGAAATATTTTCTCGAAAAAATGAAAAACGGTAAGCCTATAGCCCATGGAAATACTGTTTCGGCCAGGTCGAATAATTTCTCTCAAAAGCGCTAGTTCATCGCAGACATCACTCCGCACGTACGCCCTTACGCCGATTAACGCGTTAAATACACAAATGAGCTCAGGAATATTTTCTCGAAAAAATGAAAAAACGGCAAGCCTATAGCCCATGGAAATACTGTTTCGGCCAGGTCGAATAATTTCTCTCAAAAGCGCTAGTTCATCGCAGACATCACTCCGCACGTACGCCCTTACGCCGATTAGCGCGTTAAATACACAAATGAGCTCGGAAATATTTTCTCGGAAAAACGGAAAAACGGTAAGCCTATAGCCCATGGAAATATTGTTTCGGCCAGGTCGAATAATTTCTCTCAAAAGCGCTAGTTCATCGCAGACCTCACTCCGCACGTACGCCCTTACGCCGATTAGCGCGTTAAATACACAAATGAGCTCGGAAATATTTTCTCGGAAAAACGGAAAAACGGTAAGCCTATAGCCCATGGAAATATTGTTTCGGCCAGGTCGAATAATTTCTCTCAAAAGCGCTAGTTCATCGCAGACATCACTCCGCACGTACGCCCTTACGCCGATTAACGCTTTAAATACACGAATAAGCTCAGGAATATTTTCTCGAAAAAATGAAAAAACGGTAAGCCTATAGCCCATGGAAATACGGTTTCGGCCAGGTCGAATAATTTCTCTCAAAAGCGCTAGTTCATCGCAGACATCACTCCGCACGTACGCCCTTACGCCGATTAACGCGTTAAATACACGAATAGGCTCAGAAATATTTTCTCGAAAAAATGAAAAAACGGTAAGCCTATAGCCCATGGAAATACTGTTTCGGCCAGGTCGAATAATTTCTCTCTAAAGCGCTAGTTCATCGCAGACATCGCTCCGCACGTACGCCCTTACGCCGATTAACGCTTTAAATACACGAATGAGCTCAGGAATATTTTCTCGAAAAAATGAAAAAACGGTAAGCCTATAGCCCATGGAAATACTGTTTCGGCCAGGTCGAATAATTTCTCTCTAAAGCGCTAGTTCATCGCAGACATCACTCCGCACGTACGCCCTTACGCCGATTAGCGCGTTAAATACACAAATGAGCTCGGAAATATTTTCTCGGAAAAACGGAAAAACGGTAAGCCTATAGCCCATGGAAATATTGTTTCGGCCAGGTCGAATAATTTCTCTCAAAAGCGCTAGTTCATCGCAGACATCACTCCGCACGTACGCCCTTACGCCGATTAACGCGTTAAATACACAAATGAGCTCAGGAATATTTTCTCGAAAAAATGAAAAAACGGTAAGCCTATAGCCCATGGAAATACTGTTTCGGCCAGGTCGAATAATTTCTCTCTAAAGCGCTAGTTCATCGCAGACATCACTAGGCACGTACGCCCTTACGCCGATTAACGCGTTAAATACACAAATGAGCTCGGAAATATTTTCTCGGAAAAATGGAAAAACGGTAAGCCTATAGCCCATGGAAATATTGTTTCGGCCAGGTCGAATAATTTCTCTCAAAAGCGCTAGTTCATCGCAGACATCACTCCGCACGTAGGCCCTTACGCCGATTAACGCGTTAAATACACGAATAGGCTCAGAAATATTTTCTCGAAAAAATGAAAAAACGGTAAGCCTATAGCCCATGGAAATATTGTTTCTGACAGGAAGAATAATTTCTCTCAAAAGCGCTAGATCATCGCAGACATCACCCCGCACGTACACCCTTACGCCGATTAACGCGTTAAATTCACGAATAGGCTGAGAAATATTTTCTCGAAAAAATGAAAAAACGGTAAGCCCATGGAAATACTGTTTCGGCCAGGTCGAATAATTTCTCTCTAAAGCGCTAGTTCATCGCAGACATCACTCTGCACGTACGCCCTTACGCCGATTAACGCGTTAAATACACAAATGAGCTCAGAAATATTTTCTCGGAAAAATGAAAAAACGGTAAGCCTATAGCCCATGGAAATATTGTTTCTGACAGGAAGAATATTTTCTCTTAAAAGCGCTAGTTCATCGCAGACATCACTCCGCACGTACGCCCTTACGCCGATTGACGCGTTAAATACACAAATGAGCTCAGAAATATTTTCTCGGAAAAATGAAAAAAACGGTAAGCCTATAGCCCATGGAAATATTGTTTCGGCCAGGTCGAATTATTTCTCTCTAAAGCGCTAGTTCATCGCAGACATCACTCCGCACGTACGCCCTTACGCCGATTAACGCGTTAAATACACGAATAAGCTCAGAAATACTTTCTCGGAAAAATGAAAAAACGGTAAGCCTATAGCCCATGGAAATATTGTTTCGGCCAGGTCGAATAATTGCTCTCAAAAGCGCTAGTTCATCGCAGACATCACTCCGCACGTACGCCCTTACGCCGATTAACGCGTTAAATACACGAATAGGCTCAGAAATATTTTCTCGGAAAATTGAAAAAACGGTAAGGCCAATGGAAATATTGTTTCGGCCAGGTCGAATTATTTCTCTCTAAAGCGCTAGTTCATCGCAGACATCACTCCGCACGTACGCCCATACGCCGATTAACACGTTAAATACACGAATAAGCTCAGAAATACTTTCTCGGAAAAATGAAAAAACGGTAAGCCTATAGCCCATGGAAATATTGTTTCGGCCAGGTCGAATAATTGCTCTCAAAAGCGCTAGTTCATCGCAGACATCACTCCGAACGTACGCCCTTACGCCGATTAACGCGTTAAATACACGAATAGGCTCAGAAATATTTTCTCGGAAAAATGAAAAAACGGTAAGGCCCATGGAAATATTGTTTCGGCCAGGTCGAATTATTTCTCTCTAAAGCGCTAGTTCATCGCAGACATCACTCCGCACGTACGCCTTTAGCCGATTAACGCGTTAAATACACAAATGAGCTCGGAAATATTTTCTCGGAAAAATGGAAAAACGGTAAGCCTATAGCCCAAGGAAATATTGTTTCGGCCAGGTCGAATAATTTCTCTCAAAAGCGCTAGTTCATCGCAGACATCACTCCGCAGGTACGCCCTTACGCCGATTAACGCGTTGAATACACGAATAGGCTCAGAAATATTTTCTCGAAAAAATGAAAAAACGGTAAGCCTATAATAGCCCATGGAAATACGGTTTCGGCCAGGTCGAATTATTTCTCTCAAAAGCGCTAGTTCATCGCAGACATCACTCCGCACGTACGCCCTTACGCTGATTAACGCGTTAAATACACAAATGAGCTCAGAAATATTTTCTCGGAAAAATGAAAAAAACGGTAAGCCTATAGCCCGTGGAAATACTGTTTCGGACAGGTCGAATAATTTCTCAGAAAAGCGCTAGTTCATCGCAGACATCACTCCGCACGTACGCCCTTACGCCGATTAAAGCGTTAAATACACAAATGACCTCAGAAATATTTTCTCGGAAAAATGGAAAAACGGTAAGCCTTTAGCCCATGATAATACTGTTTCGGCCATGTCGAATAATTTCTCTCAAAAGCGCTAGCTCATCGCAGACATCACTCCGCACGTACGCCCTTACGCCGATTAACGCGTTAAATACACGAATAGGCTCAGAAATATTTTCTCGAAAAAATGGAAAAACGGTAAGCATATAGCCCATGATAATACTGTTTCGGACAGGTCGAATAATTTCTCTCAAAAGCGCTAGTTCATCGCAGACATCACTCCGCACGTACGCCCTTACGCCGATTAACGCGTTAAATACACGAATAGGCTCAGAAATATTTTCTGGAAAAAACGAAAAAACGGTAAGCCTATAGCCCATGGAAATATTGTTTCGGCCAGGTCGAATTATTTCTCTCTAAAGCGCTAGTTCATCGCAGACATCACCCCGCACGTACACCCTTACGCCGATTAACGCGTTAAATACACGAATAGGCTCAGAAATATTTTCTCGAAAAAATGAAAAAAACGGTAAGCCTATAGCCCATGGAAATATTGTTTCGGCCAGGTCGAATAATTTCTCTCAAAAGCGCTAGTTCATCGCAGACATCACTCCGCACGTACGCCCTTACGCCGATTAACGCGTTAAATACACGAATAGGCTCAGAAATATTTTCTCGGAAAAATGAAGAAACGGTAAGCCTATAGCCCATGGAAATATTGTTTCTGACAGGAAGAATAATTTCTCTCAAAAGCGCTAGTTCATCGCAGACATCACTCCGCACGTACGCCCTTACGCCGATTAACGCGTTAAATACACAAATGAGCTCAGAAATATTTTCTCGGAAAAATGAAAAAACGGTAAGCCCATGGAAATATTGTTTTGGCCAGGTCGAATTATTTCTCTCAAAAGCGCTAGTTCATCGCAGACATCACTCCGCACGTACGCCCTTACGCCGATTAACGCGTTAAATACACAAATGAGCTCAGAAATATTTTCTCGGAAAAATGAAGAAACGGTAAGCCTATAGCCCATGGAAATACTGTTTCGGCCAGGTCGAATAATTTCTCTCTAAAGCGCTAGTTCATCGCAGACATCACTCCGCACGTACGCCCTTACGCCGATTAACGCGTTAAATACACAAATGAGCTCAGAAATATTTTCTCGGAAAAATGAAAAAACGGTAAGCCCATGGAAATATTGTTTTGGCCAGGTCGAATAATTTCTCTCAAAAGCGCTAGTTCATCGCAGACATCACTCCGCACGTACGCCCTTACGCCGATTGACGCGTTAAATACACGAATAGGCTCAGAAATATTTTCTCGGAAAAATGAAGAAACGGTAAGCCTATAGCCCATGGAAATATTGTTTCTGACAGGAAGAATAATTTCTCTCAAAAGCGCTAGTTCATCGCAGACATCACTCCGCACGTACGCCCTTACGCCGATTAACGCGTTAAATACACAAATGAGCTCAGAAATATTTTCTCGGAAAAATGAAAAAACGGTAAGCCCATGGAAATATTGTTTTGGCCAGGTCGAATTATTTCTCTCAAAAGCGCTAGTTCATCGCAGACATCACTCCGCACGTACGCCCTTACGCCGATTAACGCGTTAAATACACAAATGAGCTCAGAAATATTTTCTCGGAAAAATGAAGAAACGGTAAGCCTACAGCCCATGGAAATACTGTTTCGGCCAGGTCGAATAATTTCTCTCTAAAGCGCTAGTTCATCGCAGACATCACTCCGCACGTACGCCCTTACGCCGATTAACGCGTTAAATACACGAATAGGCTCAGAAATATTTTCTCGGAAAAATGAAGAAACGGTAAGCCTATAGCCCATGGAAATATTGTTTCTGACAGGAAGAATAATTTCTCTCAAAAGCGCTAGTTCATCGCAGACATCACTCCGCACGTACGCCCTTACGCCGATTAACGCGTTAAATACACAAATGAGCTCAGAAATATTTTCTCGGAAAAATGAAAAAACGGTAAGCCCATGGAAATATTGTTTTGGCCAGGTCGAATTATTTCTCTCAAAAGCGCTAGTTCATCGCAGACATCACTCCGCACGTACGCCCTTACGCCGATTAACGCGTTAAATACACAAATGAGCTCAGAAATATTTTCTCGGAAAAATGAAAAAACGGTAAGCCTATAGCCCGTGGAAATACTGTTTCGGACAGGTCGAATAATTTCTCAGAAAAGCGCTAGTTCATCGCAGACATCACTCCGCACGTACGCCCTTACGCCGATTAAAGCGTTAAATACACAAATGAGCTCAGAAATATTTTCTCGGAAAAATGGAAAAACGGTAAGCCTTTAGCCCATGATAATACTGTTTCGGCCATGTCGAATAATTTCTCTCAAAAGCGCTAGCTCATCGCAGACATCACTCCGCACGTACGCCCTTACGCCGATTAACGCGTTAAATACACGAATAGGCTCAGAAATATTTTCTCGAAAAAATGGAAAAACGGTAAGCATATAGCCCATGATAATACTGTTTCGGACAGGTCGAATAATTCCTCTCAAAAGCGCTAGTTCATCGCAGACATCACTCCGCACGTACGCCCTTACGCCGATTAACGCGTTAAATACACGAATAGGCTCAGAAATATTTTCTGGAAAAAACGAAAAAACGGTAAGCCTATAGCCCATGGAAATATTGTTTCGGCCAGGTCGAATTATTTCTCTCTAAAGCGCTAGTTCATCGCAGACATCACCCCGCACGTACACCCTTACGCCGATTAACGCGTTAAATACACGAATAGGCTCAGAAATATTTTCTCGAAAAAATGAAAAAAACGGTAAGCCTATAGCCCATGGAAATATTGTTTCGGCCAGGTCGAATAATTTCTCTCAAAAGCGCTAGTTCATCGCAGACATCACTCCGCACGTACGCCCTTACGCCGATTAACGCGTTAAATACACGAATAGGCTCAGAAATATTTTCTCGGAAAAATGAAGAAACGGTAAGCCTATAGCCCATGGAAATATTGTTTCTGACAGGAAGAATAATTTCTCTCAAAAGCGCTAGTTCATCGCAGACATCACTCCGCACGTACGCCCTTACGCCGATTAACGCGTTAAATACACAAATGAGCTCAGAAATATTTTCTCGGAAAAATGAAAAAACGGTAAGCCCATGGAAATATTGTTTTGGCCAGGTCGAATTATTTCTCTCAAAAGCGCTAGTTCATCGCAGACATCACTCCGCACGTACGCCCTTACGCCGATTAACGCGTTAAATACACAAATGAGCTCAGAAATATTTTCTCGGAAAAATGAAGAAACGGTAAGCCTATAGCCCATGGAAATACTGTTTCGGCCAGGTCGAATAATTTCTCTCTAAAGCGCTAGTTCATCGCAGACATCACTCCGCACGTACGCCCTTACGCCGATTAACGCGTTAAATACACAAATGAGCTCAGAAATATTTTCTCGGAAAAATGAAAAAACGGTAAGCCCATGGAAATATTGTTTTGGCCAGGTCGAATTATTTCTCTCAAAAGCGCTAGTTCATCGCAGACATCACTCCGCACGTACGCCCTTACGCCGATTAACGCGTTAAATACACGAATAAGCTCAGAAATATTTTCTCGGAAAAATGAAAAAACGGTAAGCCTATAGCCCATGGAAATACTGTTTCGGCCAGGTCGAATAATTTCTCTCTAAAGCGCTAGTTCATCGCAGACATCACTCCGCACGTACGCCCTTACGCCGATTAACGCGTTAAATACACAAATGAGCTTAGAAATATTTTCTCGGAAAAATGGAAAAACGGTAAGCCTATAGCCCATGGAAATACTGTTTCGGCCTGGTCGAATAATTTCTCTCAAAAGCGCTAGTTCATCGCAGACATCACTCCGCACGTACGCCCTTACGCCGATTAACGCGTTAAATACACGAATAGGCTCAGAAATATTTTCTCGAAAAATGAAAAAACGGTAAGCCTATAGCCCATGGAAATACTGTTTCGGACAGGTCGAATAATTTATCACAAAAGCGCTAGTTCATCGCAGAAATCACTCCGCACGTACGCCCTTACGCCGATTAACGCGTTAAATACACAAATGAGCTCAGAAATATTTTCTCGGAAAAATGAAAAAACGGTAAGCCTATAGCCTATGGAAATATTGTTTCGGCCAGGTCAAATTATTTCTCTCTAACGCGCTAGTTCATCGCAGACATCACTCCGCACGTACGCCCTTACGCCGATTAACGCGTTAAATACACGAATAAGCTCAGAAATATTTTCTCGGAAAAATGAAAAAACGGTAAGCCTATAGCCCATGGAAATATTGTTTCTGACAGGAAGAATAATTTCTCTCAAAAGCGCTAGTTCATCGCAGACATCACTCCGCATGTACGCCCTTACACCGATTAACGCGTTAAATACACAAATGAGCTCAGAAATATTTTCTCGGAAAAATGAAAAAACGGTAAGCCTATAGCCCATGGAAATATTGTTTTGGCCAGGTCGAATTATTTCTCTCTAAAGCGCTAGTTCATCGCAGACATCACTCCGCACGTACGCCCTTACGCCGATTAACGCGTTAAATACACAAATGAGCTCAGAAATATTTTCTCGGAAAAATGAAAAAAACGGTAAGCCTATAGCCCATGGAAATATTGTTTCGGCCAGGTCGAATAATTTCTCTGAAAAGCGCTAGTTCATCGCAGACATCACTCCGCACGTACGCCCTTACGCCGATTAACGCGTTAAATACACAAATGAGCTCAGAAATATTTTCTCGGAAAAATGAAACACGGTAAGGCCCATGGAAATATTGTTTCGGCCAGGTCGAATTATTTCTCTCAAAAGCGCTAGTTCATCGCAGACATCACTCCGCACGTACGCCCTTACGCCGATTAACGCGTTAAATACACGAATAGGCTCAGAAATATTTTCTCGAAAAAATGAAAAAACGGTAAGCCTATAGCCCATGGAAATACTGTTTCGGACAGGTCGAATAATTTCTCACAAAAGCGCTAGTTCATCGCAGACATCACTCCGCACGTACGCCCTTACGCCGATTAACGCGTTAAATACATGAATAGGCTCAGAAATATTTTCTCGAAAAAATGAAAAAACGGTGAGCCTATAGCCCATGGAAATACTGTTTCGGCCAGGTCGAATAATTTCTCTCTAAAGCGCTAGTTCATCGCAGACATCACTCCGCACGTACGCCCTTACGACGATTAACGCGTTAAATACACAAATGAGCTCAGAAATATTTTCTCGGAAAAATGAAAAACGGTAAGCCTATAGCCCATGGAAATATTGTTTCGGCCAGGTCGAATAATTTCTCTCAAAAGCGCTAGTTCATCGCAGACATCACTCCGCACGTACGCCCTTACGCCGATTAACGCGTTAAATACACAAAAGAGCTCAGAAATATTTTCTCGGAAAAATGAAAAAACGGTAAGCCTATAGCCCATGGAAATACTGTTTCGGACAGGTCGAATAATTTCTCACAAAAGCGCTAGTTCATCGCAGACATCACTCCGCACGTACGCCCTTACGCCGATTAACGCGTTAAATACACAAATGAGCTCAGAAATATTTTCTCGGAAAAATGAAGAAACGGTAAGCCTATAGCCCATGGAAATATTGTTTCTGACAGGAAGAATAATTTCTCTCAAAAGCGCTAGTTCATCGCAGACATCACTCCGCATGTACGCCCTTACGCCGATTAACGCGTTAAATACACAAATGAGCTCAGAAATATTTTCTCGGAAAAATGAAAAAACGGTAAGCCCATGGAAATATTGTTTTGGCCAGGTCGAATTATTTGTCTCAAAACCGCTAGTTCATCGCAGACATCACTCCGCACGTACGCCCTTACGCCGATTAACGCGTTAAATACACAAATGAGCTCAGAAATATTTTCTCGGAAAAATGAAGAAACGGTAAGCCTATAGCCCATGGAAATACTGTTTCGGCCAGGTCGAATAATTTCTCTCTAAAGCGCTAGTTCATCGCAGACATCACTCCGCACGTACGCCCTTACGCCGATTAACGCGTTAAATACACAAATGAGCTCAGAAATATTTTCTCGGAAAAATGAAAAAACGGTAAGCCCATGGAAATATTGTTTTGGCCAGGTCGAATTATTTCTCTCAAAAGCGCTAGTTCATCGCAGACATCACTCCGCACGTACGCCCTTACGCCGATTAACGCGTTAAATACACGAATAGGCTCAGAAATATTTTCTCGGAAAAATGAAAAAACGGTAAGCCTATAGCCCATGGAAATACTGTTTCGGCCAGGTCGAATAATTTCTCTCTAAAGCGCTAGTTCATCGCAGACATCACTCCGCACGTACGCCCTTACGCCGATTAACGCGTTAAATACACAAATGAGCTTAGAAATATTTTCTCGGAAAAATGAAAAAACGGTAAGCCTATAGCCCATGGAAATATTGTTTCGGCCAGGTCGAATTATTTCTCTCTAAAGCGCTAGTTCATCGCATACATCACTCCGCACATACGCCCTAACGCCGATTAACGCGTTAAATACACAAATGAGCTCAGAAATATTTTCTCGGAAAAATGAAAGAACGGTAAGCCTATAGCCCATGGAAATATATTTTCGGCCAGGTCGAATAATTTCTCTCAAAAGCGCTAGTTCATCGCAGACATCACTCCGCACGTACGCCCTTACGCCGATTAACGCGTTAAATACACAAATGAGCTCGGAAATATTTTCTCGGAAAAATGGAAAAACGGTAAGCCTATAGCCCATGGAAATACTGTTTCGGCCAGGTCGAATAATTTCTCTCAAAAGCGCTAGTTCATCGCAGACATCACTCCGCACGTACGCCCTTACGCCGATTAACGCGTTAAATACACGAATAGGCTCAGAAATATTTTCTCGAAAAATGAAAAAACGGTAAGCCTATAGCCCATGGAAATACTGTTTCGGACAGGTCGAATAATTTATAACAAAAGCGCTAGTTCATCGCAGAAATCACTCCGCACGTACGCCCTTACGCCGATTAACGCGTTAAATACACAAATGAGCTCAGAAATATTTTCTCGGAAAAATGAAAAAACGGTAAGCCTATAGCCCATGGAAATATTGTTTCGGCCAGGTCGAATTATTTCTCTCTAAAGCGCTAGTTCATCGCAGACATCACTCCGCACGTACGCCCTTACGCCGATTAACGCGTTAAATACACGAATAAGCTCAGAAATATTTTCTCGGAAAAATGAAGAAACGGTAAGCCTATAGCCCATGGAAATATTGTTTCTGACAGGAAGAATAATTTCTCTCAAAAGCGCTAGTTCATCGCAGACATCACTCCGCACGTACGCCCTTACGCCGATTAACGCGTTAAATACACAAATGAGCTCAGAAATATTTTCTCGGAAAAATGAAAAAACGGTAAGCCCATGGAAATATTGTTTTGGCCAGGTCGAATTATTTCTCTCAAAAGCGCTAGTTCATCGCAGACATCACTCCGCACGTACGCCCTTACGCCGATTAACGCGTTAAATACACAAATGAGCTCAGAAATATTTTCTCGGAAAAATGAAGAAACGGTAAGCCCATGGAAATATTGTTTTGGCCAGGTCGAATTATTTCTCTCAAAAGCGCTAGTTCATCGCAGACATCACTCCGCACGTACGCCCTTACGCCGATTAACGCGTTAAATACACGAATAAGCTCAGAAATATTTTCTCGGAAAAATGAAAAAACGGTAAGCCTATAGCCCATGGAAATACTGTTTCGGCCAGGTCGAATAATTTCTCTCTAAAGCGCTAGTTCATCGCAGACATCACTCCGCACGTACGCCCTTACGCCGATTAACGCGTTAAATACACAAATGAGCTTAGAAATATTTTCTCGGAAAAATGGAAAAACGGTAAGCCTATAGCCCATGGAAATACTGTTTCGGCCTGGTCGAATAATTTCTCTCAAAAGCGCTAGTTCATCGCAGACATCACTCCGCACGTACGCCCTTACGCCGATTAACGCGTTAAATACACGAATAGGCTCAGAAATATTTTCTCGAAAAATGAAAAAACGGTAAGCCTATAGCCCATGGAAATACTGTTTCGGACAGGTCGAATAATTTATCACAAAAGCGCTAGTTCATCGCAGAAATCACTCCGCACGTACGCCCTTACGCCGATTAACGCGTTAAATACACAAATGAGCTCAGAAATATTTTCTCGGAAAAATGAAAAAACGGTAAGCCTATAGCCTATGGAAATATTGTTTCGGCCAGGTCAAATTATTTCTCTCTAACGCGCTAGTTCATCGCAGACATCACTCCGCACGTACGCCCTTACGCCGATTAACGCGTTAAATACACGAATAAGCTCAGAAATATTTTCTCGGAAAAATGAAAAAACGGTAAGCCTATAGCCCATGGAAATATTGTTTCTGACAGGAAGAATAATTTCTCTCAAAAGCGCTAGTTCATCGCAGACATCACTCCGCACGTACGCCCTTACACCGATTAACGCGTTAAATACACAAATGAGCTCAGAAATATTTTCTCGGAAAAATGAAAAAACGGTAAGCCTATAGCCCATGGAAATATTGTTTTGGCCAGGTCGAATTATTTCTCTCTAAAGCGCTAGTTCATCGCAGACATCACTCCGCACGTACGCCCTTACGCCGATTAACGCGTTAAATACACAAATGAGCTCAGAAATATTTTCTCGGAAAAATGAAAAAAACGGTAAGCCTATAGCCCATGGAAATATTGTTTCGGCCAGGTCGAATAATTTCTCTGAAAAGCGCTAGTTCATCGCAGACATCACTCCGCACGTACGCCCTTACGCCGATTAACGCGTTAAATACACAAATGAGCTCAGAAATATTTTCTCGGAAAAATGAAACACGGTAAGGCCCATGGAAATACTGTTTCGGACAGGTCGAATAATTTCTCACAAAAGCGCTAGTTCATCGCAGACATCACTCCGCACGTACGCCCTTACGCCGATTAACGCGTTAAATACATGAATAGGCTCAGAAATATTTTCTCGAAAAAATGAAAAAACGGTGAGCCTATAGCCCATGGAAATACTGTTTCGGCCAGGTCGAATAATTTCTCTCTAAAGCGCTAGTTCATCGCAGACATCACTCCGCACGTACGCCCTTACGACGATTAACGCGTTAAATACACAAATGAGCTCAGAAATATTTTCTCGGAAAAATGAAAAAACGGTAAGCCTATAGCCCATGGAAATATTGTTTCGGCCAGGTCGAATAATTTCTCTCAAAAGCGCTAGTTCATCGCAGACATCACTCCGCACGTACGCCCTTACGCCGATTAACGCGTTAAATACACAAAAGAGCTCAGAAATATTTTCTCGGAAAAATGAAAAAACGGTAAGCCTATAGCCCATGGAAATACTGTTTCGGACAGGTCGAATAATTTCTCACAAAAGCGCTAGTTCATCGCAGACATCACTCCGCACGTACGCCCTTACGCCGATTAACGCGGTAAATACACAAATGAGCTCAGAAATATTTTCTCGGAAAAATGGAAAAACGGTAAGCCTATAGCCCATGGAAATACGGTTTCGGCCAGGTCGAATAATTTCTCTCTAAAGCGCTAGTTCATCGCAGACATCACTCCGCACGTACGCCCTTACGCCGATTAACGCGTTAAATAGACAAATGAGCTCAGAAATATTTTCTCGGAAAAATGAAAAAACGGTAAGCCTATATCCCATGGAAATATTGTTTCTGACAGGAAGAATAATTTCTCTCAAAAGCGCTAGTTCATCGCAGACATCACTCCGCACGTACGCCCTTACGCCGATTAACGCGTTAAATACACGAATAAGCTCAGAAATATTTTCTCGGAAAAATGAAAAAACGGTAAGCCTATAGCCCATGGAAATACTGTTTCGGCCAGGTCGAATAATTTCTCTCTAAAGCGCTAGTTCATCGCAGACATCAATCCGCACGTACGCCCTTACGTCAATTAACGCGTTAAATACACGAATAAGCTCAGAATAATTTTCTCGGAAAAATGAAAAAACGGTAAGCCTATAGCCCATGGAAATACTGTTTCGGACAGGTCGAATAATTTCTCTCAAAAGCGCTAGTTCATCGCAGACATCACTCCGCACGTACGTCCTTACGCCGATTAACGCGTTAAATACACAAATGAGCTCAGAAATATTTTCTCGGAAAAATGAAAAAACGGTAAGCCCATGGAAATATTGTTTTGGCCAGGTCGAATTATTTGTGTCAAAACCGCTAGTTCATCGCAGACATCACTCCGCACGTACGCCCTTACGCCGATTAACGCGTTAAATACACAAATGAGCTCAGAAATATTTTCTCGGAAAAATGAAGAAACGGTAAGCCTATAGCCCATGGAAATACTGTTTCGACCAGGTCGAATAATTTCTCTCTAAAGCGCTAGTTCATCGCAGACATCACTCCGCACGTACGCCCTTACGCCGATTAACGCGTTAAATACACAAATGAGCTCAGAAATATTTTCTCGGAAAAATGAAAAAACGGTAAGCCCATGGAAATATTGTTTTGGCCAGGTCGAATTATTTCTCTCAAAAGCGCTAGTTCATCGCAGACATCACTCCGCACGTACGCCCTTACGCCGATTAACGCGTTAAATACACGAATGAGCTCAGAAATATTTTCTCGGAAAAATGAAAGAACGGTAAGCCCATGGAAATATTGTTTCGGCCAGGTCGAATAATTTCTCTCAAAAGCGCTAGTTCATCGCAGACATCACTCCGCACGTACGCCCTTACGCCGATTAACGCGTTAAATACACAAATGAGCTTAGAAATATTTTCTCGGAAAAATGGAAAAACGGTAAGCCTATAGCCCATGGAAATACTGTTTCGGCCAGGTCGAATAATTTCTCTCAAAAGCGCTAGTTCATCGCAGACATCACTCCGCACGTACGCCCTTACGCCGATTAACGCGTTAAATACACGAATAGGCTCAGAAATATTTTCTCGAAAAATGAAAAAACGGTAAGCCTATAGCCCATGGAAATACTGTTTCGGACAGGTCGAATAATGTATCACAAAAGCGCTAGTTCATCGCAGAAATCACTCCGCACGTACGCCCTTACGCCGATTAACGCGTTAAATACACAAATGAGCTCAGAAATATTTTCTCGGAAAAATGAAAAAACGGTAAGCCTATAGCCCATGGAAATATTGTTTCGGCCAGGTCGAATTATTTCTCTCTAAAGCGCTAGTTCATCGCAGACATCACTCCGCACGTACGCCCTTACGCCGATTAACGCGTTAAATACACAAATGAGCTCAGAAATATTTTCTCGGAAAAATGGAAAAACGGTAAGCCTATAGCCCATGGAAATACTGTTTCGGCCAGGTCGAATAATTTCTCTCAAAAGCGCTAGTTCATCGCAGACATCACTCCGCACGTACGCCCTTACGCCGATTAACGCGTTAAATACACGAATAGGCTCAGAAATATTTTCTCGAAAAATGAAAAAACGGTAAGCCTATAGCCCATGGAAATACTGTTTCGGACAGGTCGAATAATGTATCACAAAAGCGCTAGTTCATCGCAGAAATCACTCCGCACGTACGCCCTTACGCCGATTAACGCGTTAAATACACAAATGAGCTCAGAAATATTTTCTCGGAAAAATGAAAAAACGGTAAGCCTATAGCCCATGGAAATATTGTTTCGGCCAGGTCGAATTATTTCTCTCTAAAGCGCTAGTTCATCGCAGACATCACTCCGCACGTACGCCCTTACGCCGATTAACGCGTTAAATACACGAATAAGCTCAGAAATATTTTCTCGGAAAAATGAAAAAACGGTAAGCCTATAGCCCATGGAAATATTGTTTCTGACAGGAAGAATAATTTCTCTCAAAAGCGCTAGTTCATCGCAGACATCACTCCGCACGTACGCCCTTACGCCGATTAACGCGTTAAATACACAAATGAGCTCAGAAATATTTTCTCGGAAAAATGAAAAAACGGTAAGCCTATAGCCCATGGAAATATTGTTTTGGCCAGGTCGAATTATTTCTCTCTAAAGCGCTAGTTCATCGCAGACATCACTCCGCACGTACGCCCTTACGCCGATTAACGCGTTAAATACACAAATGAGCACAGAAATATTTTCTCGGAAAAATGAAAAAAACGGTAGGCCTATAGCCCATGGAAATATTGTTTCGGCCAGGTCGAATAATTTCTCTGAAAAGCGCTAGTTCATCGCAGACATCACTCCGCACGTACGCCCTTACGCCGATTAATGCGTTAAATACACAAATGAGCTCAGAAATATTTTCTCGGAAAAATGAAACACGGTAAGGCCCATGGAAATATTGTTTCGGCCAGGTCGAATTATTTCTCTCAAAAGCGCTAGTTCATCGCAGACATCACTCCGCACGTACGCCCTTACGCCGATTAACACGTTAAATACACGAATAGGCTCAGAAATATTTTCTCGAAAAAATGAAAAAAACGGTAAGCCTATAGCCCATGGAAATACTGTTTCGGACAGGTCGAATAATTTCTCACAAAAGCGCTAGTTCATCGCAGACATCACTCCGCACGTACGCCCTTACGCCGATTAACGCGTTAAATACACAAATGAGCTCAGAAATATTTTCTCGGAAAAATGAAAAAAACGGTAAGCCTATAGCCCATGGAAATATTGTTTCGGCCAGGTCGAATAATTTCTCTCAAAAGCGCTAGTTCATCGCAGACATCACTCCGCACGTACGCCCTTACGCCGATTAACGCGTTAAATACACAAAAGAGCTCAGAAATATTTTCTCGGAAAAATGAAAAAACGGTAAGCCTATAGCCCATGGAAATACTGTTTCGGACAGGTCGAATAATTTCTCACAAAAGCGCTAGTTCATCGCAGACATCACTCCGCACGTACGCCCTTGCGCCGATTAACGCGTTAAATACACAAATGAGCTCAGAAATATTTTCTCGGAAAAATGGAAAAACGGTAAGCCTATAGCCCATGGAAATACGGTTTCGGCCAGGTCGAATAATTTCTCTCTAAAGCGCTAGTTCATCGCAGACATCACTCCGCACGTACGCCCTTACGCCGATTAACGCGTTAAATAGACAAATGAGCTCAGAAATATTTTCTCGGAAAAATGAAAAAACGGTAAGCCTATATCCCATGGAAATATTGTTTCTGACAGGAAGAATAATTTCTCTCAAAAGCGCTAGTTCATCGCAGACATCACTCCGCACGTACGCCCTTACGCCGATTAACGCGTTAAATACACGAATAAGCTCAGAAATATTTTCTCGGAAAAATGAAAAAACGGTAAGCCTATAGCCCATGGAAATACTGTTTCGGCCAGGTCGAATAATTTCTCTCTAAAGCGCTAGTTCATCGCAGACATCACTCCGCACGTACGCCCTTACGTCAATTAACGCGTTAAATACACGAATAAGCTCAGAATAATTTTCTCGGAAAAATGAAAAAACGGTAAGCCTATAGCCCATGGAAATACTGTTTCGGACAGGTCGAATAATTTCTCTCAAAAGCGCTAGTTCATCGCAGACATCACTCCGCACGTACGCCCTTACGCCGATTAACGCGTTAAATACACAAATGAGCTCAGAAATATTTTCTCGGAAAAATGAAACACGGTAAGGCCCATGGAAATATTATTTCGGACAGGTCGAATTATTTCTCTCAAAAGCGCTAGTTCATCGCAGACATCACTCCGCACGTACGCCCTTACGCCGATTAACGCGTTAAATACACGAATAGGCTCAGAAATATTTTCTCTAAAAAATGCAAAAACGGTAAGCCTATAGCCCATGGAAATACTGTTTCGGACAGGTCGAATAATTTCTCACAAAAGCGCTAGTTCATCGCAGACATCACTCCGCACGTACGCCCTTACGCCGATTAACGCGTTAAATACACAAATGAGCTCAGAAATATTTTCTCGGAAAAATGAAAAAACGGTAAGCCTATAGCCCATGGAAATATTGTTTCGGCCAGGTCGAATAATTTCTCTCAAAAGCGCTAGTTCATCGCAGACATCACTCCGCACGTACGCCCTTACGCCGATTAACGCGTTAAATACACAAATGAGCTCAGAAATATTTTCTCGGAAAAATGAAAAAACGGTAAGCCTATAGCCCATGGAAATATTGTTTCGGCCAGGTCAAATTATTTCTCTCTAAAGCGCTAGTTCATCGTCGACATCACTCCGCACGTACGCCCTTACGCCGATTTACGCGTTAGATACACGAATAAGCTCAGAAATATTTTCTCGGAAAAATGAAAAAACGGTAAGCCTATAGCCCATGGAAATATTGTTTTGGCCAGGTCGAATTATTTCTCTCTAAAGCGCTAGTTCATCGCAGACATCACTCCGCACGTACGCCCTTACGCCGATTAACGCGTTAAATACACAAATGAGCTCAGAAATATTTTCTCGGAAAAATGAAAAAAACGGTAAGCCTATAGCCCATGGAAATATTGTTTCGGCCAGGTCGAATAATTTCTCTGAAAAGCGCTAGTTCATCGCAGACATCACTCCGCACGTACGCCCTTACGCCGATTAACGCGTTAAATACACAAATGAGCTCAGAAATATTTTCTCGGAAAAATGAAACACGGTAAGGCCCATGGAAATATTGTTTCGGCCAGGTCAAATTATTTCTCTCAAAAGCGCTAGTTCATCGCAGACATCACTCCGCACGTACGCCCTTACGCCGATTAACGCGTTAAATACACGAATAGGCTCAGAAATATTTTCTCGAAAAAATGAAAAAACGGTAAGCCTATAGCCCATGGAAATACTGTTTCGGACAGGTCGAATAATTTCTCACAAAAGCGCTAGTTCATCGCAGACATCACTCCGCACGTACGCCCTTACGCCGATTAACGCGTTAAATACATGAATAGGCTCAGAAATATTTTCTCGAAAAAATGAAAAAAACGGTGAGCCTATAGCCCATGGAAATATTGTTTCGGCCAGGTCGAATAATTTCTCTCAAAAGCGCTAGTTCATCGCAGACATCACTCCGCACGTACGCCCTTACGCCGATTAACGCGTTAAATACACAAAAGAGCTCAGAAATATTTTCTCGGAAAAATGAAAAAACGGTAAGCCTATAGCCCACGGAAATACTGTTTCGGACAGGTCGAATAATTTCTCACAAAAGCGCTAGTTCATCGCAGACATCACTCCGCACGTACGCCCTTACGCCGATTAACGCGTTAAATACACAAATGAGCTCAGAAATATTTTCTCGGAAAAATGAAGAAACGGTAAGCCTATAGCCCATGGAAATATTGTTTCTGACAGGAAGAATAATTTCTCTCAAAAGCGCTAGTTCATCGCAGACATCACTCCGCACGTACGCCCTTACGCCGATTAACGCGTTAAATACACAATTGAGCTCAGAAATATTTTCTCGGAAAAATGAAAAAACGGTAAGCCCATGGAAATATTGTTTTGGCCAGGTCGAATTATTTGTCTCAAAAGCGCTAGTTCATCGCAGACATCACTCCGCACGTACGCCCATACGCCGATTAACGCGTTAAATACACAAATGAGCTCAGAAATATTTTCTCGGAAAAATGAAGAAACGGTAAGCTATAGCCCATGGAAATACTGTTTCGGCCAGGTCGAATAATTTCTCTCTAAAGCGCTAGTTCATCGCAGACATCACTCCGCACGTACGCCCTTACGCCGATTAACGCGTTAAATACACAAATGAGCTCAGAAATATTTTCTCGGAAAAATGAAAAAACGGTAAGCCCTTGGAAATATTGTTTTGCCCAGGTCGAATTATTTCTCTCAAAAGCGCTAGTTCATCGCAGACATCACTCCGCACGTACGCCCTTACGCCGATTAACGCGTTAAATACACGAATAAGCTCAGAAATATTTTCTCGGAAAAATGAAAAACGGTAAGCCTATAGCCCATGGAAATACTGTTTCGGCCAGGTCGAATAATTTCTCTCTAAAGCGCTAGTTCATCGCAGACATCACTCCGCACGTACGCCCTTACGCCGATTAACGCGTTAAATACACAAATGAGCTTAGAAATATTTTCTCGGAAAAATGAAAAAACGGTAAGCCTATAGCCCATGGAAATATTGTTTCGGCCAGGTCGAATTATTTCTCTCTAAAGCGCTAGTTCATCGCATACATCACTCCGCACATACGCCCTAACGCCGATTAACGCGTTAAATACACAAATGAGCTCAGAAATATTTTCTCGGAAAAATGAAAGAACGGTAAGCCTATAGCCCATGGAAATATTGTTTCGGCCAGGTCGAATAATTTCTCTCAAAAGCGCTAGTTCATCGCAGACATCACTCCGCACGTACGCCCTTACGCCGATTAACGCGTTAAATACACAAATGAGCTCGGAAATATTTTCTCGGAAAAATGGAAAAACGGTAAGCCTATAGCCCATGGAAATACTGTTTCGGCCAGGTCGAATAATTTCTCTCAAAAGCGCTAGTTCATCGCAGACATCACTCCGCACGTACGCCCTTACGCCGATTAACGCGTTAAATACACGAATAGGCTCAGAAATATTTTCTCGAAAAATGAAAAAACGGTAAGCCTATAGCCCATGGAAATACTGTTTCGGACAGGTCGAATAATTTATCACAAAAGCGCTAGTTCATCGCAGAAATCACTCCGCACGTACGCCCTTACGCCGATTAACGCGTTAAATACACAAATGAGCTCAGAAATATTTTCTCGGAAAAATGAAAAAACGGTAAGCCTATAGCCCATGGAAATATTGTTTCGGCCAGGTCGAATTATTTCTCTCTAAAGCGCTAGTTCATCGCAGACATCACTCCGCACGTACGCCCTTACGCCGATTAACGCGTTAAATACACGAATAAGCTCAGAAATATTTTCTCGGAAAAATGAAAAAACGGTAAGCCTATAGCCCATGGAAATATTGTTTCTGACAGGAAGAATAATTTCTCTCAAAAGCGCTAGTTCATCGCAGACATCACTCCGCACGTACGCCCTTACGCCGATTAACGCGTTAAATACACAAATGAGCTCAGAAATATTTTCTCGGAAAAATGAAAAAACGGTAAGCCTATAGCCCATGGAAATATTGTTTTGGCCAGGTCGAATTATTTCTCTCTAAAGCGCTAGTTCATCGCAGACATCACTCCGCACGTACGCCCTTACGCCGATTAACGCGTTAAATACATGAATAGGCTCAGAAATATTTTCTCGAAAAAATGAAAAAAACGGTGAGCCTATAGCCCATGGAAATATTGTTTCGGCCAGGTCGAATAAGTTCTCTCAAAAGCGCTAGTTCATCGCAGACATCACTCCGCACGTACGCCCTTACGCCGATTAACGCGTTAAATACACAAAAGAGCTCAGAAATATTTTCTCGGAAAAATGAAAAAACGGTAAGCCTATAGCCCACGGAAATACTGTTTCGGACAGGTCGAATAATTTCTCACAAAAGCGCTAGTTCATCGCAGACATCACTCCGCACGTACGCCCTTACGCCGATTAACGCGTTAAATACACAAATGAGCTCAGAAATATTTTCTCGGAAAAATGAAACACGGTAAGGCCCATGGAAATATTGTTTCGGCCAGGTCAAATTATTTCTCTCAAAAGCGCTAGTTCATCGCAGACATCACTCCGCACGTACGCCCTTACGCCGATTAACGCGTTAAATACACGAATAGGCTCAGAAATATTTTCTCGAAAAAATGAAAAAACGGTAAGCCTATAGCCCATGGAAATACTGTTTCGGACAGGTCGAATAATTTCTCACAAAAGCGCTAGTTCATCGCAGACATCACTCCGCACGTACGCCCTTACGCCGATTAACGCGTTAAATACATGAATAGGCTCAGAAATATTTTCTCGAAAAAATGAAAAAAAACGGTGAGCCTATAGCCCATGGAAATATTGTTTCGGCCAGGTCGAATAATTTCTCTCAAAAGCGCTAGTTCATCGCAGACATCACTCCGCACGTACGCCCTTACGCCGATTAAGGCGTTAAATACACAAAAGAGCTCAGAAATATTTTCTCGGAAAAATGAAAAAACGGTAAGCCTATAGCCCACGGAAATACTGTTTCGGACAGGTCGAATAATTTCTCACAAAAGCGCTAGTTCATCGCAGACATCACTCCGCACGTACACCCTTACGCCGATTAACGCGTTAAATACACAAATGAGCTCAGAAATATTTTCTCGGAAAAATGAAGAAACGGTAAGCCTATAGCCCATGGAAATATTGTTTCTGACAGGAAGAATAATTTCTCTCAAAAGCGCTAGTTCATCGCAGACATCACTCCGCACGTACGCCCTTACGCCGATTAACGCGTTAAATACACAATTGAGCTCAGAAATATTTTCTCGGAAAAATGAAAAAACGGTAAGCCCATGGAAATATTGTTTTGGCCAGGTCGAATTATTTGTCTCAAAAGCGCTAGTTCATCGCAGACATCACTCCGCACGTACGCCCATACGCCGATTAACGCGTTAAATACACAAATGAGCTCAGAAATATTTTCTCGGAAAAATGAAGAAACGGTAAGCTATAGCCCATGGAAATACTGTTTCGGCCAGGTCGAATAATTTCTCTCTAAAGCGCTAGTTCATCGCAGACATCACTCCGCACGTACGCCCTTACGCCGATTAACGCGTTAAATACACAAATGAGCTCAGAAATATTTTCTCGGAAAAATGAAAAAACGGTAAGCCCATGGAAATATTGTTTTGCCCAGGTCGAATTATTTCTCTCAAAAGCGCTAGTTCATCGCAGACATCACTCCGCACGTACGCCCTTACGCCGATTAACGCGTTAAATACACGAATAAGCTCAGAAATATTTTCTCGGAAAAATGAAAAACGGTAAGCCTATAGCCCATGGAAATACTGTTTCGGCCAGGTCGAATAATTTCTCTCTAAAGCGCTAGTTCATCGCAGACATCACTCCGCACGTACGCCCTTACGCCGATTAACGCGTTAAATACACAAATGAGCTTAGAAATATTTTCTCGGAAAAATGAAAAAAACGGTAAGCCTATAGCCCATGGAAATATTGTTTCGGCCAGGTCGAATTATTTCTCTCTAAAGCGCTAGTTCATCGCATACATCACTCCGCACATACGCCCTAACGCCGATTAACGCGTTAAATACACAAATGAGCTCAGAAATATTTTCTCGGAAAAATGAAAGAACGGTAAGCCTATAGCCCATGGAAATATTGTTTCGGCCAGGTCGAATAATTTCTCTCAAAAGCGCTAGTTCATCGCAGACATCACTCCGCACGTACGCCCTTACGCCGATTAACGCGTTAAATACACAAATGAGCTCGGAAATATTTTCTCGGAAAAATGGAAAAACGGTAAGCCTATAGCCCATGGAAATACTGTTTCGGCCAGGTCGAATAATTTCTCTCAAAAGCGCTAGTTCATCGCAGACATCACTCCGCACGTACGCCCTTACGCCGATTAACGCGTTAAATACACGAATAGGCTCAGAAATATTTTCTCGAAAAATGAAAAAACGGTAAGCCTATAGCCCATGGAAATACTGTTTCGGACAGGTCGAATAATTTATCACAAAAGCGCTAGTTCATCGCAGAAATCACTCCGCACGTACGCCCTTACGCCGATTAACGCGTTAAATACACAAATGAGCTCAGAAATATTTTCTCGGAAAAATGAAAAAACGGTAAGCCTATAGCCCATGGAAATATTGTTTCGGCCAGGTCGAATTATTTCTCTCTAAAGCGCTAGTTCATCGCAGACATCACTCCGCACGTACGCCCTTACGCCGATTAACGCGTTAAATACACGAATAAGCTCAGAAATATTTTCTCGGAAAAATGAAAAAACGGTAAGCCTATAGCCCATGGAAATATTGTTTCTGACAGGAAGAATAATTTCTCTCAAAAGCGCTAGTTCATCGCAGACATCACTCCGCACGTACGCCCTTACGCCGATTAACGCGTTAAATACACAAATGAGCTCAGAAATATTTTCTCGGAAAAATGAAAAAACGGTAAGCCTATAGCCCATGGAAATATTGTTTTGGCCAGGTCGAATTATTTCTCTCTAAAGCGCTAGTTCATCGCAGACATCACTCCGCACGTACGCCCTTACGCCGATTAACGCGTTAAATACACAAATGAGCACAGAAATATTTTCTCGGAAAAATGAAAAAAACGGTAAGCCTATAGCCCATGGAAATATTGTTTCGGCCAGGTCGAATAATTTCTCTGAAAAGCGCTAGTTCATCGCAGACATCACTCCGCACGTACGCCCTTACGCCGATTAACGCGTTAAATACACAAATGAGCTCAGAAATATTTTCTCGGAAAAATGAAACACGGTAAGGCCCATGGAAATATTGTTTCGGCCAGGTCGAATTATTTCTCTCAAAAGCGCTAGTTCATCGCAGACATCACTCCGCACGTACGCCCTTACGCCGATTAACGCGTTAAATACACGAATAGGCTCAGAAATATTTTCTCGAAAAAATGAAAAAACGGTAAGCCTATAGCCCATGGATATACTGTTTCGGACAGGTCGAATAATTTCTCACAAAAGCGCTAGTTCATCGCAGACATCACTCCGCACGTACGCCCTTACGCCGATTAACGCGTTAAATACACGAATAGGCTCAGAAATATTTTCTCGAAAAAATGAAAAAACGGTGAGCCTATAGCCCATGGAAATACTGTTTCGGCCAGGTCGAATAATTTCTCTCTAAAGCGCTAGTTCATCGCAGACATCACTCCGCACGTACGCCATTACGCCGATTAACGCGTTAAATACACAAATGAGCTCAGAAATATTTTCTCGGAAAAATGAAAAAACGGTAAGCCTATAGCCCATGGAAATATTGTTTCGGCCAGGTCGAATAATTTCTCTCAAAAGCGCTAGTTCATCGCAGACATCACTCCGCACGTACGCCCTTACGCCGATTAACGCGTTAAATACACAAAAGAGCTCAGAAATATTTTCTCGGAAAAATGAAAAAACGGTAAGCCTATAGCCCATGGAAATACTGTTTCGGACAGGTCGAATAATTTCTCACAAAAGCGCTAGTTCATCGCAGACATCACTCCGCACGTACGCCCTTACGCCGATTAACGCGTTAAATACACAAATGAGCTCAGAAATATTTTCTCGGAAAAATGGAAAAACGGTAAGCCTATAGCCCATGGAAATACGGTTTCGGCCAGGTCGAATAATTTCTCTCTAAAGCGCTAGTTCATCGCAGACATCACTCCGCACGTACGCCCTTACGCCGATTTACGCTTTAAATAGACAAATGAGCTCAGAAATATTTTCTCGGAAAAACGAAAAAGCGGTAAGCCTATATCCCATGGAAATATTGTTTCTGACAGGAAGAATAATTTCTCTCAAAAGCGCTAGTTCATCGCAGACATCACTCCGCACGTACGGCCTTACGCCGATTAACGCGTTAAATACACGAATAAGCGCAGAAATATTTTCTCGGAAAAATGAAAAAACGGTAAGCCTATAGCCCATGGAAATACTGTTTCGGCCAGGTCGAATAATTTCTCTCTAAAGCGCTAGTTCATCGCAGACATCACTCCGCACGTACGCCCTTACGTCAATTAACGCGTTAAAAACACGAATAAGCTCAGAATAATTTTCTCGGAAAAATGAAAAAACGTTAAGCCTATAGCCCATGGAAATACTGTTTCGGACAGGTCGAATAATTTCTCTCAAAAGCGCTAGTTCATCGCAGACATCACTCCGCACGTACGCCCTTACGCCGATTAACGCGTTAAATACACAAATGAGCTCAGAAATATTTTCTCGGAAAAATGAAACACGGTAAGGCCCATGGAAATATTATTTCGGACAGGTCGAATTATTTCTCTCAAAAGCGCTAGTTCATCGCAGACATCACTCCGCACGTACGCCCTTACGCCGATTAACGCGTTAAATACACGAATAGGCTCAGAAATATTTTCTCTAAAAAATGCAAAAACGGTAAGCCCATGGAAATACTGTTTCGGACAGGTCGAATAATTTCTCACAAAAGCGCTAGTTCATCGCAGACATCACTCCGCACGTACGCCCTTACGCCGATTAACGCGTTAAATACACGAATAGGCTCAGAAATATTTTCTCGAAAAAATGAAAAAACGGTGAGCCTATAGCCCATGGAAATACTGTTTCGGCCAGGTCGAATAATTTCTCTCTAAAGCGCTAGTTCATCGCAGACATCACTCCGCACGTACGCCCTTACGCCGATTAACGCGTTAAATACACAAATGAGCTCAGAAATATTTTCTCGGAAAAATGAAAAAACGGTAAGCCTATAGCCCATGGAAATATTGTTTCGGCCAGGTCGAATAATTTCTCTCAAAAGCGCTAGTTCATCGCAGACATCACTCCGCACGTACGCCCTTACGCCGATTAACGCGTTAAATACACAAATGAGCTCAGAAATATTTTCTCGGAAAAATGAAAAAACGGTAAGCCTATAGCCCATGGAAATACTGTTTCGGACAGGTCGAATAATTTCTCACAAAAGCGCTAGTTCATCGCAGACATCACTCCGCACGTACGCCCTTACGCCGATTAACGCGTTAAATACACAAATGAGCTCAGAAATATTTTCTCGGAAAAATGGAAAAACGGTAAGCCTATAGCCCATGGAAATATTGTTTCTGACGGGAAGAATAATTTCTCTCAAAAGCGCTAGTTCATCGCAGACATCACTGCGCACGTACGCCCTTACGCCGATTAACGCTTTAAATACACGAATAAGCTCAGGAATATTTTCTCGGAAAAATGAAAAAACGGTAAGCCTATAGCCCATGGAAATACTGTTTCGGCCAGGTCGAATAATTTCTCTCTAAAGCGCTAGTTCATCGCAGACATCACTCCGCACGTACGCCCTTACGCCGATTAACGCGTTAAATAGACAAATGAGCTCAGAAATATTTTCTCGGAAAAATGAAAAAAACGGTAAGCCTATAGCCCATGGAAATATTGTTTCTGACAGGAATAATAATTTCTCTCAAAAGCGCTAGTTCATCGCAGACATCACTCCGCACGTACGCCCTTACGCCGATTAACGCGTTAAATACACGAATAAGCTCAGTAATATTTTCTCGGAAAAATGAAAAAACGGTAAGCCTTTAGCCCATGGAAATATTGTTTCGGACAGGTCGAATTATTTCTCTCTAAAGCGCTAGTTCATCGCAGACATCACTCCGTACGTACGCCCTTACGCCGATTAACGCGTTAAATACACGAATAAGCTCAGAAATATTTTCTCGGAAAAATGAAAAAACGGTAAGCCTATAGCCCATGGAAATACTGTTTCGGCCAGGTCGAATAATTTCTCTCTAAAGCGCTAGTTCATCGCAGACATCACTCCGCACGTACGCCCTTACGCCGATTAACGCTTTAAATACCGAATAAGCTCAGGAATATTTTTTCGGAAAAATTAAAAAACGGTAAGCCTATAGCCCATGGAAATACTGTTTCGGCCAGGTCGAATAATTTCTCTCTAAAGCGCTAGTTCATCGCAGACATCACTCCGCACGTACGCCCTTACGCTGATTAACGCGTTAAATACACAAATGAGCTCAGAAATATTTTCTCGGAAAAATGAAACACGGTAAGGCCCATGGAAATATTGTTTCGGCCAGGTCGAATTATTTCTCTCAAAAGCGCTAGTTCATCGCAGACATCACTCCGCACGTACGCCCTTACGTCAATTAACGCGTTAAATACACGAATAAGCTCAGAATAATTTTCTCGGAAAAATGAAAAAACGGTAAGCCTATAGCCCATGGAAATACTGTTTCGGACAGGTCGAATAATTTCTCTCAAAAGCGCTAGTTCATCGCAGACATCACTCCGCACGTACGCCCTTACGCCGATTAACGCGTTAAATACACAAATGAGCTCAGAAATATTTTCTCGAAAAAATGAAAAAACGGTAAGCCTATAGCCCATGGAAATACTGTTTCGGACAGGTCGAATAATTTCTCACAAAAGCGCTAGTTCATCGCAGACATCACTCCGCACGTACGCCGTTACGCCGATTAACGCGTTAAATACACGAATAGGCTCAGAAATATTTTCTCGAAAAAATGAAAAAACGGTGAGCCTATAGCCCATGGAAATACTGTTTCGGCCAGGTCGAATAATTTCTCTCTAAAGCGCTAGTTCATCGCAGACATCACTCCGCACGTACGCCCTTACGCCGATTAACGCGTTAAATACACAAATGAGCTCAGAAATATTTTCTTGGAAAAATGAAAAAACGGTAAGCCTATAGCCCATGGAAATATTGTTTCGGCCAGGTCGAATAATTTCTCTCAAAAGCGCTAGTTCATCGCAGACATCACTCCGCACGTACACCCTTACGCCGATTAATGCGTTAAATACACAAAAGAGCTCAGAAATATTTTCTCGGAAAAATGAAAAAACGGTAAGCCTATAGCCCATGGAAATACTGTTTCGGACAGGTCGAATAATTTCTCACAAAAGCGCTAGTTCATCGCAGACATCACTCCGCACGTACGCCCTTACGCCGATTAACGCTTTAAATACACGAATAAGCTCAGGAATATTTTCTCGGAAAAATGAAAAAACGGTAAGCCTATAGCCCATGGAAATACTGTTTCGGCCAGGTCGAATAATTTCTCTCTAAAGCGCTAGTTCATCGCAGACATCACTCCGCACGTACGCCCTTACGCCGATTAACGCGTTAAATAGACAAATGAGCTCAGAAATATTTTCTCGGAAAAATGAAGAAACGGTAAGCCTATAGCCCATGGATATATTGTTTCTGACAGGAAGAATAATTTCTCTCAAAAGCGCTAGTTCATCGCAGACATCACTCCGCACGTACGCCCTTACGCCGATTAACGCGTTAAATACACGAATAAGCTCAGAAATGTTTTCTCGGAAAAATGAAAAAACGGTAAGCCTATAGCCCATGGAAATACTGTTTCGGCCAGGTCGAATAATTTCTCTCTAAAGCGCTAGTTAATCGCAGACATCACTCCGCACGTACGCCCTTATGCCGATTAACGCTTTAAATACACGAATAAGCTCAGGAATATTTTCTCGAAAAAATGAAAAAACGGTAAGCCTATAGCCCATGGAAATACTGTTTCGTCCAGGTCGAATAATTTCTCTCTAAAGCGCTAGTTCATCGCAGATATCACTCCGCACGTACGCCCTTACGCCGATTAACGCTTTAAATACACAAGTGAGCTCGGAAATATTTTCTCGGAAAAATGAAAAAACGGTATAGTCCATGGAAATACTGTTTCGGCCAGGTCGAATTATTTCTCTCTAAAGCGCTAGTTCATCGCAGACATCACTCCGCACGTACGCCCTTACGTCAATTAACGCGTTAAATACACGAATAAGCTCAGAATAATTTTCTCGGAAAAATGAAAAAACGGTAAGCCTATAGCCCATGGAAATACTGTTTCGGCCAGGTCGAATAATTTCTCTCTAAAGCGCTAGTTCATCGCAGACATCACTCCGCACGTACGCCCTTACGCCGATTAACGCTTTAATACACAAGTGAGCTCGGAAATATTTTCTCGGAAAAATGAAAAAACGGTATAGCCCATGGAAATACTGTTTCGGCCAGGTCGAATTATTTCTCTCTAAAGCGCTAGTTCATCGCAGACATCACTCCGCACGTACGCCCTTACGTCAATTAACGCGTTAAATACACGAATAAGCTCAGAATAATTTTCTCGAAAAAATGAAAAAAACGGTAAGCCTATAGCCCATGGAAATACTGTTTCGGACAGGTCGAATAATTTCTCACAAAAGCGCTAGTTCATCGCAGACATCACTCCGCACGTACGCCCTTACGCCGATTAACGCGTTAAATACACGAATAGGCTCAGAAATACTTTCTCGAAAAAATGAAAAAACGGTGAGCCTATAGCCCATGGAAATACTGTTTCGGCCAGGTCGAATAATTTCTCTCTAAAGCGCTAGTTCATCGCAGACATCACTCCGCACGTACGCCCTTACGCCGATTAACGCGTTAAATACACAAATGAGCTCAGGAATATTTTCTCGGAAAAATGAAAAAACGGTAAGCCTATAGCCTATGGAAATACTGTTTCGGCCAGGTCGAATAATTTCTCTCTAAAGCGCTAGTTCATCGCAGACATCACTCCGCACGTACGCCCTTACGCTGATTAACGCGTTAAATACACAAATGAGCTCAGAAATATTTTCTCGGAAAAATGAAACACGGTAAGGCCCATGGAAATATTGTTTCGGCCAGGTCGAATTATTTCTCTCAAAAGCGCTAGTTCATCGCAGACATCACTCCGCACGTACGCCCTTACGTCAATTAACGCGTTAAATACACGAATAAGCTCAGAATAATTTTCTCGGAAAAATGAAAAAACGGTAAGCCTATAGCCCATGGAAATACTGTTTCGGACAGGTCGAATAATTTCTCTCAAAAGCGCTAGTTCATCGTAGACATCACTCCGCACGTACGCCCTTACGCCGATTAACGCGTTAAATACACAAATGAGCTCAGAAATATTTTCTCGGAAAAATGAAACACGGTAAGGCCCATGGAAATATTGTTTCGGCCAGGTCGAATTATTTCTCTCAAAAGCGCTAGTTCATCGCAGACATCACTCCGCACGTACGCCCTTACGCCGATTAACGCGTTAAATACACGAATAGGCTCAGAAATATTTTCTCGAAAAAATGAAAAAACGGTAAGCCTATAGCCCATGGAAATACTGTTTCGGACAGGTCGAATAATTTCTCACAAAAGCGCTAGTTCATCGCAGACATCACTCCGCACGTACGCCCTTACGCCGATTAACGCGTTAAATACACGAATAGGCTCAGAAATATTTTCTCGAAAAAATGAAAAAACGGTGAGCCTATAGCCCATGGAAATACTGTTTCGGCCAGGTCGAATAATTTCTCTCTAAAGCGCTAGTTCATCGCAGACATCACTCCGCACGTACGCCCTTACGCCGATTAACGCGTTAAATACACAAATGAGCTCAGAAATATTTTCTCGGAAAAATGAAAAAACGGTAAGCCTATAGCCCATGGAAATATTGTTTCGGCCAGGTCGAATAATTTCTCTCAAAAGCGCTAGTTCATCGCAGACATCACTCCGCACGTACGCCCTTACGCCGATTAACGCGTTAAACACACAAAAGAGCTCAGAAATATTTTCTCGGAAAAATGAAAAAACGGTAAGCCTATAGCCCATGGAAATACTGTTTCGGACAGGTCGAATAATTTCTCACAAAAGCGCTAGTTCATCGCAGACATCACTCCGCACGTACGCCCTTACGCCGATTAACGCGTTAAATACACAAATGAGCTCAGAAATATTTTCTCGGAAAAATGGAAAAACGGTAAGCCTATAGCCCATGGAAATATTGTTTCTGACGGGAAGAATAATTTCTCTCAAAAGCGCTAGTTCATCGCAGACATCACTCCGCACGTACGCCCTTACGCCGATTAACGCTTTAAATACACGAATAAGCTCAGGAATATTTTCTCGGAAAAATGAAAAAACGGTAAGCCTATAGCCCATGGAAATACTGTTTCGGCCAGGTCGAATAATTTCTCTCTAAAGCGCTAGTTCATCGCAGACATCACTCCGCACGTACGCCCTTACGCCGATTAACGCGTTAAATAGACAAATGAGCTCAGAAATATTTTCTCGGAAAAATGAAGAAACGGTAAGCCTATAGCCCATGGAAATATTGTTTCTGACAGGAAGAATAATTTCTCTCAAAAGCGCTAGTTCATCGCAGACATCACTCCGCACGTACGCCCTTACGCCGATTAACGCGTTAAATACACGAATAGGCTCAGAAATATTTTCTCGGAAAAATGAAAAAACGGTAAGCCTATAGCCCATGGAAATACTGTTTCGGCCAGGTCGAATAATTTCTCTCTAAAGCGCTAGTTAATCGCAGACATCACTCCGCACGTACGCCCTTACGCCGATTAACGCTTTAAATACACGAATAAGCTCAGGAATATTTTCTCGAAAAAATGAAAAAACGGTAAGCCTATAGCCCATGGAAATACTGTTTCGGCCAGGTCGAATAATTTCTCTCTAAAGCGCTAGTTCATCGCAGACATCACTCCGCACGTACGCCCTTACGCCGATTAACGCTTTAAATACACAAGTGAGCTCGGAAATATTTTCTCGGAAAAATGAAAAAACGGTATAGCCCATGGAAATACTGTTTCGGCCAGGTCGAATTATTTCTCTCTAAAGCGCTAGTTCATCGCAGACATCACTCCGCACGTACGCCCTTACGTCAATTAACGCGTTAAATACACGAATAAGCTCAGAATAATTTTCTCGGAAAAATGAAAAAACGGTAAGCCTCTAGCCCATGGAAATACTGTTTCGGCCAGGTCGAATAATTTCTCTCTAAAGCGCTAGTTCATCGCAGACATCACTCCGCACGTACGCCCTTACGCCGATTAACGCTTTAAATACACAAGTGAGCTCGGAAATATTTTCTCGGAAAAATGAAAAAACGGTATAGCCCATGGAAATACTGTTTCGGCCAGGTCGAATTATTTCTCTCTAAAGCGCTAGTTCATCGCAGACATCACTCCGCACGTACGCCCTTACGTCAATTAACGCGTTAAATACACGAATAAGCTCAGAATAATTTTCTCGAAAAAATGAAAAAACGGTAAGCCTATAGCCCATGGAAATACTGTTTCGGCCAGGTCGAATAATTTCTCTCTAAAGCGCTAGTTCATCGCAGACATCACTCCGCACGTACGCCCTTACGCCGATTAACGCGTTAAATACACGAATAGGCTCAGAAATATTTTCTCTGAAAAAACGGTAAGCCTATAGCCCATGGAAATACTGTTTCGGCCGGGTCGAATTATTTCTCTCTAAAGCGCTAGTTCATCGCAGACATCACTCCGCACGTATGCCCTTACGCCGATTAACGCGTTAAATACACGAATAAGCTCAGAAATATTTTCTCGAAAAAATGAAAAAACGGTATAGCCCATGGAAATACTGTTTCGGCCAGGTCGAATTATTTCCCTCTAAAGCGCTAGTTCATCGCAGACATCACTCCGCACGTACGCCCTTACGTCATTTAACGCGTTAAATACACGAATAAGCTCAGAATAATTTTCTCGGAAAAATGAAAAAACGGCATAGCCCATGGAAATACTGTTTCGGCCAGGTCGAATTATTTCTCTCAAAAGCGCTATAGTTCATCGCAGACATCACTCCGCACGTACGCCCTTACGTCAATTAACGCGTTAAATACACGAATAAGCTCAGAATAATTTTCTCGGAAAAATGAAAAAAAACGGTAAGCATATAGCCCAGGGAAATATTGTTTCGGCCAGGTCGAATAATTTCTCTCAAAAGCGCTAGTTCATCGCAGACATCTCTCACCACGCACGCCCTTACGCCAATCAATGTGTTAAATACACGAATAAGCTCAGAATAATTTTCTCGGAAAAATGAAAAAACGGTAAGCCTATAGCCCATGGAAATACTGTTTCGGACAGGTCGAATTATTTCTCTCTAAAGCGCTAGTTCATCGCAGACATCACTCCGCACGTACGCCCTTACGTCAATTAACGCGTTAAATACACGAATAAGCTCAGAATAATTTTCTCGGAAAAATGAAAAAACGGTAAGCCTATAGCCCATGGAAATACTGTTTCGGCCAGGTCGAATAATTTCTCTCTAAAGCGCTAGTTCATCGCAGACATCACTCCGCACGTACGCCCTTACGCCGATTAACGCTTTAAATACACGAATAAGCTCAGGAATATTTTCTCGAAAAAATGAAAAAACGGTAAGCCTATAGCCCATGGAAATACTGTTTCGGCCAGGTCGAATAATTTCTCTCTAAAGCGCTAGTTCATCGCAGACATCACTCCGCACGTACGCCCTTACGCCGATTAACGCTTTAAATACACAAGTGAGCTCAGAAATATTTTCTCGGAAAAATGAAAAAACGGTATAGCCCATGGAAATACTGTTTCGGCCAGGTCGAATTATTTCTCTCAAAAGCGCTAGTTCATCGCAGACATCACTCCGCACGTACGCCTTTACGCCGATTAACGCGTTAAATACACGAATAGGCTCAGAAATATTTTCTCGAAAAAATGAAAAAACGGTAAGCCTATATAGCCCATGGAAATATTGTTTCGGACAGGTCGAATAATTTCTCTCAAAAGCGCTAATTCATCGCAGACATCACCCCGCACGTACACCCTTACGCCGATTAACGCGTTAAATACACGAATAGGCTCAGAAATATTTTCTCGAAAAAATGAAAAAACGGTAAGCCTATAGCCCATGGAAATACTGTTTCGGCCAGGTCGAATAATTTCTCTCTAAAGCGCTAGTTCATCGCAGACATCACTCCGCACGTACGCCCTTACGCCGATTAACGCGTTAAATACGCAAATGAGCTCAGAAATATTTTCTCGAAAAAATGAAAAAAACGGTAAGCCTATAGCCCATGGAAATACTTTTTCGGCCAGGTCGAATAATTTCTCTCAAAAGCGCTAGTTCATCGCAGACATCACTCCGCACGTACGCCCTTACGCCGATTAACGCGTTAAATACACAAATGAGCTCAGAAATATTTTCTCGAAAAAATGAAAAATCGGTAAGCCTATAGCCCATGGAAATACTGTTTCGGCCAGGTCGAATTATTTCTATCTAAAGCGCTAGTTCATCGCAGACATCACTCCGCACGTACGCCCTTACGTCAATTAACGCGTTAAATACACGAATAAGCTCAGAATAATTTTCTCGGAAAAATGAAAAAAAGGGTAAGCATATAGCCCAGGGAAATATTGTTTCGGCCAGGTCGAATAATTTCTCTCAAAAGCGCTAGTTCATCGCAGACATCTCTCACCACGCATGCCCTTACGCCAATCAATGTGTTAAATACACGAATAAGCTCAGAATAATTTTCTCGGAAAAATGAAAAAAAACGGTAAGCATATAGCCCAGGGAAATATTGTTTCGGCCCGGTGGAATAATTTCTCTCAAAAGCGCTAGTTCATCGCAGACATCACTCCCCACGCACGCCCTGACGCCAATTAACGCGTTAAACAAACGAATAAGCTCACAAATTTTTCTCGGAAAAATGAAAAAACGGTAAGCCTGGAAATATTGTTTCGGCCAGGTCGCATTATTTCTGTCTAAAGCACTAGTTCATCCCAGACATCACTCTCCACGCACGCCCTTACGCCAATCAGCGTGTTAAATACACGAATAAGCTCAGAATAATTTTCTCGGAAAAATGAAAAAACGGTAAGCCCATGTAAATATTGTTTCGGCCCGGTGGAATAATTTCTCTCAAAAGCGCTAGTTCATCGCAGACATCACTCCCCACGCACGCCCTGACGCCAATTAACGCGTTAAACAAACGAATAAGCTCACAAATTTTTCTCGGAAAAATGAAAAAACGGTAAGCCTGGAAATATTGTTTCGGCCAGGTTGCATTATTTCTGTCTAAAGCACTAGTTCATCCCAGACATCACTCTCCACGCACGCCCTTACGCCAATTAACGCGTTATATAAACGAATAAGCCCAGAATAAGTTTCTCTGAAAAATGAAAAACGGTAAGCCTATAGACCATGGAAATACTGTTTCGGCCAGGTCAAATGGTTTCTCTCTAAAGCGCTAGTTCATCCCAGACATCACTCCCCACGCACGCCATTAAGCCGATTAGGGCATGAAATACTCGAATAAGCTCAGAATAATTTTCTCGGAAAAATGGAAAAAAACGGTAAAGGAACTGTGAAGGAATGGATGCACCATTTCAGGAAAATGAATTCGAGTAGGCCGTGAGTCGGGATCATAGTAATATTCTGCCATTCGAAAGCGCCAAATATTTGAAGCAGATTAACATTAATATATAAAATGGAACTCTATCATAGTTTTTATTGGATAGATACCGTATTCTACTGGGGTCAAGTGGAAATTGTGTCTTTGTCGTCATTTGCAATACGTACCACAATATGCAACCTATACCCATACCCAACCCATACAAACAATGAAAAAAAAACATGAACTATCGTTTGTGGTTGTTTGAGCATTGGGCTGTGAAATTCCCATTGAACTGATTGGCCCTTTGCCTGTAAAATATTTTGACTGGTAAACTTCCAGTGTGTAATTAAAAATAAAAACTTTTTACCCTTGACACAACATGCATTTCCTTTACCCTCTTTGACAAGTCTCTTCCAGGGCCTCCACTGTACAAGACTCTGGACACGAGCTCCGGCAGAACGTCACACACCTCCCTGTACAATTTCTCTTTTTTTTCACTGTAGAGGAATATTTATTTGAAAACTCGTGGTGAGAAATATCACATGTGCGAAATCTCCAATGTAACAAAAATGTCTTTCGAGATGTTTTCGGTTGTAACAACAGTTCAGCATTGTGCACGAGGCTTATTTTGCAGATGGTGCGTAAAAAGGATCGTTGACGTCAGAAAGGAACAAAAACGTGTTAACAACCCGCCGCCAAGAAAGATGTCCATGCCCAATCCACGATTGTCCACTCTTCTAAATAAATTAGTCCGGCTGCACCTGTCCCATTGAGCGGCCCACGCAAAATTGCGAAAATTTGATCTAACTTCTGTACGTTGAGTCTTTGACAATGTAACACTTGGATCACATACCACAGCCTACTAATAAAGAACAGGTTGCACGGGGTAGCTCTAACAAAAATCGATGTCTTTTATTTTCACAGTTCCACCTTATCACGCAAATGTTGCATCGGCGCTCTCCAATATGTCTCGTGATCACGATAGCATTCTAGAGGTACACCGAAGTACTTCGTTGGGGTCTTCGCCCAGGATACGTTTGCAAAATGGTCAGGCGTCGGTTGTCGTGCTCCGTGGGAAAGTTCACTCTGCTGCCCGAGACTTTCCAGAAATCTGCAACACATCCAACAGCCTAAGTTATACCTTCCTGAATAATTAAAAAATAACGTCACATCATCTGCATATGCCAGCAGCTTAATTTTCGCCGCTGCAACCGATAGTCAGAAATTCTCTTTTTTTTCATGATGTTTAAGCACATCGTCTCGATGTAAATGAAAAATAAAAGAGGGCTGAAGGGGCGCAGCCTTTCTGTGCCAAACGCTGCACGCTGATCGGTTCTCCCGTGCTCTGGTTAACGATCAATCTCGTTGTGTAGCTCCGATAAGCCTGGGTCACATACCGAATCACAAAACAAACATTAACATGGTCCAGAATGCAAAGCAAGATTTCATGCGCGACACAGTCGAACGCTTTCTAAAAGTCAAGTGCAAGATGGCCACGTGGCTATCTGTAACATCACAGCACTCCAGCACACATCTCGCTGTATGAATATTAGACATAATTGATCGTCCCTTTATCTCACACGTTTGACGAGGACTAAACATTTTCTGGATTACCGACTGTAATCTTCGCGCTAACACCTTAATATAAATTTTATAACCCACATTGGTGAGTGCAATTGGCGGGTACGCTGTATCTTGTCTAAACTTCACTGCTTCGTCAGCTTTGGCAATTAGGTCAGTATGCGAGTTAGCATAATACGGAGGCAATTCATATACTTCGTAAGCTTCATTAAACACAACCGTGAACACTGGCGCGACTCAGCGCTTAGACGCTTTGTAAAACGCCGCGCTGATCCCGACTGATCCTGGCGATTCTCCAGGGTTTAAATTCTCTGTCACCATTTCTACCTGTGATTCGGTTATTGGCAGCTCTAACCTATCTATCTGCTCATCGTTCAGTCGCGGAAATGGCCCATGGAACCTATCCTTAAACGTGTTCGTATGCACATCATGCAATGCGAACAACACCTGATAGTACTCGAAAAATTCACGCTTACTATGTTCGTTGTCATCCGACAAGACACCTCCCCATTGTATGCTGTCAGTAGGATTTCGCCGAACATGGGCTTTTTCAATTCCAAGCGCTCTTTTCGAAGGCGCCTCCCCTGCAGCTACATGTTCCGCTCTCGCCCGCACCAGCACCCCAAGATAACGCTCTTCTTCGATCAGTTAAATTTTTTTTTGTTTTCCTAATGTAAGTAATCCATTTGCCAGGCGCTTCGCATTCTTTTTCAAGCAGTTTTGCAAGCACAGCCCTTAGAGCGCGCTCATTTAGCTTCTCCTCGTACGCAACGGAACAAAACCGCTCTATTGCTTTTATATTAAGTTGTTCCTTCAAAGTTCCCACTGTCGCCATATTTTCAGTTCTCTACTCGGCCCTATTTTGCCGATTTCCTCCATTGCTGCATGATTGAAACCATTGTCTTTAGTGAGCTTGTCATTTATTTTCCCCAGGTCCCAACTAAACGCAATGCCACGTTTTTGTGATCCCGTCCCATACTCTACTAAACAGCGGTCCTAGAAAGACACCGGCTCTACCTGGCAACTGTTGCATTTTGCAGTCACGTCCAACGTTATATATACGGTCCAGGTGAGCGTGGCTAGCACGCTGAAAGTGTGTGTACGTCGCATCCCACGCACCTTCCACACACTTCGCCACATCCTCTTGAGTCAGACGCGCTACCGTTGTGCCACCGAGTCCCGACAAAAGTGCTATATCCGCGCCTTTGTCCAAGCTGGATGCAGCATATGGTTATGCAAAAGAACGATCGGGGCGCGTTCTCAATGGAGTGCAGATGACGCCCTATGCCTATCGCAATAATGTAGCCGAGTGACAACCAGATGAGGTTATAATGCGTTATCGGAAGGAAAAAAAGTTATTGACCCGGACGTGATTTGAACACGCAACCTTCTGATCTGGAGTCAGACGCGCTACCGTTGCGCCACCGAGTCACGACGAAACTGTTATATCCGCACCTCTGTTCAAGCTGCCTGCAGTATACGGTTATGCAAGAAGAACGATCGGAGCGCATTCTCAATGGAGTGCAGATGACGCCCTATGCCTATCGTAATAATGTAGCCGAGTGACAACCAGATGAGGTTATAATACGTTATCGGAAGGAAAAAAAGTTATTGACCCGGACGTGATTTGAACACGCAACCTTCTGATCTGGAGTCAGACGCGCTACCGTTGCGCCACCGAGTCACGACGAAACTTATATCCGCACCTCTGTTCAAGCTGCCTGCAGTGTACGGTTATGCAAGAAGAACGATCGGAGCGCATTCTCAATGGAGTGCAGATGACGCCCTATGCCTATCGCAATAATGTAGCCTAGTGACAACCAGATGAGGTTATAATGCGTTATCGGAAGAAAAAAAAGTTATTGACCCGGACGTGATTTGAACACGCAACCTTCTGATCTGGAGTCAGACGCGCTACCGTTGCGCCACCGAGTCTTTTTTTTTCTTTATTGCCGTTTTGGACGCATAACACAAAGTAACGTGATAAAACACTTCAGCCACACTTGGACTGACGCGAGTGGAGCTAAAAACTTTTGTGACAAATCATCAAACAGTGATATCCATTCTGGTGGATCAGTCTGAGCCCTGAAACATTCGCGAAGATAAACAACACTTTCGATGAAGTTTTCACGTGTGGATCTTGTATTTATGTCTACATGTCGCACCTGCATTCGCGTTTTCCACAAACTGTGGAGGCCAAGAAGCATAATTAATTCGTAGGGCACTTCTTCACTTTCAACTGATAAGTACCGGTTGCCGTAAGGACTTAAAGGTAGTTCCTTTTTAATCGTCCTCTGAAGGACATCCCAATAAAAAATTGGATCCCAACATTCTAGGAAAACATGTTCCACTGTCTCGGGCTTCCTGCATAACAAGCAGTTTGTTGTCCATGGCACGAAAAGACCCTTATCATGCAGCCAGGTTTTAACAGGCAGCGTACCGGAATACAGTTTAAAAAAAAAAGTTTTGACCACAGGTCTAACGGGCATGTTCTTAACTCTTTTTAAAATATCTTGCCCTGGGCCTCCAAAGTGAGGTGTCCGATAAATGGGTACCGGCAACATCACGTCAACCAACGCTTTGTACAGCTTTTTCTTATTGACATTACATAAGTATTCAGGGCTGAAACGTACTTCCAACATCTTGCACGAAAGAACAACCTCGCGCAAGTATCCTGTCACAGCACCACACATGTTATCACAGGAGACTATCCTTCCAGGGAGCAGTCTGTGTAGGCGCACTTGCATAACAGATCTTAGAAAGGGATCACTTTGATCACGCAAAAACATAAATCGCGAGACCACTTGACGCAAAAAAAAGATGCGCCAGGCCAAGGCCTCCGCTTTTAACGGAAACAAACAGTTTAGTTCGGCTGGTTCTTTCCCAGTTAGACGCCCAAATAAAAACAGCAAAAACACGATGCATTTTTTGAATAGCTGTTCGGGTCGCACACAGCACATTCATGACATACCAGAGCTTCGAAATTAAAAAGACATTACAGATAGAGGCACGGGAAAACATTGATAGCTGTCTTCCTTGCCACGCGACCGCTTTCTCTTTTATTCTCGAAGTTTCTTCTTTCCAGTACGAGCTGGGATCCCGATAACAATCCAGAGGTACTCCTAGATACCGCGTTGGCAAGGTGGACCATCGAAGCCGAGAAAAACAAGCCGGTGCTACGTCCCATTCGCCATGCCAAAAACCGGAGCTTTTTCCCCAATTGATCTGACTTCCAGTCTGAGCGCAGAATTTTTCAATCACAATTGTCGCTTCACAGATGCTCTGTCTATCAGCGCAAAACACCGCTATATCGTCAGCATACGCGAGTACTTTCACGTGCGATGACTGCAGTCTGTAACCTGAAATTCGGTCAGAGTTGATAATTGCCAGGCATAGTGGCTCTAAATACACTGCGAAAAGCAAGCGGGAAAGCGGGCATCCCTGTCTTACTGAAGAACGTACAGCAAGTTTGTCAGTGAGATCGCCATTAACTATAATGCGGGTCGTACCGTTCTTGTAGGCCATTTTTACGCCCTCTACTATAATGTCCCCTAGTTTGGAGTGTTCCAGGATGGAAAAAAGGATTTCATGGGAGACGCGGTCAAAGGCTTTCGCCAAATCGAGCTGCATCATTGCTATCTGACCGCCAACTGCATCGACACACTCTAATACGTTGCGTGCGACATGTATATTTGTAGCGATGCTACGGCCTTTAATTCCACACGTCTGGTGAGACCCTACCAATTTCGTGATCACAGACTGCAGTCTTTTTGCTAGAACCTTCATAAATACTTTGTAGTCGACGTTGGTGAGACTAATCGGTCGATATGACCCCACCAACAGTCGTTCTTCCGGATCATCAGTCTTGGGAATTAGAACGATGTGGGACGTATTGAAAGACAATGGAACCCGTTTGCGCTCATAAGCCTCAGTTATCACATGGAGCATGCACTGTGCAACAGGAAGCCGAAAGGTTTTATAAAAGGCCGCGCTTAGCCCATCTGGCCCAGGAGCTTTCCCAGATGTTAGGTCGTCTATTGCTTTTTCTATCTCCTGTAAAGTTATAGGCAGTTCAAGACGTTCCTTAATTTCATCATCTAGTCTTGGCACCAGCCTCAAGAAGTCTACATGGAAGCCTTCTATGGTCTCGAGCTTATTGCTAAGAAGTTCTGTGAAATGTTCGGCTATAACACACTGAATGTCTCTCGCATCTTCCGAAGTCCGGCCGTCAAATCGGATGCTCCTAATTTCTTTCTGGCAAGCGTATCTTTTCTCGTCTGATAGCGCTCGTTTTGTCGGCGTTTCGCCAGCCCACAATTTTTCAGACCTTGCGCGTATGACGGCGGCCCTATACCTGTCGGCGTCGATTCTTTCGAGCTGGCATTTCACTTCCCGTATTTCTTTCGTGAAAGTTCCCGGCGCGCTATTTTCCATGCTCAGCATCCATTCAAGTTGCCCGTTCATTTCTTTTTCTTTTTCTTTTTCTTTATAGCGAGCCACGCTGCTCTTTTCTATTGCTTTCATTTTTACCCACTCTTTGAACCCTTCCCATTCAGTTGCAAAACTAGCTGGCTGCGCGTCTAGCAGTTTGTCTAGCTTGGTCTTTACTTGCATAATGAACCCTTCATCCTCCAAAAGCCTTGTGTTCAATTTCCATAAGTGCCAGTTAAAGCGCGATTTCCTGCCCTTCATTCCTAAAGTCATGCTCACGAGGCAATGATCACTGAAAGGCACAGGTTTAACGTCATAACTTGAGCATAGCGGCATAAGATCGACAGATACATACATTCTGTCTAGTCTCGCATGGCTCTCCCGCTGAAAGTGCGTGTATTCTGGGTGGGTCCCAGTGGAAAACACATTGCCAACATCCTCGAGACCATACTCATGCACAAAAGTATTCAAAACTTCAGAGCTCTTGTCTCTCAGTGGCCTAAAATTCACTCTGTCAGCTGCGGCGCACACACAGTTGAAGTCTCCCAGTACAAGCAAAAACTTGTCGCCATTCAACCATGGCTCAAGGGATTCAAAGAAAATTTTACGCTCGCTTTCTACATTAGGAGCATATACACAAACAATTCGCCAACAAAAATTCGAAAATGTGAAATCAGCAATCAAAAGGCGACCACTTGGGCATGCAAATACAGCCTCTACGTTCACTCTTAACGTCTTACGTATGAATACAAGGCACCCACCCGACGTCCCAACAGAATGACAAACGCAAACATGAAAGTTTGCTTGAAAGGAAGACACCATGCGGTCAGTGTGCTCTTGGCTCTCTATTTTCGACTCTTGTAAAGCAATTATGTCAATATCGTTATCCAGAAGAAGGCGATTAAGCTGGTATTGTCGCCTTCTTGCTCCCAGACCTCTGACGTTCAAGGTCGCAACTCGAAGTGGAGCAATAAGATTAAAAGCCATGTCTTAGAAGAAGAAACGCCTCTATCCGCATGGTGCCTACCTTCATGGTTGACGTAGCCTTCCTCACGACTGCCAGGACCTCTTGACACCGGTCAACCAACACAACCGGCGCTGACACCGACCAGGACACTGTGTTACTACGGAGGCGGTTTCCCCGCCTTCCGCGTGTCGGCCGGAATGTTCGGCCGCGGTTTTAAAGACGAGCGTCTCAGTCCCCCTGCCTTCGGCGGAGGCTCATCGCCGCTACCGCCAGGCTGCAGCTTGACGTCTCCGCTTTCTTCATGTGGACGTTTTCCAGCAATGGTGCTCGCCGCTTCCTGGTTCGTCTCCATGGTATCAATGCCGGGGGTCTCCACGCTGCTTTCTTTAGCGTCCGCGACTTTCGCCGCCTCCTTTGCCTTGTCATCGTCGTCCTGTTCAGGCTTATGCTGCGCCTGTACACTACCATCTGTTGCGCCGGAGGGCCCCGCCTTCTGCTTCACCAGAGTCGTGAATGATGGCCGAGTCTGGCGCTGTGGTTGTCCACCCACACGGGCTGCTTCCTCAGCATCCGCCTCGTCCATCAGCATCTCGGACGAGTCCTCGCTGGTTCCCGGGCCTGTAATGCTCGCGTAAGTGCGAGTACACTGGTCGTCTTCGTGCCCGAAGCGTCGGCAGATTCCGCAACGCGGGACTCGACATTCCTTGCGGATGTGGCCCGTACCGCGACACCGAAGGCACGGCGGGGGTCTGCCTGGTACCACGACAAGCGCCAACTCACCGCCAACGCTCAGCTGGTGTGGCAAGTCATCCAACTTCACGCCCGCTTTCAACTTGAGGGTGACAAGCCGGGTGGTTGATCCCTTCTCTGTCATACCTTGCACACGCCAGCGCTCCCGGCCTACTTCGGTAACTTTCCCATAGGGCGCAAAGGCGACACGCACGTCCTCATCAGGCACATTGTGTACAAGCCAGTGGAGCTTCAGTCGAACGTCCTGGTTCGCCGGGTCAATCACCAGGCAGCGCCGGTTTTTTACACGCAGCTCCCCGATGCTCGAGATCCTCTTCACCGCGTCCGCGTCCTTGAAAGTGATAGCCCAGACATGGCTCATGCGATACGCCCCCAGGGCGATAACATCCGGAAGAAGCGAATGCGGTGCCAATGCGTCACGGAAATCTTCAATCCGGTACGGTCGCGCCGTAATATCAGCGTGCAAAAAAACTGTATTTAAAACATAACGACCTGTTGGCAGACCTGGCAGAACAACTTGGTAGGTGCCCTCCTGTTCCATCGTCCTGTTTCCGCGGCTAGAAAAGGCCGCTGAAGCCGCTCCAACGGAGCCCGTCATCATGCGTCCGTCACGCTCGGTGGCCGGATGCAGAATCTGCGCCACCGAGTCACGACGAAACTGTTATATCCGCACCTCTGTTCAAGCTGCCTGCAATATACGGTTATGCAAGAAGAATGATCGGAGCGCATTCTCAGTGGAGTGCAGATGACACGCCCAATGCCTATCGCATTAATGTAGCCGACTGAAAACCAGATGAGGTTATAATGCGTTATCGGAAGGAAAAAAAGTTATTGACCCGGACGTGATTTGAACACGCAACCTTCTGATCTGGAGTCAGACGCGCTACCGTTGCGCCACCGAGTCACGACGGAACTGTTATATCCGCACCTCTGTTCAAGCTGCCTGCAGTATACGGTTATGCAAGAATGATCGGAGCGCATTCTCAGTGGAGTGCAGATGACACGCCCAATGCCTATCGCATTAAAGTAGCCGACTGAAAACCAGATGAGGTTATAATGCGTCATCGGAAAGAAAAAAAGTTATTGACCCGGACGTGATTTGAACACGCAACCTTCTAATCTGGAGTCAGACGCGCTACCGTTGCGCCACCGAGTCTTTTTTTTTCTTTATTTCCGAAGTTCACATGAGGAACAATAAGTCACAAACGATAAAGCACTTCAGCTACGCTTGAGCTGAGGCGAGCAAAGTTAAAATTTCTTCAAACTCACTAAATCATCAAGGAGTGTTACCCACTGAGGTTGGACATGCTGCGCCCGGATGCATTCCCGAAGGTAAGCAGCGCTTTCAATAAAGTTTTCACGTGCACTGCGCGTATTAACATCTGCATGCCTTACTTGCATTCGTGTTTTCTGGAGGCCAAGAAGCATGAACAAATCATATGGTACATCTTCGTGATCAACCGGTAAAAACCTGATACCATAAGGGTCCAGTGGTAACTATTTCTTTATAGTTCTCTGTAGGACGTCCCAGTGGAATATCGCGTCCCAGCAGTCCAGAAAAACATGTTCGACTGTCTCTGGCCTCTTACATAAAATACAGTTCGTTGTCCAAGGGACAAAGATTCCTTTTTCTTGAAGCCACGTTTTGACAGGTAATGTATTAGAGTGTAACTTGAAAAAGAATGTTTTCACGCCTGGCCTAACTGGCATCTTCTTCACTCGCTTTAAAATATTCTGCCCTGGGCCTCCACGATAAGGCGCCCGGTACAATGGCACCGGCAGCATGATATCCACAAGATCTTTGTACAGCTTTTTCTTGGGAACACTGTACAAATAGTCTGGAGAAAAACGCACTTCTAACAACTTACAAGAGAGCACAACCTCGCGCAAAAATCCGGTTACAGCACCACACATGTTCTCACCAGAGGACACTATGTTTCTTGGGAGTAGCCTCTGCAATCGGACCTGTATAACCGTTCTTAAGAAGGTGTCATTTTGATCACGAAAGAAAATAAAGCGTGATACCACTTGACGCAAAAACAAATGAACCAGTCCAAGGCCTCCACTCTTCACTGAAAGAAACAGGTTTGTTCTCCTCGTTTTTTCCCAGGTCGAAGTCCAAAGAAAGACGGCAAATATACGATGCAATTTTTGAATAGAGGTCCGCGAAGCACACAGCACATTCATGAGGTACCATATTTTTGAAATTAGAAAAACATTGCAGACAAAGGCACGTGAGAAAATTGACAGATTCCTTCCCTGCCATGCTCCCGCTTTCTCTCTCGCCCTTGACGTCTCTTCGTTCCAAAGTGGGCTGGGATCGCGATAACATTCTAGGGGCACACCAAGGTATCGCGTTGGCATGGGAGACCACTGCAGCCGTGAGAAAAATTGCGGTGTAATATCCCATTCCCCGTGCCAAAATCCAGAACTTTTTTCCCAGTTTACTTGACATCCAGTCTGGTTACAAAACCTTTCCAGAGTGTTTGTAACTTCATAAATGCTTTCTCTGTTCGTGCAAAATACCGCTATGTCGTCCGCATACGCAAGAAGTTTCACCTCAGCAGATTGCAGCTTGAAACCCGTGACATAGTCACTGTTGATAATGGCCAGACATAAAGGCTCTAGATACGCTGCAAAAAGCAGGGGAGAGAGCGGGCAACCTTGCCTCACCGAAGAACGCACTGTGAGGCGCTCAGTAAGGTCACCATTAACTATAATGCGTGTCATACAATTTGCGTACGCCATTTTTACTCCTTCTACTATTACACTACCCAGGTTAGCGTGCTCTAGGATGGAGAAAAGAATGTCATGTGAAACGCGGTCGAACGCTTTAGCCAAGTCCAGCTGTATCATAGCTACCCGGCTTCCAAGCGCGTCAACACATTCCAATACGGTTCTGGCCACATGTATATTTGTAGCAATGCTACGTCCTCTGATTCCACAGGTTTGGTGCGGCCCTACTAATTTGTCGATTACACCCTGAAGTCGTTTGGCTAGTACTTTCATGTACACCTTGTAGTCGACATTAGCGAGGCTGATAGGTCTGCAGGAACCCACTAACATTCGTTTCTCCGCATCATCAGACTTGGGAATAAGTACAATGTGTGAAATACCAAAGGACAGTGGAACTTTTTTGCGTTCATAGGCTTCTGTTATCACTTGTAACAGGAACTGAGAAACATCATGTTTAAAGGTTTTATAGAAGGCAGCGTTCAGCCCATCTGGCCCCGGCGCTTTTCCAGACGGAAGATCATCTATTGCTTTCTCGATCTCTTCCAAAGTAATAGGCAATTCAAGACGCTCTTTTACATCATTGTCGAGTGTTGGCATTAGTCGGAGGAAATCCCCTTCAAACCCTTGCGCATGCTCGCGCCTATTGCCGAAAAGTTCAGCAAAGTATTCCGTAATAGCGCGCTGAATCTCACTAGGGTCGCTTGTAATGTGCCCCTCGTATCTTACTTGCCTGATTTCCTTCTGGCAAGCGTACCGCTTTTCATTTGATAGCGCCCGCTTTGTAGGCGTTTCGCCTGCCCACAAGTTATCGCTCCTTGAGCGTATTATTGCTGCTCTATACCTGTCAGTGTCAATTGTTTCGATCTGACACTTCACGTCTTTTATTTCTTTACTAAAATTTCCTGGCTTATTGGTTTCCATCCTAACCAAGCACTCAAGTTGTTCGCGAAGTTCCCTTTCTTTTCCTTTCTGTTTATACCGAATTGCGCTACTTTTTCCTATAGCTTTAAGCTTCACTCGTTCTTTGAAACTTTCCCATTCAACGGCAAAGCAGTCCACTTGCTCAGTTAGTACCCCATCAAGATCACTTTTAATTTCCTTGACAAATCCTTCATCGTCTAAAATTTTCTCATTTAGTTTCCATAGGTACCAATTAAAGCGTGATTTCCTTCCCTTCGTTCCAAAAGTCGCGCTTAGAAGGCAATGATCACTAAACGACACAGGTTTTACATCATAGGCTGTGCATAGTGGCACGAGATCAGCAGAAACATACAGTCTATCTAATCTTGCGTGACTGTCGCGTTGAAAGTGTGTGTAATCAGGCCGTGTTCCAGCCGAAAACACACTTCCAACGTCCTCCAATAAATAATCGTGCACCAATTGAGTCAACAGTTCCGCGCTCTTGTCCCTCACTGGTCTACACTTCACTCGGTCAGTAGCAGCACATACACAGTTGAAGTCGCCCAATACAAGCAACACCTTGTCACAATTCAAGTACGGCTCAATGGAATCAAAAAAACATTTACGTTCACTTTCAACATTGGGGGCATAAACACATACAACGCGCCAGTGTAGGTTTGAAAAAGAAAAATCAACAACCAAGAGGCGGCCACTTTCACATGCAAATACAGACTCCACACTGATACCTAATGTGTTGCGAATGAAGATAAGGCATCCACCCGATGTCCCAACGGAGTGACACACACACACTTCAAAGTTGGCGCGGAAAGGGGGCACCATGCGGTCAGCATGTTCTTGTGACCCTATCTTTGATTCTTGCACAGCTATTAGGTCAAGGTCATTATCAATAAGCAGGCGATTAAGCTGACATTGCCGCCTTCGTGCTCCCAGCCCTCTAACATTCAAAGTTGCTACACGCAATGGGGTTCTTAGCTCAACTACCATACGTTTACGTAATAAAAAGGGGCGCGCTCCGCATGGTGCCTACCTCTGTCGACCATGTGATTTTCCCGACTGGTGTTCCGCAATGATGTACGGGGGGTCTGTCTGGCCACCCAAAGGGTTGACTGGTGCTTGTCTCGAAGTGGTCTGAGGCACCTCCTCGTCGCATCCTCCACTTTGCATGCGCGCAAACTCGAAAAGTCAGCCAAAAACACCGTGTCGGTCGATACACAACCGACGCTGACATTCCACAGAACACGGGAAAAAATTTACGGAGGCAGTTTACCTGCCTGCCGTGACTCGGCCAAAAGGTTTATACGCGGCTTCAACGACGAACGTCGACTTCCTGTCGTTTTTGGAGGCGGCTCCCCACTGCTACTACCACCGGGCTGCAGGTTCTCCCCGGCGCTCTCTTCGCGGGACCGTTTTCCAGCGGTTAGGGCAGCCGCTTCATCGTCGGCGTCCATGGCGTCGGCAATGCGAGGCTCCACGCGGTCCGGGGTTTTCAGCGAAGCTTTCGTATCGGCCACCGCACTGTGACCGCTGTCGCTTTCGGGGTCACGCTGCGCTCGCTGAGATGCCACCATTGCTGAAGACGTCAACGTTGTCGTTGTCTTCTGCTTAACCAGAGGCGTAAACGAAGGCCCATCTTTCGTCTCCGTTTTCCCAGTTGTCCTCGCTGCCTCTTCTGCGTCCGCCTCATCCATCAAATGCTCCGAGGCATCTTCACTGGTTCCAGGGCCGGCGATGCTTGCATAAGTACGGGGGCACTCACCGTCTTCGTAACCGAAACGTCGACAAGCTCCGCATCGCGGCACCTTACACTCCCGTCGAATGTGTCCCGTACCTCGGCAGCGAAGACATAACGGAGGCCTTCCAGGCACAACGATGAGTGCCAACTCACCCCCAACGTTAAGCTGGTGCGGCAAGTCGTCCAGTTTAACGCCAGCTTTCAATTTCAGCGTGACCATCCTACTCGTTGAGCCTTTCTCTGACACGCCGTGCACACGCCAGCGCTCTCGGACCACCTCGGAGACCTTTCCGTACGGTGCGAGCGCGACACGCACGTCCTCGTCCGGCACGGTGTGAAGCAGCCAATGGAGCTTGAGACGTACGTCCTGGTTTGCCGGGTCAATAACCATGCAGCGGCGTTCTTTGACGCGCAGCTCACCGACGCCTGAAATCTTCTTAACGGCATCCGCATCCTTCAGTGTGATGGCCCAGACATGGCTCATCCGATACGCCCCCAGGGCGATAACATCCGAGAGAAGCGATTGCCTATCCAACGCGTCTCGAAAATCTTCCACCCGGTACGGGCGGGCCCTGATATCCGCGTGCAAAAAAACAGTATTTAAAACTAAACGCCCGGTTGGGAGACTTGGCAGAACAACCTGGTAGTCGTTTTCCATTTCCATAGCCCTGTTACCGCGGCCAGAAAAGGTCGCTGAAGCCGCTCCAACGGAGCCCGTCATCATGCGTCCGTCAAGCTCGGTGGCCGGAAGCAGAATCCTTTGCGCCACCGAGTCACGACGAAACTGTTATATCCGCACCTCTGTTCAAGCTGCCTGCAGTATACGGTTATGCAAGAAGAACGATCGGAGCGCATTCTCAATGGAGCGCAGATGACACTCCCAATGCCTATCGCAATAATGTAGCCGAATGACAACCAGTTGAGGTTATAATGCGTCAGCGGAAGGAAAAAAATTTATTGACCCGGACGTGATTTGAACACGCAACCTTCTGATCTGGAGTCAGACGCGCTACCGTTGCGCCACCGAGTCACGACGAAACTGCTATATCCGCACCTCTGTACAAGCTGCCTGCAGTATACGGTTATGCAAGAAAAACGATCGGAGCGCATTCTCAATGGAGCGCAGATGACACGCCCAATGCCTATCGCAATAATGTAGCCGAGTGACAACTAGATGACCATATAATGCGTCAGCGGAAGGAAAAAAAGTTACTGACCCGGACGTGATTTGAACACGCAACCTTCTGATCTGGAGTCAGACGTGCTACCGTTGCGCCACCGAGTCTTTTTTTTTCTTTATTGCCATTCTTTGACAACTGAAACAGACATACAGATGGCGTAAGGATGATATGTACAGTGCTGTGGTGATATAACCACCTGCCGTCATTTGGCAGGCGTGCATTGTTAGAACTGCTTTAGACAGACGAGTTCATCTAACAAGGTAGCCCATTCAGGCTTATCTTGTCGTGCATCGCAAGCCTCGCGCAAGAACAAAATACTTTCAGTAAAGTGCTCTCTAGCTGGGCGAATAACCAGTCTTTCATGCCTGACGTCCATACGTGTTTTCCACAGGCTGTGTAGAATCAACGCCATAAGCATATCATAAGGAACACCACCTTCACTGGGAATTGGAAGGAAACGGATGCCGTACGGTGTGATAGGCAACTCCTTTTTTAGTGTACGTTGCAGAATGTCCCACAAGAAAAGTGCGTCCGAGCAGTCCAAAAATATGTGTTCGATCGTCTCTGGTTTTTCTACACCTGCTGCAGTTGATCGACCATGCGACAAAGAGGCCTTTTTCTTGTAGCCAAGGTTTGACGGGAAGGGTTCCAGTATGCAATTGGAAGAAAAAAGTTTTAACCCCAGATCGCACTGGCATCCGTTTCACTCGCTTCAATACATCTGCCCCTGTGCTCGGTGAATACATAGATCGGTACAAAGGAACAGGCATACAAACGTCAACTAGGTCCTTATACAATTTTTTCCTCCCAACAATAGCAAGATAATCAAATGAAAAGCGAGCATGCAAGAATTCTACGGACCAAGCTACCTCCCGTAAAAATCCGCGGAGACTTGCGCCATTTGCCGTTCTTGAGGTTACGATAAATTGAGGTAACGCATTTCGTAAACGTAGTTGGCACACTGTTCGCAAGAAGGGATCCTTCTGATCTCGCAAAAAAAGAAATCTTGAGACAACTTGCCTCAAAAACAAATGCGCCAAACCAAGGCCTCCTGACTTCACGGACCGAAATAAATTAGTGCGGCTCGTTCTCTCCCAAGTGGATCCCCATATAAAAACAGCGCATGCTCTGTGTATCTTTTGGATGGTCATTCTTGACATGCACAGTGCAGTACATACCAGATTTTTGCAAAAAGGAAAACATTGCATACGGTTGATCGCGCGAAAATCGATAAATTTCTACCTCCGAACTTTGTTGTTTTAACTTTAACTTGCTCTAGTTCTTCTTGCCAATAGTCTTTTGTATCATGATAATGTTGCAGAGGTACCCCAAGGTACCGCGCAGGGGTCGTGGTCCACTGCATATTTTCAAAAAATTCTGTTGTATCATTCCAATTACCATGCCAGATGCCCAATGACTTACTCCAGTTTATCGCACTTCCAGTGACCTTGCAGAATCTGTTCGCCACTTCTACTGCATTAGAGATGCTTTGCTTGTCTCGACAGAATATGGCGATATCGTCTGCGTACGCCAAGATTTTAACTTCTCTGGAGTCCATTGCAAATCCCCTTATGTTATTACTACTAATAACCTTTAAGCAGAATGGTTCAACGTACAATGCAAAAAGTAGAGACGATAATGCGCATCCTTGGCGGAGTGCTGACTTAACTTCTATCATAGCCGTAGGCTGTTTGTTAACTATTAGTTTCGTAGATACGCCAGCGTAGCACATTTTAACACCTTGCAAAAGAACAGAACCTATCTTGGCATGTTTTAAAACAAGAAAAAGGATTTCATGTGACACTCTATCAAACGCTTTTTCAAGATCAAGTTGCAACAGTGCAACCTTTTCTGAGAAGGCATCGCAACTTTCCAATATTGTTCTCGCTGCATGTATATTGGTGACAATGGATCGTCCTCTTATGCCACATGTCTGGTGCGACCCTACTAATTGCTGTATCACATTTTGGAGTCTCCGTGCAAGAACATTCGTGTATATTTTATAATCTGTGTTTGTGAGACATATCGGGCGGTACGCCCCTGTCGACAGTAGTACATGAGGGTCCTCGGACTTCGGTATCAACACCGTGTGACTCTGACGAAAAGAAGGGGGCAGCACGCAGTTCTCACACGCTTCCGCAATTACATTGTAAAGGGCAGTGGCTATGTCTTGTTTAAAAGCTTGGTAGAAAGCGGCGCTGAGACCGTCTGGCCCTGGCGTTTTTCCGGAACTTAGTGCGTCGATCGCCCATTTTATTTCTTCTAAAGTAATCGGTTCTTCGAGCCTTTCCGTTACTTCCCTTTGAAGACTTGGCAATAGCGACAGGAATTCAGTATCGAATCCTTCATCGCGAATGCGTTCTTGCCCTAGTAGATTGCAGTAATGCTCATAAAAGGCCTGTCTTATTGTTTCTTTATCTCGTGCAACCTCACTGCCGTATGTTACGGCTGTTATCTCGTTCCGCGAGGCATAAGCTCGTTCGTCCCCGAGTGAGCGCTTTGTCGGCTGTTCGCCGCACCATAATTTTTCTGCGCGTGCGCGGACGACCGCCCCTTTGTATCTTTCAGCTTCGACTAGTTCTAACTGGGATTTAATTTCTTTAATTTCCTTCGTATACTTTCCGGGACTGACATTCTCAACACTCAAATAAAAATTTAAATTATTTTGCATTTCTAATTCTTTTTTCTTTTCCTCTCGGCGCAAGGCACCAGACCTCTCTATGGCTAACATTTTAACGTCTTGTTTGAAATTCTCCCACGCTTCTGCATAACTTTTGTGTTCTGTCTCGAACCATCCGTGAAGGCTATCATTAACACCCCTCAAAAATAATTGATCTTCTAAGAGCTTAAAGTTAAATTTCCACAACTCCCAGTTAAAACCAGTCGGCTTTTTCGGACCAACGACAAAGTTGACTAAGCTGTGATCGGCGAAGGAAACATGATTTACTTCATATAGAAAACACAATGGTATTAGATCCGCTGTAACGTAGGCGCGATCCAACCTGGCATGACTATTTCGCTGATAGTGAGTGAATGGTGGCGTCTCTGCATTGGACATCACATCCCCAACATCCTCTAAATTGTATTTTTCTATCGCTGCGTTCAAAGACTTCACACTTGCATCATGAATAGGTGGGCTTCCAACTCTGTCTTTTACATTACAGACGCAATTGAAATCACCCATCATCACAACAATTCGGTCACACTGCAAATGGTTTTCAACACTTTCAAAGAAATTCTTTGGGTCGTTCACCTTGTTAGGCGCATACAAGCAAATGACGCGCCACTTAATATCACGGAAACATAAATCACAAACAATAAGCCGGCCACTATCATCTGTGAACACATTTTCTACTGAGAGGCCTATAGCGCTTCTCAGAAAAAGCGCACAACCACCTGAAGTACCACATGCGTGCGAAACACACACGTAAAAGCGGGACCTAAATGATTGCAACATTTGATCCGTCCCTTCTTCACTATCGACTTTTGTTTCTTGTACACCGATTACGTCAAGATTCTTTTTCATGAGCAGGCGACAAAGCTGATATTGCTTGCGCCTTCCTGCAAGGCCTCGAACATTAATTGTACCAAATCGTAAGGCTGTGTCTAGAAGTATTTTCATGGTAATGTGAGGAGGCGCGTGAGACTAAAGTCCTTCTTAAACAGACTACTGACACTGACTTCGTTCGAATGCAACGACAGTCTTTACATCTTCCCCTCCCCCACCTCAGTACTCACACATACTGCGAACACTTGCTGGGGGCTCACGTCGGTCCCGACGGTGGCCCTTTTCGGCCAGTTGGGATATTAGGCGTCGGCTTGAAGCTCGACCGACGGCCACTCGGTGTTTTCGCAAGTGGCTCCTCGTGGCTTGACCCACTTGATCCGTCACCCCTTTTCTCGTTAGCTTCGAGTGGACGTTTTACCGGGCCCGCTCCTTTAAGGGGCTCCGTCGTGTCCATGAGACTCGGAGAGTGTCCGGGCGATTCCGCAGGCTCGTTGCTTGTCTTGTTCTTGTCATTTTCCGCGTGGTGCTCTTTTTCTTTAGCTCGAGCAGGCTTCTCCTCTAATTCTTTGGTGTCCGCTTTCTTCGCTGGTTCACGGGTGTCTTCCTTTGGATCAGGACGTTGCACCACGCCACCTTTTCCAGCCGTCTCTTCAGCATCGAATGCGTCCATTGTGTGCTCCTGGATGACTTCATCACTTTTGGATGGTCCCGCCACATTCGCGTACGTTCGCACGCACGAGCTTTCGTCGTGCCCGAAGCGCCGACACAAAGCACAACGCGGTACGCGACAGTCTCGCCTGATATGACCTGTGCGGTTACACCTCAGGCAGAGCGGGGCACGCCCAGGCGCAACCAGCAGTGTCATGATGCCGGCGACCCGAAGTTGATGAGGGAGGTCGTCTATGGTAATTCCTGGTTTCAGCTTCATCGATACGATGCGGGTTGACGAACCTTTATCGGTGATGCCTTGCACGCGCCAGCGTTCCTTGAAGACCTCCGTAACTTTCCCAAAAGGCGTGAGAGCGGCGCGGACGTCCTCATCTTGCACGTTGTGAAGGAGCCAGTAGAGCTTAAGCCGCACATCCTGGCTGGCTGGGTTAACCACCAGGCAGCGACGCTCCTTAACCGTAATGTCTCCGAGGGCCAGCATTTTCTTCATAGCATCTGGGCTTCTGAAAGTAACCGCCCACACGTGGTTCATCTGGAAAGCCCCCAAGGCGTCAACCTCGGGAAGCAAACCCAGACGCACCAGCGTGTTTCGAAAATCTTCGACTCGGTAGGGCCTTGCCTTTACGTCTCCGTGAAGAAAAAGCGTGTTGGCCACGCATGGTCCTGTAGGCAGAGGCGGCAAAATAACTTGGTAGTCCTGGCTATCAATAGCAGCATTCCTGTTACCGCGGCTCGTCTGAGCCGCAAACACCGCCCCAACGGAGCAAGGCATTCTGCGTCCGCACCGAACGGTAGCCGGAAGTAGGACTGCCTTGCGCCACCGAGTCACGACGAAACTGTTATATCCGCACCTCTGTTCAAGCTGCCTGCAGTATACGGTTATGCAAGAAGAACGATCGGAGCACATTCTCAATGGAGCGCAGATGACACGCCCAATGCCTATCGCAATAATGTAGGCGAGTGACAACCAGATGACCATATAATACGTCAGCGGAAGGAAAAAAAGTTATTGACCCGGTCGTGATTTGAACACGCAACCTTCTGACCTGGAGTCAGACGCGCTACCATTGCGCCACCGAGTCACGACGAAACTGTTATATCCGCACCTCTGTTCAAACTGCCTGCAGTATACGGTTATGCAAGAAGAACGATGGCAGCGCATGCTCCACGGAGCGCAGATGACGCCCAATGCCTATCGCAATAATGTAACCGAGTGACAACCAGATGACCATATAATGCGTCAGCGGAAGGAAAAAAAGTTATTGACCCGGACGCGATTTGAACACGCAACCTTCTGATCTGGAGTCAGACGCGCTACCGTTGCGCCACCGAGTCACGACGAAACTGTTATATCCGCACCTCTGTTCAAGCTGCCTGCAGTATACGGTTATGCAAGAAGAATGATGGCAGCGCATGCTCTACGGAGCGCAGATGACGCCCAATGCCTATCGCAATAATGTAACCGAGTGACAACCAGATGACCATATAATGCGTTAGCGGAAGGAAAAAAAAGTTATTGACCCGGATGTGATATGAACACGCAACCTTCTGATCTGGAGTCAGACGCGCTACCGTTGCGCCACCGAGTCACGACGAAACTGTTATATCCGCACCTCTGTTCAAGCTGCCTGCAGTATACGGTTATGCAAGAAGAACGATCGCAGCGCATTCTCAATGGAGCGCAGATGACACGCCCAATGCCTATCGCAATAATGTAGCCGAGTGACAACCAGATGAGGTTATAATACGTCACCGGAAGGAAAAAAGTTATTGACCGGGACGTGATTTGAACACGCAACCTTCTGATCTGGGGCGCTATTCTGGACACGCATGGCGGCTGCACAGCCGCCATTATCCGCCATGTTTACTCTCTTATTGGCTGTGGCGAGCTCACGTGCCTAGAAATTTTTGCCGGGAAACGGAAGTTTTGCGAAATGTCATTTTGCGTTTTCATCAAGATGACGAAACGTGACGTGGAGCTGCAAATGTTATGGACTAATACATTTTTTTGGTCCTTGGCAGATATATTGTGATGTTAGTGCTTCAAAAAGAATGTGAGCGGTAGCGTGCAGAAGCTAGTGCAATGCATCTGCGATTGCGCGAATATGTGGTGGCGATTCAAGATATGCGCCATGCCAGCTTGCTGATTGGCTGAAGGAATATCTCGTGAGGAGCGTCACAGGAAGGGCTGTTTCGTAATCGTCATTTTGACAATGCGTGACGTTGCACTGGGCCGCCATTGCTGAGATTTTCCGCCATAATTTTTGCTGCGACGAGCCGCGCGAATTATGCTAATGAGCAGCCATATGCAATGACAGCCGAGAGGAATGCGTATCGCCACATTTTCCCCATCGTTTGGCGCCACGAAAATTTTTTGTTCATAACGCGTGCTCATAGTATTTGCATCGCTCTCGGGTGGTGTTGGCATTTGTGTTTGGGGCCATCATTTTTTTAAAGAACGCGTTTATACAAAATAATATTGGTTGAACATAGCAAACTTTCAGCAATGTTGTCCACTTTTCACTGCTGCATTTGTATTGTAATCGAGATTAATGCCTTTTCGCACAATCAGACGTTATGACAACGGCCTCTTTCTAATTTATAAAAAGAAATGTACGCAAGGCGGCGCCTTGAAGTTTCCTCCCGCGGTGCGAGTAACCAGCGAAATGAACAAGAGATGGCAGCGCCGGCGCTTGCGTCGCGCTAGTGGTTATCTCTGGCGCCCGCAACGCTATCGGTGATATTCGGCCGTTTCTCAGCCAGCCGAGTCGGGCTGAGTCACTTACGTTTCACGAAATAGCGATAACGTGGCCTAGAACGTGCGCGCATCACCACTGGTAGGTCGCGTATGTTGTCTCAAGCAAGCAAACAAGCGCGTTGCCGCCAACATGCGATGACTCATTGCATTTTCCGGGGACACGCATCCTAGCTATTGAAGCAGACGACGGCTTGTACGCAGCAGACGACGGAAGCGCGATGCGTTTTCGACGGAACAATCATAAGCTTTGAGATAGCTGCTTTATTTTTACTGCGGAGGAAAACTGTTTTGCTTTACCGATAACGCTACATTCAGTGTCTTTATTTCAGTTTCTTAGGCGAAACGTCAAGTTGGCGTCACGTTACATAAGCAAAACTGGGCCACCAGCGCCATTTTGTTTGCGCCGCGCCTACGTCACGCACCGAAGAAAATGGCGGAATGTCCAGAATAGCGCCCCTGGAGTCAGACGCGCTACCGTTGCGCCACCGAGTCACGACGAAACTGTTATATCCGCACCTCTGTTCAAGCTGCCTGCAGTATACGGTTATGCAAGAAGAACGATGGCAGCGCATGCTCTACGGAGCGCAGATGACGCCCAATGCCTATCGCAATAATGTAGCCGAGTGACAACCAGATGACCATATAATGCGTCAGCGGAAGGAAAAAAAGTTATTGACCCGGACGTGATTTGAACGCGCTACCATTGCACCACCGAGTCACGACGAAACTGTTATATCCGCACCTCTGTTCAAGCTGCCTGCAGTATACGGTTATGCAAGAAGAACGATCGCAGCGCATTCTCAATGGAGCGCAGATGACACGCCCAATGCCTATCGCAATAATGTAGCCGAGTGACAACCAGATGAGGTTATAATACGTCACCGGAAGGAAAAAAGTTATTGACCCGGACGTGATTTGAACACGCAACCTTCTGATCTGGAGTCAGACGCGCTACCGTTGCGCCACCGAGTCACGACGAAACTGTTATATCCGCACCTCTGTTCAAGCTGCCTGCAGTATACGGTTATGCAAGAAGAATGATGGCAGCGCATGCTCTACGGAGCGCAGATGACGCCCAATGCCTATCGCAATAATGTAACCGAGTGACAACCAGATGACCATATAATGCGTCAGCGGAAGGAAAAAAAAGTTATTGACCCGGACGTGATATGAACACGCAACCTTCTGACCTGGAGTCAGACGCGCTACCGTTTGGCCACCGAGTCACGACGGAACTGTTATATCCGCACCTCTGTTCAAGCTACCTGCAGTATACGGTTATGCAAGAAGCACGATCGGAGCGCATTCTCAATGGAGCGCAGATGACGCCCAATGCCTATCGCAATAATGTAGCCGAGTGACAACCAGATGACCATATAATGCGTCAGCGGAAGGAAAAAAATTTATTGACCCGGACGTGATTTGAACGCGCAACCTTCTTATCTGGAGTCAGACGCGCTACCATTGCGCCACCGAGTTTTTGTTTTCTTTATTGCCGGATAATCACAGATACAGGACATTGACCACACTAAAGTAAGAACATAACAAAGTGTTACACAGTCATTACATATACTTCTCGAAATGCCCTTGTCAAAAACGCTTTAAGGTCACCAGTGTATCCAGTACAGGTAACCATTCTGGTGGTTCAGCCTGAGATTTATACACGTCTCTTATTTGTGAAACACTTTCAATAAAATATTGTCTGGCTGGTTTGGCGTCCACATCAGCATTTCGTACGGCCATTCGTGTTTTCCATATGCTGTGTAGGCTCAGCGTCATGATCATGTCATAGGGCACGTTGTTTTCATTTTCAACTGGGAGAAAGCGGATACCGTAGGGTGATATGGGGAGCTCTTTTTTCAGCGTTCTCTGTAAGACATCCCAGTGGAATATTGCATCCCTGCACTCTAAGAAAATGTGTTCGATTGTCTCAGGCTTTGAACAAATGAGACAATTAACTGACCACGGTACGAACAGTCCTCTCTCTTGCAACCACGGTTTAACAGGCAAGGTATTGGTATGGAGCTGAAAGAAGAACGTCTTAACTGAGGAGCGGACTGCCATTCTTTTAACACGTTTCAACACGTCTCCTTCGGAGCCTACACAATACATGGCACGATATATGGGCACTGGCAACATAATATCAATCAGATCCCTGTATAAACGCTTTTTTGGTACATTACTTAAGTACTCCATTGAGAATCTCACTTTTAGCATTTGAAAAGACATAACGACCTCACGGAGAAAGCCGCGAACACTCCCTTTTTTTGTGACATTTGATACAACATATTCAGGAATTACATCACTCATTCGTAATTGTAAAATTGTTCACAGAAATCCGTTATTTTGGTCACGCAAAAAAATAAATCTTGACACAACTTGTTTGAGAAATAAATGACATAAACTGAGTCCACCGCTACGGACTGATCGAAATAAATTAGTTCTGCTGCATCTTTCCCATGTTGAACGCCACACGAACACTGCAAAGACTCTGTGCAACTTCTGCACGTTGGTACGAGACATACAAAGCACTTGAAGAACATACCACACTTTCGCGACTAAAAACATGTTGCAAACTGTAGCACGCGCGAAAACGGAGAAATCCCGCCCACCCCATTTATCTGTTTTCTCCCTAACGCGTTTGGTTTCCTCGTTTCAGTATTGCGTAGTATCGCGATAATGTTCCAAGGGCACTCTGAGATATTTGACAGGTGTCACAGTCCATTTCATGTTAGCAAAATAATCTAATATGTTTTCCCACGGCCCATGCCAGAAGCCTAAACATTTGTTCCAATTTATCATACTGCCCGTGAGCGAGCAAAAAAGTTCTGCTTCTTTAATGGTCTCCTTAACGCTTTCCTTATCGCCACAGAAGACTGCTATGTCGTCAGCATAACACAGTATCTTTACTTCACTTGCGAGTAATTTGAAACCATGTATTGTGTCATTATTAAGAATTTTCAAGCAGAAAGGTTCGAGAAAAATGTCAAACAATAATGATGATAATGGACACCCTTGCCGAATACTACACTGAACTTTGAAACTTTCGCTGACACTTTTGTTTACAATTATGCTAGCTGAACTGTGAGTGTAACACATTTTCACACCTGTCGCAATCACAAACCCAACATTAATATATTCCAAAAGACTAAAAAGAATTTGATGCGATACACGATCGAAAGCTTTTTCTAGATCAAGCTGTAACATTGCCACCCGTTCTGAAAAGTCATCGCAGTATTCAAGTACGCTTCTGGTAACATGAATGTTAGTAAATATTGAGCGTCCCCTGATCCCACATGTCTGGTGTGGTCCTACCAAAACTGTGATCACGGTTTGCAATCTCTTTGCCAGTACTTTCATATATATTTTGTAATCTACATTGCTTAAGCTTATCGGTCGATAGGACGAGACCGATAGAAGTTTGGCCGGGTCATCTGTCTTGGGTATTAATACAACGTGAGAACAGCTGAAAGATAGGGGCACTGCATTTTCATTATATGCTTCGGTTATTACATGATGCAGGGCTTTTGCCAGATCTACTTTAAAAGCTTTGTAAAAACAACTGCTTAAACCATCCGGGCCTGGAGATTTGCCTACGGATAACTCATCAATTGCGTCTTCAATTTCGCGTACGGTAATATCTGCTTCAAGGCGGGTCTTCACCTCATCATCTAACCTTGGCATTAAGTGAAGGTACTCATTTTCAAAGCCAGTTGCAATATCAATGTTATGATCTAACAGATTTTTAAAGTACTCTACAAAAGCAAGTTCAATTATCCGTTTGTCTTTTGTAATAACGCCCTCGTACTGTATTTCTTTTATTTCATTTTTGACGGCATAACTTTTCTCATCCGCTAGCGAGCGCTTAGTAGGCGTTTCTCCTAACCACAGTGTTTCGCCACGAGCGCGAACAATGGCTCCCTTGTATCTTTCGACATCTATTGCTTCCAGTTTGTTTTTGACATCTTTAATTTCATTATTTAATGCCCCTGGTTGTGTGCTTTCTGCGTTCAGCAAATAGTCTAATTGACTACGGAGCACATTTTCTTCGTTTCTTTCACTGCGGCGTAGTGCGCATGCCCTCTCGATTGCAATAATCTTAATCTCTTGCTTGAACAGCTCCCATTCAGCGATAAAACTATCCGTTTTAGACAGTAGTCTTTCTATGCATTCTTTTGATTTGCTTACAAAGCTATCATTGTCCAGAAGCTTATCATTAAACTTCCAAAGTGTCCAACTGAATGACGACCCTTTGTGCTTTGCTCCTAAGGAAACCATAACCAAACTGTGATCACTGAATGAAACATGTTTTACTATATAATCTTGGCACAGCGGCACTATATTTGCAGATACGTATAATCTGTCCAAGCGTGCATGGCTTGTGCGTTGGAAATGAGTGAACTGTGGCCGTTTTCCGCCAGCTGCAATATGACCGATACTATGGTGTTGGGCTGCTGAGCACGAGGTCGCGGGATCGAATCCCGGCCACGGCGGCCGCATTTCGATGGGGGCGAAATGCGAAAACACCCGTGTGCTTAGATTTAGGTGCACGTTAAAGAACCCCAGGTGGTCAAAATTTCCGGAGTTCTCCACTACGGCGTGCCTCATAATCAGAAAGTGGTTTTGGCACGTAAAACCCCAAATATTATTATTATTAATATGACCGATATCTTCTAGGCAGTGATCCTGAACTATTGCGCTTAATTTCATGGCACTATTATCGCGTACCGGTTCGTTCTTTATTCTATCAGCAGAGGCACACACACAGTTAAAATCACCAAGCATTAGAATCAGTCTTTCCGAGTTTAAAAAGGGTTCAAGGCTTTCAAAAAAAGCTGAGCGCTCCGTTTCTCTGTTAGGCGCGTACAAACATATTGCCCGCCACTTCAAAGCAGAGAAAAGAAAATCACATACAACTAACCGCCCAGTTTTACACACAGTCACGGTCTCTACTACAATTCCCAGGGAGCTGCGTAGCAACAAGGCACAGCCTCCGGACGAGCCTACTGCGTGACATACGCATACATAGTAGCGTCCAGTAAAAGGTTCTACCATGCGATCTGTTTGATCTTGGCTTTCGACTTTAGTTTCTTGAATTGCTACGATGTCAAGGTCATTTTCCAGTAAAAGACGGCTTACTTGGTACTGTCGACGCCTTGCAGAAAGGCCCCGCACGTTTAACGTGCCTATGCTAAGCGGTGCGTCAAGTTTTACTGCCACTTATGAGAATAATCAAACAGGTCGCATGGCGCTCACCTTGTTCTGTGCGAGGCTGAAAATTTTGACTGGAGGCTTTTCTATCTTCAGTTGCCACGTGCAAACACACCATGAGTGCCTCAGAAAGAAGGAACTGGGGTACCAGCCCCTTAGCTTGTCCTCGCCCACTTTTAGCATGTGTAGCGTCGGAACCAGGAGGCTGACCCGGGCTTCACTGAAACAGGGGGCTACGTGCCCCCTGGAAAATGACGGTCTAGTGGTACGTTGGGCTTTGGCTTGAAGCTCGTGCGGCGTCCTTGGGTCGCTTTAGGGGGTGGCTCGCTGGCAGTGGGCTCGTTTGAGGCCGCGTTCGCTGCTGCTGTTTCCTCGCGTGTTCTCTTCCCTGCACCGGTCCTCGAATCCTTCATGTTGACATCTTCGGATTTCTCTAGAGGCGTTGACTGACTCTTGATGGGTTTTTTCCCTGAACTGTTGGGCGCACTGGTATTCGTCGCGGGAGGCAGTGCAGGTTGTACAACTTCCTCACCGTTATCCTCTTCCTCTTTGTTGACGTTGGGTGAATGCGACGAAGGGGGCGTTTCCTCTTGTTCGGGTTCTCTGGTCTTGCTGGTAGAAACATCCTCAGCTTCCGATTCGTCCATTTGTAGCTCTGCGTTGTCGTCCCACGCAGATCGGCCTGTGACCTTCGCATAAGTCTTCACGCACTCTTCCTCAGCGTGGCCAAAACGTCTGCAACACGCGCACCGAGGAACACGACATTCGCGTCGTATGTGGCCAGTCCCTTTACACCGTAGGCAGAGCGGAGCTCTTCCAGCGACCACGACCAATGTCAGGTCGCCTGCCACTCGTAGTTGATGTGGGATGTCTTCCTTCGTGTAGCCTGCCTTGAGCTGAAGACTGATAATACGCGTAGTAGAGCCTTTGTCCGATAATCCTTCCGTTCGCCATCGCTCTCTTGCGACTTCGGTGACTTTTCCGTAGGGTGCAAACGCGGTCCATATGTCTTCGTCGTCCACATAGTGAAGGACCCAATGCAGCTTTATACGAACATCTTGGTTATTTGGATCTACGACGAGACAACGGCGCTCCTTCACGATCACTTCAGTTGCAGAAAGCAACCTATTCTTAGCCTCCGTAGTCTTCAGCGTGACCGCCCACACATGGTTCATTTGGTATGCCCCTAACGCTTCAACGTCAGGGAGCATTGCCAAAGCACCCAGTGCATCACGAATATCTTCGACACGGTAGGGCCTTCCATGAACATCCGCATGAAAAAATACAGTGTTTAAAACAATACGACCGGTTGGTAGAGCAGGTAAAATAATTTCATAATCCTGGTTGGCACTGGCTGCATTCCGGTTTCCACGGCTAGACATAGCCAATGACACCGCCCCAGAGGAGCGAAACATTCTTCGACCGTTCACGGCGGTGGCCGGAAGTGGAATCTGTTGCGCCACCGAGTCACGACGAAACTGTTATATCCGCACCTCTGTTCAAGCTGCCTGCAGTACACGGTTATGCAAGAAGAACGATCGGAGCGCATTCTCAATGGAGCACAGATGACACTCCCAATACCTATCGCAATAATGTAGCCGAGTGACAACCAGATGAGGTTATAATGCGTCAGCGGAAGGAAAAAAAGTTATTGACCCGGACGTGATTTGAACACGCAACCTTCTGATCTGGAGTCAGACGCGCTACCGTTGCGCCACCGAGTCACGACGAAACTGTTATATCCGCACCTCTGTTCAAGCTGCCTGCAGTATACGGTTATGCAAGAAGAACGATCGGAGCGCATTCTCAATGGAGCGCAGATGACACGCCCAATGCCTATCGCAATAATGTAGCCGGGTGACAACCAGATGAGGTTATAATACGTCACCGGAAGGAAAAAAAGTTATTGACCCGGACGTGATTTGAACACGCAACCTTCTGATCTGGAGTCAGACGCGCTACCGTTGCGCCACCGAGTCACGACGAAACTGTTATATCCGCACCTCTGTTCAAACTGCCTGCAGTATACGGTTATGCAAGAAGAACGATCGGAGCGCATTCTCAATGGAGCGCAGATGACACTCCCAATGCCTATCGCAATAATGTAGCCGAGTGACAACCAGATGAGGTTATAATGCGTCAGCGGAAGGAAAAAAAGTTATTGACCCGAACGTGATTTCAACACGCAACCTTCTGATCTGTAGTCAGACGCGCTACCGTTGCGCCACCGAGTCTCTTTTTTTTCTTTATTTCCAGCTTGGCTACAAGCCTCAAAAGTTTTTGTGATCGTAGATCACACTCGTTTTATACGTGTCAAAGTATCAAGCATTGACACCACTGCTTCATCGCAGTCATTCATCTTGTACACGTCACGCACCTTCACAACCATTTCCACAAAATATTCATACACAGTTCGGCCTTTAACATCGCAATGTCTATATGCCAACAGACTACGCCATACTGCGTGCAGTCCAAGTAAAAAGATAACATCCATCTGTTCAAAATCGCGTTCAGGGGGTAAAAAACGAATGCCATGTGCATTGAGGGGTAGGTCTATCTTTAACGTTCTCTGTAATATATCCCAAAAGAATATGGCGTTATTACAATCGATGAAAACATGTTCAATCGTTTCAGCTTTGTTGCACAGAAAGCATCTGCTTCCCCATGGCACATAAATCCCTCTTTCCTCTAGCCACGTTTTAACAGGCAAGGTTCCCGTGTGAAGCTTGAAGAAGAATGTTTTAACGTTCGCCGGTATACACATATTTTTAACCCTTTTAAGTACGTCTTGCCCAGGCCCTTGTTGAAAATTTAACCGATAAAATGGAACAGGGAACACACTTTCAATGAGATCCTTCATAAGACGCTTTCTTTTTACATTGGAGAGGTACTCAAGGGAAAACCTCGCCCTAAGGAAACGATAGGATGTTACAACTTCACGCAAGAACCTTGAAATTGTGTAGTGAGGGCCAATGCCTGAAGAAACAAAAAAATCAGGCATAGAAACTGTTAACATGGTTTGAAAACAACACAGAAACGGGTCTCTTTCGTCCCTTATCAATATGAAACGTGATACTACTTGCTGAAGAAACAAGTGGCACACCGACAGACCACCTTTCTTTACTCGACGAAACAAATTTGTCCTTGATGTTCGCTCCCACGTAGAACACCAGATGAACGTGGCAAATATTCGGTGAAATTTTTGAATGTGCTTACGTGTACAATACAGTGCCTGCAGAAGATACATAATTTTCGCAACGAGAAAAACGTTACAAATAGTGGCACGTGCAAAAATAGACAACTCACGGCCACCCCATGCTTCGGCCATCGCACGCATTTCATCCGTTTTTTCGAGCCAAAGTGACTCGTTCTCACGATACCCATCCAAAGGTACCCCCAGGTAAGTGCTAGGTGTCGTGAGCCACCGAATATCTTCAAAAACACCGGGCGTGGCATTCCAATGGCCATGCCAGAGACCAATACTCTTTTGCTTATTGATTTCACTGCCGCTTTTCTCGCAAAACCTTTCAGTAATTCTTAATAATGAGCTGACACTCTCCCTATCTGCAGCGAATAGGGCAACGTCATCGGCATAAGCTAGAACACGTACTTCACAGGACTGTATCTTAAACCCCCTGATTTCTGTACTATTAACTATTTTTCTACAAAGCGGCTCCAAAAACAAAGCAAAAAGTAAAGTACTTAACGGGCAACCCTGTCAAACGGAAGAAAGTACTTGTATGCGTTCTGATAGTTCACCATTAACAATTAGAGAGAGAGAGAGAGAGAAGGGAAGACGGAAAGGCAGGGAGGTTAACTAGACTGAGTCCAGTTTGCTACCCTACGCGTGGGGAGGGGAATGGGGAGTGAAAGAGAAAGAGAGGGAACTTAAGTGTAGGTTGTCTATAGTCGGGCACTCAAGTCCGTCGCCTTAAGGTAGCGAAAAAGCGCTCTAACTGCTTTTTGGGCCAATGAGCTGTGAGGCCAGGCTCCCAAGATCTTCGCTTCCGTGAATGGCCTGTCATCCAGTCTATTTAATGCACACTGGAGAGTCTCACGTTGATTATCGAAGCGAGAACAGTGGCACAGAAGGTGGCTGATGGTCTCTTCACACTTGCACTTAGCGCACATTGGTGAATCCGCCATTCCAATGCGGTAGCTGTAGGAGTTGGTGAATGCTACTCCTACCCACAGCCGACACAGCAGTGTTGCGTCACGTCGTGGAAGGTTCGCTGGTAATGTAAGTTTTAGTGATGGGTCGAGACTGTGTAAACGACACTTAGAGTTCTGTGGTGTATGCCAGCAACCTAATGTGATTGCACGAGCAAGACTGCGAAGCTCTCTTGCAGCGTCGACTCTGGATAAAGGTATAAGGACTGTCGGTGAGCCAGCCTGGGCACGTCGGGCAGCGTCATCGGCGAGGTGATTACCAACGATGCCACAGTGTCCCGGCAGCCACTGAAATATGATGTCATGTCCTCGTTCAGATGCGCAATGGCAGGTTTCGTTGATTTGTGACACCAGCTGTTCATAATTGCCACGTCGTAAGCTTCGCAAGCTCTGGAGGGCTGCTTTCGAGTCGCAAAATATTGCCCATTTGTTGGGCGGTTCTTTTTCAATGTATTCGACAGCAGCGCGAAGAGCGGCCAGTTCAGAACCTGTAGATGTCGTTACGTGAGAAGTTTTGAACTTGATGACGACCGATTGAGATGGTAGAACAACGGCGCCCGTAGAATTTTCGGACACGGAACCATCCGTGTAAACATGAATTCGGTTAGCATATGAAAAATGTAGAAGTTCCAATGTGGTCTGCTTGAGAGCCGCGGTGGGCAGGCTAGCTTTCTTCACTATTCCTGGAACAGCAAGGTACACAGGAGGCTTCTTCAAGCACCACATAGGGGATGGCGTTCTTGTTGCGGGTGAGTGCCTCAAAGACAAAAAGTGCCGGTTAGCCGCAATCGATCTGGAGAACGCTGCCTTGGGTCTTTTCTCGGGCAAGTGAGCGAGATGGTGGTCAGGGACTCTGGATATATGGCGAACATGCGCCCGGAGTGTGTCGATATCTATATAGGTCCTTATTAGGTTGTCTCTCGCGAGGGCAATTGTTGCCACGGTTGAAGCATTTCGAGGTAGCCCCAGACATGTTCGAAGGGCTTGGCCTTGAATGCTCTGTAGGACATGGATGCTAGTTTTGTTAGCATTGGACAGCACTGGTGTGCTGTATCGCAAGTATCCTAGGAAGAGCGTCCTGTATAGTTGAAGCATAGATGCCACGGATGTGCCCCACGTTTTACCGGCAAGAAACCTTAGTATATGGGAGATAGAAGTAAGCCTCTTCTTCAAGTATGAGATGTGGGGGCTCCATGAAAGGTCTCTGTCTATAATAACGCCTAGGAATCGGTGAGTTTTTGCGTACGAAATTGGTTGGTGGTCAATAGAAATGGGGTACCAGGTCATGGGCTTGTGGGTAAAGGCGACTAAGGCGCACTTCTCGGTCGAAATGCTTAGGCCTTGCGCACGCAGGTACGATGATGTTAGAGTCACTGCTTTTTGGAGCCGTGCACGCACCTGGAGACGTGTAACTGCCGAGGCCCATATGCATACGTCGTCAGCATATATCGAGAGGTTTACTGTATGCGGTAGAACGTCGGCAAGGCCAAGGATTGCAAGGTTGAACAAAGTGGGGCTAAGAACCCCACCCTGAGGGACGCCACGATAAGTGTAATGGTCAGTAGTTCGGCCATCTGCACTGTGCACAAAGAAGGATCTTTTGGATAGATAGCTCCGAATCCACCGAAACATGCGTCCACCAATTCCATTATTTTCCAGGGCATCAAGGATGGCTTCATGCGTTACATTGTCGTAGGCGCTTTTCACGTCGAGGAATAGTGCAACCGGTATACGCTTGTGGTGTTTTTCTTGTTGTACAGACGTGACTAGATCGATGACGTTGTCAATAGACGAACGGCCTCTTCTAAAACCAGCCATGGCATCGGGGTATACGTTGTGGCGCTCAAGATACCATTCTAGGCGGGTGAGAATCATTCTTTCCATGACCTTCCCAACACAGCTGGACAGCGCAATGGGTCGGTAGGACGCTAGGTCAAGTGGCGACTTTCCAGGCTTCAGGAGTGGTATCAAGCGGCTGGACTTCCACCGCTCAGGAACGACGCCATCAGTCCATGACTGGTTATAACATTCCAGAAGTCTGCTTCGGCCATCTTCACCTAGGCGGCATAAAGCAGCGTAGGTGATGCCGTCTGGTCCTGGCGACGATGAGCGCCTGCATGAGGCCAGAGCAGCGTCCAATTCCTCAAGTGAGAAGGACACATTCAATTCCGGGAAGCGTGTCGCAGGAACCTCACCTAGAATTTCGCCACTGATGGTGACCACACTGCCCGCAGTCTTCACACAGAAGTCTTCGGCTATATCGACCTGTGAGCGGCCTTGATAGAGGGCTAGGGATGAGAATGGGTGTCGTTGCTGTGGAGACGAGCCAAGGCCGCGCACCGTCCTCCATATGATAGACAGTGGCTTGCGGGGGTCAAGTGATTCGCAGAACGTCTTCCACCGTTGTTCCTCCAGCCTGTCCATACGACGTTGGATTTTCTTCTGTATACGTCGAGCGACTCTAAGGTCATGAATTGACTTCGTGCGCCTGTATCGCCTCTCGGCTCTTCTGCGAATGGTTCGAAGTCGCTCAAGCTCCATGTCAAAATCCGTACGTTTTTTAGCGGATGTAAATGTGTACTTAGACGATTCCAGTACACTTGTAATAAGATTCTCAATGGTGCCGGTAAATCCTTCTTTGCATGCCTCTTCCACCTTTGTCTTATACGTTGACCACCTTATATATACTTGTCGGGAAGTACAAGAGGAGAAGCTTCCGAATCCAGTGATACTTAAGTAGGTGGGAATATGGTCACTACCATGAGTCTCGATGTCAGAGAACCATCGAACATTTTGATCAAGTTGCCGTGACACCAAGGTCAAGTCTAAGCAACTGCTGTAGTTCGAACCACGCAAGTACGTCGGACTGCCATCGTTCATAATGCTAAGTTCATGGTCGGAAGCAAATTCCACAAGTTTCCGGCCCCTCGAATCTATTCTGGAGCTTCCCCAAGCCAAGTGATGAGCATTAAAGTCTCCCGTGATAATCCAGGGTCCAGTAGTCGCCGTCAGGATGTCTCGCAATCGGTCGCCGTCGAACCGACTATATGGGGATATGTAGGCGCCGATAAGGGTGAAGGCCACTTTATTCTTTGTAATGCGGAGACACACGTATTGGTTTCCATCATGAGGCTGCACGGAGTGGGGAATGTAAGTCAGTTCTGTACGGATGTAAACAATTACTTTGCTGGATTGCCCGCACGTCGACGCCATAAAGGCTTCGTATCCAGAGAGTCTTAGCGCTTTGGACACGTTCGGTTCACATATTACCACTACAGGAAATTGGTGCGTGAAAACGTATTGGCGGAAACATGAAATCCGTGATTTAAGTCCTCTGGCATTCCACTGGAAAATCGTCGCGCTACGCACTTCATCACGGAATGAAGGCAGTGGAAGAGCCATTGTGCTTATGCAAGATTTGCAAGCACTGGGCTCAGGGCATCCAACACTTGCACTGCGCTTCGAGCTGTTGGCGTATTCGAGTTGCCCACAAGCGTGCGAATCGCATGTATCAAAGACTTGAGCATTGTAACAATTCGGCGGTCATGCTCTGTCAGCTCATCTGGGTGAGGGGTGGAGCATTGTGGTGCCTTTCCTTGTTGGGGTTTTTCCACAGGGCTTACCCTTGGCAGTGGTGGCCATTCCTCATCCACGGCATTCTTTTGAGATGCTCCGTTATCTATACATGGTTTGGAAACATTCTGCACTGAGGTTGGAGCAGATTTAACAGCAAGAGGCTGTGCGGCACGCGTATTCTGTGTGCGGAGAGCAGAATTCCTTGATGAGCGTCTGCGACGAGAACGACGTCGCCTGACGTCAGCAGCTGCTTCACGATGAGTGGACCGGTCCCTCACCATTTTCTTCAAGATGGAGAGTTCTCGCTTAACTCTAGGACATTCCTTTGATGAGGCATCGTGGGGCCCTTGACAGTTCGGACACTTAAAAGTTTTTGCCTGGCAGTTGCCTGCAGAGTGTTGCGCTGCACAGCGGGAACATACAGCAGACTTTCCACATACGGCGCTCACGTGACCGAATTTCTGACAGTTTCTACACTGAAGCGGCTTCGGAACAAAGGGCCGGACAGCATGTCGAAAATGACCTACCTTCACATGCGATGGAAGGCAGTCACCTTTAAAGACAATTTTCACGCATCTGGAAGTTCCGAGACGGGCCACCTGTAGTATCTGGATCCCATGATTGGCAGGCTTTATCAAAAGGGGTAAATCCTCGCCTGAGATGGCCGCATCAATGTCATATATGACGCCTGTAGTAGTCTCTTTTCCCATCGGGATGATGGTACGGACGTTCATGCCACCCAGAACAGTGACGGCTCGCAGAGAATCTAACGCCGACGCTTGGGCGACGTCTACCGCGACAATATTCTTCCGAGGGTTGACTCGTACGTCCTCAATGCTATTCGGCAACAGTCTCTCGAGTTCAACCGATGCAACTTGCCTGTTGAGGAACCTCATGTTGTCGGAGGGTAGCACAGGTAAGAAAAGGATGGTGTACTTCGGCGAACTCTGCGGAGTCCTCATAGTAGATGTGTCCACAGAGGCCCTAAGCATCCGCCGCTTTGCTTTCTGGCTCAGGACAGTCACGTAGTCGTCGTCGGAGCTGTCGTCGCTCTCGGTCGAGTCTATCAGGGTAGCCTCGCTGTCGCTCGAGAGGCTGTTCCGCTTCCTTGAGGCTGCCGACGCGGGCGCCGCTACATCAGGTGGGAGTGCGGGTGGCTCCACTTCCATTCCCGTCGGGCAGGGAACAGTGATGCCCGGAAGGAAGCGAGAATTACCACAAATAACTGGTGACGGAGAACAAGCACTCAGCAATAGAATCACTTCTTCTTCTTCCCTCCACCATTAACAATTAAATTGGTACATGAGCTTTGATATGCCATTTTGATGCCTTTACACATGACGGAACCAAGCCCTACATAATTAATTAATAAAAAGAGAACACTATGTGGTACCATATCAAAAGCCTTAGCTAGATCTATTTGCAGCATCGCTACCTTGAGGAGAGCGCTATCGCAATATTCTAAAATGCTTCTAGCTGTATGAATATTTGTAAATATTTTCCTACCTCTGATGCCGCATGTCTGATGCGGCCCAACTAACTTCCGTATAACTCCCTGCAGCCTTGCTGCAAGAAATTTCATGAAAACCTTGTAGTCAACATTAGTCAACGTAATTGGCCTGTATCCCGTTACATTACGTAGTATATTTTTTTCTTTGCCTTTTGGGATATGTACTTTGTGCGCACGATTGAACGATGGTGGTAAAGTCCCCCGCTCGAGTGCCTCTGAAAATACTTCATGCAATGCTGTTGCCATGTCCGTATTGAACGCCCTGTAAAATGCCGCGGTAATCCCATCCGGACCAGGCGATTTGCCCGAGCTTAGTTCCTCAACAGCCCTCTCAATCTCTTCCATACTAATATTCATTTCTAATAAATGCGTTTCCTCTTTGCCTAGCGTCGGCATTTCTGCCAGAAAGTCATCCTCGTAGCCCGGCGCCTTTGGCTCACGACAAGCAAACAAATCTCTATAGTAACTTTCAAATGCCGTCATGATAACTTTCTGTTCTCTGAATATCCTACCATTATATTCTATTTCCAATATTTCATTTCCTCGGGCGTACGCCTTTTCATCTGACAAAGCTCGCTTTGTAGGTACTTCCCCCGCGAGGTATTTTTCGGCTCGTGCTCGTATAATTGCACCTCTGTATTTATCCTCCTCTAAGCTTTCTAGTTTTCTTTTAATGACTTGCAGTTCTTGCGTCACCAAACCCGGATTAGCTGTTTCGATTCGCACCAAGTCTTCGAGCTCCTGCCGCAACATCTGTTCATGTTTCTGAGCCTGATACTTCATATGCCCACCTCTTTCTATTGCGTTCAATTTTACCCTTTGTTTAAATAACTCCCATTTCTCTGCGGCACTGCGTAGTGGGTCATTAAAAAATTGATATATTTCTTTTTTTGTTTCATCTATGAACACGTCATCCTTGAGAAGCTTGGCATTCAATTTCCATCTTTCCCATTCAAGCTTCCTTTTTTGCTTTTGGCCAATCTCGAAGGTCACTAAACAATGATCACTGAAAGAAACAGCATCGACATCGTAGTTCTGACACAAAGGCGCAATCTCCGAACACACATACACTCGACCTAGTCGTGCATGGCTGGTGCCTTGAAAGTGTGTGAAATGCTGGCGACTTCCACCTCTTGCGAACTGTGCCACATCATTTAAAGAGAATTTGCTCACGCATTCTTTAAGATACGCAGCACTTTCTTCATTTACACCAGCAGTAGTTGAACCGTCTTCCTGATTAAGGACACAATTGTAGTCACCCAACACAATCAAACACCTCTCACAATCAAAATACATACTCAATTCGCGAAAGAACAAACATCTTTCATGCGGCTTTGTAGGTGCATAGACACAAATAAATCTAAATTTCGCTTCCCCGTAAGAAAGATCGCACAAAACAAAGCGTCCTTGCAAGCAACTTGTAACCGTTTCAACAACAATGCCAATTGAATTTTTAACAAACAACATACACCCGGCTGATGTTCCCACCGCATGGCTCACGCATACATTGTACCTCAAAGAAAATTTTGCTACCACGCCTTCGGTCGCCTCCTCTCTGCTAACCTTCGTCTCCTGGACCGCAAGCAAATCTAGGTCTCTTTCTTGCATTAGGCATTTGACCTGATATTTGACCTGCAGTATACGGTTATGCAAGAAGAATGATGGCAGCGCATGCTCTACGGAGCGCAGATGACGCCCAATGCCTATCGCAATAATGTAACCGAGTGACAACCAGATGACCATATAATGCGTCAGCGGAAGGAAAAAAAAAGTTATTGACCCGGACGTGATATGAACACGCAACTTTCTGACCTGGAGTCAGACGCGCTACCGTTTGGCCACCGAGTCACGACGAAACTGTTATATCCGCACCTCTGTTCAAGCTGCCTGCAGTATACGGTTATGCAAGAAGCACGATCGGAGCGCATTCTCAATGGAGCGCAGATGACGCCCAATGCCTATCGCAATAATGTAGCCGAGTGACAACCAGATGACCATATAATGCGTCAGCGGAAGGAAAAAAATTTATTGACCCGGACGTGATTTGAACATGCAACCTTCTGATCTGGAGTCAGACGCGCTACCGTTGCGCCACCGAGTCTTTTTTTTTCTTTATTGCCGGTTTGCAATACATACATATAAGAACAAAACACTGCGAGAAAAAATTTTAAAAGCGTCTGCCACTCTGAGGCTGACGCGAGGCATTTAAAAGCACTTCATAGATGCCAGCTCATCTAATACTGAAATCCAGTCATTGTCCTCGTTTCTGGCCTTGTACACTTCCCGCATGAGGGCCATGCTCTCAATAAAGTTTTCCCTTGAAGACTGAATATTAATATGCTCATGACGTATCGCCATTCGTGTTTTCCATAGACTGTGTAGACACAATAACATCAACATATCATGAGGGACTCCATCGTCATTTGATGTAGGGAGAAAACGGATACCTTACGGCGTCACCGGTAGCTCCTTTTTTAATGTTCGTTGCTAAATGTCCCACAAGAATACTGCGTCTGGGCAGTCCAGGAACATGTGCTCTATGGTTTCTGGTTTTCTGCATATTAAACAGTTTACTGACCATGCTACAAACAAGCCTTTTTGTTCGAGCCATGGCTTAACCGGTAAACTTTCGCTGTGAAGTTGAAAGAAAAAGGACTTGGCTGACGAGCGCACCGGCATCCGCTTTACCCTTTTTAACACATTTCCTCCATTTTATATACAAAACTTCGTCCTATATATAGGTATAGGCAGCAATGTGTCGACAACATCTTTGTAGAGTTTCTTTCGCCTAACACTGCTTAAATACTCTAAAGAAAAACGCGTGCACAAGAATTGGTACGCCCATACAACTTCACGCAGGAAGCCCTTGATAGTTGTTCTCGCTGGTCGTGTTGACACAATATAATTTGGTAAAGCGTCACTCAGACGCTCCTGAAACACAGTTAATAAAAATACATTTTGTTGATCGCGCAAGAACATAAAACGTGAAACCACTTGCTTCAAAAACAAGTGAGCTAGGCCCAGGCCGCCTCGTTTAACCGATGTGAACAAATTGGTGCGGCTGGTACGTTCCCACACAGATCCCCAGATAAATACGGCAAATTCCCGGTGCAGTTTTTGTATGCTCGTTCTTGATGCGCATATGGCCTGCAGCACGAACCAAACCTTGGCGACGAGAAAGAGGTTGCATACGGTTGCTCTCGCGAACATGGAAAGGTCCCTCCCACCAAATTGTTTTGTCTTTCCCTTCACTTCTGTGCATTGCTCTTTCCAGCAATCTTTCGTGTCCCGAAAATGCTGTAGCGGTACACCGAGGTACCTCATAGGGGTAGTCGTCCACTGTACACTTTCCATTTCACAGGGAAAATATTCCCAAACCCCATGCAATATGCCTACTGATTTTCCCCAATTAATGCACTTCCTGACATTTTACAAAAACTTTTGGTCACATCAACCGCTTTATTAACACTTTCTTTGTCCCGCCAGAACACTGCTACGTCATCTGCGTATGCTAGTATATTTCACTCGTGCCTACCCGATAACCTACGATTTCACTACACAAAAGTACCTTTAAACAAAATGGCTCTAAATATGATGCAAAAAGCAAAGGTGACAAACAGAAACCTTGTCTTAAAGAAGATTGGATTTGTATATTTTTTGATAATGTATTATTAATTATAATCTTAGAAACTATTTGATCATAACACATTTTAACACCTACTAATAACATACATCCAACGTTCACATGTTCAAGTATAAGAAAAAGGATTTTATGCGCCACCCTATCGAATGCCTTTTCAAGGTCCAACTGTAATATTGCCACCTTCTCTGAAAAGGCATCACAACACTCAAGGACCGCCCGTACCACATGAATGTTTGTCATAATGGACCATCCTTTTATTCCACACGTTTGGTGTGGTCCAACTAACTTCTGTATGACCGACTGTAGTCGCCTCCCGAGAACTTTCGTGAATATTTTGTAGTCTGTATTTGCAAGGCTAATGGGACGATATGCCCGCACCGAGAGTAGAGTTTGAGGGTCTTGACTCTTTGGTATTAATACCACATGGCTCTCACGAAACGAAGGTGGTAGAACTTGTTTCTCATATGCCTCATTATTTAACTGATGCAAAATTATTGCCATTTCCTTTTTAAAAGCCTTATAAAAAGCGGCGCCTAATCCGTCAGGCCCTGGCGCTTTACCTACAGCTAACTCATTTATTGCTTGTTCTATTTCTGCGATAGTAAATGGCTGCTCAAGGTTCAGCCTTGCGTCCTCATCCAACTTTGGAAGAAGCGTTAAAAATTCACTATCGAAATCTTTCGAGTGCTCGCGTTTACTGCCTAACAACTCGCTGTAATATTCATAAAAGGCCCGCTGAATGTGTTGGTTTTCATGTACAATTGCGTTTCCATATGTGATGGCCCTTATCTCCTTTCGTGAAGCGTAGCCCTTTTCGTCCGACAGAGCTCTTTTGGTCAGTACTTCACCGCACCATAATCTTTCTGCGCGCGCACGTATAACCATACCTCGATATTTCTCTTGATCGCCGCTTTCTGAGCTTTTACTTCTTTTATTCCCTTCGCAAAGCTACCTGGGCAAGCACTTTCCATGGTTAAGCAGAAGCTAAGTTGACACTGCAACTCTTTTCCTTTTCTTTGTTCCTCCCGTCGTAAAGTGCATGATCTTTCCATTGCCATTAACTGCGTTTCCTGCTTGAAACATTCCCATGCTTCTGCAATACTTTGATGGTCCTTTTCTAATAGGTTCTGAATATGATATTTAACTTTCTGAACAAAAACATCATCATCTAGTAGTTTAGAGTTTAATTTCCACAACGCCCAATTAAATTTTGGTTTTCTAGGGCCCAACGCAAACATAGCTAAACAGTGGTCACTATATGACACAGATTTTACCTCATAGTTGCTACACATTGGAATCAAATCAGCAGACATATACACTCAGTTTAATCGTGCGTGGCTGACTCCTTGAAAATGCGTGAACCTTGTATTCGTACCATTTCCCATGGCATGGCCCACATCTACCAGATTCACTTCGCCAACAATTTCGGCTAAAAATTGCGCGCTTGCGTCGTGAACCGGCGGGCTTAGCACTCAGTCCTCAGCGTAACACACACAGTTGAAATCCCCCATCAATAAAATGTTGGTTTGACAATTCAATTGGCTTTTAAGGCATTGAAAGAAAACATTGCGTTCACATTCCTTGTTAGGTGCGTACACACATATCGCTCGCCACTTCACTGCTCCAATAACAAAGTCGCACACTATTTGTCGGCCATTAACATCACAAACCACGCTTTCAATAACTACGTCCAGAGAAGTGCGAACAAAAAGGGCGCACCCACCAGACCTCCCTACACCATGTGACACACACGCATAATACCGTGGCCGAAAAGTCGCTACCATACCTTCCGTTGCTTCTTCACTTTCGATTTTAGTTTCTTGCACTGCGATAATGTCAAGATCGGTTTCCATGAACAGCCTGCTTAGCTGGTACTGTTTACGTTTAGAACCAAGGCCCCTTACATTTATACTTCCAACACGTAACGCGACATTGGTGGAATTCATTTTGTTATGAAGAAGGAAAAGACCGGTCATGGCCTACATTCACTGCACATAACTCGCTGCACACTCACGTTTACCGGCATAGCGCAGCGAAAACCATCCTCTGGACTGTCGTTGTTGGATGCCATATCTATGAATTTCCATCGCGAAACTTGGGTCTTGTTGCAGTCACCCGCTACCCCACCGTTCCCGCGCACACCCTCCCTCCACCCATCCCACAAAAAAAAATAAAAGGAAAACGGAAAGCGTCTGTAGGCACATGCTCATGCTATGTCAGCGTTGACGCCGACGGTTTCCTATCGGGCGGCACATTCGGCGCCGGCTTCAAAGTCGGTCGCCGGACGTTGGTTGTCTTCAAAGGGGGCTCGCTTTGAACCGCTTTGATTTTTCCTGGTTCGCCGTCATTGCTATCCTCAAGGGACCTCTTCGGCGCCGTACCGCTTGGGCCACTGATGTCCATAGTTGTTGCCTTCTCCGCTTCTGTCTTTTTGTCTTTGCCGCTGTCCTTTGTGGCGACCTTGGCCACTGCGTCCTTGGCAGACTTTTCCGCGTCCGCCACTGTTCTTTGCACTTTATCGTCCTTTCCATGCTTGACAGTGCTGCTGGCCCCGTCAGGCGTAGCGAGGACTTTTGCCTTTGAGCCTTGCGTAACGTCGGACCCACCAGCCGCTTCCTCGGCATCAGCGGCATCCATGACGTGCTCTTGTAATACCTCGTCAGACTTTGCGGGGCCTGCGATGTTCGCATACGTCTGCACACACTGGCTGTCATCGTGGCCAAAGCGCCGGCAAATAGCGCAGCGCGGTACGCAACAATCCCTCCTGATATGTCCCGTGCGGTTGCACCTCAAGCATAAGGGAGCCCTTCCAGGGGCTACGAGAAGTGCCAATATACCGGCTACTCGAAACTGATGTGGCAGATCCTCAATGGTCACGCCCGCCTTCAGCTTCAAGGTTACGGTGCGCGTTGTCGAACCTTTGTCCGTGATGCCTTGCACACGCCAGCGTTGTCTGGTCACGTCACCGGCTTTTCCATATGCTGCGAGTGCCGCGCGGACGTCTTCGTCTGGGACATGGTGAAGGAGCCAGAAAACCTTCACGCGTATATCCTGGTTAGCCTGGTCCAACACTAGGCACTTTCTTTCTTTTACCTCAGCTTCGCCGCACGCCAACATTTTTTTCGTAGACTCCGAGTTCCTGAACGTAACCGCCCAAACGTGGTTCATCTGGAACGCCCCCAAGGTGACAACCTCGGGCAGTAGTCCCAGACGAGCCAGCATGTCCCGGAAATCTTCGGCGCGAAAAGGTCTTGCCGTCACGTCCCCGTGAAGGAATACAGTATTCAAAACGCAGGGTCCTGTAGGCAATTGCGGCAAAACAACTTGGTATTCTTTGTCTTCATCGCCAATAAGCCTGTTTCCGCGGCTCGGCTGAGCCGCAAGCACCGCCCCACCGGAGCAAGTCATTCTGCGTCCGCACCGAACGGTAGCCGGAAGTAGAATCAGACGCGCTACCGTTGCGCCACCGAGTCACGACGAAACTGTTTTATCCGCGCCTTTGTCGAAGTTGGATGCAGCATATGCTTACGCAAAAGAACGATCGGGGCGCGTTCTCAGTGGAGTGCAGATGACGCTCAATGCCTATCGCAATAATGTAGCCGACTGAAAACCAGATGAGGTAATAATGCGTTATCGGAAAAAAAAAGTTGTTGACCCGGACGTGATTCGAACACTTTTTTTTCTTCTTTATTGCCGACTTCGACGTTCTAAATCATGGTTTACAAAGGATAAAACATGTGAGCCACACTTCGGTCAACACAGTACTCAAATCTTTTCAACATTGCTAATTCATCAAATACAGAGATCCATTGCGGTGGATCAGGCAGCGCTTTGAAACCATCTCTCACACACACAACACTCTCAATGAAATTTTCCCGAGTCGGTCGAGCAACAATGTCTCCGTTTTGGAATTGCAGTCTAGTTTTCCACATTGCGTGGAGGCTCAGGATCATAATAAGGTCATACGGGACATCCTCGCTGTTATCAATCGGTAAGAAGCGTATTCCATATGGGTCTAAGGGTAAGTGTTTTTTCAATGTTCTCTGCAGAACATCCCAGTGAAAGATGGCGTCCCAGCAGTCTAGGAATGCATGTTCTATTGTTTCCGGTTTTTTGCATAATAAGCAGTCGGTGGTCCAGGGGATGAATATATCCTTTTCATGAAGCCAGGTCTTAACGGGAAGTGTGTTTGTGTGTAATTTGAAGAAGAAAGATTTAGCTGACGGCCGTATTGGCATTTTTTCACTCTCTTTAAGACGTCTTGTCCTGGGCCTCCACGGTGTGGAAGACGGTACAAAGATGCAGGGAACATCGTGTCCACGAGATCTCTGTATAGTTTTTTCCTTGTAACGTGATTCGAACACGCAACCTTCTGATCTGGAGTCAGACGCGCTACCGTTGCGCCACCGAGTCACGACGAAAGTGCGATATTCGCGCCTTGTTCCAAGTTGGATGCAGTATACGGTTATGCAAAAGAACGATCGGAGCGCAGATGACGCCCAATGCCTATAGCAATAATGTAGCCGAGTGACAACCAGATGACCATATATTGCGTCAGCGGAAGGAAAAAAATTTATAGACCCGCACGTGATTTGAACACGCAACCGTCTAATCTGGAGTCAGACGCGCTACCGTTGCGCCAGCGGGTCACGACAAAACTGCGATATCCGCACCTCTGTTCAAGCTGCCTGCAGTATACGGTTATGCAAGAAGAAAGATCGGAGCGCATTCTCAATGGAGCGCAGATGACGCCCAATGCCTATCGCAATAATGTAGCCGAGTGACAACCAGATGACCATATGTTGCGTCAGCGGAAGGAAAAAAGTTACTGACCCGGACGTGATTTGAACACGCAACCTTCCGATCTGGAGTCAGACGCGCTACCCTTGCGCCACCGAGTCACGACGAAACTGCGATATCCGCACCTCTGTTCAAGCTGCCTGCAGTATACGGTTATGCAAGAAGAACGATCGGAGCGCATTCTCAATGGAGCGCAGATGACGCCCAATGCCTATCGCAATAATGTAACCGAGTGACAACCAGATGACCATATGTTGCGTCAGCGGAAGGAAAAAAGTTATTGACCCGGACGTGATTTGAACACGCAACCTTCTGATCTGGAGTCAGACGCGCTACCGTTGCGCCACCGAGTCACGACGAAACTGTTATATCCGCACCTCTGTTCAAGCTGCTATGCAAAAAGAACGATCGGAGCGCATATTCAATGGAGTGCAGATGTCGCCCAATGCTTATCGCAATAATGTAGCCGAGTGGCAACCAGATGACCATATAATGCGTCAGCGGAAGGAAAAACGTTATTGACCCGGACGTGATTTGAAGACGCAACCTTCCGTTATGGAGCAGGGAAGAAGTTTGGGCGGGTTGGAGGGATACATACGAACTGGGATACATAGCGCAAGAAAGGCACAGAGATAAGCAGGAACACGGGACGGGCGCTAACTTTCAACAAATTGATTTATTGGAGTTGGTGAGCATGCATATATATATATATATATATATATATATATATATATATATATATATATATATATATATATACTGACTGGGACGCCACTGCAATAGACACACAGAAGGCAAGGAGGAAGAGCAGTCATGTGACTACTATGCCCAAAAATTCAAGCTCTTTCTTTGATAAAAGTATAGACGGCGTGCTAACGCTATCGTCACCTGCTCTGGCTATCTCAGCTGCTTCGACGATTTCCCTCGTAATCTTATTCCTGTGGCGATAGACAACAACAGTTTGCTTCAGGAGAGGGAAGCATGGTGCTTTCGCGTCACATTTTCTACAATGTGCAGCCAGATGCCCATCTATTGCGATGCTCTCCATATGCTCCGCCAGACGCACGTGTAAACATCTGCCCGTCTCGCCCACGTAGCACTTCCCACACAAAAGTGGAATCTTGTACACCACGTTGCGAGTGCATTTACCAAAAGGATCTTTGTGCGTGGTAGCGCAACCAGGCTTCCGTTTCCTCATGGGACAGCTCAACACACTCAACCTCAAGAGTTTGTTAGGTGCTGTAAAAACAACGTTAACCCCAGAACGTTGCCCAACCTTTCTTAGGTTGTGGGAAACCTTATAAAAGTAGCGAATTACAGCCATCTTTCGTTTGTCCCTTTCTTCTTTCCTCTCTTTTTCGTCACCCGCTCAGAAGAACAAACTAACCGTATGGTAGCCATCTCATGCGTCTGGGGTAAAAGCTGCTTTCGCATCGTGCACAAACCTTCCGTAGCTGCCATGGCAGCCTTCAGAAGGCACAGTTGATGTCCCTGTCATGGCGTTCCATCGTCTTTTGAGTTTGACTTGTTTACTAAGTAGACTAGAAGAGACGCCGCGAAGCACGAATATTGCTACGTCGGCGGCGTCTCCGCCGCCCTCCGGTCCGGAGGCATGTTCGGACGCGGTCTCAGCTTTGACTGCCGAATGGTCGCCGCCTTTGGCGGCGGTCCTTCCGAGATCCTTGCAGCCAGGACTTCATGTTCGTGCAGCGTAGCGTCATGGACGCGCTTGGAGACTGAGGCGCCACTTGTTCTCTCACTCACGTCCATGACTGCTGGCTCCTCAGATGACTTCGACGGCGTTGTGGCATCCTGCATTTTCACGACGCCGGTGGCATCGCCAGCTTCGTCGGTCAGCTTTCGGCTTTCCTCGTTAACACTTACGTCTTGGGGCATGTCGGGCGGGCTTAACGTTGCCGTATCATGTTCCTCGAGCTTCGACGTTGCTTCGCTTGCGGCTTCTTCAACGTCAGCCTCGTCCATGACGAGTTCAGCAGTGTCTTCTGCTCCAACCGGCCCCGCAACATTTGTGTACATCTTCACGCACTCAGATTCTTCGTGTCCAAAACGATGGCAGTGCGTGCAGCGAGGAACTCGGCATTCTCGTCTGATATGGCCCTTACTGTGACACCGCAGGCACAGTGGCGCTCTTCCAGGCGTGACAAGAAGGGCCATGTCACCGGCGACGCGAAGGTGCCGTGGAAGGTCATCTACCTTAATGCTGTTATGCAGCTTGAGGCGCACGAGGCGCATCGTCGACCCCTTGTCTTGGATCCCTTGAACTCTCCACTTTTCCTTCGAGACCTCGGTCACATTTCCGAACGGAGCAAGTGCTACACGCACATCATCGTCGGCCACATTGAAAAAAAGCCAATGAAGCTTCAGATGCACGTCCTGGTTTGCCGTATCAATAACCAAACAACGTTGGCCCTTCACCCTCATTTCGGCACATGCCAAAGCTTTCTTCATCCCTTCCGTGCTCTTGAAAGTCACAGCCCATACGTTGCTCATCTGATATGCACCCAACGCTATCATATCACTTCAGGGAGCAACCCAAGACGCACCAACGTGTCCCGGAAATGTTCGACCCGGTAAGGCCTCGACCTGACATCCGCATGCAAAAATAAAGTATTCAAAACACTATGACCTGATGGCAGAGTAGGCAAAACAACTTCGTATCCCTCGGTATGCATTCCGTCGACCCTGTCACCACGGCCACTGTTAGTCGCAACCACCGCTCCTTGGGAGCACATGAAATGCACGTCCTTTCACATCTATATCCGCACCTTTGTTCAAGCTGCATGCAGTATACGGTTGCACGCCAGCTAGTGAGTGGTTTCTCTCCGAATTCCTCTGTGTGAGTTGACTGGACGTGACTTACCTTCAGCCCTTCTACGCCAGGGAGTGGTTTCTCTCCGAATTGCTCTGTGTGAGTTGACTCGACGTGACTTCAACCCTTCTACGCCAGGGAGTGGTTTCTCTCCGAATTCCGTTGTGTGGGCTGACCAGTGTGCTGACAAGGCCCTCTACCAGGCAGCAAGAGAAAATGAGGTTGCCCGGATGTTGTAGAATATAAGGACAGCGAGACACAACATGGAGACACATCTTCCCTGCCTTTGCGTGCCGCAGTACGCACGACGAACGTTCTGTACTTTTTTTTTGGTGCACACTGCTCATCCGTAATGATATGTTAAACTTCTGTTACTTCATTTTACATCACCTCATGTTCCCTGCCGAACCCTCTCCGATGGTCAATCTGGTTCGAGCTCCAAGCAGACGCAAGCTGTTGAAAGTCGTCGAAACCTTGTCCCCGTGACAACTGGTGGCAGCCGTAACTGCAGTCTTTGAAACTTTAGATGCAACATCTGTTCTCATGAGAACAGTTGCAAGAGTGAAAAACCCCGGTGTGTGAAAGGCGATGCTTGTTTTAAGAGTGTTCAGTAAACATAATGAAAACATGCAAAACATCGGCATGCCGTTTGTACAGTGCACTAGAGTACACGCGCTGCTTCTAATAATTTTACTGGTATACATGAGGATGCAGAATTCGGAAACGGAGAAATGTTGTGCTCGTCTAAGAAATGGTCTGCTCAGACATATACGTCCAACTTTTTTTGACTGCTCTACAAAATGCGTGTCGGCTCTCAGACTTGAATTTTTCAAACAGTACCTGAAGAACGAACACACTTGTAAAGCTTCAGACTCAGAACTATTTTGTCTGTTGTGTCCATCAAAGTTTTCAACCACAGCTTGAAGAAGACACACGATACACAGTGGTGGCTGGGCCAAGAAAGCGCTTATTGCTATAATGCGTGTTAATATAGGCATTGTGCGAAACGTTGGGGAGCGAGGTTGGAAGGGAGGGAAGAGCGGCGATAACCTCTGCCGTACGCTGGAGTGACGTCACACCGATGCAGCACAAATGCAGCTGTTAGTAGAAATAAGTATATGTATCCCAATTCTGTTCTTTTTTTCTCTCGTTATGACACTCTTGCTGCTGCGCACCCCAAATAAATGAACTCCTCGGGTCTAGGGAACTGATATGACAGGCCGAAGCAAGAAAGACGATGTTGCAGGAAAACAAGACAATACTTTATTTGTAGGTTTACGTTTTGAACAGTTCATCCAAGGCTCTCCTGACAGCTTGGCCAGCAAGCTGCGGTTACATAGCAAATGCAAAAAGTCCGCCTCTGTCTCTTCGGTGGTCAGTGGTACCAAGTCTGTGAACTGCCACTTGTTGACTCAGTCACCATGTCAACATGCGGCTTCGTTGCAAGTACGCAAGCCTCGCCAAGGCGCTTCACCAATCTTTCGTCCGATGCCGCTGTTTACCCTGTCTTGTAAGGTCAGGGCAAAGAAAAGATAAGGACTTAAGCGTACAGAAGCACCATCGTACCATAAACTAATAGCCCTTTACCACGTATACGAAACGTGCAAGTCACCTAAGCACCAGCTGTGCTCTTGCCATCAGCCTAATTCACGTCCACCGTAGAATGGTGGACTCTTCCAGCGATCTCAAATGATCCCTGCCTTGCGTCCCCTCACTCTATCTTACGACTCCAAATTTCATAATTTCATCACAGTACCTCTGCCGCGATGAAATCATGCGGCTGTCCTGGAACGTGTTCTCTTTACTTTGACCCTCTTCCCCCATTAGGTTACCCAAACATCCCGATCGGTATCTGCTCTACGCAATACATGGCCTGCCCAACTCAATTTTTTCATTTTATTGTCAATTAGAATATCGGTTACTCCTGTTGACTATCTTATGCACACTTTTGTCTCCTGGTCTCTTAATTGCACACCTATATTTTTTTTCTTTCACTCGTTGCGGGATCCTTAGCTTCTTCTCGGCCGGGCGCGCTAAATCTTTCAATTAGATAATTTTAAACCACCGCTGTCGCATCGACAAGAGAGAGAGAGAAAACTATTTGGTCCATTAAGGGTTTAGTGTTCGGTCTTCGTCTTCATCGCTGCAGACACTTGACCTTCTTAGCAGTGTTGGGCCCCTAGTCCAGGGCTCCACTGAGCCGCGCTGCTTCGCTTGCGTGCTGCACCATTGCCCTTTGGGCGGTGAGCTCGCAGCTGGTGTGCCGGCTCTCCCACTGCTCCGCACTCGGGGTTTTGTGTTGGTGGAATGTGTAGTTACGTTTACACTCCCAGGTTATATGGTAACGAGTGGGGGTTGCCCCGCACCACGGGCAACTGTTCCTAAATTGTGTAGGATACATCTTGCTTAGTTTATGTAAGTAAGAGAAGGTTCCCGTTTGCAGCCTCCGCCAACTAGCTGCTTCTTGCTGTGTTAAGGCTTTGTGTGGCGGGGAGTATATAATTCTCTTGCCTCTGTGGTAGTTCAGTAACTCTGAATAGCCGATCTCCACGGTGAAGTGCTGTCCCAGGGCGTGTGGCCACTCGACTCGGTACGTGATCTCGCGAGCCAAGCTGTCTGCCCTTTCATTTCCTTCTATCCCCGTGTGTGCCGGAATACAGATTAGTTTGTGGGTAGCGGTGTGTCTGAGGTGTTCTGCCTTGCGGAGAATAGCTAAGGCAGCCCTGCAGATTCTACACTTTGTGTAGTTCCTGCATGTCTCTTTTGAACACGTTAAAATGACCATTGATTTGTCTTTTCGATAGCCCTCAACCGCTGCCAGCGCAACAGCGACTTCCACCGCTTCCACTATCCTGGCGCATCGACAAACATTTTCTCGTACGATATAGTTCTGTACGTGCTAGCTTAGTCGCACAAGATATGCACCTGACGCAAACTATGCAGATAGCACGTGATAAGCTTGCAGTGGGCGCGGTGGTAGCGCGAAGCGTCCTCAAAATAATTATATATTAGAATGGGAAGGACAAGTTCGAAACAAGTAATGGCACGTGCCGATTCTAACGTGCACAAATGTAATTTTGAGTTTAAAATGTGAGATATTGTCGGGCATTGGAAGCATGAGCCGATTACCAATGGGGCCTGCGGTAAAACCACAAATAAAAAGTGCAGGGTTACATTGGTCAGGCCTCTTTCGAAGACAGATAGCCGCCGTTGGGGCGTAGTGGCTTTGGCCTTGCACAGCTAAGCCCGAGGGCACGAAGTCGAATTCCTGCCGCAGAGGCCACATATCGATGGGCGCGAAATGCAAAAAAACTCCCATGCACTGTGCAATAGGTGAACGTTTAGGAACCCAAGGTGGACAAATTTAATCCAGTGTCCCCCTCTACGGCGTGCCTCATAATCATACGGAGGTTAGATGCGCAGGAAAAAATTAGTTTAGAGGAAATGATTCAAGAACATGGATGAAGAGAAAGTGGCGGCTGTAGCGCACAAATATATGTACAGTAAAAGCGTGTACACAGATGGAGGATAAGGTAAAGAAAGTCGGCAACCAAGTACATGGTAATTGGAAGTACTAGAAGACAGCAGCTAGCTGGGTGAGCCGGTACATCTGCATTATTATTACTTACAGTGCACACAACTACACGGACACTATGTCCATTTCTTTAGTGCACGCTGTAAGTAATAATAATACTAGAAGACCGCCCGGAGTCACCGAAAAGAGAGTGAGAGAAACAGACGGCAGATTGGATGGAAATTACAGAAGAAAAAGCCTATCAGGTTTTACGAAGGCGGCAAGCACAAAGTCGTGAAAGAAAATTTCTACGACTACGCAAAGAGGAATTTCCTTGCTTTCTGAGGCCTGAGTTGGCTGAATCGAGACAAAAACATACAGAAACAAATATTCGCAGCAAGATGAGACATGTGTCTGCTGTAGAAAAAGATCCGGAGAGGACTCGGCACATTGGAATATAATGCCTAGATATTCAACCATCCCGAACCGTAGGGAACGTCCACTTTTCAGAAGCGTTGTTCAAAGAACTGGTGACCGGAAGAGATAAGCGAAATAAGTTTACCGTATTGGTTAAAAAGAAAGACTAGATAAGGTGGGACCGGGATCGTTATAGGTATATATAATTTTAATAGATTAAGTCGAGGTAGCAAGGTGCTGTAGACTGAATATTGATTATGTAATTAGGGGACTTGTCTTCGTCAGGGCGTCAAACAGACAGAAAAAACAGCAACATAAGCACCTTTGTCGGAACGATGGCTTCAGCTACGTTCTTTGCTCAAGCACTGTTAATAACTTCAAGCAGCCATCTTCCTGTGAACCTCTTGTTTGCTTTATAAAGACTACAAAAGACATAGCAAGAGTTATAAAGATATAGTAAACCCTACATCATTATTGCCAAGGAAGGTGACTATAGGCACACCGTTTCAAAGGTGATTAATTTAAAACTATCAGCAGCATTAGCTCAATTTCGCTAAACAGCCCTCCGTCAGTGAAACCCACATGATTTGTCGCCCTTTACCTGCAGTCGCTGGTCAGGCGACGTTAATGGCAGCTCCGTGCCCCTGATTACCCCTGTCGAGGGTAAGGAGCCGCTGCACGCGGCAACCCGGCTTACTTTGGCTGCGTACTATCGGGTGAACGTCGGCGGGCAGGAGATCACAGGGCGAACACTGTGCGAAGACCGCATGTGCAAGGACCTAATGGCCGTTTTTCCCTTGTGTGGCAAGCGCGAACAAGGGGGCAGCAAGGCGCACTCAAGACACCGGAAAACGACAATGAAAGGGTTCTCCCGCGTTGGATTCGCTATGTTCGTTTATTTTTTCCATTCAGAACTGAGTCAACAACTTTACTTGCGGCGCCTTCGCTGCCCTGCGGAACGGCGTGGGCGGGTTTGGCGACGTACGTCTTGATGTAGAAGTTTATGAAGAGGCAGAGAATGAGGAACGTCTGCACGTTACCCAACATGACCAAGTGCTTCGGGAAGCCGCAGTCGACGAAGAGCGGTATGGACAAGTGTATCATGATCAGGACGAACTGCACAATCTGCAGTGTGGTCAGGTACTTTTTCCACCACAGGTACTTGCGCACGGAGGGACCGAAAGTCGTCAGGAAGTAGTACGAGTACATGACGACGTGGACGAACACGTTCAGGCACATGCTCATGGTGGGCTGACCTTCGGGTGCGAACAGCGCGAAGAACCACGTGTTGGCTACCACGATCGTGTGGTGCAACACGTGCAGGAGCGAGACGTGGGTGAACTTCTTGCGCAGCACGAAGAACACGGTGTCCAGGAGGTCGCTGTAGTGGGCCGCGATGTAGATCCAGCCGGTGCGGTAGTACTCGCGCATCTCGTCGGTCATGTAACCCGTGATGCCCTGGCACCAAAGGTTGTAGTGGCCGCCCGGAAGGTAGGTGAACTTCAACACCAGGTACAGGAAACGGATGCCCAGGGCTATCGAGATCAAGTTGTAAACGCGCACGAGGTTGATGATCCGGAAGGGTTCCCGGTTCTTCATCCAACGAGGGCCGGCAATTTTGACGAAATACAGGTAGGATAGCAGAAGCGTGAACACGAACAGAGGGTCCGTTACCACAGGGTAGTCCCGTGTTCGGGGATCGCCCATCTGGCGGATCTGGTGGGACAGCGTGAACGGGTTCAGGCTGAATTTCATGGTTTCGGTATCTCTGAGGAACGCAGTGCCAGGATATATCTACGAGCTGCAGAATAGAATGGGCTGTGTTAAAGAGACAGTAGTGGCAAACACTTAATTAACCTAGAAACTTCTCACATCTTAAAACAATCTAGAATGTAGAATAGCAGCTCTAGTTTCATAATAAAATTACGCACAAGACACTTTCGTGCACAAATCAATCACATTGGCTCGATCTAATGTTTGACATAGTGAGTGTTAAAACATACGTCGTGCAGCGCAACTTGTAAAAGATTATGCGGCTGACTTTTATAATTTCACAAGTTCATTCCAGCTTGTCAGTTCTCGGCCTCGTGCTTAGCTGCGCAACGCTTGTCAGTCAAGTGCAGCGTGCTTGTGTCCCCTCGTCTGCATTGTAATGACTTCAGAAAACTAACTTCTCTCTCTCTCTCTCTTGGATAACTAAACATTGCTAAGGAAATTATTGACGTCAAAGTAGAGTACTCAAACGTGAATGCAGTGCTCGGATTTCGACAAGATAGTTCAAGTATATATACAATGTAAAATTATCTGGAGGAATTCACCAAGCTTTCCGGTCGAACTCATGTTTGCCGTTGGCCTACCGCTCACTCTATGTCCGACATCGCGGTTGATTGACGTGCGCTCTTGCGAACAGTTACAGGGTAAGAGCATTTTTGTGAATGCGGGCCCGGGGTATTAGAATTTCACTCACGCACTGTGCACTGCGCACGCGCACAGCGACCCGTCACTGCCACTCTCCACGATTCGAACACTAAAAATTCCCGGGATGGTAGTCATTCACCAAACTGGCGTCAGCCTAATAATCCGTTCGAAGTGTCTACGCCTTATGAACGCAACGGCCACAATTCGTTAATCCCAATACATGTCTTAAAGTACACTTACTTAAAAACTTAATTCACGAGATTGTGTTAATCAGTCAAGTATGCTTTTCAACTCCTCGTGCAAGCTAGGTCGGCCCCTTCGAGTGAGCCAGCTCGAGGACTAGAATTGCGCTACCTGCCACAGACGATTTCTTTATACTATGTGTAGTCTCTAAAAAATATAAGTAGAACGCCCGGTATTGCGAATTTTAAGTTATGCATAGTCTCTAAAAAATAAAAGTAGAACACTCGGCGCTGCGAACGTCGCGATTCACGGCGCATTGACGGAGCAGACAAATGCATCACAAATGTCCGGACTCTCTATGTGCTACTGTTGAATATCATCGCGAAGCCCCTGTATGAACACCAAAATATCAACCAAATTCATCTGCAGAACTGGTATCGATTACATCATGACAAGCATCCCGCTCACGAAGATGAATGTCTTTGCGGCTCATATTAATAAATTCAAAAATGTCAAAACGCGTTCTCTCGAATGTGCACACACACCCACCTCCAAGAGCAGCGACAGCGGCTTCACCTCGCATCCGATTCCGTGCATATGCAGTGGGCGAGACGCGGTCAGGGGTATCCCTTCACGCCTCTCTTCAGGAACAAGAACCTTATTTGCGGGTCTTGACACAATGGAGCATTGTGAACTTTATTTTTTGCACAAGGTGGACGCTTTTGAAGCGCACCAGTATTTTATTTATTTATTGCGTTTTAAGGTTGCACGTCAGCCTTACTCGCCAAGCTAATTTGCCTTCTTCTTTAAAATTCTCTCGTTTTACCAGCCGCAGCAATGATATCTCATTGTAGTACCTACCTTAAGCTGTCCCCCCCCCCCCCCCCTATGGTGCCTTGCTCTACGCTACACATTTTCCTTCCTTTATGCCGCGTTTCGGTCGTCTTAATTACGGCTTTGTTCTCGACGACTGCCATGAGTGAGCGAGCGGCCTTGAGCGGCCGGCTATGCTAAACTCAGGTAGCACAAAAGGTAGCACAAAAAAGAAAGAACATATCGTTCTTTCTTTTTTTTTCGCCGTTTCTCCAAGACAATAAAATCGCCCTAAAGAATCAGGCTCGAAATAGAAATGCATCGTCCGGGAAAAGTCGCATATTAATCGCCAGCTGGGATGATGTTTTCAAGACAATCTTAATCCCGTCAAAAAAAAAAAAGGAGAGAGAGAGAGATACGTGGTAAGACGTGCTGTTTAAAAAAGTTCCGGTGTGATCGAGTGCTCTAAGACCCGTTTCAAGACATTTCCAAAATTTCGCGGAAAATGTGGTCCAGTATTATGTTGTCGTTTTTGTTTGCAACTATAGCTTAAGTTTCCTTTATCTTTTTCACGGTGGCAGTGCGAAAGCTACAGGTATGGAAGAGCATCGCTGAGGCGAACTTGCGACAGGCGGTGCTGCAGCTAACAAGCATGGCTTACTGGGATATCTTCAGAATGGTTTTAGAATCGGCGCGCGTCTGGATGATAACTTATTTGTTCTCACTCAGTCTATAGAAACATCCAGAGAATAAAGGAGATCATTACATGTGGCTTTGTTAAACGAACGCAAACGACACATGGTGAAAACGTTCGAGCCCCACAGGGGCAAAGTACATTGAAGGGGCGTCAATCGCAGCCTCAGCCGCAGCGTCTGTTCGCGAAAGCGGAATCCAGACGCACTGACCATTTTCATGTGCAGGTCGGGTGGCTTCGTCGGCGTGGTCATTCCCGCTGATAATGCAATGCCCTGGAAGCCATTGAAAGGTTATGTTGTGTCTCTTGTCATGGCTGCGATGATATATCTGTCGAATTTCTGAGGCCAATCGTTCATAGGGTCCGTGGCGCATTGGGCTTTTTATGCACTGAAGAGCTGCCTTGGAGTGACTAGAGGTTGTCCATTGTTGCGGTGGCGATTAATGACATCAAGTGCAGCACGGAGGTGCCGCAAGTTCTGCATCCGTCGATGTGGTCACACATGATGTATTTAATTTGATTTCTTCAGATTTTGCCTGGACGATGACTGCGGCAGCAGAGCTGTTGAGCTTTACCGAACCATCTGTGTAGACACGTTGCCAGAATCTGTGCACATTGTGAATGTGTTCCAAAGTTGCTTGCTTGAAAGCTTGCAACGGCGTTCCAGCTTTCTCTCTGATGCCTGGAATTATCAATTGCACTTGCGGCCGGTGCAGACACCACAATGAGTCTGATAATCGAGTAGCAGGCGTGAATTGTGATGGCAAATAAGACTGATGTCTGACAATACTTTTGGCAAATCTTGAATGTGGCCTCTTTGATGGTGAGAAAGGAGCGAAGTCGAGCGTCGGTAGGTAAGCTCTCCCAAATAACAAAGGACCTAAGAAAGAAACGACAAAGCATGAACGTGTCCAACTCAAGAGATCAGATAGAATTTGAGGAACTGTCAGAACTGACCAACAAGGAGAAAGTAAGGGATATTCTAAATTATAACGTATGAAAGACTGATGAGGCAGTAAAAGATGGACGCAGCATGAAATCAATGAGAATAAAGCTTGGCATAGGACGGGCACTGAAAGATAAGCAGGGTAATATCATCAGCAATTTCCAATATTAGTAAAAGCAGCGGAAGAATCCTATACTTACCTGTACAGTACCCAGAGCAGTCACGCTACCTCTATTTGAAGTAGTAACAAACAGGATATAGAGGAACATTCCATAACTAACAATGAAGTTAGAGGGGCCTTGCAAGACATGACCCTGGGAAAAGCGGCAGGAGAAGATGGAATAACAGTCGATTTAATCAAAGGTGGAGGAGATATCATGCGTGAAAAGATTGCGACCTTTTATACACAATGTGTCACGACTTCAACTGTTCCTTAGAACTGGAAGAATGCTAACATTATAGTAATACAGAAAAAGGTAGACATTACGGAATTGAAAATTATAGGCCCATTAGCTTACTTTCAGTATTGTGTAAAATATTCACCAAGATAATTTCTAATAGTATAAGGGCAACACTTGACTTCTATCAACCAAGAGAACAGAGTGGTTTCAGGAAGGGATACTATACAATGGATCACATCCATGTCACCAATCGGGTAATGGAGAAAGCTGCAGAGTACAATCCACTTCTCTATATGACTTTCATACATTACGAAAAGGCATTTGATTTAGTAGAGATACCAGCAGTCATATAGTCATTACGTAATCAAGTAGTAAAAGAGGCATACGTGAATATCTTGGGAAATATCTACAAAGACTTCACTGTTACCTTGGTTCTCCACAAGTAGAAAGATACCTATAAAGAAAGAATTCAGGCAAGGAGACACACTCTCTCATGCTATTCACTGCATGCTTGGAAAAAGTATTCAAACTAGTCAACTCAGAAAGCTTGGGAGACAGGATCAACGGCGAATATCTCAGCAACCTTCGGTTTGCAGATGACATTGTCCTGATCAGCAACACTGGCGACGAGTTACAAAAAATTACCGAAGACCTTAACAGAGAGAGTGGGCGTAAAGATTAATATGCAGAAGGCAAAAATAATGATGAATAGCCGGGCAAAGGAACAAGAGTTCAGGATCGCCAGTAAGTCTCTAGAATCTCTGAAGGAGTACTTGAAGGAGCACAGTACCTGGGTCAATTACTCACAGGGAACCCAGATCATTAGAAGGAAATGTACTGAATAAAAATGGGTTGGAGCGCATACGGCAGACACTGTCACCTCCTGACTGGAAGCTCACCATTATCATTGAAAAAAAAGGTGTTCAGTCAGTGCATTCTATCTGTGCTAACATATGAGGCAGAAACTTGGAGGTTCACAAAGAAGGTGGAGAACAAGTTAAGGACCGCGCAAAGAACGATGGAACGAAAAGTGTTAGGCGTGACGCTAAAAGACAGAAAGAGAGCGGTGTGGATCAGCGAGCAAACAGGCCTAGCCGATATTCTAATTGACATCAAGAGAAGACACATGGAGCTGGGCAGGGCATGTAATGCGCAGGATGGATAACCGGTGGACCATTAGAGTTACAAAATGGGTGTCAAGAGAAGGGACGCGCAGTTGAGGATGGCAGAAAACTATAAGATGAGGTGATGAAATTATTAAATTCGCAGGCGCAAGTTGAAATCAGTTGGTGAAGGAAAAGGTTAATTGAAGATCGCAGGGAGAGGCCTTCGTCCTGCAGTGAACATAATAGGCTGATGATGATGATATGATGATGATGATGAAATGGTTCCAGGGCTTACATTTGAAAATGCGGTTGTTTGATTTAAGCCAGGGTTACAATCAGGACTCGATGGGAACCAAAGTTCAGTGGGACGCCTCATTGCCGCATTGGCGCTCGTGGGAAAATTACTAATGAAGCTGTGCAGTGTGATACGGGCTGGACAACTTTTGAAGCGAGAGAGGCTCCGAGTAAGATTAGTTTAGAAGAAAACTTAGGAATATTGAAGAAAGTAACTAGATTCCGAGAGTGTTCAGATTTTGGTACAGGAAGAACATTGACTCATAGTGAAGTAAAAGAACTAAGAAGCTTACAAGACTACGCGACCGATATGGTCAGCAACATGGCAAAAAAGAACGTCAAACACAAAGTGAGAGAGGCTGAGACAATCTCATGGGTGGTGGCAAAGGAAAAGAAAGCTGCTATGAGTAACTACCTCAAAGGAAAAAAAACGAAATCAGAAAAGAAACAATTCATGATAACTCAAAGGGAAGCTCCTTACTTTTCGAAGCGATATCAGGATGCCAGGTACACCAAGGACGAATTAAGAAACATGGGTTGCTGCAGTAAAGCTAGGGAAACGATGGAAAGCGTTTTATTAGAATGTGAAGATATTTACCCAGTTCTCCGGTTAGGCTCCTCTGGCCTCCTTGAAGCCCTAACTCTGGTTAACCTCCCTGCCTTTCTCTCCTTTGCATCTCTCTCTCTCTCTTGAAGCCCTTGGGTTCAGAGACAGCAGGGGGAAAGTAAACATGTCCACAATAGATATTAGTAAGAGGTGATTGGAGGTTTGATGGCCGAAAAGTAGGGAGACCACAAATAATAGAAACCTACAAAAACAAAGTTCTCAGTAATGGTTCAAAAAGTTTGATGCTGAGAATTCTTGGTGTTTGCGTATTTTCTCAAAAATATAGGTAGGATATTAGGCAAAATAAGAATAAGAGCTTGGTGGCGCAACCCACAACCCCGTTTCAAAGGGGACGCTCATAGCATCCATCCATCCAACTTACATTCATGCAGGCTTAACAGGGTTTTCCCACTTCTCACAATCCAGGGTAGTTAAATGTACAGTTGCGGCTTAGGAATAATTATTTCGTTTCGATGGCTGGCCAGCGCGATCGCGAGCTGAAGAAATCGCGATGCTGACCGCTGGGACGCTGTTATAGATAACTGCCGACCTCACCCGCGTTAAACATGGGAAGAGCCCAGCACCCTCGATATCAAGACGCGTATTCCTGCACAGCAGCGCCACTTATCGCAAGTTCGCAGCTGTGGTCGCCGGCCACGTTTGCTATTTTCCGTTGCCGGGCACTGTGGCATTGTATGCGCGAAGGGGCGTGCACGGGAACTCTAGCTCCATAATAAGTGGATGAGCAAACAAATTACCGACGGTGCAGGATGTTTTAATGCGAAAACATTATGTGTCCCATAAGGCATAAAAGCCGGCGATGTCCGTGACCAGTGGTTAGCCACCATACAGTGGTAACAAAGATCATCATGCGTGAAGCCATCAGCGTCTTGTATGACGTCAGTAGTAATACAGAATTCGAACAAGTTAGAGTAAGGTGGCTAAAGGTGAAGTGAATAAAGGTGAAGTAAACTGAATGAAAGTGAATTATAGTGGAATAAGGTGGAATAAAGTTGGTTGAGGTGGACCAAGGTGCAATAATGCGTATTAGGAGTGCTACAAATTAGAGCAAGGTGGATTAAAGTAGATTACATTGGATTAAATTTGGACAAACTAAAGCAAGGTGAATTAAAGTGGATTAAGGTAGACTTGTGAAGGAGGCGTGGTAATGTAACACATCACGTATCATGGACGCAATCAATTAATTAGAGAAGTCATGCTTTCGCATTCAAATCACGTAAGAATACTTAAGTGACTGGCAATTTTTTTTAAAGCAACGGTTGCAGTACACCTGTGTACATAAAAGAAACGTATATACAACCCATAATGGAAAAATGAACACCACCGTTGATGCAAAATTTGGCACTTTCTGCACTAGAATGAAAATGCAGAAGCAGGTAAAAGGCTCCGAAATAATCACAATAGCAGAGTTCTTTTGGAATGCAGGAGGCTAAACAGCAGCCGGGTAAAACACGCCTCCAAGTTTTGACACGATAGCAGGAATAACCGCAATAACGCAGGCCTCCCATAATTTTTAACGCCATAGCGTTAAGGGTCCCGTGTCACAGAAAATCCGGTGTCGGTGTCCGACGCCGGGCGTATTGTTAGCGAAAATCACCCTATATATTGACACGTGGAGTTGTTTACCTTTTACGGGCGAGTGTTTTTCACCGTCTAACAAATGTTATCGCTCAGCGCGGGACACGCCCGCATGTATCGGAAGTATCTCGAACGTTATCGATTGTTCTGCTGTCGTCGAAGCTTGTGTAATCTGATTGCATGTGTGACGCGAATTGTGTAGAACTTTCTGGAAGACACGCGGGCACCACTGATTATTCTGGAACCTTCGATGACTCGTTTATAAAAGCCGAGGCGCTTGACCGGCAGATGCCATTTTCGACGATCGCCGCTGCCGCCTTTCTTTGAGTGCAGCCTGTTTTTTAGGGCACACATTCGCCCAATAAAACGCTATAGTTTCGTCATTCCCCGTCTTGCTGCTTTCTACACCGTCACTGCTACGCGACAGTATTCAATACGGCAATAAAGTTCTTCTATCACTGAAGTTGCTCATACCTCGTCTTACATTCTTTACAAAGTTATTACTTGGGATTTTGAGAATGACAGCCCACAAACAAATGTCATGAAACAGAACACCGGCAGCGGCATGCCTCTTACGTTAAATATTCTCTGACTGAAATATTAAAAGTGCTCAACATTAACAGAAGATCGGCCCACGCAAGAGGCCTCATTTCTACCAGAAAAAAAAAAAAACGCCTTCGTGCATAGCGTTCGCCGCCACCGTTTCCCGGCAAACATTACGGTTACATAAGCTGGCGTGATGAGCAGCCAGGGATCCTTGAATGCTATCGCGTTCCACTCTTAAAGGTGAAACTTAAGTGTTCTTCAAATTTTCCATACCAGACATGTTTATTATTTATAAGGCAAGCCAAGGAATAATTCCTATTTTGTTAAGCATGTCTGAGCATGATTTTCTCATGCAAATTTTCTCACCAAAAAGAAAATTACACTGCAATATATGAAAAATAGCACATTTGTTTCTCCCAGTCACGTAACAAGAGAACCGTGCATCGCCTGCACTGCATCGTGCATCGCAGCTGAATGAACTAATTAACAAGGCCGCAAGCTTTATTCCGTTTTCTTGTAGGCGAAAGACAAAGGCAAAAAAAAAGAATAACATTCTATTAAGGCACAAGAACCAAGCTGCAAAGAGTCTGTACACAGGGGTTATTTGCGACAAAGTTGCTCTTAGTGTAACCATTCGAGGAAACAAGCTTCCACATTTGGAAAGTCCTTGCACGCGCATTGCAGTGACGGATTAATCCTAATGCTCAAGGTTGTTACAGAAACCTCGCCTGCATTACGTCTTATTTGTATGAAGTAAACTTCTAAATCATTTTTTTAGTCAGTGATAAGTTACATTAACATTGAAAAATACTCAGGACTTAGAAACTGTAATTTAACAGACTGTCCTTGCGAAAGTAGATCATTTTCAGTTTTCACACAAATATGCAAAAGGTCAGCGATTGGTTAGTGTACGTATATGTTCAAGCAAGTATTTGAATCGTCAGATTACATTAAATGATATTTAATATCTGAATGCATAAAACAAAGGAGCCCAGACATTCTAAGAACATTTATTTCACACACTGCGATATTTAAGGGAATTTTGTCCTGTAAATTGGAAGCAAACAAACTGCATAAATATAATTTATCCATCATATAATTTATCCATCATGTTCTCGCGATTCATCATGCAATTATAGCTGGGGCATTTAAAGCCGTGCTTTTATATAGTAGACAATATTACTTACTGTAGCCAGAGCGCCAGCTGTTAACAATTCTTTTAACTGCCTGAACCAACAAGAACCAGTGAAGGCACAAGAGGCTGCTGGACTAAGAACTGCTCTTACTTGAAAACACAATTTCCGCTTGCTAAAGGTTAGCACATGCGTAAGTTCCAACAGCCTTCGCGATAAGTATAGCGACAACAGTTCCAGTCGGTCACCATGAAGAAAACTAATCTAAGCATGCGCATCAAGCTACAAAAATTTATTTCCTGCGTGAAGCACGCACCTACGGAGCGCTTGCGCATCACCCAGGTGCACATGTCTGAATAATATATATATATATATATATATATATATATATATATATATATATATATATATATTGCTACGGCATGAGCCGGGCGAGGAGAAGAAGAAGAAGACGTTAGCGTGTGCATGCGTGTGCAGCCTCGGGACGCCATCTTTACTTCGCCATCAATCTCGGTCCTTAAATAAAGCCTGTTTAACTTTAACCGTAACAGTTTTGTGGTGGAGGTGCGGGGTAGTCGAGCGAGGCGTCGGCTCCGGCGTGGTACTTGCTGCAGCAGCTCCGTCGTCTTGGTCGAAGTATATATATATATATATATATATATATATATATATATATATATATATATATATATATATATATATATATATATATATATATATATATATATATATATATATATATATATATATATATATATATACACATTTGATAACTCTCATACTGCGCCTTCCCACGTCACTGTGTCCGTACTTCACTGAGGTTGCAGCACCGTTTTTACCAACGCATAGGCAGAAGGGCTCCGTCCCAATCACAACCTACTTTGTTACATAGCGTGTAGTGCAAATGCCTGATATTTGGTCTTCACGCCTCGAACTTTCACATAAAGTTTAGCATGTGCAGATGGTATAGGTCACAAAGAGGTACCATCACACACCCATGATGAAGGCAAGCCTTAAAGCTAATGACATTGCGCTACAGCCTGCCTCGGTCGTTCATACCGTAGACGGGTGAACCTTTGTCACTATACGGCTGATATGGGGTACAGTCATTCACGCATCTGTCTATAGCAATGAATCGGCACGCTGTGATGCAAAGAATTGTGTGCCCGTGTGCGCTGCTGGTTGATTTGAGAGACAATGCTTGCGAACAACCGAAGGCACAAGGACACGCCGCAGCTACAGAGTATTCATTCCGGTACACCGATACCTTGAACATAGCAGCTGCTTCGATACTGCACTTTCTACATGCCCTAGCTGTGGCGAAGCGCTCGAGCCCTCTAGACAGAAGTGTAAATGCTCCCAAGCTATGACGATTGTCAACTGCAGGCCGAGAAGGAGGCGGTTTCGAAGTTATTTTCGGAGTGTTCGATGGCGTGCCGTCGCGCAAAATCTCACTGCAACAAGAGACATGCCACCACCACCTACGCAGGCTAGCTGCACAACTTGGGTTCTGTACTCTTTGTCACTCGGATGCGGTCGCATCTACATGGACCAAACGGGCAGTTAGCCATAAGTGAAGTAGTAACTTAGCGCGATGAAAACATGGAAACAAGAAAGGTGTTACCGTGTCTTTATCGCGCTAAGTTACTACTTCAGTTATGGACGACCAGTTAACTAGCCCAACAATCAACTCTTCAAGGGCAGTTAGCCGCCTACCGAAAAGCTCTAATTCACTAAACGCCGCAGGTGGCTCACGTTTTCCAGCCCCATCGTAACGAGTCGTCCGCGGTTTGGTCGCACAAGACGAGTAGTCGGCCGAAAAACAGGGCAAGGTCGACTCGAAAGGTCGACCACCTCGAGGTCGCGTCAACTCGGAAACGGGGGCACGGTGGGGCATAACCGTGTCGTCTCTTCCTCCCCGAGACCGAGAGACGTCGATTATCTCCTGAATTAAGACAGCGTTATGTTCATCCGCCACGGAGAAAACAAGTGCTCGTTCGTCTGCAAGCTTCTCATTGTTTTGCTTCATTTTCCCCCGCTGTTGATCCCACTGACAGGCCGCGTTTTCACTCGGCACCGGCGTAAGCTGCTTGCTCGCAGCTTCCAACAGCCGTTGGAAGCTGCGAGCGGGCTCATTTACGCTTACTTTGTCGCGACCCACGTCGCTGTTCCGCCTTGTTCAACTGAGTCCTCTCGCTCCGCGCAAACCCGGGACGCGCTCGCTGTATACAGTAAACACCACGATCCCCTTTCTGCCCACAAACAAGGAACAAGCTCGGCTGACCTCGCGCTGCACCGTTTGCATGGCGAGGCCTTCGGTCTACTAAGCTCTATTGAGATTCCCCCCCCCCCTATTTTTTTAATACCGCCGTGGTTTCGTTTATTTTGAAGACAAAGAAAAAGACGTGCCGTTTCGCCAGCTTGGACTTTACTGTGCGTTTGTTCTTCGCTAACCGCCACATAATTTGTCAAACCGTCTTAGATGAGCTCTATTCCTTGTTCCCAGGATATTTGCACCTAGTTCGTTGGTATGGGCCACGAAGGTTTAGTCCCAAATAATCTGCTGATGCAAGTTCGTTGTATAGCGTCGCTTGATGGCCCAGTAATCCCCGTTTTACCAAGATATAGGGCGTTTTATACGTGGAGTAACGCGGTCTCCTCGAAAAAATTGCGCAGATCTGCTCGAAAGGCGGAGCACCGATTGCGACAGCAATTTAGTAGATAGCTGTACCAGAGTCCTTCCATCCAAGGACTCTGGTAGTAGTTTTATCGACCGTATAAAATTGCAAACATTCGCTTACTAACTAAATCAGCAATGATAGAATGCGTAAGCGCGACTCAACGAGGACGTAGAAAAAGACACACAGAGACAGCGCTGTCCTTGTGTGTGTGCTTCTTTCTACGTCCTTGTTACGCTCGGCCGGAATGGATCAGGGAGGTAGCGGGTGTCAGCCTGGTGCCGGTGGTTGGCAGGGACCACTTAATGTGCTTCCCTACGTCCTTGTTCAGTCGCGCTTACACATTCTGTCATGGATTCAAATCAATATGCCCGTCAACGTGTTTGAACTAAATTAACCAGCACGTTGTCACGCGCGCACAGGTAAACAAGAACAGATTTCACTCGATGACAGCGGAAACTGTCTGTGAAAATGCTGGAGTTAGGAATCGCGGCAGCAACCACGAGCACCTGTCATGCACCTGTCGCTTCAACGCGAACAAAACGTCAAAAGGCGTACCTTAAGCTACCCGCACTCTGCAAACATCGCAGATCGTTTTGAAGATGAGGCCCGCACGGGCGCGCACTTTAGCCACGTCGCAGATCGCTTGCAAGACACACGAGCGCCGGCAACGCGTCCCTACGGCGTCCGCCAAAGACGACTACTGCAGCGCCTGCGATTCGCGTGGCCAACGCCGCAGTAGACGCCGCGGTTGTATCCACACAGCGGCGGGCGAGGACATCGAGGCATCCTAGCAGCCGCCGAAGAACGCCCCTCCTCCCTTGCCTGACCCCCCTGCCTTGCGCGCTATAGGAGAGGGCACGCTTCAGGGCGGCGTTCCTCGCCCGCACACGCGAGATTGAACCGCATTCGCCGGCTCACTCTCGCATGATTTCACTCATACGGAACCTCACGGCGACGGCAGAAGTGCGCCATATAATTGCTATTGCAATAATATGACTCTGCCTAGGCACTACGGAAGAGAAGTTTCTTAGCGCATGTTGAATGCGTTTGTCCCTAGGCGTGCTGACATAGCGGAGTGGGGCCGAGTTTACGCTGTTTCGTTTACGAAACAGGCCAAGCAGCAGGCACTGATGCCCATTTGGCGACCGCTGTGTCGGACAGACTGTCTCACGCTTGCGGCGATCGTGCTAAGTCAGTCGTGCCGGATCATACCTTTCTCGCACCTTACGGCGATGTACCTTGAAAATAGCACCATAGATGTTTCCGTGGGAGAAGTAGGAACTGTAGCAGAGGTCGGGCTTCAGATATTGAAAATCTAAAAGGCAGAGCGCCTTAGCAACTGCGGTTGAACGCGAGTGGCTGAAAGGCTGCCACTGCAACCGCTATGAGCATACGTCGCGCTACCCTAAAGCCTTTTACGCTAACCTAACCTAAGGTTGACCTAACATTAACCTAACCAAACATGGCCGAGACACGAACACAATAATCCTCACAGAGTAACCGCTGTGAGAACGCGGTGAGAATACGCCATGCCATCCTAACGCCTTTTACGCTAACCTAACCTTACGTGGGCGAGACGTAAAGCCAATAATTATCACGGCGTGACATCAGGCAATGGCGTTCAACCACTGTTGCTAAGGCGCTGTCCGTTCATTTCACTCGTAGGGGACCACTCAGAAAGGCTCTTGAAAAGTTGCAGACAGCAGCATGCGAAAAGCCTGCCAAGAGCGGAGATACTGCATCATGAGGGCATGCCCAGCCTCTGCTATGGCCCCTACTGCTTCCCCGGGAAGATAAGTGATGTTTTTTTTAAAGGTAGAGCGCCATACGGGGCGAGAAAGGTTTCATCCGACATGACTGACTAAGCACCAGTGCCGCAGGCGCAAGTCTGTCTGGCGTATCATCAGACACACCGATTACTAAATGGGGGCGTCCGTGTACACTGCTTCACCGCGCCGGCAGCCAGCGTCAGCGCGTAAATTCGACCCCACTCGGCAATGCCGGCACGCCTAGGGACAAACGCATACAAGATGCGCTAAGAAACTTTTCTGCAGTGCCTAGGCACAGCCATATAATCAAGGAACAAAATACACCAGATTTTCTCTCTCGTATCCGCTCTCACTCGCGCCTGCGCAGAAATGTAGGGCACCTCCGGCAGTGCCTCGGGAAATGCCACGCCTCGCTGCACTTACTAGCAATTGTAAAAATGCATACGGGTGCTTGGACCATACTTGGATTCAGATAACTCGGAGCCTATCTGCCTAGACTATCTGCCACTGCTGCCACCATCAGTAGCAAGGCGATCGCTAGGGTAGTTTTTTGAAGAACATTTGTGCTTTCTGGCTGGCAGTAATGTTTTGGTGTCAATAAAAATTGTTTCTAATTGACATAACAAAATGTTCTTGCGCAACTCTTTTTAGCAAAATGTCAATGACATCATGCATACATAATGGCTATGCCATGCTCAAGAGCAAATGGCGGCGTTTTTTTTTGTGAGCTCTACAAACGAACCCTCGTTTTTGTTCTATTTCATAACTATGTATACCCTAAAACATGCATTTGCAATAGAATGGAGAAGCAAGGACATCGGTAATGCAGCATGTCACCAGAAGCAACACCGACTTGATGCCGCCGTTGAGCCACTCATGAGTGAAATCGACTCAGAACAGAGACTCCCATTCGAGCCACTAGGTTCAGCTTCAGCTGGTGGCCCAATTAAACAAAATGTCAATGCCACGGCTTTTGCATCAACGAGTGGCATCCTAGAGCGGCGTGTTTCGTCAAGAACCAATGACGTCATGCAAAGGCAGATTCCACAACCGAGTGGCGTCATCGACCGACCTGCTAGAAAAACAACATGTAATGACGTATGGCATTATGGCGTAATGGCATCATGGCGTAATGACGTCTAACTGGCAGCGATGCTTCTGGTGACTGTGAACAAACAGAGAATGAAAGCGATTAGAGCATTGGTGAACTCGGCATTCCTGCAGAAATGATCCGCGAGCTGCAGGACTGGACTTGCAACGAAAACATATCACCGCCAGCACTTTCCTCGCTCTTTACGATCTTGAAAGACCACAAATGTTCCGTGAACGTTGCTGAAGACACTGCGTTCAGTGCAAATAAAATCTTGAGCTGATAGAGGTACCTCTTGCATTAATTTTATTCAAAGTGCACGCTCTCGAAATTTCGTGGCAAGTCGACTCTCTCCAGGAAGATATGTGGTGTCCAAATCCACACCCCAGCCTCAGTTGCCTCCAAGTAAGAGAAATGGATCTCCAAGGCCGTGCTTTACAGAGCTGGAATTGAGTCATATCTATCATATTTTCAACATCACCCATAGGCATAATGTTATATACTGATGATGTCATAGGATTTGCATGCGACCCACCAGCTTGAGCATTCATCTTAGGTACAAAGATGCAGTCTGTGTACTATGGATGGGGTATATGCCAGCAGAGAGGTGCATATGTCAAGGGGAGGGTTCAGTTTTTGGAAAGCAATGGACATTTAATGACATATGCTAACTTTTTGCAGCAATCTTAGGGAGAGCACCATGTGGCAGACATGCTTACCAACTGGCCTTGTTTTCAACTTTCCAATGAAGTACATATATGCATTGGAGTAATAAAAATATTAATACTGCTTTGAATGTGCAGTCTGCTTCCTAAATATCTGCCACCATCTTCAGTTGAGCAAATCTCAAACGAAGTTTTGGTACTTGCAGACATTCAGTGTGCAGTATTCAACTGCAAGCCAAAGTCACTGAGAGAGCAACTGAGTTGTGTTGCTTTCTCCTATTTCGACCTAGCTGTGCTTCAAGTCATTTTTTGCCACAAGGACTTCTACACTCATCTCTTTATACTGCACGTGGCTGTTGCCATACTGTCCAGCAGCGATATTCATCATCAATACTGTAACAACACAAATGAGCTTCTAAACTTTCGAGTCACTTTAAGGGAAGCAAAATGTATCCTACGATGTTCCCTCCATTGGTGTACTTAAGCAACAATATGTTAAAACACAAGGCTGCTGATAACTTCGGTGTGCTTCCAAAAATTGTATTCATTACTGTAAGAAGTTGATAACTAGTTAAACAAAAACACTGCAACAGATTGGTAACCGCAGAGCAGAATGCATGTTGGCTGGAACATATTACTACCCTTGCCTCAGCAAGGAGCAAGGTAGTATACTCATAATGTACATCGGTGGGCTATTGGCAGAACGTTGTCGTGGCCCTTGTTCACCTTGAGGACTTCCAAGGGCAATACGATACTTGTAGCTAGACAATATTCAAGTGCTGTGAAGATGGCAAACCTTGCTCACGACAATCACAACTGTGAAGTGATTGTTGGCAAAGAGTTCAAAGTTCTCACTAATTAATGCACAAGTCTTTGTGCACCGCAGCTGGGCATACTTATGGTACAAGTGGTGAGCCTCTTTAGTCTTAGAAGCTAAGCCGCATTAAAAGCAAATGTATCATAGTGCTTTCTGGGGAGCTGCAGACTCGCAGTCTTTTTTCCTCATATTCATCCAGTGAATGCTTCAATGCTTGATGCCAGAATATAGCCATGAGGAAAATACCATGCTTCCCACTTTTTGACTGAAAAATAGGTCTGCATTTCACATCAATTGAAGCCAGACCTGTTGCTGTAGATTTTTTCAGGCACGATGTCTTCTGCAATGTAGTTCACTTCCAGTATTTTTTTTGGACAGGCTAGGCCCAACTTCTATATTCCAGGCATTCTTTCCAAGATCATACAGAATTTTCAGAAATAGCCTAAGGCAGATAGCATCATTCTAGTCAAGGAGCTGGATTACTCGGGAACGGACACTTCCACAAAAAATTCAAATGTATAATTCGATAAAAAAAATCACTAATGACCTTTTAATCAATTACTTCAGGACACTACTAATATTTACTGCTTGCAGCTGGCGAGCTCGCAAGGTGCATCCACTGGAATGAATTTTTAGGATGGCACCAGTTTCGAGATATTCATTCCCAAAGTATTTTACAAATATGGGCATTCCAGCTACTTTCGTGCCTCAATGCATAAAATGGCAGTATGTTAAGTAGAACAAACGGTCATTTTTACTGCAAGTTTTATGGTGCATATCTTGATACCTAGGAGCTCCTTAAAATTTGTTTCAAGTAGATATGCCTTGCAAACTCACCAGCAACAATTTGCAAATTACAATGCGCCCTAGAGTAATAAATTAATGATTAGTGAACTTTCTTAATCACTCTATTATGCAATTTATCGCGCAAGTAATAACCACCACTTCGAGTAATCAAGCTCCATGGCTAGAGTTATGCCATCTGCTACAGGAAACGTAAGAGAATTCTGTATGGTCTAGAAAGGACATCCTGTATATACAAAGCAGTGTATATATGTAGAAGCAAATATGGAGTTGGGCTTCTGGTGCATGAAGTCCTTTTCGCATCATTACAAGTAACTCCAATTAATGACCTATATAATTTATTGCTAAGTAAACGATATGAAAGAAAACGGCAAAATCATGATGCATTCTTTGATGACACAGCTAACTTACGGCCCAAAGCTAATTACTACCCAACACATAACAACGATGTCTGGTATGTGCCATCCTTTCGTACTAATTACGGTTGCCAAATGCTCCGACATATAATTACAACTCTTCTTAATCGGAGCAATGAACACTGAGGACCTAACAATACGTTTTTTTTTTACTGCAAGTTTGCACCTCCTTTCTCCCTTTTTCTTTTCTCATTGTTATTCTTCGTTTTGCATTCTTCAGTGTTCCTGAGCGTATCGTGTTAATTCTGCCGCCTTCACTTATTTGTTATTGCAAGAGGATGTTCACAAATTTTTTATTGAATATGATGTTTACCTATGCACTGTAGTATTTTTTTTTATTGTTCTGTCCATGTTCTGTTGCTGCAGGTCTTAATGTAAGGGGGTGCGCCCCTCTGTCAAGCCAGTCATAGGCTTTTTGGGTGCACCCCTAACATCCCTGATGTTGAAATAAAGGCATTTGGTGAAATAAAGGTATTTGAATAGACTTGTGATTTTTGTTGAAAAAGTCACATGTACAGCTTTGTTTACTTAGCTTTGATGGCAACAATACCCCGACATACGGCTGTAAGCCCTCTGAAGTACCTAATAGCAGGACACAGTTATTTTGGAGCATTTAACCAATTATTTACAAATTCCCGACAAAGGGTGTTGAGGGCTTAAATCGTGGCTTTCAGATTGTGGTTTTAGAACATGAAAAATAACAGTGTAGTTCTCTTCAACCTTAAAACCTGAAGAAATACTTGCTCAAAGCCCCAAAATACTAAAATGCGGTGCAAAATATCTGCTCTGGATTTGCAGCTAGAATGATCTGTGCCACAGGCAAAAGGAAATACTTCATTTATGAAATATTTATTGGCGATATTAATGTTTTCTGTAGAGTGGGTGGCGGTCCTGTGTGTTCAAATAATTGGGCGGCTCAGAGAAATCAGGCTGTGAAAGATCCATCAACGACAGTTCTTGTGTACTTTTGTGAAGTGGGGTTGGTATAATGCAACTATTCCTCTTACTTGATTAGACCTATTTCTTTCATGTCATACACCACTCGCAAACAACCCACTCCATGAGAACAAGGGGAGAGCAGAATGGGGGGGGGGGAAGGGGGCATACCAGGCAAGTGGATTTGGAAAGTGGAAGCAAGTGGATACCGGACACTTGGATTTGGTTTCAGCGCTCATACAAAAGCGCTTCATACATGCCTTTTCATAGTGCTTAGTATTCAACTGCACCTTTGCAAACACTGGTGTTGTTTCTATACAGAATGTTAGAGGCATAAGTTTGGCGATGATAACAGAAGCTGGTATTCGAGCATTTAAATTCACGAAAATCACAGACGCTGCTTCCGTCTAATGTAAGGTTTTCCATAACAAAGCAAGCAAGTAATCACAATAATTTAGACATCTTCCACGTGAAAGAAAATTAGAGGAATGGTTCAGCTGGCGAGCAAAAATGTGAAAAAGGGAAAGAGGAAGCCTACATTGTTTCTTCTTCATCTCCACTAAAATGAAAAGCGGAAGCAGTTAGCAGCAGGTGCTTAACAAGTATTGCTGATAACTGGTCTATTCATGCTCCAGCTTGCAAGGGCAATGATAAAGCAACAATGTGACAAGTTTAGACATCCATTAGGAAAGCCTGCCACAGATACCTAGAAAGGTTAAACATTCATATCTGCAAAAGCTTTGTGCCCATTAGATGTAAAGAGAAAGTACAGTCGATTGTATGGCAAAAAGAAAAGGCTTAGGAAGTAGTGGTAGCCACAGCTCTTTCAGTCTCTCTCAGAAGTAAACATTCCAGCTGGTGTTTCTTGATTGGAAGGTTAGACATAAACACGGAACTTGTGGAAGGAAAAGCTCATAGCACGGACAGAATATTGTTGTAATCAAAATTTTGGCACAACACTGTCGTGGTACGTAACAGCATCATTAATGCAACAGGTCACTGACCAATGTCAAAGAACAAACTTGATGTTCCAAGATCTCTAGATCTCTTGTTTGACAAGGGCATCCTTGTACAACAAAGCATCTGTACCAGAGAGTTTGCTATAGTAACTCTATGACCTGAACAAAATCTGAACAAGGGTACAAAAGTACCCTTGTTGAACAAGGTGATCTGTATAGATCCTGAAACCTCAAGTTTTTTTTTTTTTTTTACACTGCCTGGTCAGTAGTCAGTTCTGTTGATGATACTGCATATGATTATTTTCTCTTCACAGTAAATTAGTTTGGTGCTGAAGAGAGAGTGACATAATGCTTGAAAGGGATGAGTGCAGAGGTGGGACTGCTTAAAGTCATTTTGCAGGAATTTTTGGAGCAAGGAAAATTGCGTTTTGGAGCAGACAAGATAGCATTTTGTAGCTGTTTGGAACAGGCCAATATAAATTTTGGTAGAATAATGAAATAACAAATCTGGCAGCTCACTCAGAAACCACGACAGGACACACAATACACCAACATGAGCACTGTACTGCAACTGTCTTAAGCAACATCATAAGCTGAATAACGAAGTGGATTACCATGATACTGAAACTGCCTAGTGCATGCAAATTTTGTTAATAGTGCTTGCAGATTTTTAATTAGTGGTAGCAATCACAAAAAAATATGCAGTCTGCAAGAGTGAGTCAAATTGAGAAAAGTATCCCAAATCATTTTTTATAAATACATATTCCTTTAATGTCTCGACAGTGGGGGTGAAGTGCCTGGAAATGCGTTTCACCAACAGACTGTACAAGGAAGCCAGAGTTACGGAACTACTGTGGTTTACTGAAAGCCATTCCTACATAATAGAAATGGTTTCCTCTGGCCACAAGGCAACCAGAACGCGGGGCGGTAGAAGTATACATTATAGCTATAGAGTACTTGAATATGGAAGAGTACGTCAAGCAGCGGCATGGCACACGCTTTCCTGTAAGGCCGAAAACATCGGTGGCACTAAGATCGAACTAACTATTCCGCGCCAACGCCCATGATAGTGGAAAATGTTCTCGTATTATGTGGTCCAATCGACGCGGTAACATAATTTCTGGGTCACCTTATGTCACTGCAGACCCAGAGAGCTCCGGTCGACCCTGGGTTAGTATAACATGGAACTAGTTCAATCTGCTTTTATTCCAAACTCACCATTAGAACTCCGTGATAGGTCGAGATGGTCCAGATCTCACAAAAAATGGGCGCAAACACAGATTGCAATAGTTTTATGTTGTGCCAGCTTTGGGGACAGAGACGCCCACCCGCTGAACCCGCTGCTGCGTGTGCCTCCCTAATATCTAGTTTGCTCACAGCTCCCCCAGCCTACTTTTCATTGTTTTGCGCCTCAGCTAGGGAGCATCGCGTTGCTCGGCCCACTCAACTGTATTCTAGTACACTCTAAATACAGCCGCCTGGGCTGTTCTGACAGCAACAACGACAGTCGGGGGTAAACACACACATGCGGGCCACTTGCCGGAAGCGCTGAAAAGTCTAGTGTAATAGGAGCAAAAACGACGAGAAACTGTCCAGGAGGCGCCATCGGACGGTGTGTGGAATGTGAACAGCCGCACACTTTTTTTTGGGAGAATGAATCTGCTCACTGTTCACGGCCACTACCTGAGCAGACATGTTGAAGCTATTCTGGTGCAGTGCGGCGCAATTTCGGTCAATTTTCTCTGTTTGGCACAGGAATTTGCATTTATATCAAAATGGCGCAATTGCCACAGAAATACCACCCTGGTGAGTGGCATCCTGCAAAATGAAGAGGGCCACATCTGTGCAGCTGAAACATAGAATGCTGTACCTTGGCTGACACAAAACAACAAGTTTAAATGAATTCCACTTTTTATTGTAAAACCTTTGAGCTGTACATATTTTTTTTTCATATATACATTCCCCATAAATTTCCCATATATAATTCCCCATATTTCCCCATATAAGTATATTTACAATATGTATTTCTGTGTGTCACATTGCAATGTATACAACACATGTGGCATCTGCACATTATATACTGTCGGAAGAGGCACAGCCACAGAAGTCCACTGGCACTACTACTACTATTTGGGGTTTTACGTGCCAAAACCACTTTCTGATTATGAGGCACGCCGTAGTAGAGGACTCCGGAAATTTAGACCACCTGGGGTTCTTTAACGTGCACCTAAATCTAAGCACACGGGTGTTTTCGCATTTTGCCCCCATCGAAATGCGGCCGCCGTGGCCGGGATTCGATCCCGCGACCTCGTGCTCAGCAGCCCAACACCACAGCCACGAAGTCCACTGGCAGTGGCTTTGAACATACTTTTGATGCCACTTCTGAAAGCGATGGCTGCACTTCACAAAATCATACAATGACATCACTTTGATGTGGCAATTTGTGTCGCTAGTGTGAAGATGAAATTTTATAAGGCTGCTTCCGAATTGGTTCCTGCAACAGCATTGTTCAATTTTACAAAACAATCAAACTGATACGGACTGATACAGAATGCACCCCCAACTCAGTTAAAAAGAAAGTGAACAAGCAAATGAAGTTCAGCGGTACGTACTTGCGTAGTAGACAATCATAAATCCCCTGCACTCTAAGCCAACTTTTAAAATCTCAATGTAATCTCTGTAATCTAAATGGCAGAATTTGTACTCAAGCAATGTTCGGCATGCTGTGTTCTGTCAAGGAGCACAGCACGCAACTTCAGCTACAGTTTGTGATGAGTGCATTGAAACTGACGTACAGGAAATTTGCGTTGATGCAGTTGTGCCATCTGTGGCGCTCAGAAAAACATTAGGCCCATCCAGAAACCTGGGATCATATGAAGCCAATATTCCAACCTGAAAGAGACAAGAAAAGATGTTAATGTCTTTAATGCCTCGACCATAAGAATGCAATAAATAGCTCAATTTACAAAAAAGAAACAAAAAAGCATCTGGCCTTTAACTCCAGTTTTTGTTTATGTGCATGTTTAAATTTAATTTTGGGATTGCAGAGTCAAACTCTACATGTACAGTCGCGGACAGAATAAAATGAACCACGGGATCTCCGAAAACCTTCAATTCCCGAGCAGCCTGTAGCAGTAACCAGTAAAATTGCCCACGACCACGTTGTTAGCATATTCTAGTCGAGGTCCGAAATGCAAATACCAGATTGCGTTGTGAGGTTGCGGAGATATTCAGCTTTTTCTTAGATTTCATGGTCCGTAATATTCTGTGCGCGACTGTACGTGACTTTTCTTAGACATAAACTTTGCTCAGCCATTGCTCTGTGAGTAGCTGGCGGACGGTGAAGAAAGAGCTGCATGCAAACAAGAGACTGTTCGTGAAGAACTGCTTCTGTAGCGGAAGTGCATCTTGGAAGTTGGAAGGCCCCAATAGAAAATACGAAACACTGATGCTGGCATCAGTGAAAGCCCAGTGTTGAAGAAGGGTCAGCTACACTTGCCAGTGGTGTACCTTAAGGTTTGTCCCGGACAGTTTGTACAATAAAAACTGCATCCTTACTCTGAAGAAAGCAATGCAGCCTCTGCTTGAAGAGGCTTACAGCCCAGCTACAGGGCAGTACAAGCAAGGATGAGCAAAGTAAGCACAACTCTCGTGCTGGCTACCAAACAACTGTATTAGATGAAGCAGCTTACTGCAGAACATCACTCCTGTAACCTGCAATTGCATGTACACAGTTTGTACACGAGATCGCTTCAGACAATAAAAACGACAATTTGATCCAACATCATAGGGCCAATATTAATTATCATCTAGCCTTTAATAGGCCACTTAGTGATAGCATAAAGTAATGAAAAAGTAGGTAGCACGCACGTTGGCACATTTTATTATTCTGAACATGTCAGCTGTTTCAGGAGTTGCCCATTCCTTGTTTGCAAGTTATCTTTGCATTTTTCAAAATTCAAAAGCACCCACAACCGTATAATGGACAGTGAACCAACACAAGGCTAATGGAGCGTAACAGTTCATTAAAAGGGTCTGCACACACACCTTTTCATACACAGGGAAAGGGTAACTGTGGAATAGTCAAGGTGTATAAAATAAGATGTTGCTTCTATTGCCTTATGCGATCAGAAAGTGGCCTATCTGGAAGGTAGACAATACTGTGTGAATTAGGTTCTGATGCTGAGGCATAAAATTGCAATTCTTTATTTCCTGCAGTGATCCAATGTTGTAGATTGTGTATACGCAAGTGTGGGCTGTAGGACTGATGTTGTGGCACATATAAGCTGCTGTAATTCATTTATAAACTTAGCTGGCAGTCAGCATGTGTCCTGTGTTCTCTTTGCTCTGCCCTGTGGTAAGCGGTGCTGTTGCATCATGGATCATTACCGACATGCCCGATTTAGAATCCTAATAATCAAAAACAATACGTACTATAACAGCCACTCTTTCCAAATTGCTCAAGCAAGAAGTGTACCTGTCTGCACAAAGTATAGGAATACATGAAATGAAACATCCTCTCTTGATCCCTAAGGGTGTCAATACACTGAAACGACTGAACCGTATCATGGTTTCAAACCAAACTAGGTCAAGAATATTAGCATCGCGAGTTGGCACAGGCACCATTTATGCATAGTCAAAAATCAAAGATCAAGGAAGTCTTTAGAAAGGCAAGAAGGCACTGTCACGTCGCCCAATATAATCTCTGGGAAGTTAAAATCTAAACAGAGTATGCAGTTAGCTCCTGAAAATGTTAAGACTAAATCGAAGAGGTGTCTAAGTCTGTCACAGAAGGCTAATCGCAATTGCGTGAGCGATAAGAATATTTGAGTCAAAAGAAAGAGACCCATTTACAAAAACAAATGTTTTCAGTGATAGGAATCGCAGAAGACACACTTGATTTAACCAGCACCAATGCGCCACTACCCCATTCTTTGTGGGAAGACACTACTCCAATTTTTTTCTCTCTCCCCCTTCTCCATTTTATTGTGCAGTTCAACCACCCTTACCATACCCTACACATCAGCTTATTCTCCCTCCCTTTCCCAAATTGAAAGTGGGGGAAAGTGAGCTGTATGTACATGAACGTTGCCAAGGAAACAGTTTTGCTGCACTGATGAAGACTAACTCCTTTGGTAAATTGCTGGCTCCAGCAAAAATCCTTGTTCAACCACTGTTATTCACTTCAAGCCTCAATCTCCCTGAGAACTTTGTCTTAGCTTTCACAGAAGGCAACAGAAGCTGGACCTTAATGTTTTCAAGGACTTCTCCTACTGTTCATGCACCACCATCAAAATAAGTTTTGGGTCCGTTAGAGAATGAAGTTGTGTTTCACTCAGCAAAAGGCCCTAATTAGACATATACGAGATGAAATCCGAAAAATTTGGGAATGGTGTTGCCATAGGAGCCATAGACGTGGTAAAGACAGCCATAACTTCATTTGGGATTCCACATGTGACATTGCTGCATGAACACTATGTATCATGCTAATTGGATGAAAGAAATCTAAACATGAAAATTTATAGCAAATACTTACCACACATGCTGTTATACTGTCATGGTCTCGTACTAGCAACTCCTTTGACTTCACAGCTGCCACTGTCGGTAGTTGACTGCAGCATGAAAAGAACAGGGCATTTTTTGACATCCAGCTCTAGCGAGCACCAAATTATGGGGACAAACATGTGCCTGATCATTGTTGCCATCTTGCATTCATCTTGTCCCTCAGCAGTAGCTGAATTGGCAGAGCAGCTTGCCCGCTTCTTGACCCTTGGAACAGAGACGTAAGTGGGAATTCAAGAGAGCATATTTTCAACAAATTTACAAAGATATCAGAGAGATATAAAAAGAAAGGCTGGGAGGTTAATGAGGTTTTAAAGTCACCAGGTTTCTTAGGCTCTTTCACCTATTCGGTGGCTCCACTTTCTCTGCTGGGATAATGGTCTTTCATGCAACCGAGTTGTGGCAACTAGGTCTGAAATGCACATGCCGTCTTGTTAGAGCTTTGTGATGCCCAAGATTTAGATGCTGTCGTTGGCGATGGCGCTGTGTCTTGTTTCTCAGCTGCTTGAGCAGAAGGTTGTGAAGCACCTTTGTCGCCAAGTCTGCTGTGCATCTCTTGTCGAGATGCGCAACTGATATTGCTGAGCGTTACGTGCACGTTCAAGGCATCTACAGTCAGTCCAGTTCTCAACAACTGCAGAAGGGCTTTAGTAGCCTTTTGCAAAAATTGACGCTTGAGACCATGGTTCTAGTAACCTTGGTTTGTGGACTGCTCACTGTCCAATTGGATTTGGATAGCACGCACACAAACTTTAGCTGTCAAGGGAAGGGCAGTAACAGAGAATGTTCGAAAGGTGATAAGCCACACTTTCAAGCTAAAGCACATGAAACAAAATGCCAAAACCTAGCTCAGGTGTGGTGTTCAAGGTACTGCGATCTGCTCATACAGTTGTGGACAAAGCTGCCCAGGCAAACCAGTTTTTGCATCGCTAACTCTTGCCCTTATCCCACTGCTACCTAATGTGCATTCCTTGGGAAGATGGTGTTGGAAGGAAGATACCTACATTTTGTCACATATTGGGAATGTGTACTGTTTTTTTTTTCTCATTAGAGTACTCATCTGAGAAATTGAGGTCACTTCATTTCTAACTGTAAAGCTCAAAATAAACAATTAAAATGTTTAGAATATTAAAGAATACGCATTATTATCTTCAGTAAGGAAGCAGCGCATGCATCGGGTATTCCACGTGTCTGCTTTTTGAAAGGCTTTGCTTTTTTTTTTTTTGCTTATGCTACAGGTCACTACAGCTCACAGCCCTGACTCAATGAGTGAGTCACTCCATGTACAACTGTCAGGTAGACAAAGTAAGACACAGTAATATGAGTAAAAAATTGCATTCGGCATAGTTGGTGCTTACTAAAAAGCATGTTAACTGCTACAAGGACGAAACACAGATAGGAATGAAAATGACCACCCATGTCACTGTCCATGTTATTGCCTGTGCCGTCCTTTTTGTTTTGTCTTGTTTGTTTCGTCTTGTTTTGTTTCCTCAAGTTTTGTCTTCGTAGTGGTAAACATGTCCTTCCGAAATGAATGCACTCACCTTTTCATCTTTCTAGATGATACCATTTTAGAAAAGCACCGCAGCTACTGTACATATTTGAATTTAGGCTGGCATCAATACTAGGCTGACTGCCGAAATCTCGAACGTAAAAAAATAAAAATATATGCTTTCTTTGAATGCAAGCCCAACAAAAAGAGGCATTTGACTGCAATAAAAAAAAGGAAACATGAAACATTGTCAAAATTTCGCACTTTTGCAATGCTTGCGTTATCATATCTACCAAAATTTTTACCACTTGCAGCCACGACCTAGTTCCCTACCTAAGCAAAGTAGACATGTCATAGGCATATTAATGTGGACAGGCTTCTGAACTTGTTCTGGTTGACACCTCTAATGTTTGCAACATCCTTCGTCATGATCTACGTCGTTATAGACATTCCAGCTGCTCTTTGCATCCTGACAAGATCAGCAACCTCTTTTTCCACCTTGTGGCATCAACATTTCTGGCGTCGGCAGTGCCTGGTGGTTGCCACCATAACATATCCTCGAATCTAAGCCAGCCCCTATTTGGTGCAATAATTAAAAAAAATAATGAATCTGCCCACCCATTAGAGTAAATACAGTACTTTTTTATGTTGCAGTGTTTTCAATATCGGTCTATGTTGCAAACACTGTTCTTTTACAAAGGAGTGTAGTCCAAGCCGGCTTGTAATTTTTGTTTTGAGTGCAAACCCTAAAGACAAGATGCTGTGAATGGGCAGCTTTTAGCAACTCTTGAGGTGTCTTTTTTACCATCAGTGATGGAGTGTACCCAATTGAATGTCATGGCACCACCATTGCTTTCAGAAAGCCAAGTGTGAGTGTTTTGTCAAAGTTCATGCCCTCCTCGCTACAAATCAAGCAGTAATGTGTGATAACCACGCACTGTACATACCCCACTTGTTCATTTAAAACATAAAAACCAGCAGAATGCTGTTTACTGCACTAAAAGTAAATTAGCAAAAAACATCCAATTTAGCTGGCATGTGCAAATGTTAAATGTCGGAACTATGAGGGATCGTTTAGAGTCATAAATATGAGAGTTTCCCGTTCCACAACGCCTTGTGGCCTTTAAGGCCAAAATAAAATTAAAATGCTGACATGACTTAAGACAGCTTTGCCATTCCTGTTCAAGGGGCCCTGAGACACCTTTCGAACATAGTAAAAAAACTTTGTCAATCTATTAATGCGGCTCCTGTGAACAGGTGAGATAAATATTATCGCACTGCACATAGTAGAGGATTTACAATCTTGTGTAAAAATCAGTGAGCAGACACTTGTTCTAGCGTTGCAATGCCATCATAGAAAGCTGATCAAAAGCAGTTGGCTGATTAATGCAACTGGCTCATTTTGTGATTGCGAGAACATTCTCGGTGAATACTTTGTTTAGCGCAAACATTCCTGCAGAGCAGCTGTGTGCGACTTGTTTAGAGTGCAAGGGTTCGAGTAGAGTGGTCTGTAAACTCCGCCTGTCCAATGGATTATTGTGCACCTAAATAAACATGGTCTGCCAGCAAGCAATGAATTGTGTTTTGTTGCTGTGCCTTGTTTTAGAGCGGGTGCTCTCATTCAAATTCCAGCAACAGGTAAAAATATTTCCAAACATATGAACCATTACACGCAAGACAGCAGAAGCATGTATGGTTGTGAACATGAGCGCTAGGTAGGCTCCTGTCTGATGAAGGGGCTGTACAAGCTAGCAGAAAAATATTCTCACTTTCTTCCACATGTTTCATTCTTTACAAATAATTCCAACTTTTTGACACTTTCGAAGAGTTACACACTTGAATGTGAATGCAACTCTGCCAACTTTTCTGCGCCGTAGTAAAATTAAAAGTAGACAATGTTGCACAAACAGCACCAGGTATAGTGGTGAGCAAAAGTAACAGACATGCCAACACAACCTGGCACCCTGTTGTTCGAGCTCGTGTGACACTGATTCCGATGCAGTGCTCTCTTTCTGGTGCACACACACTAACGCTTCACGAATTCTATGCAAGCTGCCGCTGCTTGTCAAGTGTAGCTCAGTGGGGGCCTGCTGCAGAAGCTGCTCGCGTAGAACTTGTGAGGCGATAGTGCGCACGCTTCAATTAATGAAATTCTGGGGTATTACGCGCCAAAGCCAAGATTTGATTGTGAGGTACACCCAGTGGCGTAGCTAGGTCTGGCACCTGGGGCCCGTAGGTCTTCTGTCACCCTCCTCTCCAGGTGTAGCCGGCGGAAAGAGGGGTGCCTTCAGACGTATATGACACCCCCCCCTCACTGGCCCCTTGCACCCAGGGCCCACGGCCCCCCGGCCCCCCCTGTTGCTACGCCACTGGGTACACCCCACCTGGGGTTCTTTAACTTGCACCCAACACCTGGTACACGGGCATTATGGCAATTCACCCTAATCACAATGCGCCCACCTCAGCCGGGATTCTATCCCACACCCTCGGGCTTAGTAGCACAACGTCATAGCCACTATGCCGCGATGGCGGGTAGTGCGTGCGCTTGCAGAAAGAGTGAGTGGTCATGCCAATAAATAATACAAAAATGCACATGTGCACCGCACTGTAATCGATGTCATGCGATCTTGAGTGGCGCAGCGACAGGTTTCACTGGCATGCTCTTCAGCACGCACTCACACGGGTTTGTCACTTTTGCTCACCACTGTACATGTGGTTGAGCCACTCGCTCATTCACATTCAAGTTTCACATAGAGGCAGCACTTCGTAATGAGTGCATTTTAATGCCACGTTTGAGTTCATTATATGCCTGTTTCACACCCCAAAAATAGGAATTGTGCGTCGCCTGCGGAACTTCGTAGAATGTCTGGGAATGGACCATCTGTCATTGCTAGGGTGAAACCGCAAGGCCACTTGCAAAACAAAGCATGCACCTTGCTTCATCATTGCAGTGACAAACTGCACCAGTTTCATTCACTTGAAATTTATACAACCTGTTTGGTACTGCTGCAGGTGAAACAAACTTCTTGTTTATTCTGAATGAAACAAACAAATAAGGCACTCACTGCTAAGTGTGACCTGTGTGCAAAGTTTCAGTCTAATTAACCGGCAGTTCAGCCAGAAGAGTCATGTAGGCTTGTCGCTCCTATATGTGCAACATACGGTATATTTCCATGCACAAAAACAAACACACCATCTTGTCCCACTGGTCTTTTGTAGAACTCTGGAAGATAGAGGGTAAAAAAAAGTTTTAAATGCATGTGTACACATCCTCCCAAGCAAATCAGATGAGAGGCGCGGCCACAGGTACAGATAAAATCAACATGTGATTCCACACAACCATGAAGAATCTGCTGAACCAGACAGGAACCCAGAATTTTTTTGGGGGGGAGTGGAGGAAGTAACCCTGGGTAACTTTTCTATGCAAATGAGAGGGGAGGGGGGTACCTTTACTAGTACACATGTGAATAATGCCCACCATTTGCCATAAAGGTGCGCAAACCCGCAAAAGAAATGAAATAAGGTGTATCTGACAGGTACTGCCTGAGATACACCTGTCCTTTACTTGGCAAACAAGGAACCACGTCAAATGGACTCACGCAGGAAAGAAGTGCAGGAAGAACACTGCCAAGAACAAGCAAACAAGTGAAAGTGTAAAATAAAGATTTCTAGTAGCGTTTCTTTAATTAGCTCTGGAAGAATTACAGAGAAATATGTATTTTCAGAACAATCACAGTTCTTTCGAATCCCTCGTTTACTGCTCCACCAAGTTAAGTGCCAAAATCGACTTATATTGTTATTAGGGAAGTTGCGTAACAATGCGTGGCTGCCAGTCCCGTACAACCGCGTAGAGCGCAAGACGCTGCAGTTCTAGATGGACTGCACCCACTGCAGAAGGTTAGAAAAACACCCACATAAGCACAGCAGAGAAGTGGACGTCAGGCGGCTCGATTGATAACTGTAGAAGCATCATTCAACACACACGGAATTGTTCTCCACTTCCGGCGGCGCTTTCTCTACTTCCTTTTTAAATAAAAAGATGTTGACCCATAAATATTTTCATAAACAACGGTTATATTTGTTAATTTTCGCTTTTTCTTTCTGTCTGAATGTTTCCTCGGCTCTCTCCCTTAGTAGATCGCTTAATTTCTCAACTCCTTGCGACTTTTGTTTCCAGTTGCCAATTTTACATGATGCGGTTGTTACACGATGCATTCCTCAGTAGACAGGAATTGTAGGCACTGCACATTGTTCAAGCCTCCTCGTGATGCCGTTCAATGTCGGCCCTGGTTTCAGGACCTTTTCAGGTGTAAAATGAAGGCCACACAATCTCCACTTGGCCAGTTGCTCGTCTGTAAAATCCTTGAGCTTCGGGTAGTTTGCGTATTCGATCCGTTCACTGGCGCTAGACGGAAAAGTGGCCACTCAGTACTGCGAAACGAGTATTGGCGAAATCGCATGTCGCACCCTGTAATGCCCAGCGTATCGTATAAGCTACGCTGCCTCTTATACATAATGTTCCGAATGAAGCATGGGAAATTTAACGGGCAGCATATAGCAGCGTTTTTGATACGCTATACTTGCGAACACGCAGGTGCTGCGAACAAACAGGCCAGGAAATCATTCGGCGACGCTCATTTTAAAAGAAGACTGCCTTATATACGTAACACAATCTTTATAGCATAGAAATCGGGCGACTTGTGCACTACCGTGTCTTTCATGCTAGAAATTCGGCACGGACCTATCAAGTTCGCCCGCAGTACCAAGTGATATGCGGTAAACTGAGGAGAAAGGGGTGCTTGCCACAGATACTTCTAGACGCAAAAGGACGTTTTTCCTACTTCCCATGCACGGGAAAACGAAACGAAGCACAAATGAAAAGTACACTGCTACTTGCGGTTTGAAGGAAACTTGTGGAAGGAAAGGCCGCCGCACATCTGCTACCCCTAGAAATTACTAGAAATAATAAGCTACTATGTAACAGACGTCAAACTTGTCAGCATTCACAATTCTTGCCCAAATTTTCCTCCAACCCGATGGCCCGATGGGTTCCAAGTTTCAAGCGGCCGGCGTTGGGCGTACCCGGTGGTTCGAACGAGTGCGCTGGGCGTACCCGGTGGTTCTAACGGGTACGTTGCGTTCACCCAAATAGCCAACTTATTACTGATTTGGCTTGGCTCCCGTTGGATTTTTAAAAGGCGGCGGTAGTGCGCTTTGGACATTTCTTGAATTTCTTGTGAGCGTCTGTGCAATGGTGAAACCTTTTCGAGGTGTTTCTGCGTTGTATGTTCGATTTAAGTGGTCTTCGCTGCCGTGGTTAGTTTGTTTGGCTGGTTAGTACATGTGCAAACGGTCTTTTGTGATGTTCTGGAGTTGTGGAAGGTCGTCGCCCCTATTGCAAGTACTTGCGTTGTCGCGACATCATTCGAACACTATACGATCAGAGCAGAAACAAGTGCTGTAACCTACCCCGGTTATTGTGTAGGAGTCAGCTCTCGAAGTATTGGTCAATGCATGGTGGGAGCCCGTTTTATCTGCGGATGCGTGCTTGCACCAACTCTGACTCAAACTCTGATCATTCGGGACCTATGAAAGCAGTGCTGTGTTGTTTTTGTTCCCTGCTTAGTTCGCCTGTTTACATACTCGCCTGAATGTGTGCTATTGTTGTTTTTAAGTTTTCCCCCGTGGGTCTGTACCAGATACCTCGCATTCAGCTGCTTGTCACCTGTGGTCGTTTATAACTTTGCTGCAGAATTTTGTCCTTAAGTCGAATAAACTTTGGAAGGAAATCGTGAAGCTTTACTCCAGGAAAGCGCTTGTACGGCCATAGAATTTACAGTTGAAATGCAACACATATCCGCATTTAAATTTTAGAAGAATTTATAGTTTCCGTAAATTGAAATTGCAGATAAACAGAATTCAATAAATGAAGATTTCTATATGCACACCAAATAAGTTCTGCAAAGTAAAACGGTTTGTTACATTAAAGTTCAATATATGGAGGTCTAATTGTACAAAATTGATTGATATAGGGGTTGATTGGATACAGGGTGTGCATATTTACACGCCTGGTTCCGTAGTCAGTCGTTACGTGCCGCTCTACTTGGGCAATAAACCAAGCAACAATGTTAATGTTTTTGAACTGTTCATATATCGGGAGCACACCAAGAAGGTGATCTAAAACCTCCAGGCATATGGTGACTTTCTGTTCCAAAAGAAAAAAAAAGTAATAGTAATAATGTGTACAGTGGCATAGCAGAGTAAACAAACAAAAAAGCTGTCTTTTTAAGACAATGCTACATTTTTTTTTTTCAGCAGCGGTGCAAGGTGTTCTAGACCAGTTAGGATATTTGAAAATTCAGTGTGATGGGCCAGTCTGTTTCCCTTAGTGTTATAATGGCCTCATATTCTTGCGAAGTTAATCATATGACTCCTGTATCCTTACTACATTGAACTCCTGAAATGTTTTATTCCGGCCACTGCTCCTCATCCACCATGCTGCTTCTGCTGACGTTCAAAACATTGCAGTTGAGCTGGAAGCTAGAATCAAGCTAGAAGCTAAAGGGAAGCTAGAATTAGCACTAGTGAAATGTGAAGGTTGTTAGCAAAAGTGCCCACAGTGTGCGAGGTCACAGTTTACGCGAAGATAAAAATTTTGAGAAAAATTGTATAAATTTTGCTGTTGATGTTGTTTTATTAATGCTGCTCTTGCTTTAGTTATCCTTTCTTTTTAGTCACCATATGTGTTAAATGTCACAGCATTTGATATTATAGCATTGACATATATCAGTGGGGTGGGGGGTCCTCATCTGGATAGTTCGTTTCTAATGCATACACTTTGCATGGCTTGTTCGCGTTGCCAACACCTACTGTATTACTTTGCTATTAAAACCTTCACAATTGTTTTTCACACATAAATAAAACAAGCTGTCTAAAAATGTTCCTTTGTCTCATGCAATATAGCGCTCCTCTCAACTAAAGCTGCATGTTCTCGAGACACAAGTTGACAGCTACATGTTAGCTGCAAAACCTCTTAAATTTGCAACAATATTGAATATATTGAGACAAAAAAGCTATCTTGGTGAACATAATGCTGCAGATGCTGACCAGCACATGAGTAGTGCTTCTTTTATTACAAACATTTAATCACATTGCAGAGAGTGTGTACCACTTAAATCACAATCATTTTATTGAGATATTTTTGTGTCATTTGCATGTCGCAGAAGCAGGAAATAGTAAGCTGACTCTGCCTTAAAGCAAACATATGCATGAGAGAGCGCTTAAAGCATTACTTGTTCAAACCGAGGAATTGGTGTCTAGATTTCACGACGAAGAGAGTAAAATGTGAGGTCACTTACCCTGTATTCTGAAACCATCTATGACTGGAAGCTTCATTCCACTGAGATGAGCGCAGTGCCACCCCTTGACTGAAGACGACGCTGTGTTTCACAGTAATTGACATGAAGTTTAATTAAAGCTAAGCAACTGCCTGTGTCAAGGAGTGGGGCTGCTGTGCATTTGAATCCAGGTGGAGGGTTGAGTGGAGAATACAGAAGTTAGTCATCTTTACCAATCCTTGAGCCTCTTAAGAGATTTCCTACAACATTTAAGCTCAGCCTTTCTGTTTTCTTACAGCATGGTTATTACAGGTGGTACAAAACATTCCATTGTACAGTTTCTATAATTCTTTGGGAAAACATACATCACCTCACTAAACAGGAATAGGCTCAATAGGTTCACTGGTATCATCTATAGTGTTTCCATCCAAGACCTATTGCTATTACAAGGCATTGCAGACATTCAGTGACGTAGCCAGAAATTCATTTCAGGGAAGGATTCTCCACTGGCCACTACCACTCCCCATCACCTCTCTCTCTAGCACTATATAAATGTGTGGAGGGTTTTACATCACACCAAGACAAACTCCTAGCACTCCCCAGACAGGAATGCTTTAGCAATGAGGATGCACATTTTTACGTTGCCAAAACTTTGTTTAACTTCTGACAAAAGTTTTTCATTGCTAAGACTATGCCTAAAATTATGCTATCATCCTTGTGCTGTTTTTAAAAATGACTATATTAAAAATAACATTTTGTTTACAAATTGATGTACTTATATAATGTATATTATGACCTTGTTGGTACATTACTTAGGAAAGTGAACTGTGCTAAAAACATGACAGCGCTCTGTCTTGTGTCTTCTTGTTTGCAGCCCAGACTTGTTGCAGCCCAAGTAACAGTGAAGGTCAGCGTTATTTTCTTAACAGATTTGCTAGTGAGTGGTTCAGCCATGGCTGTGTATGGAAGAGAGCGGGCACTATTTTGCAAGTCGCCTATTACTTAATTGCAGGCATTATGGGCATGCTTCCCTGACACCTGCCTATTCTAAAGACTGCAAAGCAGCAAGCACAGCACATGCTATGACAGGGTAGGTGAATCTCAGCTAAGGCAACTGGCCACAGCTATCTGGTGTTGAGCGATCGAGCAGTGATGAGACAATCCCCCTATGTTCCATAATTTTTCACTTCATTCTTGATGCCCTTAATGCGTGTCACCACCCTAGCCCCCTTACTGTATCATCCTCCCCACTCCCTGGAGCTCTCTGAAACTCTTTTCAGCTAATCACTGTCCCACTTTTCAACATTCACGGGGTTGTTGAATGACACAGCATTCTATAACATTCCTATATTTATGTTTCTGTGTGGACATCGAAGCCATTCACCTAGCTCCCATAGTTTGTTGTGGCGGCTTCTTAGCTTCCCTGGTCCAGCACCCCGTCCTTGATATAGATTGCCGCGCGCAAATCAGCATTCTGTAGGCCTTTCTTTCTTGTCCCGTTTTCTCTCCATTTTTTTCATTCTTAGCAGTGTGTACAAACTAGCCTGAGAGCAAGCTCTTCTGAAGTTTATTAGCATAATGAAAGTCAGAGTCAATGGAAAGTAAAAGAAGAAAGAAGAAGGTGGGGGGAGTGTTTTTTATGAGTTTTCTAAACAAGCAAGTTGATATAAGTAAGTTGTATAATAGCAAGCACCAAGTATGAAAGAATAAAAAACACATTTGCACTTCTCGTCTGACGAAATTTACTGTGCTTTTACAGAAATGAAAATCATTGAAAAGGAAGTAAGTGTTTACGTTGAGATACGAGCACGTAATCTGTAAGCCTCGTAAGCTTATGTCAAGTAAAACAACATGAAATCCTGAGAGATTGAGCTTCTTAAGTACACGTGTTATAATAGGAACACGAACCTTCTTCAGTATGATAAAAGCACTGTAGATCAAGGTTCTCCACGTAGTGGAAACATTGTTAAATCTGTTAAGATGTGAATGTGGGCAAGTTGGTAACAAAGTTCTATCTTGCTAAAGCACATTACTGTCCTCATCGAACTAATGACTATAGTTTCTTGTACATGTGTCTTGATCACATTCAGCACAACATTATGCATTTTTAGCTTTCTTTAATACATTCTGTAGCCCCTCAATGGATTCAAGATGCTAGAAACCTATGTTGAACTACAAAGTGCTTGCCATTAAAAAAGACAAGTCAGTTCCTGTGTTAGAAATATTTATTAGTTAGAGAAAGGCTAAAATTTAGTATGAACATTAGCCATGTCTTGAAGTTTTCATCCTACTCATTTTACAGTTGAAGCTAGCTTGCTTCTCAGGTTACTTGTGCTTAGAATTAAAGCACAACAAACAGATGAATGGCTTGCCGGGGCGTTATTCACAGAAAGTGAAGTGGTCACTTTTCTCACTCTCACCATAGTGTTTGGGCTACTGCTGGTACTGTTGGCCGCATAGCAGCCAGTGCAGAGCCACTGAGTGTCGTGTGCCGATGTGCCAGTTTTTCTTAGCATGTGGACACTTCTCCCACGAGTTTCTTCGATGTTGTCTTGACGAGGGCCGAACAGTGAATGAGCCAGTTCATCTTGAAATTTTATAATTGGCGTAGAGTTTCCTTCAAGCATGCCACGAATGTTCCACGCATTTATGATGACACATCCAACAAGCAACTCAACAGCTACCTTTCTGTACCACTTGAGTCCTTTTCTAAGGCAGTTGTGGTATAACGTCATTTGGTCACTATAGTCGACGCCCTTTTTTGCTGCATAGTAATCGAGACCGGCCTGATGTTTCATGATTGGTGCACCGTCCCTTGTTTTCTTCCCACTGTCCACCAAAGTTGCTTCATATTTGGCGACAGATGTGAGTATCAGAACAGGCCTCTTGTCCATCCACTTCAGTGCCTTCACTCCATTTTTGGACTGAAGTTCGGTAACACTGCCATTTGCAACCTTTACTTCAGTGAGATCTTTTGGCAGCCCTTTCCTCACGAGCGAACTGTGCCACGAATGAAAGTGTCTTCCTTTAGAAGGCGAAAAGTGAGCGGCAAGCTCATGTAGAAGTTGTCTACGGACAGCGGGCACACAACTTCCTTGTAATTTTGCCGGAGTTTCAAGCATACATCTTCGGCATGTCCGATGCGAATTGTGCAGTCACACTTTCCGGCATATACATCAACCTTTAGCCTGTAACCGTCTTTGGTACATGCCTTGAACAGCCTGACTCTGTAAGAATGAAAGTCTGCCACACCATGGCACTATTGTTTCATCTATCACAACCTCCTTTCCTGGCTCAAGCACAGTGGCAAAAATTTTGGTTCAATTTCTCTACCAGAGGATGGAGCTTAAAGACATGATCCTGCAACTCTGCAACCAGTTAATTGTCTGCAAAATGCCGGAACCTCAAAAGTAGGGAGAAGGCGGTCACGGCTCATATTTTGATGAATGTGTTCAACACCATACAGGTTACTTTTTGCCCAGTAGTGACTCGGATAGGAAGATGGACGAGATTAATACAAATTGGTATTCCAACAAATGCTTTCGTTTGTTGGAGATTGGTTTCCATCCAATTTTTCAACTTTGATTTAGATTTGGGAGTAGGAAGACGGAGGAGACCAATACAAATTAGTATTCGAATAAATGCTTTAATTTCTTTGGCATTGGTTTCCGTCCAATTTTTCAAGCGTGATTTAGATTTAGGAGTAGTTGACTTCAACACTTGTGTGAACCTGTTTGTTTCATTGACCATCATTTGCCAAATGTCATCCGTAATAAACAGTGAACATAAAGATGGGGCATAACGGCTAGATGGCAACTGAATAATCGTGGGCGGCCTAGAGTACGTGTGGTGTCACACTAAGTGAAGTGGTTGTTGCCGGTGTCCATTTCTCTAGAGATGGGCTGAGAGAAATGAGAGCATTGTATCTTGAATCATTCACCTCAGAATCATCAGTCAGGTCTGACTCTCCATTCGACATGCTGGCTGAGGTCTGTGATGGTTCGTAAACACTATCTTTGTCACTGATTTCACTGTCCACTGCTGAACATCTGACACTGAAGCACTTGACTCATCTGCTGGTGATCGCGAAGTTGCTGGTGCATTCTTCTGGCCCAAAACTAAGTTTATTTGTTTCCTCTGCATTGTGCTTTTTTTTTTCATCCATAAGGGGCATGAGGATCTATTATTTTAGACACGCTGAAAAGTTTGGGAGTAGCAAGAAAAATGGAGGTACTTATTCCAATGGCACGTATTTCAAAGGCTGCTGCGAAAGTTTGCAAGAAACCCAACTGCGAAATGCGCCGCCACTCCACTCTCCGAAACAAACACGCCACCCCATGTCCAATGCAATAAAAATATGTATTAGTTGCAATTTCAAACCTCAGATGGCAACACAAGAGCGAGAATTCTTGCGTGTGGGTCACTGGTGAGTCACGCCACACACAGCATAAAAACGTTTTCGTTGAGTGCATCGTGGATTGCCAGTGGGTCATAGCATTTAACATCAGACAAGTAGTCTACTGGCTATCTATAATCTCACACAACAAAAATCACACCTCTGAGTTAAAGTGTCATAATGTTATTGCAGCAGCAAGCAGATGAATGCCCGTAACTTTGCTGCTGCATAAGAGCACAGGCTGTGCTATGATGGCACTCAGAGTGACACGTGACTTAGATTCAAGGCAGCATCAGTTATTTGTTGAATCTGTTGCTGCAGTGAACTAATTAAAGTTTAGAGAAATAATGAAAAATACAACCCGAATGTCTGGGTGCTTTTGTTTTACTTCGCACTGTAGCAAGAGAGATGAATTTCCGTTTCGTCTCCTTTTCCCGACGTTCGCACGCGCGCAGAGAACGAAACTATACGTCATTGTCTACTGTGTAACATTGCGATCATGAATGCTCTTTTATTCTCTCGCGTTTGCCTCAGTGCTGGGGCACTGACTTATACCGCTAATCACGTGTTCTCGTGTAGAGCGCGCATTATCGTCCGCTACAGGAAACGAGACAAGCGCAACACCTCGCGCGACACCGTCACCGGAAGTGTGCCGGTGACGGTGAAAAAAAGAAGACGGCAGGGTATACCCGCCGCGACCCCTCGGCTCCGGTATGGGAGAACGCAGTGAAGGAAATTTGCTTACACAGGCAAAACGGGGAATGTCGAGAAAGTGTTTATATAGGCGGCGACGCTCGCCTCCTGAACTCATGCGATCGCGGCACTTCAATCATTCTCTATCTGCTGTTAATGAACCAATTTGAAAAATGCTTGCGGTAGAACACTTCTTAGAGGGCACGTAAAAACTTTCAGTGTATAACCAAAATTTGTTATGTAGCCTGTGAGGGGCCCTTTAAAACAAACTCGGTAAAAATCGGCTGTACTGTGGGATGTTGTTACAGCTGCGTCGAGCTTCACAGCCCTCTACACAAGCATTGCTGTGAAGCCTGTGGCAGAAATAGAGTTTTATTCAATCAAAGGACTGCATAGAGCGCGCTCTCGTGTTGTGCTACGTGAATTAAATCATTCGTTTCCTGCCTGCACAAACGTTTGCATCTCGAGTGGATTTCAAGCACACCGTATAATAACGTGCAGTTCCGTCGTGCTTCGCAGCACTATACACAAGCACTGCCGTAAAGCTAGTGGCAAAAGTACGATGTCATGAAACCAGATCAATGCATATACCTCGCTATTTTGGTGCGCTGCGTGAATGGAAACATTGCTTTCCTGCCTGCACAAACGTTTGCATCTCGAGTTAATATCAAACAAATCATATAATATGTGCAGTTTCGTCGAGCGCTTCACCGCGCTGCACGCAAGTATTGCCGTAAAGCCTGTAGTATAAATAGGGTTTCATGAAGTCAAATTAATGCGCAAACCTCGCACTTGTGGTGTACAAGGTAAACAAAGAATTCGTTGCCATGTCTCCGCAGTAGTTGGTCACGTTGATTTGTGTGAGCATATTGGTTCATGTGCCCCATCTACCTCTGTGATGAGAAAATAAGCAAGAATATCAGCTGCTATGTGTCGATGCATATGCTTTTTATTACAAGGTGTAGGAGCAGTACATCTTACTGCATGAGTAAACCACTCATGGAAACAGTACGTTCCTTGAACATTGTAGCTATTTAATAGCCTAGGAAGCGCGCTATATTGGAAGTTGCAATTTTTTTTCTGTTCGCAAAATTCCATAACTCGATGCTTTTTCTAAAAGCAAAAAATTATAAATTTCGCAATGATACGTATGCTGCGTCAGTAAGTTAAGTAGGCAGCACATAATTAGGCTAAACCAGAGGAATATCCGCAGGTAGGGATTTATACAAATGTACAAAGTATTTAAAAAAAATGTTTTCTCAAATGTTTTCCTGCAGTGTGGAGTAAGGAGTTGCATGTGCGTCCAGCGCTGATTTCCAGCGCTTAATTTTTGTTGAACCTTGATGTAACAAAGACGTAACACTCAGCACTCTATTTTGTTACATCAATTTTTTTTTTCCATGGAACACTGCATTCTACTATACGTGCCGCTCATGCGCCCCAAAATTTTGGCCCCTCTAAGGAAGTCACTGTTCTCTAAGTTTCGCCCGAAACTTAGATATCGCTACTTCCAATTGACACTCGTGAAACCAGCAGCGACGTCGGCTTGCCGCCTTTACACCGGCCGCAAATTACTTTTAAAAAATGTGGCACGCGCGGGCCGTGTATATGCACTCTGCTGCGCGCGGACAGCCATATGCACGGGCACGGCCGGGCAAGAGACGTCGCGCGCTCTCTGACCCTAGCGCGCACTTGATCACGGGACGTGGACAGCGCGCATAAAGCTGCCATGCTTCTCGGCTCACAATCGCACCCTTTCATTCGCAATTAACCCAAGCATGTGGGATGCAACGGAGCACTATAATTTTTGTCACACTTGGACTTTAAACCAAACATAAGGGCGATGGCGAAAATTCGCTTAGGGTGTCCAAAAATTGCTATCGCAATAATACACTATGGAGAAAGGTATTATGTAAATTATCTGTGGATGGGTCGAAACCCCCTAATTTCCCAAACACGCACCCATCCACTGGCACGCTGCACACATGGATCCCGCGCGGCACGCTGCATCATTAAGGCGTATCGTTCTTCGCTATGATCATTTATGCAGTAGTCACTTGGCGAGAAGCTTAATTTCCAACCTATGCGCAAGTGTCGTAGCTGAATTTCGAAAGTACACGGACCATATATATGTTGGCAAAATAATCGGAACTCACTATTTAGACTCGCTAAAATTATAATTAGCTGCTCACTTGAACTCATAAGAATATACTACTCAGCCGAGCTCACTCGGGCTCAAACTCGCCAAAATACTGCTCAGCTGGGCTCACTCAGACTCATGGGATGATCTCAGGGAGTTGACTCATCAGTGAGTTTGCCAGCGTATGATGTGTGCTGAACCACAAACCTGGCTTTCTTGAATAAAAACAGTTGGTCGCTGCAGCATATGGATTCACATAAGTGTAATTCAGAGAGCGCGGCATTGTAAAGGCTGCCACAGTTACCATGCCATGCTGCAGCTCATTTCAATCATGTCAAATGCAATACCCCTGCCAGCTTTTAGTCAGTCGATCAAATGTGATTGCTATTTATCTCATCACAACACCTCATTTTCCTGCCTAAGGCTTTGGGTGAATTTTCCTTGGCATCCATTTTGTTACTCTAACAGGTTACCAGTTATCTGTTGCCTATACGAAATTTGAAGTTGTGCACATGTCATGTGGACTCCATGCCAAACTCGTAGTACTGCATGCGTTTTTGCAGTTAGGTCTAGAGTTACAGAATCGCATGTGGGAGTTACTTTAGTTAGCAGCTGTAGCTTTGGAACAAACACGTGCATGAGAGTGTGCTTAAGTGTTACCTGTCAAGACTGGGAGCACCAAGGCAACTTGTGCAGTAAAGGCATGGGCAGTACGAGCCCACAGATTTTACTAAGTGTGGCTGAGGTGATGCGTCTAGATTTCACTATGAAGAGAGCCAAATAAAAGGTTGCCTATCCATCATACCTATTCTGGAGCCTTTTCTTGAGCTTTTCTAAAACATTAAGCTCAGCGTGTACACTTTATCACAGCATAATTATTACATGTGATATAAAACATTGTATTGTGCAGTTTCTCCAACTCTTCGTGAAGGCATCTATCCATACATTAAACAGGAATAGGCTCAATGTTGACATATCTCCACAGTAGGATCTCCAGGACCTCGTACTGTCACAATGCATCACAGACATTATTTAAGTGAACTCCAGAAGTGAAGCTCTTCGTTAACATTGGCTAAAATTGTATTTTTATATAGCAAAGTGATCATGCATAAATCTGTATGTCATGACAGAACACTTTGTTTCTCACGGACTTTAGTTTCCAATTGTTTTCAAGATCAGGAAAATTGTGCAGTGTGCTAGTTGGTTCAACATACTTAACACTGTTGTGCGGAGTGACGAAGGGACAGGACTTGAGCGAGAAAACAATAGACACCTGAGCACAAACTATCAACTGGTGATTATCACAAGGCAATGATTCTGCTGAAAAGTAGGAACCAAAGGAAAAGACAAGTCGTGGAAGCATACAACCTCAAGGTGGACCCACAGGGCTCATGTGTCAGCCTGCCGTCTATTTCACTCAGCAATAAAGAGATTAGCATAATCACTGACAATAGAGGGTGTAGGTAGACCGGGAAGAGGGCTCCTGTGCATGCGTGTAGGCTTTATGTACGCTTCACTTGCAGAAAAATAAACCAGTTCATAGTTTGCGCTCACGTGTCATGTGTTGTTTTCTCGCTCAAATCCTGACCCTTCATCGCTCTGCGCAACAGTGTTAAGTTTTCAGGTTGTTCACAATGTGATGTAGGAAGGGTAAAATTGATGGGAAATCCCAATATTCTCGGGCATATTGCGAAAAATATGGCCCAAGTCAAGTGTCATTTTAGGCTTCACTGTCCCCTTATATAGGGCAAATAGTAATAGTTTGAATCCTATGGACACTGGTTGCTTTTTCTGACTTAACCTAGGCAGTGCTCAGCTCTCAGTAGAAAGGAACAGGTAAACAGGAGGACTTGCCACATAAGCAGAAGGTAGCACTCCAGACTTAAGCTTAATATACTGCGTGCTTCCACAGCCCTAGGGGGCTAGTCTGTAAGTGTTGACTAAGTGGACTGTCCATTCCAATACACGCTGAATGAATAGAGCACGAGAGCCCATGGTGATGATTGCCACTTGCTCTACCAGCTTATAGCTCTACCTAATCAGTGTGTGCTGAAACAGTCCACTTAGTGGATCCTTACAGAATCCTTCCCTAGACTGATGTTTATGTTGGTAGGTTGCAAGTATTGCACTTTCTTTCCTTTGATGTGGGCAGTTCCCACATATGGATGCAATTTAACATATTGTATTCATATTGCCTTTGGTCTATACTTATCTAATTCATGCTTATAACCAGGCCTACAAGCTCTTGTCCTGCATATTTATATAGCCTTCTCATTGGAGAATGGAGTCATTTTTCATTATACCCTCAAGCACTTGAAGTAGACACTGCAATAACCCCAAGGGAGGGGGGACAGTAATGCAAAAACCTTACTGGGCTTGTGGTGCTGCTGAAGGATGCACACATACCATTTATGCTAAAATTCCCAGCAGACATTCCAAAGTTTGTACGAGTTCGACTTTAGCTGGCTAAACTGAATGATTCATATTGAAGGCAATTCTTGTGACATTTGGTCAAACTGAATGAAACTGGACAGCACAATTAGCTGTGTTCATCTACCATTTATACGACTGCTGCCCCAAGCATTTTTCCTGTTACTTTGCCTTTCGTTTCTGTACTATCAAGTGCAAGTACACATGTACTTTATCACTGTACAAGTAGAATGGCTTCAAGGCTTTTCCTGGGCATTCAACAGTCACTATTTATTCCTATAAACCTTCCTGCATGTGAAGGCAAAAGAAACTTATTAATTCATGCTGGAAGTATAAAAAGACAGGTATTTGCACAGAAAATGTTTATTTTGAGCACCGAGGTTCTTGCTGATGTAGATATGGTGCTGGCTCCCTCCTTGCCCGAAGCATGTGCTTGCTGTACACAGCACCAGATGATGGCTTCCTAGGTCAAAAGGTCAAAGTGAAATAAGAGGCATTTTGTTTTAGCCCCGGAAAGAAAAAGCAGGATTGAGACATTAACATGTATAAAAAATACTTGCCTAAAGAAAAATTAATACACAAGCAAATTCACTAAAGAGGTTCACTTTCAAGAGCGAAAGTATGGTTACGATGAAAATTACAAGGAAGCTTCACTGCTCATTGAGGTTTCGGTTCAGTAGTTGTTGAGCCACGAGGGTTAGCATGCTACATCTTGCATATTATGTTTTGTAGAACAATATTGCACTTTGAACAATGTAGTGCCTATTTAAATGAACTGACAAGGAACGCTGAAACTCCAGGCTAGTTTGGTCTGCACAAGATATGATACAGACACTGTACTGCATTCATTTAGTGTTTTTGTCACTGATCTCGTGCACAAAGGTCATTCACACCTATCCTACATGAAATGCAGTTACTTCTTTGAAGCTTCATCTAGTACTTAATTTTGCTGCATGCTTATGTCTAAGGGAGTTCGTTTGGTTCCTGTTAATGTAGTACATCTAAGCAACTGTTATCAAATGCCCATAGTGTTCCCTTGCATGTACAAAACATTTTTGGCCCTTTCAATGCACAATACTCATTACATTTGACACTTGGGACTCATGCAAGGCGCCATTTAGTATTATATGCTTGTCCACATCTGATAATACTTTCATAGCTGGGTCATTCCCATGCCAAATGCCTTGGTTATTACTGTGACCATCTCACACTTTTCCTTTAGAATCTTCTTGTCCACTTTTAAGGAAGCACCCCACGACACAATGTCTCCATCCTAGTGGTGCTATGGAGTTAACTTATGTGCTAGTTGTAGCAGATGACGTCAACTGAAGGCCACTGAAGATAAAACTCTCTGCGACAATTCCTTTTACACAAAAAATGCAAACAATACAGAATAGTCAAAATGTAGTTATCTGGCAAGACTGGCTGCATCCATCATCTTTGTTTGGTGCAATTCTGAGGTGGCTCCATGTTACAAGACGCTTGGCGATTATTGCCATATGACTGTTCGGGACTCTATAAAACACAAGAATTGCCTTACTACGGCCTTTCTCTTTGTGCAGCGGCCAACGTTATTATTCGTCCAATCGCACCGTGTCCTGTTCGTGCGTCCATAGACTAAATTCTTCACCACATTGTTTTTGCAGTATTTCGTGAGTGACCCATGAACTCATCTTGGGGTGGGACTTCTTATCTTTGGCGTTTGCTTCTATCTCTTGTCGTTAGCGCCTCACACAACTGGATGATGCCACTGGCAATTCTCTTCCTAACCACGAAGAATGCATTCGTCTCGTCACCTCTTCCGATTACGTTCTTTGGCCACCTAGAGAAAAGATTATAGGTGTCAACTCCTGTAACATTGTGGATGGCGGTGTATTCATTCTACCCTATGACCATACCCTATCTCGAGCAATTCGGATTACCCCTGGCCTTATTCGCTTCTCTGAGGGGTCTGCATTGCTTACTGCAATAAACCAAATTGAACCCCAACTGTTGCCTCGTGGATCAACTGTCACTTGAGCTGTTGACACTCATGTCGTTGCAATTGTCACGCAGACAGCTCAGTGTGTTCTTGCGTCTGTTACCGTGCGCTGAACAAAATCGTGCGCAAAGATGTTCACCCCGTGTCACGGATGGATGATGCACTACATTCACTCCACGGTGCTGAGTATTTTTCTAGCCTTGACTTTAGACCAGGCTACAGGCAAATACCGATGTCCAAATCCGACAAAGCAAAAACGACATTTGCTACCCCTGATGGGCTCTACGAGTTCAGTGCGATGCCTTTTGGACTCTGCAATGTGCCTGCCACATTCGAACGCATGATTGATAAGTCTCGTGTGGCTTGAAATGGAAAACCTGTCTGTGCTATCTCGACGACATTGTGTTTTCAACCATGTTCTCACAACATTTGCAACATCTTGATGAAGTCCTTGCCTGTCTTGCAAATGCTGGTTTGCAGCTCAACACACGCACACGCACACACACACACACACACACACACACACACACACACACACACACACACACACACACACACAAATGCAGTTTGGCCAGCAAGGCCATCAAAGTTCTGGGGCACATAGTCTGCAAAGAAGGTATTCGTCCGGACCCCGAGAAGCTTACTGCCATCCTCGAATTTTGTGTCCACTGCGTCAAAAAGACATGCACAGTTTTCTTGGACTTGCTTCTTCCGGCACTTCATATGCAACTTCGCTACACTTACGTCCCCGCTCCATCAACTCCTCCCCAGTAATGCACCCTTTGTTTCGTCCGACAAATGTGAACATGCTTTCCTGCTTTTGCAACATGCCCCGACGTCAGACCCAGTACTGCGCCACTTTGATCCAACCGCGCCCACCATCTTTCACACCGACGCTAGCAGTCAGTCTCGGTGCCATTCTACTACAATGCGACAACACATTCCGCGAACGAGTAATTGCTTAGGCTAGTCGTGCACTAACCAGTGCAGAAAATTACTACACCATAACCAAGCAGGAGTGCTTTGCTGTTGGGCCGTGCAAAAATTTCACCCATGTCTTCATGGCCGCCATTTCACAGTTGTTACCGACCATATCACAATGTGCTGGCTTTCATCGCTAAAGAATTTATCAGGTCACCTGGGTTGCCGTGTGCTTCAACTACAGGAGTACGATTTCAATGTCACCTACAGGGCTGCAAAGAAGCATCAAGACACTAATGCACTCTCTTGCTACCCTCTGCCGAATCATGACGATTCACCATAACCTCTCCGTGATTGTGTATGTCCCGAGTCCTCTTCATCGGCTTTACCCATTGTAGACCTCGAATGGCTAAGACACAACAGCCCATCTGTCCTTGTGACCCATACTGCTGAACTATTCTCAAACGCATGGAAGATTCTTCGTCACCTCCAAACGCCTGACTTCGTCGACAACTTAATCAATTCAAGCTGCACAATGGGGTTTTACATCGCAACATTTATCACATCGATGGCAACAAATGGGTCCCGGTCATACCATGTTCTCTGCAATGCGAGGTGCTTGAAGCCTTTCACGATCATGAGACGACTGGTCCTCTAGGCTACCACAAGACTTACAACAGAATATGAAGTTGCTGCTCCTGGCCTGGCCCATCTTCAGCCGTTGCGAAGTATGTTGCACCCTGCGTTCATTGTCAAAGCAAACCCAACAGCTCCTTCTGGCTCTTTACAACCTCTGCCTTGTCCCGCTTCGCCTTTTGAAGTAGTTGGAATAGACTTGTACGGTCCTCTTCCCATGACCTCACATGGAAATCGTTGGATTGCAACGGCCATAGACCATCCAACACGCTATGCGGAGACAGCATCTCTACCATCCTGGACTGCTGCTGAAGTCGCCGATTTCTTTCTACACAACATTATCTTACACCGCAGCGCTCCGCGCGTTCTCCTCAGTGACCGCAGCAGTCTTCCTCTCTTCTATCCTTACCGACGTTCTGTGTGCCTCTAACACAATTCGCAAGACGACTTCCAGTTACCATCCGCAGACCAACAGCTTGATGATTGCGATGTACAGTCATGTGCAATATGAATTGCAACACCGGTGCCCGTGGTCGAAGGGGTTCCAAGGCTGTACGGCTGTGCAGACACATGGTAAGTTCCAGACCGAAACACAGCTTCAATTAGTGGTGTCTATTAAACTGCTATTTCGAATGTCAGAGCTGCTGCGCAGCCGTGGAGCCCCTTCAACAACGAACAAGAGTGTTGCAAGTCATATTGCATGCGACTGTACATCTACCCTGGCCACACGAACGGGGATGCAATCCTGTCGTTCATGACATTCGCCTATAACATGGCTACGCAACGTACCACTGGATTTTAAAATTTTTTCTTCATCTATGGCTGTTCACCAAGTTTCATTCTTGATGTATCATTCCTTTCGACTCCTGTACCCACATCAGTTCCTTTCTTGGAACAGTTTGTGCCTCGCCTCGCAGAGTGCAGACGCCTCGCCCCGCTTAACACCGACGTCTCCCAGGACGCTCGCAAGTTTCGTTACGACTCGACCCACTGTGCTGTAACTTTTTCTCCTGGTGACAAAGTTCTTTGGACTCCTGTGTGCGTTCCTGGCTTATGCAAAAAATTTTGCAACACTTCTTGCTTATGCAACACTTCTTGAATGCCCACACCACCGTATCGTCGGGCAGCGAGCACAACCTGCGACACCCATGTGGCCACAGTGACGAGAGGCGGCCTGCGCAGCTGGCCGGTTGGGGTCATCAGGTTGTCGCCGGCCATCCACTGATTATATTGTTCACGGACACGGTCTTTAACAGGCTTGTTGAGCACGACGTCCAGTGGCTGAAGTGTTGACGTCATGCCTCCCAGAATGACGGCGAGTTCCGTCCTCCCGTCGCGGAGTGCCAGCTTCAATCCTGCGGTCAAGTGCCCGCGAAAGGCATCCAAGACGAGCATGCTCGGACACCGCAAGAGTGCCCCTGGTTGCCGATTCCAGACGGTCTTAATCCAATTGAGCATGAGGGCCTCGTCCATATAGCCCTTTTCATTCACGCGTACGACATCCCGTGGGAAAGCCTCTTTCGGCAGCGTCTTCCTCTTGAATATTATGTATGGGGGCAGCTTTCTGCCATCTGCAGTACACGCGAGCATCACCGTGAATGCTCGTTCCCCGTAGAAAGAAGCTCGACTTCTTTTGTGCCGCATTCGCACACTGTGGTGAGCGACGGCATGTCGAACCACACCGGCATTTCATCAGCGTTGCCGATCTGTACCAACATGTAGCCATGCTGCTGCCGGAGACGGATAACATAGCGCTGGAATTCGACCAACTTGTCCTCGTATGCCTCTGGCTGCTTCTGCCAGATTGATTTGCGGTGTCGAAGTGCGAATCCCTTGCGTTGCATGAAGCGACGAACCCAATAAATGGAGCCCTTGAATTGTTCCTTGGGCAGTCCGGATTCTCGGGCGATCTCAATAGCTTTGATGCAGATGAGTTCTGCTGTGACTGGCAAAGATCTGGCACGATGCTCGCGGACAAAATCCGCCACCCTGTCTTTGAGCTCCGGGTGCACTGCGCCATAGAATAAAGAACTTCGTCAGAATAAAGAACCGCGCAGCGCCCGCGAGTTGGGCCGCGTCGGTCACCAAGGGGGCGATAACAATGTGGATGCCGAAAGGTCTGCGCTCCTACATGCTGCCAGATGACTATTCATGCTGTGCCAAGGGCCGGTATGTAAGTCAAGGGGTGAACTTTTAGTAATATTTTTGGGAAAAAACCTCAACCTATATTCCGCACTATACGGTACTCGCACTGCTGGAGACATCTGCCGTGGCCGAGAGCCTACGGCTTCCCGACTACTCGGGTGCCACCACCTGTGCCACACGCAGATGCACTGCGGCACCCTGCCTAGATGGAGTCCATAAGCCAGGAAAGCCACGCACGGCAATCTATGTCCGCAGCACCCTGGCGCGTGCTGTTCTACCTGTTGCTGACATCGCCGGTGGCCCCTTGGAGTCATGCGCCGTTGTGGTACGCCTTGGCAGCCAGGACACGGCTGTGGCGAGCATCTGCATCCGTCCAGGAAAGCCGTGGGATCCCTCCAGCCTCATCCAGCTGGCTGTTCGCCTTGGTGGGCATGCAGTCCTGTGCAGTGACTTCAACGTACACCACACGGATTGGGGAAGCCGCAGCTGCACCCGCTGAGGCAAAGGCCTCACAGATGCCATCAGCTGAGCTGGCCTGCTGACCTTGGAACACCAGGGAGCCCACCTACGTCTACCGCAGAGCTCGCACGGCCATTGACCTCTCCCTCAACACTGAGCAGTGCTCCTACCCCTGGGCCACAACTTCGGACAAATGGGGGTCTGACAACTTCCCTATTGTGATCAGCCCCAGGTCTGGGAGAAGGCCTAGGTCAAGAACTTACGTCACAGACTGGTCCCTGTTCCGGAAGCACTGCAGCAAGTTGGACGATGGCCGTGACTTCCTGAGCGCCATCGTGGATTGTGCTCAGGCTGCCACCGTTCAGTGCTCTACCCAACCAGATACCCCCGCTCCGGACCTCCACCTGCTCAACATTCGTGCCTCCAGGCGCCATATGGAGCGTGGAGCAATCCGGACGGGCAAGGCAGAGCATTGGACCGAGTAAAGACGTGCAGATGCCCGCTGCAGACGCCAAGCCCGGCGCAGGAGCCTCTGCTCTGCCATCGAGGGCAGGTCCAGGGGACCCCTGGCTTGGAGACTGCTCAAATCCCTCACCAGCAGGAGAGGAAGCCTACAACCTGTCCTCGCCGTGGCCATCACGCTGAGCATCAGCGAAGAGGCCCTTGCGGAGCTCCTCGCCAACCAGTTTGCGCTGGCTGTACCACGCACTGCAGCCATCCTGAAGGTAGGGCAGCCTTCTGTCAGCCTGCCTAGCTGCCTGCACAACCACCACACAGGGTCTTCGCTTCTGTAAATGGCCTGTCATCCAGTCTTGGGAGCCTGGCCTCAGTTCATTGGCCCAGAAAGCAGTCCGAGCGCTTTTTCGCTGCCTGAGGGCAACAGACTTGAGTGCCCGACTATAGACATCCTACAATTAAGTTCTCTCTCCCTCTTTCACTCCCCATTCCCCTCCCCACGTGTAGGGTAGCAAACTGGACTCAGCCTGGTTAACCTCCCTGCCTTTCCGTCTTCCCTTCTCTCTCACCACCCAGGGTGGCCATCGAGCCAGGTTATGGCTATCTACCAGGACCCGCTGACGCTGCACGAGCTCCAAGCATCGCAGTGCACCAGGAGCCCAGTGCACCAGGAACCCAAATGCTTCGCAACCTGGCCGCCAGCGAGCAGCTGCACCTGCTTGACTGCTTAAACATCTGGCAGTCAGGGCAGGTGCCGGAGTCATGGCGCACAGCCTACGTGGCCCCCATCCTGAAGGCCGGCTGAAAAACGTGAGCTCCTATCGGCCAGTCTCACTCACCTCTGCTGCTTGCAAGCTGATGGAGGCCATTGCTTTCTGGCCGATGAACAGATAGGCTTCCAGCGGAGCTGATGCAGTGCGGACTCCATCGTGGACATGGTCTCCACGCTGGAAGAGGCCAAGGCCTGCGGTGACGCCGTGCTCCTGGTGCTTATCGGCATGAAGGGGGCCTTTGACGGCCTGCCCTATCCAGTCGTTCAGCAGGCACTGGACCTATTTGGTAGAGGGCGTCCCACAAGGATCAGTGGTGAGCCCTTTCCTGTTCAACCTGGCCCGACTGCCTGCTGTCCTGCAGACTGACCCCCACAACCACGTGAATACCTCCATCAACGCGGACCACATCGCCCTATGTGTGCGAAATCCACCACACAGCCACAGCAGTGCGCGCTCGGCTCTGCAAAGAGCCCTCGACACCGCCGCTGCTTACCTGAGCTGCATTGGCCTTGCCATCTCGGCAAGGAAGACGGAGGCCATGCTGCTCCACCCAAGAGCAACCGCCCGCTGCACAGCTGCAACTGGAAGGCGACCTTGAAGCCCGGCAGTGACGTACCCGGGGCTACACGTTCATCACCGGCTGACCTGGCTGCCTGCTGTCAAGACCCTGCATGTCCAGGTCCTCCGGGTCCACAAGGCAGGCTCCCAGCTTGTTGCCCGAGGACAGAGCTGCACCACTAGGTGGGCTCTGCGGCTGTACCATGCAGTAGCCATCTCACGCCTGCGGTACGTCCTCCCACTCGTGGCACTATCACGTGCCCGTCTCAAGGAGCTGGAGCTGCAGCATAGGGCCGAGATTAGGTTCTGCCTGGGCGCTCCCTGCAGCTCTGAAATCGCTGCAACCTTGGCCGAGGCAGGAGCATGGTCCCCATCACTCCTGTCACAGCCCACATTCTACAATCAGCCACAGCTGTGCACATCGCTGAATGACACTGCGTTCAGGAATATCGGTCACATACCGACCGCACACACAACCCCCATCACATCTGCACTGAGCATTACGCTGCGGAGAAAGCTTATCAGTGAATGGCTACTGACAGCGCAGCGAAATTTTGGTTCTAAAGCAATTTTTCCCGACCGTGCAATGAGGCCGCAATTTGGTGACTTTATTCACTACCGCCCTTAGCCGGCAGATCTGAACCATGCATCAGGAATGTGCATTTCCATTGGGGAACAATAGAAACTCTTATTTAGGCTAAACAAGCGCGCGTACGTACGTACTTACATGCCGCACTCGGGACATCTGCCATTCAAATATTCTGCCATGTAGCAGCACCGTAACCAAGTAATGTTACTGTTACGTGCTTCTGACAAAGACTCTAAATAACTCTGAAGGAGCGCAGTTCCGTGTAATATACGTTCTCTGCATTAGGACACTGTAGCACTGCTGGCCGGTGTGGCGGTCCCTGCAATGCATCACAAAAGCTCGTGAGGAACCTGGCTATAAAGTATCGTCACAGAACACCTATATATGGCATCATGCAGTCGAAAGATTAGCTACGCGTAGTAGATGCACGTCAAACGCAAAAACGAAGTATACTTACGAGAAGCAAAAGCCCGAAAAATAAGCGATCCACCGCTTCGTGCACTCCGAGCCTGCCATATGCCATATTATGCCGCCAAAAAGGCCGGATGTGACATCACGGACGTGAAAAAACAAAGACTAGATGTGGCGTCCCGGACGTGACGTTTGGGTGAACCTAACGCTTGCGCTGCGTTCACCGGGTGAACGCAGACACTTTCGTTTCAAGCACAGTGTAAGCTTTCAAACGTTTCGGAAGCCAAAACCAAAACCTGAAATACGCAGCTTAGAGCCGATGGATTCGCGCAATAACAAATTTTCCGCTGCTCTTGTGCGCTTACGTACAAAAAACGTTACACGTTACTAAACTAAAATCAATTTTGTGTCATATTTAAGCCCACAGTAATTAATTTGTAAACGTCCACAAACAATAGCACAAAGCACAGTCGCACAACTACATGGGCTTCAAGATCGGATACGAATGTTTGTGCAATCTCGAAGGTGATAAAGTTGGTTCTTTATTCTATGATAATATTGTTACAGTGAGTTAAAGAGAGTGGTCGGTGAAATGTCGTACAGGCCGGAAAATTGTTTTTCATTGTTTGCGCAGCTTTCTGAATTTTGTTGGGTGCGCTTATCTTTACATACAGTGTGAATACTCCTCGTGATAGTGAGCACCGAGCGTTGGTATGTTTTGACCACGACCTACTGAACTACAGACCTGCACAGATCTCCCTCCTCCAGCACGCCTGGTCTAGTTCGCCCCTTTTGCCGCTAGGGAAAGAACGTACGAGCAGAGTGGCGCTAGTCATAACCTGTTCGCTGTCGTCTGCTTCTGCGATCTGTTCAGCGCTTGTCTTGCCATTTCGGCAGGCACAAAGCGCTTGTTTTGGCCGTAAATGAATAAATTCACAAATATACAAAAGAAGACAACTTTGCGAATGCTTTGCGTTTGAATAGTGAAACTAGAAGAGGATGAGCGGTGCAAGAAATGTAAACAACGAGCATAGGTGGCCGCTGCAATGCTAGATCAACGGCATAAATTTCCCTTTCCTAGCCTCCTTAAGAGACTGGAAAAATTGTTTAAAAAGATTCATAGAATAATCTAGCTTTCTTTAGTTGATTACAGACAGCCTAATGTCGTAGATGACATTAGGATTTACTACTGTGTGCCGTAGTGAAAGGAAGATGATCTGGTAAAAGTATAGTAAAAGTATTCACTAGTAAGTCCTCCACCCGATATGTGCAATAGTCTGATCGATTCTGTTTCAAGGGAAGGTGAGCATATCTTGTTTTTAATATCGTTGGATGTCTAGCTCAGTAGAAAGCTTGCAAAAAATTAAGCGATCCCAGTGCTTTAAAACGTACGTGCTGCAGTGCAGGCCTTAAAAATCATGTCACGGAACTCTTTTCAAACTGTAAAGCTAGCTTTTCCGCGTAGTACGCGGCAACATAACGGTGGTGCTGAAGATACGCACGCAGTGCAGCTGTGTGCGTAATTCACTTTTTGAACTCGTGACGCAAGAGTTAAAATGAGTGGTAATTGTTCTGTCGTCGAGCATTACGGTGGCTTCAAGTTTCTAAAGAGCGCAGACGCGAATTTTACAACGTGTACAATGAAACTGTTGGGTACGTTGCGAACTCTATACACAATGCGATTTATAATAATTTCCTTGAAAAAGGCAGTGGGGGCGGCTATTTGACGCTATTTTAGAGAGCAGCGGACTACATGCTCCGACATTTTTTAGGTTCGGGGAGTCAACTTTTGGAGCCAAGTGACCGATCAAAGCCTTGTGACATCTCTGTCACTGTGTTAGCAAAAATCGTCAACTAGAGAAGCAGTTCGTCGCAACACAACAGCTGCCGTACTACTTACAACGCCGCACAACCGCCCACCGCGTAGCAGACGAACAGGTTATAAAAGCGCCACCTACGGCAGTCGGTTGAACGAAAGTGGGCGCAAGCTGCTCACATAGAAGCCGGATATCTGTGCAGGTCTGGAGTTCCAGTAGGTCGTGGTTTTGACGAAACAACATGAAGTCCTCCGTTGACGCTATTTACAAGGCGCAGTCTTCTCTTTAACTGTCTTCCCATTTCCCATACCACTGCGCATGTTAGGCCGTGCACCTGGTACACCCTGCATGGAAGTTTCCCATCACATCTTGCTCTTTCTCTCACAACCTTCGTGACATTCAAGTTGGTGGTACGCTGCAGCACTCATTTGTAACGAGGCGAAGCCAAGGAATACGCCCCCAACCACCTATAGATAGATAGCCTGCTATGCTATCACTGCGGAAAAGCGAGGCACGTCGACCGCCTGCGCGAGATGAAACTACGAGGGTTCGCCGTCAACGTGCCGCGTCCACAACAAGGCGAACGACCATGTGACAGCGCCGATTACATAGCAGCAATTCAGTGGAGACCTCGACGACCGCCGCCTTCGCCATCGCCAGGCCGCTACCTCTCGCCGCAGAGCCGACCGTACACATGCCCTACGGGCGGGCGGTCTGTTAGCCCATATCCGGAAAACTTAAAGCAGCAACCGATGGAAGTGTGGTTGTTTGATGAATTGTGAAGAGGACGACGCCGTTCTCGCCGACAGTGAAAAGGCGTCAGCCCTCGTTCTTTCACTATTTTGCGAGGGTAGTTCGCAGTAACGATGAATAAAGCCGTGCAGACACCCGCTTTTATGCGCTGTTTTCCCTTTCTTTTCGGCATCACTTCGCGGTATCATTTTCTTTTATAAAATACAGGAGCCTACTATTCTGTTGTCAGTGGATCCTTCACCAACTTGAGACATCATTGGACGGCCCGCAAACCCGGACAGCAGGAGGTCACGTAATAACGCCGATGATAATCTGCACGGCAAGAGTAGCACTTCATGACCGCACTTACTTTGCAGTCTTTGTTAACCTGCGACAATGGTTACAGGACGTAATCCTTGGCAACAATTTCTTGAGTCAACACAGTGCAGTAATTGACTTAAAGCCCAAGTCATTAATGATGTCGAGAGATCAAGCAATACCACTGAATAAAATTCTCAGTCACCACGCCCTGAATATACTTGATGATCAAGTCAATATCATGCATTGTGCCAGCATCGCGATTTCTGTCAGCGCAGAAGCAACCAGAGATATGGAAGTTACCATCAAGATTGAGCGACTGACGCTGGTCAAACATGCAATCGGCATTGCAAGGGGATTGTTCAGTTGCACATTGGAAAACCGCAGGAATGGTGGCAAACTTCAACCAAGAATATAAACAAAGGTACGAAGATTGCAAACATAATTACGGCAGTCAGCAATGCATCTGTGCTTTCAGGTTCTAGCCCGCCTATATCAACAGCTCAAGTACCTGATCCAGCTTTCCATATTAGTTCGAGTCTTCTCAGGAATAAACAGGAACAGCTCAAAAGCATCCTACGATACAAGGACTGCTTTTTGTTGTCATCAAAAACTCGCCAAACACTAGTTGCTAAGCATCGCATAATAAGTGAACAATGTGCTCGACCACTCGGTAAGAGTCCGTACCAAGTTTTGGCACAAGAAAGAGAAGCCATAACGTAACAAGTTGATGCAATGCTGCGGGACAACAAAATTGTCCAACTATCGAAGAGCACATGGGCATCTCCTGCGGTGTTGGCAAAGATGAAGAATGGAACTCTGCATTTATGCATAGAGAGAGAGAGAGAGAAAACTTTATTAAAAGTTATCCACCCTTGTTGACGCCCTTGAGTAAATTGTAGATGCTCATAAATCAACTCGCTCAATACCTGTGTTCAGTAACAACCCTGAAATTATTAAACTCACTTCACAAATAAACAACCTTGTACAGAAATGCGATGACTTGGAAAACCACCTACACCAGGACAACCTACTTTTTTCGATGTTGAGGATGTGTGTGATGAAACTTTGGAGCAATCAGAATCTCGTGTTATTTCACTGTGTGCAGATAAACTTCAAATTGCCATCACCAAAAATGACATAGAACGCGCACACAGGCTTGGCCGTTTCCAGGCCGGTAAACACCGAGCAATTATAGTGAAACTCGTGCAGTTCAAATATAAGTGTAGCATTCTGTCTGCCGGGCCAAAGCTTAATAGTTCGACAATTTCTATCCGGGAAGATTTTTCATCGCGCATCCGGCTTGCAAGGAAGAAGTTGTACGCCTATGCGAAACAAAACAACGCCTCCACTTTCAAGATTCGCTTCGATAAGCTTCAGATGGATGAAAGGCAGTTTTTTTATGACCCACAATCAGACTCAGTTTTAGAAGTTAAATCCTAGCCATCGCTGCAGGCTTGCCCAGCACACGCCTTTCCCCCCCAGCCGCTACTAAACCCTGTTGACGCTTCACGCAATCACATACTATCCGTTATACTGGCTAATGTTTGCAGTTACATCTCAAAAAAAGATACCGTTGAAGCCCTTCTCAATGACAATAATACAGACATGGCCATTTTCACTGAGCCTTGGTTAACCGCTGACATAGATAGCACTGAGCTACTGCATGCAGATTCCCCCTACACTGTTTTCAGACGCGATAGGAAGGAATGAAGGGGTGGTGCTGTTCTTGTCCTCACGAAAAACAGCATTCCTTGTTAGCAGCTCCCGAACGATTGTGCTCACGAAATGCTTTGTGTGCACATATCCATGCCGACATGCACATACATACTCATATCTTGTTATCGCCCACCCGATTGTGACCGTTCCTTGATGGACAAACTTAACACTGTCATTTTAGATGCAACCTCGCAATTCCCACGTGCTAACTATATTATTTGTGGTGATTTAACTTTCCGGATATCAACTGGGACAATGTAACAGCATCATCCCGCCAGTCAAAAGATTTCCTTGGGTTTAGCCCTAAACTTCAACCTTACACAAACAGTAAACTTTCCTACATGTGGCTCAAACACCCTTGACCTGGTCCTCACTTCTCAACCCGAATACATTCAGTCATTAGCATGTGTCAATGGGCTGAGCGATCACGGTATTGTCCTTTTCAATTTGAATATCCCTGTTCCAATCAAACAGCGTTCAATAAAATTATTACGGGACTACAACAAAGCTGACTTTTCCAAATTAGCACTGAACTAGATATTTTTTTTGAATACCTAAAATAAACTGCTTTCACAAGGTCTGTTGACGGAACCTGGCTGTTGTATAAGCAAAAGCTACTCAGCTTAATATTACATACCCCTTGTTTGCATTTGTGGTGTCATGGGAAAGCCTTGGTACACAAACCAACTAAAGAAACTAGCACAAAAGAAAAAGCGCCTTTTCAGAGTGGCAAAAAAAATGTGGTTCTGCTCCAAAATGGAATAAATATTTCAACTGCCTGCGCGAGTACAACAGCCTTCTGAAGCATTCTAAGAAAAAATGTTATCACCAGGATCATCTCAATATCATCTGTGTAAACCCCCAAAAATTTTGGAAAATACTCGCACCAAATAGAAATCAGTCGCATAACATTACCATAACTAATCCTGATGGGTCCCATGTTCCAGTAGAAAAGCATTCTGACGTCTTAAATTCAAACTTCTCTTCCGTCTTTACTTGTGAATCTTCCACCGACATCCCTGTTTTACCGAGATTTTGCGGCACTGAAATGCCTCCCATTGATGTAATTGCTAAAGGTATCGTTAGCCTAATCAATAAACTTAAAATATCTAGCCCCCCGGACCTGACAACATACTGGTGAAGATACTGAAAGCCAATAATGTCATTTCTTGCCACATATTACAAATAATTACTACGCAGTCTATAAGTGAGGGTACTATGCCCAAAGACTGGAAACTAAGCAAAGTAACCCCCATGTTTAAATCTGGTTAAGTGCTCTGACCCATCCAATTATCCCCTGATCTCACTTACATGTATTGCCTGTAAACTTTTCAAATGTTCCCATATAGCGTCCCGCCTTGACAGAAATTCTTTTTTCTTTAGCAAACAACATGGCTTCCGGCCGGGCTTATCACGCGAAACACAACTTTTGGAATTCACCACAGATCTCCACCTCAACTTAGATTCTTCATTTCAGACTGACGTAATTTACACATATTTTTCAAAGGCTTTCGATTGCGTCTCTCATCATCGACTAGGGTCCAAACTTTCATGCCTTCACCTCGACCCACTAGTCCTATCATGGATCATCTGCTTCCCGACAGATTGCCTCCAGTTCACCTGTGTTGGTGTTCGCTGTTCAGATACTACCAAAGTAATATCAGGTGTGCCACGGGGATCCGTCCTCGGCCCACTCCTTTTTCTAATATACATTAATGACCTCCCGACAGACATATTATCTACAATACGTCTATTCGCCGATGACTGTGTTATTTGCCGTCGTGTCACTACTAACACTGACCAAACCATTCTGCAAAATGACCTAAATTATATTGACAAGTGGTGCTCACGCTGGATGATGGAACTAAATGTCTCCAAATGCAAGTTAATGCATGTATCACGTAATCGGTCTATATCTAAATTTCCATACTCTTTAGGTTCTGTGAACTTATCTGAGGTCGACAGTTACCGCTACCTTGGCATTATCATCACTAACAAACTAAATTTGTCTAACCTCGTTCTACAAACAGCCGATGCCTCAAGATCCCTTAACTGTATTAAAAGGTCCCTATTCTTGTCTCCTTCGTTGATTCGTAAATTAGCATATGAAATTTTCATCCGTACCAAATTAGAATATGCGTCTACAATTTGCAATCCACATCAAAAGTATTTGATTGGCACTTTAGAAGCTACTCAAAATCGTGCCTCATGTTTTATCTTATCGAATTATGACAACACTATCAGCGTTACTAACATGAAATTATCTATTGGTCTGCCCCTTTTAGCATCAAGATGTATAATTTCACAACTCTGCCTATTTCATAAATCATACTATAATTTTCCTGACCTTCGTTCGTCGCTTTTATTGTCACCTGTGTGCTCATCACATCGTCTATTCAAGTCTTTATCCAACACCTTCAGGTTCTACAAACACTTTCAACAAATCCTTCCTTCCCATTGCAGTAGAACAATGGAACTCGCTTCCAGAATCCGTTGTTGTAATGTGAAACCCTTCGAAATTTCGAGTTACTAACCACCCATATTTTCAACTAATTATGCAAAAACCTGTGTTCCTTTTGCAGTGTCTTCTCAGTTGTTGCTTTTTGTTGCTTTGTACATGACCACTCCTTCGATGTTTGTATTATTGATTTGCCCCCTCCCCCTTATGTATTACCCCACATGGGGCCCTTAAGGGAATAATAAGTGATGATGATGAAAAGTGCTTGCTGGGGTCAAGGGAGGCGGGAGGCCAGGAGACTAGCCCCACTGAAGCCTCCCTTTCTCAGGCGGTGGCGGCCAGCCGGACAACCCAGATTTGATCCTCCGGGCATTCACTGAGCAGCAGGTCCTCTGACTGCTCTGGCATGGTGAATGTGTATGTAGGATTGGTGCTATGTTTGATGATGTGTGGTGCTGCGGGGCATGCTCAGATATTGTGGTAGCGATCTGCGTGTGGCGTGTTTCTTCTGCAGTTGGAAGAGTCACTCTGGGACGTGGCACAACTTCTTCTAGCTGAATCTTCGTTACGACGCTTCTAGAGTCGTGCGGCGTGTTCTTCTGGCGTCTCTTGAGCGCATTGTCTCTTCCTCACTTCGTTCTGTCGTTGTTGCGTCTCTTGAGCGTTCTCCATAACGACTAAATACACTGAGGCGAAGCGCACATATATATATATATATCCCCGTGAGGCGACACCTCCTCTCCCTCCACTCCAGCGGAGCACATCTGTTGGGGCACGGCTGCGGCGTTGCTAGGCAACGGCGGCTCAAAGTCGTTCGTCGGCCACAGCATATGGCGTACGGCATACGGCACGACGAGCCGAAATGGCTCGATGGCTGGCGTAGTAAAGCTTTCGCTTTAATATGTTGTCAATGTGTCTAAAAACAGCTAAGATGCTAGTGTTAATGAATGCATCCGAAGCAGATGTCAAGTTTTGCTAAAAACTAATCGCTGATAATGGGAGCAATGCACGATCCAATGTAAATGCCTCCTTTTTGAAGGTGAGGTTTTCCATCCCAAAGGATGTATGCCTACTGTAGATAAATGCTAAATAATTCTAAAAAGCCACTGACAGTGATGCCAGACTGAGTCTGGAAATTTGAAGGACCGAATTCATCAATACATTCATCAATGCATTGTAGTAAATCAAGTGGTAAAGAATAATTAAGGTTCTTGATGTCAATTGAAAAGGCAAACAGGGTTTTGTTACATTGTGAGCTAACAAATTGTTCTAATGTACCAGAGTTTTTAAAAAAAACGGATCATTCACTTTCAAATAACTAAAGTTCTTCTGCAAGAAAACAGCGACACATTCTTGCCAGGTTCCATTTTCTGAAATGGTAAGCCTAAAAGGCATGTAAAATTTGTGGGTTTTCACACTGAAGGCAACTGCAAGAAAATCATTCTTTGAGCTGGACACACATTTTAGAACAGATTCCAGGTATAACCTACAATAAATGCCCTTGGCCTGGCTTTCTATCTTCTTCAAAGAAACAGTGTTGCGAGTGAAAAAAAGAAAAATACTGTCAGTTGTGCTTTATTCTGATACAACTGACCTGACATTACTGCAAAACTGCCCTCTTTGTTCTCTGGGAGCACATGCAAGGAATGTTCTTTTAGAAATGAAGCAACACACTTTACCGGGAGTTTTGAAGCAGTCGGCTGACCGCGCTCAGGACGTCGACACTGTCTCATATGAACTACTCTTGCTCGGAAGCAGGCTGGGAGACCTGCCCGACGGTAGCCAGTAAGTCTGGTGTAGAAAGCTTCAGCTCAGCCGTGAACTTAGGTCTTAGAGAAAGCAAGAAAGCATTTTAGTGATATGCTGGGGCGAATTCAAGTTTTCTGGTTTGTGAATCGGTCACTTGGGTAGTTGCAAGCTGTGCTGTTAGCAACAGTACTCCGTTCTGTCTTCTGTCCCCTCTGGCATTCTTGAGCTGTTAACCACGACTTTACTGACAGAGTTAGTTTGGAACATCAACCTGTCTCGCACAAAAAATCCCAGGTTTAGTGTTGAAAGAATTGCCAAATATTTTGACTAGCAAGAATTCTGGAATTCGAGAGGACATTGAACGTTCTGGCATACAAATTTGTGCCCCTAACTTTGATGGATGTTTAGAATTCTTTTTCTGCATACAAATCAACACTTGGAGAAGAAACACATAGCGTGAACCACAAAAATCTTGAGATGGTGCTCGTGCGTCACTGCTTCCACAACTTTTCTTGAGGTGTATAGCCACAGTAAGTTTCAAATAGGACTTGTAACGTATGCAACTTGCCTTATTCTGTTCTATTGAGCAAATAAAGAGAACCTCGCAATACGTGGCTTTAGTGGGTCCTGTCCCTTAGAAAATAAGTTATTCTCTAATACAGTTAGTTAATTTTCGTTGAGTCTATACTTGGCCTAAAGGACAGTACTATTTGGCACAAATGTGTGCTTGTAAAGGGGCCCTGAACCACTTTTATCGAAGGCATCTGAAGTGAAAATATGCTAATTCAGAAATACTTTGCCGCATCAAGTACTTCAATGCGTTCAGCAGAAGCGGAGTTGTTGGCAATCAAACACGGCCTCCACTGTGGTCCATTTCCTTCTTCAATGCCTTGCACTGCAAAGGCTATGGTGCAGTGGGGCATGCCCACAATGTCACCGTGGTGCGCAGTTCAAATTTAATTTTGGATGTCAATGTAGACGCCATGACTTCTGCCTTTGGTGCTTACAATGCGCTTAACATAAGCGAAACGTGGTTGTCCTCAGCGAGCCGCAGTACGCTTAGTTAGTGGACTCATGGCGGCACCCTGTGGTGGTCGTGGTATCTACGCCATGCAGCCAAATGAAGCTTGATGTCAGCTATCGGTCAATAGCAGCTGTCTAAAGGAATGACGAAATAAAGCATCCAGAAGAGAGCAAGGACAAGGCTTTCTGCTGAAAAGAGCGTTTGAGAGAAAGGTGACTTCGCGATCTGCTTGCAAGCTCCGTGCTCTGCATACAACAGCAAAACTTGCAGCATACACAGCAGCGTATGCTACCAGCGGACTATGTTATTTCACCAAGCCCAAGGGTGGTTCAGGGCCCCTTTAAATGACAGCCTTATTGCCCATTATAGGCGCCTAAAACAGCATTTTTTGTGCCTAGACATCTGGTCTGTACATATATTGGTTTAGCTCAGGAGCAAAAAATAAGCTGGGGGGCCTTGTGGGGCAAAAAAGATCGACATTTTCTGTATCCACTACGTTAGGAAGCCAAAGCATATCGCCGCAGATGCCTAGCAAGTGTTGCTGACAACTGGTCCATTTATGCTCCAACTTGTGAAGGTTAAAATGCAATAATGTAACAAGACATCCGTTAGGAAGACTTGTCACAGATAGCTAGAAAGCTTAAAACATTCAGATCTGCAGCAAGTTTGTGCCCATTACCTGCGAAATGAAAGTACTTGCTATTGTCTGGTAAAAAGAAAAGGCTCAGGAAGGAGTGGTCTCCAGAGCTCTTCGGGTCTTTCTACTCTTACAGAGGCAAACATTTCAGTGGGTGTTTCTTGATACAGAAAACTAGAAACAAAGAACTTGTAGAGGGAAGTGCTCATAGTGCATAAGATACATTGGTGTCGTATTCAGATGTTTGACAAAACACCACTTGGTTAGGTAAAATAATCTACAATAGAACATGTCGCTAACCAATATGAAAAGACAAAACTAAGTTTCGGAAATTGTACAAATGCTTTATTCAACAACGGTGCCCTTTGACAACAAGGAAACTGTATTGTAGCGCTAGTTATATTAAGTCTGACTTGAACCAGATCTGATCAAAGGTACAAAGGCACCATTGAAGAACAAGTGATTCATGCAGGTCCCAAAACATGAAGTTTTGTTTTCTGACATTGCCTATAGCTGGTAAGCAGTTGTGTTGGTGATACACCGCATATTATTATTTTCTTCTCACAGTAAATCGCTCTGGTGCTGGAAAGAGAGATACGCAATGCTTCAAATGGACAAAAGGCATTCACCAAAGTAAAGATGGTCACATCTGCGCAAATGAAATGTATGATGCTATACCCTGGCTGACATAAAATCACAAGTTTAAATCAATCTCACTTTTTATTGGAAGACATCGAACTGTATGTATTTCAGTGTTCATTTATTCCCATATTTTGTTTCACCATATTATACATACTTATGAAATGTGTTTCAGTGTATCATATTCACAACATATACGGCATATGCAGTGCTTGCACATCATATTATTTAGCGCATTTTTCAATGGCACTTATGAAAGTGATGGCTGTGCTTTGCAAAACCGTACCAGGACAAGCACTTTGAAGTGACATTTAATTTATGTAGCTGGCATGAAGATGAAATTTCATAATGCTGCTTCCTGAATGATTCCCGTAACGGCATCATTATATTTTACGAATCAATGAATTGCACCGAGATGGATGTGACATAGAATGCAAAGTTGGCTTTCCTGCACTATTTTTGTAGAAACGCAAATTCCTGCACCAAACTGTGCCAGAACGTCTTCGACATGTCTGCTCCAGCAATTGGCCACAAGCAATGAGTGGATTCGTTCACCAAAAAAGAGTACGGCTGTTCACATTCGGCTGACTGCGCAAGGGCGCCTACTGCACAGTTTCTTGTAATGTTTGTGCTTATAACACTGGACTATTTGGTGCTTCCGGAAAGTGGTTGGTGCGTGCGGGGCCGCTTCTGGCTATTGTCACTGCTGTCGGAACGGCCAGGGCTGCTGTATTTAGAGTGTGCTAGAATATGGTTGAGCGGGCGGAGCGGTCGCAAAATGGTTTCAAAATGGTTTCAAAATGAAACGTAGGCTGAGGGCACTGCGAGTGAACTAGATAATAGGGAGGCGCGCGCTGCAGCGTGTTCAGTGGGCAAGTGTCTCTGTTCCCAGGGCCAGTATAACGTAAAGCTATTCCAATCTATTCCTATGCTCATATGTCTGAGGCCTGAGCCATTTTGATCTATCAGTAAATAATGGCGGATTTGGAATACAAACAGATTGGAATATTTTTGTTATACCAGCCCAGGGATGATTGCGGCTCAGTGGGTCGGCAAGTGACGTATGGTAACCCAGAAATTATGTTACCTTGTCTACTCATACCGCATAATACTCATACCAGTCCAGTACGCATACCCTATACTGGACCGCATAATTTGAGAACATTTCCTGCTATCATCGTAAGTACTGGTGCGGGAATATATAGTTAGATCGTAGTTCCACAAATGTTTTTGGCTTTACAGGAAAGCATATGCAGTTTTACCGCTCGACCCACTCTTCCATATTCTAGCATGTTATAGCTACAAAGTGCGCTTTTACTACTTTTTTCTACTACTTCTGCTACTACTATATGTTTTATCATGTTTTCGAAGTCACTGCCATATGCCATATTCAATAATTCCACAAAAATTTATATTTGCCTCCTCCAAACAGCTTCAAAATTAAATTTTATCTACTCCAAATTGCTCCAAGATGGAACAATACTTGCTCCAAAAATTGCTCCGAAATTACTTTGGGCAAGCCCACCCCTGAGAATGCAGCTCCAACAGAGTCAGCAAAGATAATTTGAGCAAGCAAATGAAGCTCAGTGGTGCATACTTGTAAACACTCATTCGAAACCAACAACTTTTAAAACCTCAATGCAATTGCTGTGATCTGAATGGTAGAACTAGATATTTGGCATAACTTAATACATTGCACTCAAGCAATATTCAGTGACTGGTGTTCTGACCAGAAACAGGGCATGAAATCTCAGCTTCAGTTTGCGATGAATGCACTGTAACTAGTCTACAAGAAATTTGCACTCATGCAGTTGTACCATCTGTTGTGCTGGTAAAAACATAAGGCTCCGCCAGAGACCTGGAATCAAGTATAACCAACGTTCCAACCTGAAAGGGGCAAGAAAAGACAGTAATGTCCTTGATGCTTGACATAATCATGTAAGTAATGTGGTTTAATTAAAGAAAAGTAATAGATACACAATAAAAGAAAGAAAAACAGTAAAACATGCATGGACAAATACTACTACCAACTGTTGAAAGAAAAACAGTAAAACATGCATAGACAAATGCTTGCATGGACCAACTGTTAATTCATAAGCCACTCACCGATATGCGTACATTTGCATTGTAAAAAGATTAGCACGAGCAAATGATGGCCTGGGCAGAAGAATCGCGGAATGCGATACTCTTGTTTTCCAGCATGCCGATAATGAGAAAAACAACCGCTTTGAAACATGAAACACGGATTGTGCTGGCACTCTGGTTACCTGCATACTCGGGAACAAGAGTGCTGCATGTCGTTATTTCCCTGCTCTGGTCATCAGTCATGGAAGCTTCGCAGATACAGATAAAGGCATTCTTTGATAAAAAATGCCTCCAAGGTTAACTGAAACATACAGCTTTTGCTGCTGCTTAGAACCTGTCTACTGAAGTCGTGATTCCCAACCACATGCAGTAATGTGCGCAACCAAATGTGCATACTTTGTGTTCTTTACTTTTTTTTGAGCATTCTCCCCGAGACAGTCATTAACGCATAGTTTTTTCTGGCCAATACAAGCTTTCCCACATGACATGAGGATGAGCAAACAACTCTGATGAAGCATTTTACAATGGGACACTCGTGTCTTGTTTAGCATCCTCGTTCGCTTTGAGGTGTTCCTATCCCAATATGAACTTGCTACGCTGCTAGGTGTTGGCAGTGTCACTGAGAGTACAATGTTAAAAACTCACTAAAAGTTCCTACAGTGAAAGCACTCACCAACATTACACACAATATGCGATCCCAGCACGCAGCAGTTATTGAAGCACTATTCAAACAATAATTGAAGACAAAGCTAGTTTTATTCAAGAGCCTTAGAAAACAGTGGTTGAGAACAGCGGTAAATGACAGTGCTAAAATGTTCAAACTAATATTTTGATCCTTGTCTGAAATATTGAAGTTGTTCATGAAGTCATCATTACATACTCAAATACCTGTGCACCCGGTATTATAACAGGTTTTGAGAAATTACAAAATTTATTTGAATTTCTTTTGTGGAGCAAAGGGACAACAATCATTCCATAATCTGTCAGTCAGTGTTTTCAATAGACAATTACCGATTCTTCTAAATGAATTTAAAAAGTTGCTTTGGATCAAAAGAGAGTCTACATACTATGTGATTGAAGACAGAGTCAGGATCATGAAGTCAGAGCTGTGCAACTAACAATGCCACTCAGAACAAAGTATTTGTGGGATGGAAGAAGCTACAGACAGTGAAATGATTGCTAAAGCAGGAGTGCTTGGCAACATGCTTGAGCTAACTGATGGAGGCAAGAAAAGCTAATGGGGAGGTTTCTGGTAGACATATATGTGCGTTGCTTTGTGGGTAGCCAGCCAATGGTGAAGCTGATGGTGAACGGAGATTTGCATGGCAAACAGAAGACTATGCACGAAAAAGCAGAACTGCTCTCATAGTTAAAGTGTATCCTGGAAGACGAAATGCACCAAGAGCGAATAAATGTGACACTGATGCTGACATTGGCGAAAGACCAGAGTTGAAGATGGGGTAGCTAGACCTGCATTGGTGTTATCTGGGGGACAGTTGCTGCCCTAAGAGGCTTATAGCCTCGCAAGAATGAAACAAGAATGAACTAATTTATTAGGTGAAACACAGAGGCTCATAATACATCACTCCTGCAACATGCATATGTGCATATGCAGTTTGTAATGTGAGATTACTTCAAACACTAAATAATTGCAATCTCAAGGCACAGCATCAAAACCAAAATTTATGCATCACCATATACATTCTAAATAGGCCGCTTTGTGATCGCATAAAGTAATAAAAGAGTGACTAGCACACAGGTTGTCACATTTTATTATTCTAAGCGCATCGGCTATTTTGCAAGTTACCATACTTTCCTGTATACAACTAGCGTCCTCATATGGCTCACATTTCCATTTGCGACATCTTGATAAAAAAAAAAAAAGAACAACGTGCACAAAACTTGCAGAAATAACTGAACACAACAACACTAAAATCATTACAAAAGCAGCCTCATGGAAGCATGACTCTTCCATGCTATGTCTTTGGCAAGTAGCTCTATTCCCTGCCTCTTCAGTCGTGCTGATAGTGTTTTGGTATGCTGTAAAAGACTGCCATTGAGCGCAGCTCCTGTGATTCGAATTCTTGTTCGTCAGCACCGCGTGCATTATTCGCCAACTGCTCACACACTGAAAATGCAAAATGGCGATCCGAAGAAAAGAAAGAGAATGGGCGACCTTGAGAGAGAGGACAGGAAGCGGGGCACCCTAGGAAATAAAGCTTTAGATGGCAGAGAACTCTGCCTTGAGGTGTGGCTTCACGTCAGCAGCGTGCACGCTGCCGTGAAGTCACATCTCAAGGCAGAATTTGCATATAACCTGCACCCTGACTTTGCTGTATAATTTTTCAAATTATTGGTCCAGGTTATACGCGCAAAAATACAGTACTCTTTCCCTGAGTTTGTAAGTGATCTTTGTGTCTTCTGAAATTAGATAGCACCCACAACTGCAGACCGACCCGTGTGAAACACACAAGGATAAGGAAACATAACAGATCATTAAGAGGGTCTGCACACACACAATTGTGAGCACGTTTCGGAAGAGACAATCACTTACAGATGCAGGGAAAGGGTAACTTGTGAAATAGTTAACACTTTTAGAAGAAGTGCTTTTTCTATTGCTTTGTGCAATCAGGAAATGGCTTATTTGGAAGGTGGATGACACTGCATGAATTTCGATATTCCATGCTATCAGATTGCAACTTTAATTCCAGTTGCAGGATCGACGTTGTGGCATACATAAGCTGCTGAAAGGCATGCAATAAAGTTGGCATAGGTAGCAAGCATGTGTGCTATGTTCTCTTCGTTCCTTCCTGTTGTAAGTCGTGCTGTTGCAACATGAATTCTTAACGACTTGCCCAATTTGCAATCACAACAAGTAAAAAAAAGACAAAGATCCTACAACGATGCTATATAAGGTAGAATCCAAATAATCTTGGGAATGACTTCAGCTGTGGTAAAAACGGCCCTAGCTTGGCTTGGGAGTCCTCATTTGACCATGCTGCTTGGACACTACATATCATGCTAATGGATCAAATAAATCTACACATGCACACTTAGAGCACATGCTCACCTCACATGCTGTCATACTGTTGTGGTCTAGCAGTTGCAACTCCTTCTCCTTTGACTGCATGGCTGCCCCTGTTGGTTGCTGACTGCAGTGAGAAAAGAATGGGACATTTTTTACATCCTATTCAAGCGAGCAATGAATTATGCAGACAAACACGTGCCTGAACATTGCTGCCTGCTTGCATTCACCTTGTCCCTCAGCCGTGGATGGATTGCCAGAATAACTTGCTTGCTTCTTCTTGACTCTTCAAACAGATATATAAGTGAGAACTGAACATATATTAAAGGTCCACACAGATATCAGATAGATATATACAGGGAAGCTTGGGAGGTCAATGGGGAGTTAAAGTGAACAGCTTTCCTTGGCTATATTTTATGTTTTCATCATTGGAGTTTTTCTGCCAAGGGCATGCTCCCTCGCACAACTGAGTTGTGGCACTATAGCTCTTTGAGACGCACCTGCTCTATCATGAAATCTTTGTGGCGCCTGAACATTGAGATACTGTGCTCAATGGTGGAGCTGTGTCATGGTTTTCCTCCACCTGAGCTGATGGTTGCGAGGCATCTTTATCGCTCAAGTCCACTGTGCATCTCTTATTGAGATGTGCTAGTCCAGTGGGATCTTGATAAACGAAAATCACTTAAACAGAACTGTTTCTTAACCCTTTGAGGGTAGATTTTTTTCGCCGTATGTGACCACCCAGGGTTGATTTTTTTATTGCAGATTCCAATTCTTCCTAGGGACTTATTTCAGAAAAACTGTACCGTAATTTTTCAAGGGTGACCGTAAAGTGAGAAAAAGATAATTTGCGTTGGTATATATGTACTCTTCATTCATGAATAACAACAATAAAAAAGGAAATAAACGTGTAAGAATTAAAAATTTGATGCGTTGTTATACACATAGTTCAAGGCTTTGAAAATGCGCACACGACAATATTTCGCAACTTTCACCTGTTCCTGCTCTCACACTAATATTTACGTCCATAGCGTAATCGAACTGCGTAGGTGCGCACACTCAAGAAAACTGTGTGGTTGTGTGTCCACCAAAAAGCGAAATGTGTGATGAACTTCTGCTAATCTTCATCTTATCACTAACCAGAGGCAATTAGTTTGAGCGAGTGTCAAAAAAACAAAAAGAAAGTAACGGAAACTCATGCACGGTGGCATCCTTCCTATGCGCACCCTTGTCAGCACTAAATGAGCGACAAATAAGCGGTAGCCCTTTAAGCGATTAGTAATGAGATAGCCATCAGTTTTGCAAGTGAAAGAAGCCGAAACCGCCCACGGAACAAAACCCAAACCGCTGCCCGCCTGCGCGCCAATGCGCGAGTGGTAGTATGTAGGCACGCGGGGGCAAAGTAGATCTAAAACAAACTATGCAACCAAAACCGAGAGAGGGACGCCAAAAAAATTCCCTGTATTCCCACATAGTGGTAGCACATGACAGAAAAGAAAAAGTTAGGAAATTGGCGCGCTATTTGAATGTACAGACGACACCGTAAATATATGGCATCGACCGTTTTTGGACTTTTTCGCGGTGCCGTATATTTACGTCATTGACCCTCAAAGGGTTAACAGAACACCATCCTCATGGCTGGTTCAGTTTGCATTCACGCAATTGTATTCAGCTTTGACTCTCAGTAAATAGAACTCCTGATAAACAGAACCAATTTCACTGGTCCCTTGAGGTTCCGTTTAAAAAGAGTCCACTGTACTTCGTATTGCCGATTCACCACAGCTTTGCTTAGATCGACTTGCACAGTGCATGCATCTTGGATTATGTTGAGCCAATGGCTGAAGAAGCATCTGGCCTCAGTGAAATGAATGAGCAGAAAAGAAAGGGAAAGTACACAGCTGTTGTAACGCCGTTGTCATGCTGTCATCATACTGTCATGATTTCATTGTCCTCATGCCATCTTGGTCATGATGCCATCATTATTACATCCTCTCCATCATCGTCACATTGTTGTTGCTGTGCTGTTGTTATCACCGTCACTATATCATGCCATGTACAAAACGTGTCGATGATAATTTGCCCTGCCATCATCAAACATCATTAGCGATGTCAGCAGCATACTTCAGCAGTATTGCTAGTGTGTCCATTTGATTTCTGCAGTTTGCATAAGGTACTTGCTTACTTTGACAATCATCTTTGATGGTTTCTGCAAAATTTTTTTCCTGGTTCGCTACCGTAAAGTTTGCTAGTACTAGTAGGGCTGTGCCAAAAAGGGAGCAAGGAAAATTTAAACACACATGACAGCATTCCACCTAACGTTAAGGAATAAGAAAAGAGCAGATTGGGTGAGGGAACAAACGCGAGTTAATGACATCTTAGTTGAAATCAAGAAATGGGCATGGGCAGGACCTGTATTGAGGAGGGAAGACAACCGATGGTTATTAAGGGTTACGGACTGGATTCCAAGGGAAGGGAAGCGTAGCAGGGGGTGGCAGGAAGTTAGGGGGGCGGATGAGATTAAGAAGTTTGCAGGGACAACATGGCCACAATTAGTACATGACCGGGGTAGTTGGAGAAGTATGGGAGAGGCCTTTGCCCTGCAGTGGACGTAACCAGGCTGATGATGACGAAGATGATAGCATTACAAGCACATTCAAGGCATCTGCACAGTTCAATTGTTACCGACAACTAATGCAGGGCTCTGGTAGCCTTGTATGTCTTTGGCATGCCCCTGTGGCCATCTGGGTCATGGTAGTGCTGCTGTGCCACTCGTCCGAGCTGGCACAGGATGATCGTTTCGAAGCTTTCGTTAGAGTCTTCCTTGCTTGGCACATATTTCAACAAAGCTCTGTCAGCATCAAGCACATAGCTCTCCGGCTCATCTGAAGCTGTACCAGCTGCCCTACAGTCTGTGCCTACCGTCGTGCCAGCGGTTTACAGGCGCCCTGCTGACTGCTCTCTCAGGGTCTGTCTCTTCGCCGACACTGAGAACCAGGTTTTGACAGTGAGCATCGCCCTGTTGAGCCTTTATGAGCTCCTCTTTGCTCAATTCAATCTCAAGGGCCAGTCTCACTCCAATGAGATGAACACCTTGTGCTACTCTGTCCTTGTCAAGCCACACTTTCAAGCTATGGCACAAGAAATAAAATTCCAGAACCTAGCTCAGGTGTGGTGGCCAAGCTGCAGCAATCTGCTCACACAGTGTGGGGAAAGTTGCCCAGGCAAACCTGAAACTCAAACCCCCAAACCACTCTAGACAATATGCATTCCTGGGGACAACAGTGCGAGAAAGAAGGCACCTAGAGATTGCCATACATGTACAATGTATATCACTTTATAGTTTCTTTTTTCTCTTATCAAAGCAGTGACCTGAGAATTTGAGGACATTTCATTTGTAACTTTCAAGCTTCAAATAAATTATTAAAATGTGGAATAATAGAGAATGCACAATAATATCTTCGGTAAGGAAGCAGAGTGTTCCCAAGGAATTTCACATGTCTACATTTTGACAGGATCTACCTTACATTTTTTTTTTTTTTGGAGGTGCTGCTGGTTGTTGCTTAAACCACTCACTGGCATGCATTTTCTAGTTTTCAAGCCCTGCCTGAATGAGCGACTGATTCTGAGAACACCCGTCAGGTAGACGGGGTGATGCAAGATAGAGTGAAATGAGTGAAGAACTTGTTCTTGCTGCAATTGGTACTTAACTGAACAACATGTTTACCACTACAAGAACAAACAGAAAGGAATGAAAATGATCACTAGTGTTATTACCGGTGTCATCATTTATGTTGTCTGTGTTTCATATTTGCAGCAGTAACATGTCATTTAAAAATGAGTGAACTGACTTTCTCATCTTTCCAGAAGAGACCCATTTTAGTAATAGCCTGACAGCTACCATAAAAATTTGAATTTAGGCTGGGCTTGATACTGGGCCGCCTGTCAAAATTTGGAAAGTAAAAAAAAAAAGACCTTCTCTGAATGTAAGCTTAATGAAAAGAAGCATTTTACTGTGAAAAGAGCATGAAACATAGTCGAGATTTCGCACTTTTGGAATGCTTGCATTATCACATCGACCGAAAGTTCATCCCATGCAGCCGCAACCCAGTTCACTACCTACGCAAAGTAGACATCTCGAAGGCATGCCAATGTAGACAGGCATCTGAACTTGTTCCGGGCGACATCTAGAGTGTTTGCAATGTCCTTCACCTGTATGATCACTGTCATTATAGACATTCCTGCTTGTTTTCCGAGTCCTGATTAGATCAGCAAATATATTTTTCTACTTTTTGGTATTGACCCTTCTGATGTCAGCAGTGCCTTGCAGTTGCTACCAAACCACATCTTCGGATCCAAGCCAGCTCCCAACTTTCATATATTTTAAAGGAAAGTATTTGCCTACATTAGAGTAAGTGAGGTACTTCTTATGTTTCGACGCTCTTGATAGCAAATTATGTTGCAAACATTGTCGGTGTAATTAGGAGTGTGGTCCAAGCATGTTTGTAGTTTTTGTTGTTGTTAAACAAGAACTCTACAACTCAACTGCTGGGCATGTGCACGTTTTACCGGCTCCTGAGGTCTTCTTTATGGTCAGAGGTGGGCTGATCCCAATCGGATGTCATGGCAGCAGCATTGATGTCACCAAAGACAGCACAGACGTCAGCAAGCTCAGTGTTACTTTCAGAAAGCAAACAAACAAGTGTGCGTCTTTGTAAAAGTTTGTGCACTCCACACTACAAACCATACATCAAAGTTTGATAACCATGCACTATACACACCATGCTTGTTCATTTGAAGTACTGAAACTAGCAGGATGCCGTTTAGTGCAGTAAAAGTAAAGCTTAACAGAACGCATCTACTTGGCAGGCTTGTGCAAATGTGAAATGTTGAAACCATCAGAAGTTGGTTAGTGCCACACACGCACGCACGCACGCACGCACGCGCACACACACACACACACACACACACACACACACACACACACACAGAGTAAACCTCCGAAAATTTGTCTTCGGTTAATTCAATTTTTTGGTTAATTCGATCCTGACAAAAGGTTCCGGCCAGCACCCATGCATTTTTATGAGCCCAAATTTTATTTTAATCCTAAAATTGGCCTTCACTGGATAGATTGAACTTGAACAGTCAGCACACATGCGCCCGACCTCTATGATCACCCCAGTAGTGACCCCTTCAGTGGCAGCGTCTATCTCAGCGGAGCTTGAGGAAATTGAATTCGTCAAACAAATGCCATCTCCCATCGAAAAATGCTTATTTTCAGCCTGCCCAAGGGAGATCTTGAAGCAATAACCAAATCTCTCCAATGTCTAATCATGTTATCTACCCAATTCTAATGCGCGCCTGTATATTTTTCGAGAAAATTGGTCGAAACATTGTCTGCGCGTTGCAATCAGACATGAAACCAAAACTGCCTTCGCGACATTCGTATGCTTTACCGCATAACACATGCTTTACAGCACAACATGAATGTATTGCGGCGAAGTTGAGATGGAAAAAAAAAACAATGTGTGGCGATGCTGACTTTCGGAATCTGGCCGCAGTGGTGGAACACATATTAGACTCTTGCCCATTTTCCTTGCTAAAAAATCGGGTGCGCCTTTAAATTCTACTTTGTTTAAGTGCTTTATTGTCCCTTCTATGCTAGTCTTCGACTTTGGACATACAGAAAGTGGGTGTGCGTTTGATTGAAGAGCATGTTAGAATCGAGCAGATACTAATGCCAAATGAATCAGCAATGTGTCCTGGCATTTTTTTTCATATCTTTTAATCTGACCCCCCCAGAGAAGTCAATCAATTCGTCGTCTGCATAAGGGTTATCAGGTAGTTCTGCTGTCCTGATGTTCACTTCCACATTACACAATGCCTTGTAGCCATTAAGGCCAAATTAAATAAATATGCTGAAATTACTTATGCCAGCTTTGCCATACCTTTTCAAGGATGGAAGACGAAGTTCGGCCCGCAAGACATCCAGAAATTCTTTGCTGACATACTTGGCGGCTTCTGACACAATTTTTTCACGGGTCATGACAGGTCTTGCTGGCCTGTGATACCTTGAGGTGGCACGTAGAAGATGAGACCTCGCTACCCAATAATGGCGCCTCCTCCTTTTTTTATCAATTGGCAGTAGCTCCTTGGGCACCTTACTTGCAGAGTCGTTACAAATGTCCGACGACTGCTGGGATTGGCAACGGAGTAGGGGAGCAGTCACTTGCCCAGTACTGGGATGCCTGGTCAAATATATGCACTGCTGGTCTTTTTGAAGTAAAGGGGGGCGACCACGCTTTCTGGGCGCTTGAACCTGATGCTGCTGTGCGGTCCCCTGACTTTTGATTGGTTTGCCTGAAAAAAAAGATTTTGTCAGAGCACTAGAAATGCGAGAACAAGTGCAAAAACAAATATGCATCCCGAATCACATGCGAGTCTGTATATCTAAACAATCTGCAGTACTAAAACAGATACGAGAGTATAAACATACCTACTATTATTGTACTTAATCAGTCACTCACTCTACGCAGGTGACACCTCAGAGTGAGAACCTGATCAGTTAAGTTATGGGGTTTTACATGCCAAAAGCACTTTCTGATTATGAGGCACGCCGTAGTGGAGGACTCCGGAAATTTCGACCACCTGGGGTTCTTTAACGTGCACCTAAATCTAAGTACAGGGGTGTTTTCGCATTTCACCCCCATCGAAATGCAGTCGCCATGGCCGGGATTCGATCCCGCGACCTCGTGCTCAGCAGCCCAACACAGAAGAACCTGATCAGATCAAGTGTAGCTTAAGAAGAAGCTTTAGCTCAATCAAAATACCAAAGAAAACATATTTCTCCGCAATTACTGCGCCAAGGTTCATCAAGTTTGTTGCATCTAAAAGAAAAAGTTAGTCTAGCGATGGTAGGAAGTGGGTTTCTTATTTCTGCCGTCAATCTTTGCCTACAAGATTTTATCTGTGCCCCAAAGATTCTATCTTTGTCTCACAGTCTATCTATGCCTTCACATTGTCAAAACCTTCAGCCACTTCTGCCAATGATGCTAACGGCAGAAGTGGCAGAAGGTTCCGACAGTTCCTCAAGGTACGGGGCCTTTGACGGCTTTGAGTGAAGAGCAGTAAATATGTACATATTGGTTTACTGCATTTAAGAGGAGCGTATGCTGAAGATGTTTTTCAGCTAGAATTTGTGGCCCATAAAAATTATATTTATGGAGATTTAGCGCCCCAAAATGTCTAAGTTAGGCATTTCGCAATAAGTGTACATGCTTTTATCGCTCCATTATGCCAAATAATTAATGGGTGAGACCTTGTGAATAATGGTGGTTTCCAATAAAATAATTTCGGGTTAACTGTTCACTAAGTCAATTGCATTAATATTGCTACGGAATAGTATTTCCAATGACGAAGAGGCGAGCAGTAAGGAGACGACGATGACGATGATTGGAGGCTAGCGCGAGCTGTTGCCTCTTGGACAAGTGCGGCGTATTACATTGTAAATATACTTGCATACAGCTTTCCATCTGCGTCTTCTTACATAATATGTATGGTGGAGGCGGACATTCCCTGTACCTCGTCACGGAGCTTCACAGTGGAAGGTACGTCGAGCCTTCCTTCATGGCTCCCGGCGATGGCAACTCGACTCCGCCGGCTCTGACACCTGCTGCCACATCGACGACCTACATCACTCTCTCTGCTCCCCGTGATCCTGGTGTATTCTCGGGCAAAGATGGGGAAGACGTCGAGGACTGGATCAGCCTGTACGAACACGTCAGCCGCAATAACCGGTGGGACCCTACTATCATGTTCGCCAACATAGTTTTTTACCTCGGTGTCACATCTCGAGTTTGGTTTCAGACGCACGAAGATGGGCTTACCAGTTGGGATTCACTGAAGCAAAAGCTCCGAGACTTGTTCGGCAACCCCTACGGTCACCAACTTGCTGCGCAGAAGGCGCTATTCCGGCCGGGTGCAGACGTCAACAGAGCCCTATGTCACGTACATTCATGACGCACACATGACTGAGTCAGACACGGTATCCCACATCCTCAAAGGCATTGCCGATGATGCCTTCAACTTACTCGTATTCAACAACGTCGCGACGGTGGATGCAGTTATAAAAGAGTGCCGCCGCCTGGAACTCGCTAAAAGCCGACGTATCGACCAGCAGTTTGCCCGTTTGCCCAACACCCCAGCGACATCTTCCTGTGCTGACGTTCCTCGTCCCAACAACACTGGCGATATTACCAGGATCGTCTGGCGTCATATTGAGGCCGCCTATCCGGCTGCCTTCGTCTCCAGCCCCAGCAATGCACCTGCAGTCACGGTTTCCCTGATCCAAGCAGTTGTCCGCCAGGAGTTCGAAAACATGGGTCTTCACACCATGTGCTCGGCCCATCGCCCTGATACCCACTCGGATTCTTTGATTCCGCCCTGTCCCACATCTTCTTACCCAACACGTTTCCGCAACCCATCTGAATGGCGCACTGATGACGACAAGCTGATTTGTTTTCACTGCTATCGAATCGGGCACATTTCTCGCCACTGTTGCAGTCGCTGGAGTTCCCCGACCCGGTCTACTTATACTGCCTATTCTCGTTCCCCAGGTGGCCCTTCTCGTCCCTATGCCGCACGCTCCGATAATGCCGCCACTGATTCTCCTGCGCCGAACCGCCCCTATTCTCGTTCACCTGCGCCCCAACGACGAGAATCTCGCTCTCCCCAGCCCTATCGCTTCTTTTCGCTGACTCCCTTTGGACGCCTCTCCCAGCCGGAAAACTAGATGATGCAGCGCCTCGAGGTGACGCTGCATTTCTCCCTACGCCACCAAATCCTCTACTGACGTTGCCCACTCATCTGAACTTTCTTGACGTGCAAGTTGACGGTGTTTCTGTATCTGCTCTTATAGACACTGGGGCGCATTTGTCGGTAATGAGTGCTGACCTTCGTAACCACCTGAAGAAAATAATCACACCCGCCATGACGCCTGTTGTCCGTGTCGCCGATGGCGGAACAGCCCCCGTAATTGGTATGTGTGCCGCCCATGTCTCCTTTGCCGACCACTCCACAATCGTGCTATTCACAGCCATCACCCACTGTCCCCAGGACATCATCCTCAGCTTAGACTTCCTCTCCGCACATTCTGCTCTCATCGCTTGTTCCGCCAGTACTCTCCACCTTGACCTGCCTGTTCTGGATCCCGCTGAACCACACCCCAGTCGCCTCAGTTCCGTCGACTTCGTTGGCTTGCCACCTTCGGCACTGACTTACGTTAACTTAGTGTCATCCCCACCAGTGCCCGACAGTCACTACATCGTGGCTCCTATGCAAGACGTCCTACTTACACACGGGATCACAGTACCTCATACCGTTTTATCTATTATGGCGTATTGCGTCTGCCTGCCAGTGGTCAATATTGGCTTGACGACACAAGTGCTGCCACGCCGGTACCCCAACAATACGTCTTTGGCCCAGCTTTGCTCATTCGAGGATCACTCAATAGCATCTATTGCAGTAGACGGCAACTTGTACCATCGCCGACTTACAGAAAATGATTGCGCCCGACATGCCGTCCGAGCACGCTCGTGAGCTCTACCACATTCTGTTTTCTTACCACGATATTTTTTACTTTAACGATCGTCCTTTAGCTCAAACTACAGCTGTTAAACATCGCATTAATACTGGCGATGCCCCTCCTATTCATCGCCGCCCGTATCGAGCGTCACCGGCTGAGCGTCAAGTTATTCACGTAGAAGTTCGCAAAATGCTTGTCAAGAACATCATAGAACCGTCATGTAGTCCATGGGCGTCACCTGTTGTACTGGTAAAAAATAACGATGGCTTATGGCACTTTTGCATGGATTATTGGCCCCTTAACAGGGTTACCAAAAAGGACATGTATCCCCTACCCCGGATTGATGACGCCCTTGACTGCCTCTACGGTGCTCGCTAATTCTCCTCTATTGACCTGCGCTCCGGCTACTGGCAGATTGCCATGGACGATCTCGACCGCGAGATGACTGTTTTTGTAACACCTGACGGTCTTTATCAATTCAAAGTGATGCCGTTCGGTCTATGTGATGCCCCTGCCACTTTTGAACGCATGGACTCCCTTCATCATGGTTTCAAATAGTCCACGTGCCTGTGCTCCTTGGACGACGTTATAGTATTCTCCCCAACGTTCGCTACACACCTTGAGCGCCTCTCAGCAGTCCCGGACGTTTTTCGTTGAGCCGGTCTGCAACGGAATACGTCGAAGTGCTAATTCGGCCGTTGCCAGATTACCATCCTTGAGCCTCTCGTTGACGCGAACGGAGTGCAACCAGACCCAGGCAAGATCCATACTGTTACGCACTTCCCTGTTCCGAAGTGTGTCAAGGATGTGCGCAGCTTCATCGGCCTTTGTTCGTACTTTCCCCGTTTCGTCAAAATTTCGCGGCCGTAGCATGACCGCTAACCGAGCTTTTGAAAAAAAGACGCCCCTATCCAGTGGGGCGATAACGAGGCCTCTGCATTCTCGCATCTAATTGGCCTTCTCACAAGGCCTCTCGTTCTCGCCCATTTCAATCCTTCTGCTCCTGCCGAAGTCCGTACTGATGCCAGCGGTCACGGAATTGGCGCAGTACTGGCATAATGCCAGCGCGGCAACGACCGTGTTATCGCTTACATCAGCAGGCTCCTCTCACCCTCCGAGCGCAACTATTCCATCAATGAGCGTGAGTGTCTGGCCCTAGTTTAGGCGGCTGCGAAGTTCCGCCCATATTTATATGGCCGACCCTTTTCTGTTGTCACAGACCATCACGTGCTTTGCTGGTTATGCTAATTGAAAGATCCTACAGGAAGACTTGGTTGCTGGGCCTTACGCCTCCAAGAATATTCGCATACTGTCACCTACAAATCTGGCCGACTACACAAGGGCGCTGACTGCCTGTCTCGTTACCCGGTAAATGAGCCTGACGCTGCCAACAGTAGTACTGCCAACAGCATTTTCTCTGTGCCTGCCTTCGCTAACATCACCGATGAGCAGTACCGCGACCTATCGCTGCGAGCACTCATCGAGCATCGGCGCTCTACACCTACCAACGCATCCGTTCGCCGATATGTCCTCCAGGGTAACATTCTATACCAAAGGAACTTCCTCCCTGACGGATCTGATCTTGTCGTGCCAAAACATCTACGACAGATTGTGCTCTTTAAGATGCATGACGCACCCACTGCAGGACATCTTGGGGTAACCCGCATGTACGACCGCATCCGCCACCGCTTCTATTGGCCTGGTTTCGCTCGCTCCATCCGACGCTATGTTGCTGCCTGTGATACCTGCCAGCATCGGAAAACATCTCAGGTGCTACCTGCTGGTCGTCTCCAGCCGATCACTGTCCCTGTGGAACCGTTCTTTCGTGTTGGATTAGACCTCCTCACTCCCTTTCCCACGTCATCCCCTGGGAACAAATGGGTAGCCGTCGCAACTGATTATGCCACCCAATATGCTATCACGTGGCCACCAGTTGTGCCACTGACGTCGCGGACTTTCTCTTGCGTGTCTATCTTAATTCATGGCGCCCCGCGACAGCTGCTTACTGACCGTGGTCGTAACTTCCTCTCGTAAGTTATCGCTGACATTGTGCGTTCCGGCTCTACTCAACACAAGCTGACTACCTCATACCATCCTCAAACCAATGGCCTGACAGAGCGTTTAAACCATACTCTTACCAATATGCTGTCCAAGTATGTTTCCAAGGGCCACCACGACTGGGACGTTGTCCTTCCTTACGTCACATTTGCTCATAATTCTTCCCAGCACGACACCGCCGAATTTTCTCCATTTTATCTACTCTACGGTCGCGAACCGAACTTGCCCCTTGACACGGCACTTCCTCCTGCTGCGATCCCAACAAGCGAGTATGCGCGCGACGCCATCGCCCTCGCCGACAATGCACGCCAGCTTGTCCGTGCTCGACTGATGGACTCGCAAACCACTCAGCAGCATCAGTACAACGCCTGCCACCGTGACGTACAGTTTTCGCCTGGTGCGCTCGTGCTCCTGTAGTCGCCCTCTCGTCACGTCGGACTTTCAGAAAAGCTCCTTTCGCGATACACAGGGCCCTACCGCGTGCTGCGCCAGGTGATGCCTGTGACGTACGAAATTGCTCCTGTGAGCTCAACCTCGTCCTTTACTCTGGCATCTAGTGATGTCGTGCACGTCAGTAGGCTCAAGGCCTACTACACTGCTTCCGAGTCCAGCCTTTAGTCGCTCGGGGACGCTTTTGCCGCCGAGGGGAGTGCTACGGAATAGTATTTCCAATGACGAAGAGGCGAGCAGTAAGAAGACGATGACGACGATTGGAGGCTAGCGCGGGCTGTTGCCTCTTGGCCAAGTGTGGCGTATTACGTTGCAAATATACTTGTATATATTTTTTCATCTGCGTCTTCTTACACAACAATATGTATAATTAAATGCTACACAAATAGGCAGTTAATTGTCCTGGTAAAACGTGTATAGGGAATTTGGCTAAGTTCAGTGCCTCGCCCCCATTTTATCTCAAGGAGGATATTCGCATAATTTGTCGCTATATCTAAGTGGACACCAAAGAGCTTATTAGCGAGCCATCCAGGCATATTAATGCTTCTTTTCTAACCAAAGCAATGTGGTGCTGTTTTATTTTGCCTTTTGACATTCTTACCACTGACTCACCACCGGAGGAGGTAATTTACAAGGCGCTCAATATGGTGAGGAGGCCTGTCATAATAATCTATACACTATGATGGGGCCCCTTTTTATTCTATCGCATGTTATGCACACAGAAACGCGCTAGTTAGTGGTTGGCTTGTCTCACTGGGGCACACAGTAACAACATATGAATGCATCATTCTTCATTGGTCTGCAGACAGTAAAGTGGCATCTACCTAATGCCCCCACATCCCTCTCCCTAGGCTAAGCACTGGGTCGATTCGCTCCCAATTGTGGTGGTGAAGCATAGGACAAAAGAACACTCACTGCAGCATTACAGAAAAAAGAAGAAAGAGAGGTAACATACTCAGAAGAAAACTTTGCCAATGACGTGATTTGATCTGGGGAACCCACAATTTAAAGTGAGGGGGTCCAACACTTTTGCAGTGTCATGAAACTAGACTGAAAGGCCCACTATTAGATAGGTTCTGCACTGGCTCCTGTTACTCCATCACTACAGTGTTATGGCTATAGTGAAGGGCCCCCTCACATTAGTCAGTTCCAATTCACTAAAGCTATAGTTAAAAAAATTCACATGGAAAACATCTAGGAGCAACAAATACAAATACAAGACAGACGAAATTTGAAGGAAGTTATCCTCATCATTGCTGAGCAACTTTTCACTAAAGATGGAGTATTTAGGGCCACAACCTGGCAACTTCATGCAACAGAGTTAACACTCTTTTAAATGCCCCTACGATGAGCATCGTGACACTTCAGAGCTTGATTTTGAACAGCGTCAATGGAAAGAAGCAAAATCATACCGTTAGGATCCGTCTTGCCATGCTGTAGTATACACTGTCCGGGCTGTTTGCAAATGGCTGAGTGTGCAATTGAAGCAGACACTAGTTCCTCCAAATACAGGACAGCTGAAAGAGCAGGGAAGTAGCCTCACTTTGGGTGATATTGACTGTGCATTTGCTGCAACACACAAATGCACACATAGAGCGACAAACTCACTTTTGCAGTATGCATGGTCGTAGTGGTCATAAGGCGCTGATGTGTCATCTAAGTGCTTGTCTTCGTGTTCTGCACAAGAACGATATCACATTACCTTAACGACAATCGCACACTTTAATGTACACAGGGAACTTGAAGTGGTTTTGAAAATGGAAGTTTTGTGGTATTTCGGGAAGCTGTCAAAGTATTACCAAACTCCTCAAATCATTTTCTCAAAAGTATGTGTCCCTCCACTCATGCAGCAAGTACAGCTAGTTCAGCAGAGGACAGGATGAAAGGAGAACTGCCAGAAGTGGGGTGAACATGAGGGTCACGCGAGCCTTCCACCAAGCTCCCCGGGTTGGGAACAGTTGGTCGCACATATTTTTCGTGCTCTCAGCAATGACATCTTGTGGGAAAAAAGTGTGCTTAATAAGCACATATTTTTCAGTAATCACCCTGTTTCTGGCATAGCAAGGTTGTAATGAGTGCGCTTTGGGCAGCATTTCACTGTGCGATTACTACAAGTGGTCCTGGCGGTATGGTATTTGATTTAATGACAATAATTCGAATACGTTTTGCCACTGTGCTGAAAAAAAAGAGAACTTAAACTCTACTAAAACAGTAGTAGTTCATCAGCAGCTGTTACCACTAAAACTTATTGCTATGAAATGAGCATGACTACAATTTAACTTGGTCACAAATGCAGCTCGTGGTATTGGCTGGGAGAAGCGCAGATTCACGCTGCAGTTCTGATTTACAGTTGACCAGGATAATGCTAGGCTAGCATAAAGTTGTTCTTTATCGCTACCACAACAGCCACACAGGCACTGCTTGGTGATCCCGCTGCTCCTATTGGAATGCACACCATGAAGTAGCTATAGCGCAAATAACATGGCTGGTGTCTGGCAAGGCAAATGTGGGTTACAACACAGCAAAATTGTTGCTGGCACCAGTAACCCTTGCTAAAGGTAATTCTCGCTAAAGGTACAAATACGCCAGTAGAAAGCTCCCTGCAATGGCGTGCCACGCTCTGGCGCAAGAGCTTATGGCGAGTTTTGGACAGAACGCAATATAAACAATCACCACAATGCTGGCAGCTGAGGGCCAGCAGCCACTGTGTATTGTTCGCTTCGATCCAAGAGTGTACTGGATGGTGCTTATTAAAAAATTACTGCCAATGGTGACAAGAATGCAGTTTTTGCCACCAGTTACTACGTGCTCCACACTATAATATAAACCCATTTCGGTTTTTGTACTAAGGAGGACGATGCATCATGATGTCACGATATATTAGCTCGCCTCACTACTGCTAGTGATGCAGCTGCCACGCACAAACACAGCCAGAATAAATGCATGCAGCCCTCTCTTATACTTTTTTTTATGATCAACGTCATCATACCTAGCCTCATTGCTACACAATGTCAGCAAGCTTTGCTCTGTGTCGTGATGCAACAATAGTGTCAACGATGTCAGGTTTGTAGTTTTCAAGTCCAATTGCAGCATCAAATTTAAGTAGCGTTAAGCATTTCCCAACCTTCATAATCGCCAAGTGTCATATTTACACAATTTTGAGAAGTATGTAGCAAACATTCTGCAATTTCGAAAAAAAAAAAGAGAGTCAGTAGGCACTTAAAGTTTGTCCTTAGCATATCCTTTACAGTTGTTTCAAATGTCAATGTGACACATACCATGGACATCCTCTGGACCTTTCAATGGTTGCTGCGAGAGCACCTCTGAAGAGCCGCTGAAATCTTCTGTCTTCGGTGTCAACGGTGTGAATGCACTAGAGGTGATGGCAGGGGACAAAGGTGCAGCTGAGGATGGAGGTTCAGCAGAGGATGGAGGTTCAGCAGGGGATGGGGATTCAGCCAACGATGGGAGTTCAGCAGGGGATGGAGGTGCAGCAGGGGATGGGGGTGAAGCAGGGGATGGGGGTGAAGCAGGGGACGAAGGGGAGGCAAGGGATAGCGATGCAGCTGGGAACGACGATTTAAGAGGAGGTAAGGAAGGTAAAGAGATTGTGTGGGGTGGAACACTGGCTGAAGACAAGTGTTGACCTGGAAAATGAGAGCAATGCAAGCAAAGTGCATATAACATACTGCATTTTAAATAGAGAAATGTGTGCACTATCATACACTAACAATGTGCCGATTCAAGCTGGACCGTGCTAAGTAGACTGATTTTACGAGTTACACTCGATAAGATGGTGGCATAGGATGATACCATTGTGTCAGTACTATAGCCTCAGAGGTTTAATGGCACAGTGGAGGTTCAACCACAGTGCTAGATTTCAGTACAGTTCAAAGGATGAAAAGAAGATGCAATGAGGGCATGGAACTGGGAGAATTTGGCAGTGATAATCTTGTTATACAACTGCAACAAAAGATTTTACTTGGAAAAGTTGCATGAGAAGTTACTTCACAATAATTAGTAGACACATTCTGCATCTTTTAAAAAGAGGCACTCCGGCATCCCTTTAACACGTGTGCTGTTGTTTTTCAATGTGAATGAAATGACTGAATTTGTTTAAGAAAACAGTGATTAGTCGACCTGCCTGCAGATGATTAAGGGGTGGATAAAAGGTAGTGTTGGTATCTTTCACAATGCAAAGGCACAGAATATACTGACGAGTCAGTTCTTGTTTACGTTACTTGAGCATTCATTCTTTCTTTCATTTATGCCAAATGTTGTACGCATGGTCATACATATCAAGGAACAACGAAAGGAAATACTGCCGAGTTTTATAATCATACACAGCACATTCACATCTGCTGCACCGATGTGGGGTTTATAACTTGAATGTGAAACAAGCTTTGCAAGAAAGAGTTAACTAGCGAAAAAACTACACATGACTTCTAACATTTTCGTCCCAACTGAAAACCCCATGAAGGTAAAAGGTCAAATAAAAAAAAAAAACAGGGTGCTGCAAATTCATGGGAACTTGTGGCTCCAATAATACTGTGGTGGAAATCAATGACAATTTTATCAGCATGATAATGCACAAACATGCAGTTTTCATTTGTGCCCATGATGCATAGAGGGGTGCAATTCTCTTTCTCAGGTGAGACAACAAGGAGAGGTACAGGCAAATGCCAGAAAACGAGGGGACAAAGTGCTATGCCAATTGCAAAAAACCATTGCAAGAAAAATGTGCGCAGCTTGCACTAGTGGTGCAAGGCTGGAGTCAACAGCGAAGCTTGTGATCACGTAGCTTTTATGTGGCTTGCCCATGTTGTTTGTACATTTTGCGAGGTAAGGCAAGGTTCTGCTAAGTTGTTGGTAGAATCGGCTAAGTCATTTCTAGGTTTTGAGAGGTTACGGTAGGCTTGGCTAAGTTGTTTCCATGTTTTGCGAGGTTATGCTAGGTTTTGCTTAGTTGTTGTCTCGGCGGGCTTGACACTGGAAGTTTTTGAGTAGTCGCAGGGCAGGATCGCTTTCTCAGCGACGTCGAGTGTTTAGGCACCGACTCTCGCGTTCCCTGGACTGAAACTTGGGGTCCTCAACTTGGCATCACTTCTTCTCAGCTACAGCTTCGGTGCGGTGATCCGGATCAGCTCGGCGGCGACACATCACCTCTCGCTTGACAGTACGGCGCTCTTCCTGGTAAGCCACTTCTTTTTCGGGTGTCCGGATTTTCTTTGGTCTTCCCATGGTAGCAGCATGTACGCACGGAGTAGAGGAGGTGAGAGGTGTGTCACCTCCTCTACTCGGAACAGCCGGTGCGGAACACTTTTACTTGCCTGTGATGTCATGACTGCGCCCTACGCGCACAAGGCGAGGAGGTTGCGTGGCTCGGTGCTCTCACAGGTGGTTGCTAGGCAACGCAAGGCGGCGCACAGCTGGGCTGAGTTTTCTGGTAACGCTCCACAGTGGCACTAAAGCTTAAACAGCTCCGCTGTTAAAACTTGATTCATTTTGTCTTTTCTATGTGTGTTTATTCCAGAGACAGCAGTGCACGATCAACTTGGCCTTGAAACAACAAATAAGCGAAGTGGTCACATCATCACAGTCGGGTCAGATGGCACAGCAGCGGAGCAGTAGCAGTGATCTGCTTTCTGCTTCCAACGTGAATGTTTAGCACAAGTTCATCAGCATTCCTGTGAGCAACTATGTGCGACTTGTTTAGAGTACACGGGTTTGAATAGAGTGGCCTGTAAACACTGCCTGTCCAATGAATCATTGCGCACTACAATAAATGTAGTCTGCCAGCGAGCAGTGAATCGCCTTCTTTTGTCACTGTGCCTTGTTTTAGAGTACCCATCAACTTCCAGCAACAGGTAAAAGTATTTGTCAAGTGTATGAACCATTATATGTCAGATAGCAGAAGGACATACGCTTGTGAACATGAGTGCTAGGCAGGCTCCTGTCTGCTGAAGGGGCTGTACAAGCTAGCAGAAAAATAGCCTCGTCACTTTGTTCTATAGTTTCACTTTTTTACCAATAATTTCAGCTTTTTGACATTCAAAGCGCAGTGCAACTGAACAAGTCTACTTTTGAAAAGCAAGTAAGCACTCACACATGTATTGCACCTGTGCCAACTTTTCTCCGGCATACAACAATAAAAAGTATAAGTAGACAACATTACATAAATAGTGCCAGGTACAGCAGTGAACAAAAGTAAAAGACATGCCAGCGCAACCTGGTGCCTTGCCACTCAAGCTCTCATGATGTAGATTCTGGTGCAGAGCGGTGAATTCTACGCAAACCGCCACTGCCTGCCAAATGTACCTCAGTGAGAGCCCGCTGCAGCAGCTGCTTGAGTAGAATTCATGAAGCAACAGTGAACATACTTCGGAAAAAGCGATTGGATATGCCAATAAATGATACAAATGATGTTACGCAATCTTGAGTGGCGCAGCGCAGGTTGCAGTGGCGTGCTCTTCAGCAAGCGCTCACAGGGGTTTGTCACTTTTAGTCACCACTGTACATGCGACTGTTCTGGTCGAACCGCTTGCTGATTCAAGTTTCACGCACAGCCAACACTTCGTGATGAGTGCATTTTAATGCCAAGTTTGGGTTCATTATACACTTTTTTCACACACCAAAAATAGGAATTATATGTCACCTGTGGCGATGCCAGAGGAATCTTGCAGAATTCGTGCGAAATGGACCATCTGTCATTGTTAGGGTGAAACTACAAGATCATGAGCAAAACAAGGTATGCACCTTGCTTTATTAATGCAGTGATAACCTGTGCCACAGTTCTGTTCCCTTAAATTCTATGCTTCCTGTATGGCACTGCTGCAGGTGAAACAAACTTCTTGTTTATTCTAGATGAAACAAACCAATAAGGCGCTCACTGCAAAGTGCAACTTGTGTGCAAAATTTGAGTCTGCACCAGCCTGCAGTTCAATCAAAAGAATCATGTACGCCTGTCGCTCCTATACATGCGACATTTAGTATACGTCTATGCCCAAAAACTTACCATCTTGTCCCACTGGTCCTTTATAGAACTCTGGAAGAGAGAGGGAAAAATGTTTTTAAATGTGTGTGTGCGCATCTTCCCAAGCAATTCAGGTGAGAGGCGCAGTTGCAGAAGATGATAAAATCTACATGCGATTCCACACGATCTTGAGAGATCTGCTGAACTTACTTGGTGGAACAAATGGTCTCAGTTCCGGCTCGTACACAGGGACGGTAGGTATTGCACATCTTTTAAGCCTCCTCCTGTAGCCGCACGATGTCGGCCCTGGTTTCAGGACCATGTCAGGTGTAAAATGACGGCCACACAACCTGAACGTGACCAGTTGCTCGTCTGTAACATCCTTGAGCCTCGGAGAGTTTGCGTATTCGATCCAGTCATTGGCGCTGCACGGAAAAGTGGCCAATAAGTACTGTGAAACGAGTTTTGAAGAAATTGCACGTTGCACGCAGTAATTCCCAGTATATCATATGAACTACGCTGTCTACTATACATAAAGTTTTGATTCACGCACGGGAAATTTAACGGACAGCCGATAGTAGCCTTTTTGATAAGGTAAACTTGCGAACACGCAGGTGCTGCAAACCAACAGGCCAAGAATCCATTCGATGATGCTCATTTAAAGAGAAGACTGCCTTTTATCAGTAACACAGATTTGATAGCATAGAAATCAGACGACTTGTGCACTGTCGCACTGCATTTCGTGCAAATAGTACGGCATGGAACTACGAAGTTCGCTTGCAGTACGAACGATCAACGGTAGTCTGCCGAGGAGAAAGGGATCGCTCTTGCCCGTGCGGCATGACAGGTATCTTTAGATGCAATAGGATGTTTCACATGCACTAAACCACCGCAACCGACACGAAGGACTTTTTCACATTATCTCATGCACGCAAAATGAAATGAACGTGAATAAAAAGGCAAAAGACACTGCTACTTGCGGTTTGTAGGGAACCTGAAGAAGGAAATGCCGCTTTCAGGTTCCGAACGTCTTCGGCACCAGACCGCCGCGCATCTAGTCCCCGAAGGCATTACTAGAAATAACATGCAACTAATTCACGCTGACCAAACTGTTCAGCATCCGTCTAAATTAGCCCCCCAACTCTTGTCAAACACTTGTCACTTCTGCTCTTGACCCCGCTGGGATTTTAAAGTCAAAAGCACAGACCATGGTTAGGTGGCTAGAGTGGCAAGGTTTTCTAGCCACCCTAACCATAGCCTGCAATGCGCAGCTGGCCCGATTTAGAGCCAGTGATTTTGCGCAATAACATTTTCCCAGCTGTTTTTGCCTGAGTACGGAGAAAAACGTTAGCACTCAGAAAGCTAGTTTTGTTGCATATTTAAAAGCGCAGTGATTAATTTGTAACAGTGACAAACGATAGCCCAATCTAACACTACATAGCCTTCAAGATTTAATACGCAGGTTAGCGCAATCTCAGAGGCCCTAATACCTACAAGCTTGTTTTGTTCTTTCTGTGCCAGATGGCGACACTAGATCTATGATTTGGGGGGTTCTAAACATGACGTTTATGACGTGTACTGCTTGCTTTCGGCGCATGCAGTCAGCAAACGTACAGTTTAGCAAAAGCATATTTTGACACAGCGCGAAACGTAACACGGACACAAGAAGGCACATACAGAAATACAACACGCAGCTATACCAGCAAAAATGTTTATTTTCAAAACCAGACCGCTTTTATACCACACAAGGTTGTGCCAGTTGTACCACATATATCAAGTGGAAGCACTCAGAAACATGCGCTATAATAGTAATACTACGGAACCATACTTATGACCCGCGATAACCTACTAACAAATTGTCACCGCTTACGCAGGAAATCCGACTCCTTAGAACAACGCTATCGACGGCTTGCTAATGCACAATTCACCAAGTGTGTGCTCTGCCTCAACAATTAATCGGCTGTAATGACGGTTTTGTCAAACAGCGATCGGCAACGACATGCTCGGGTGTGGAGGGGAGGATGCCACCAGGCTGCAGCTTTTCTGTTTTGTTATTGTGCTCTCTCAATGGGATATTTATTAGTGTTACGTTTCGCGCTGCATCAAAAGTGTTCCTGATGCTTCACCAACAAGCCCCCACTGCCACCTTTTATACTAGATTTTGTTACCCAGAGAGAGCCGTCACTGGGTCATGAATTAGGTCTAGAAAACAGATTTGCGCTAGGTTCAATGTGCCATCAACCAAAAAATGCATCAACCATCGCCTCCTCTGTTGTTCTTATAGAGGAAGCGATTTATCAACGCTTTTGCGTTACCTACACGACACAAATGTATCATATTGGCGGCGAGGAGTTACGGAGTCGCCATCTATCGGAAACGCCTCGTTGGCGTAGTATGAGGGATCACGCAGCGCGCTCCTCATAGGTTTTGCTGTCAGCGCTCACTGAAAACACCACGCGCGAGCTCTCCCGGACATTTCTGTAAGTACTTTGGAAACGAGAGAAGTTTCTTACTGTCTAAATAATAATCTTGGGCAAACTGAAAACACACAATCGTTTACAGACGCTATCTCGTTACCGAATACGTACAGTGAACGCCATTGCGCGCGGTCGCCGCGATGGATCTCCCGAACCGGCTTCTTGCGTGAAAGGTAGGTAAACGCTGAGAGCAAACTATGTGAAATATGTTCTTATAGTGTTCGTATAACTAAATGGAGCGTAATAGAACGAAGCCTCAATGCAGCGACCGCGCAGATTCGCCGCGACCGACTGCGCGTCTGCATGCTTGCCCGCGCACTGTTTCGCTTTCTCCGCGCACGCGTTTTCGCACCGTGCCATGAGCTTTAGGCCGCAGAATATGAGCATTTGACAGTATACAAGCAACCATTGTTGCATGGGCGCTATCAGAGCTGTTCAAAAATAATTTCATTGTTGAGACTTCGACGCCTACGGGGACTGTGATGTGCCGTCGCGACGATTGAATCTTTTTTCTTCTTCTAAATTCTTTGACCATTCAATATTATTTCTCGAATTGCGTCGCACTGTATGTTTATCGATGTTCTCAGCGTGCAATTTCCCGCTGCTCCTTTTTTTTGTAATCCAGTGCAGTAATTCATAACACAAATATGACCATATGGCATGCTTTTTTTTTTTTCAATGTGCTTCTTACCGCGGCCTTTCCACTCCACTGAACTTGCCAGTATCTATAGCATCGACAAGTTCATAGATCAAACCGTCATGACATTATAGTCGGGCAGCGGACTCGGGCGAGCGTCTCAGTGCGCGTTTTCAGAACATCGCAGACCGGGCGCCGTAGCAACGGTGTACGAATACACTTCTTACACCGTGGCCGTAGCAGAAATCTTCCTTGCGTCTGTGCTTGCCGCATATCCGAGTTGTAGCCGATGGCTGTTAGCCGGTTTTATGTTTCGCGAGCCAAGCTTCACGCAGCTTCTTGTCCTGCGGCTACGTGTGAATAAGGCTGACACCGGCCTCCGTTACGTGCGTCCGGCCCTGCGGAACCGAGCAGTAGCCTACCATGTTGCGTGCCTTCAAAGGCAGCCACTACCTATTGTGCTTTCAAGCGTTGTAAAGGAGACACACGAAGCGGGGAAATTTCGCCACTAAATAAGGACCGCAGCGTACGTGCGAATTTAAACTCGTTTTCAGCTCGATTCGGCGCGCCCGAAGCAGCCGACGCGGCCGCTATGTCCACGTCATCCCTCCTAGCACGTCATGCCAACGGTGGCGCCAGCTTTTCCAGTGGTGGAGCTCGAGGCCAATACTGGCGGACAACCGTGGCCTCCGCGATCAGCTCCGGCGCGGCGCCGGAGCTGATCGCGGAGGCCACGCGACAACTCTCTGTGGCTATGAAGGGAAAGCTACGGGGGGGGGGGGGGGGGGAGGCGTGGCTGCTGGGCACAAGTCACCGCGCTAAGTGGTCCGGCAGCGCTTGACAGAGTTTGTACCATCGCTACGTTTGTACAGTGCTCGGAACAGACGCTGAATCGACGTAGCTTCCCCGTGCAACGGTTGACATCAACGGTACCAGATCTATCTTCGGTATAGGCGAACGTTTTTGGTCTACCTCCTGGATCAGCCCACGAAGAAGGCTAGAAACATACCCGATACGGAAAAGGGGGAAGGAGGTGGGGGAGGGTTAACTCGCTAAGAAAGTCTATGTCTTTAAAGAAACTGACGAAAAGGCGAGGACAATGAGCTTAGACTACAATGTAAGCATTCAAAGCTTTAACATATATATAGCCGCAGTGACAGCACGTTTAAGGCTACACTCTTAGAAAAATTTGCACCCTTTGGGGCGTATCTTGTCCCACAACAATAATCGTCACCCGTGCTGCCCGCGTTTCCTTTCTTTAACGCTGCGAGCCCGGTACTTTACAGTCACGAACGGCATGCGCCTTATCAGTGTGACGCAGCATTCTCGACAGGAAAGTAGCGAGCGCCGAGTTTTCAGGAAAGGAAACGCAAGCAAGGCAGATGACGATTATTGTTGTGGGACAAATACACACCCCAAAGGGTGCAACCGTTTTAAGAGTGTACACTCTAAAAACAGTTTGCACCCTTTGGGGTGTATATTTGTCCCACAACAATAATCGTCATCTGCCTTGCTTGCGTTTCCTTTCTTGAAAACACGGCGCTCGCTACTTTCCTGTCGAGAATGCTGCGTCACACTGATAACGCGCATGCCGTTCGTGACTGGGAAGTACCGGGCTCGCAGCGTTAAAGAAAGGAAACGCAGGCAAGACAGATGACGATTATCGTTGTGGGACAAATAAACACCCCAAAGGGTGCAACTGTTTTTAGAGTGTACCCATTGGCGCCTTTTGTCTAGCCATCTTGCCCGCACTTCAACTGCAACGTATATATGTGCTATCATTAGGGTTCAGCGTTTTTGGTTTAAACCGAAAAAAGTAGAAACATTACCAAAACGTGTGCTGATTTTTTTACGTGCAACGTCCAAGGTATATGTAAACTGGTAGCGAAGCTTCCGTGGAAGCCCACATATCCAGAAAATGGTGGCGTGTTGCTGCCGTCGCCACCTGTGAGTCGGGGGGACAACTTCTGTAAAAAAAAAAATAATAATAAAGAAAGAAACAATAATGACGTCACATCAGAAAGTGAAAGTGAAGTCGCGGTTTACAATTATTCGCGCGAATGTCTAAATTTCTTTAAGGCTTTTCGACAGCTACTCGAACATTTCTTTTTCCGAGTGGGCCTAGCCAGGTGACGTTGAGTTTGCTTACGTCTATAGTGGACCAAATAAGGTTGTTTCACTCACTCACTCACTCACTCACTCACTCACTCACTCACTCACTCACTCACTCACTCACTCACTCACTCACTCACTCACTCACTCACTCACTCACTCACTCACTCACTCACTCACTCACTCACTCACTCACTCACTCACTCACTCACTCACTCACTCACTCACTCACTCACTCACTCACTCACTCACTCACTCACTCACTCACTCGGAGCGTGCATCTCATTTCAGCTTATGGGACAACGCGGCTCTATAAGAGTGACTTGTATCTCAAGGTGAACATAGTTAGGCTGGTAATGACGGCCATCGGTTTTGTACGTTCCGTAAGAATGCGAGGAACTGGGATGGGAATGAATGACAGCACAAAGAGGCTTCGAAAAGCCACTTCACTTTTTTTAGCATAGAACTATACAGCCAATTTACATGACCGAATAGGAAAATATCTTTCCATGGATGAAAAGTAGTATGGCCAACACACAGTCACAATATCGCAATACATGTGAAACCTATTCGCAGAGTTCTCGAAGCCCTCAAAGTTATTTGCAACGCAATGCATTCTTATGAGACATTTGTCAGGCAAAATAGCGTTGCATCGCAATATCATTTAAAGAGTATTTCAACCTACCAATACTGCTGCTTGTAGTGCGCTCAGAGCTTCCGTTATGAAGAGTGAACAAATTCTGCACCTCGTTTCCTCGCGTAGCGCTTCGCTTTCATCGCCACGGCGGGACACAGCTCGTCGGATGCAGAAACGTCAAGATATTCGATAACGCACAATCTACAGTCACATCTTATGCCAATACGTGCCATGTGCTAGCTCCGGCAACATTGTAAGCCAAGAGCACGCCACGCCTCACACAAACACGCAAATAAACGAAAAAAAAATTAGACCAAACCGCCCCACTCAATCGGCCAGCCCCATTCAGCAGGATATAAACGCTAGCCTCTATAAAAGGTGTACAGTGACTTGCACGTAAAGCTCGGCTACATTTTGGGGCACAAGCACTAGTCTGTAGGGTTCACCAAGAACCGATAGAGTTTCCTAGAATTAGTAGAGGGGGTCATTACGATCGTTCAGCCATCATGTTAATGATGAGTAGTACATGGGTTTGTCAGGTCTTCGTGCTACAGCCTTCAGATATTCTTGCGGCTTCTCGTTTATTATGCTTCATCTAGGCCTAAATTGGCCTAAATATCAAACCAATTTATACTTTTTTTTAATGCAGACGGTAATAAGACTCTACAAGCACGTATGATCACTGCTAATTGCCGTGGTTCTGCTTGCCCCTGCGTGCCTGGCGTATTGGTTTCGATATAGGGCTTCTGTGCTAGAGGTCCTGTGTCGAATCCTACCATCGGGCAATTTTAATAATGGTTATTGCATTATTTATAACGCAGTAATTTCTTCAATAATATCCTTTTGCAATGTCACGAAGCCATTTAAAGCCAGAAAGACGAAGTTTAGACAAATCCATGTACTACCCATCATTCTCACGCTGGCTGAGCATGCCCTGCTTGAAGCTCCCCCCATACACTATAACGCCACGGTTCCCACTAGTAACTGTATGAAACTCTGTGCAAGAACCTACTTCAATATTATAAAATGAAGAAAACGTACAGCTGCTTCTTTAGGAAGCCAAAATTATCTCAATGTGAATTGTTAGTTCATTTAGCAGGACTCTACCTAAACATTTTCAAAAAAAATTTTCACATAGTTTTTCTTATTCGAGTGTTTGTCCCCACTGCACCTGGTCCCGCTTCATTCGCGCTGCACTATGCACGATGTCTCTAGCAATAGAATTTCGGCAAGCTCTTAGTTGCAAGTTTCGCTGTCTATATGGATCCACCTTGCAAATATCTTTCAGTTCGGTCAGCATATAGAGTGTCGCTTGCTGAAACCGATGGTAAAGGAAACATGTTACATTGTTACACGGCTCTGCACAATATTGAGGAAGAGGAGCACGAGCTTGGGGCTGAAAAAGACGACGCTTCAGTGATTGGCCTGCTGGGAAACTGTCTCTGTGAATGCTCTGGGAGTGCGAGTCAACATACCCCAAGTTCATCAAGGAGGAGTGAGACTTGCTTCTGCGTAGCCCCGCTCTAGAAAAACAAATCATGGCTGTCCGGCGTGCCCGCGACCGGGCCGGTGGGCTAGACCTGCCGGCCCCGACGTAGGACAAGCCGGGTGCGCGACGAGTTCGAGTCCTCGCCGGACCTGCAGTAAAGTTTCTTTCACGCACTCACGCAGATGTAGATACTCGTGATCCGTTCACTGACAGGTATCCACATTGAGGGATTGGCCAAGAATGGGGTGGGTTATAGTAATGTGTAAAATAAGTCAAAATTTTATAACAGGTAAGCTACAATCGAAATATAGATATTGTAGAGGCTACATGATTTTATGAAAATGAAAATTCTACCATAATCATAAAATAAAACAAATCAAATTCAATCCTGCTGAAAGAAAAGCAGGCTTAAAATTTTGTATTCAGAGTTCAAATTTCATTGATCCTAAACGAAAATCATGGATGGAAGCGCTTACCTTCCCGTAGCTATGCCCGAGCGTATAGAGGCACCGAAAGATAGTACATTTTGAACAATTAAATCTAATCCAGGAAGGCGGAGGAGCGTTTCTAGAGTTCGTTTTCTTAAGCTAATAAATCGTTGACAAGAAATTAAAGAAAGTGGTCCATGGTCTCATCCTCTCTGCACATACGACAAATCGGTGAGGGTGCCAGACAAGCCCTGCATAAACAATAATTTCAAGAAGGTAGGCGATAGCGAAGCCTACTAATAGTTACTTCATTTTTTCTCGATTGACATAGATTGCTTTTCCAGGGGTACAATAAGTGTGTAAAATCCGAGGAATTTGTTATAGATGGTATTTTGCCTCCGAAATCTTGCGACTATGATCAAGGCTGATGGAGAGAGAATTTGCATGGCTTGGCCAGCTATCGGAAGTTTCGCCAGTGAATCAGCCGTTTCATTCAGAACGAGGCCTGTATGCCCAGGTACCCAGACGAAATGGATATTAGTCAAGTATTGAGGCACTAAGGATTTAAACACTCGCAACACCTGACAAGAATTACGTGCTGTGAGTGAAGTACACAAGGACAAAGAATCAGCAACAATGACTACTTAATCTACTGTTGGGCTTAATTTACGAATAGCCAGTACTACTGCTAAAAGTTCAGCAAGAAATATTGATAGAAAGTCTGAAAGCCGCGGGGAAAATAACCAACCGCGAACAGGGCTGAATATACCAATACCACATTTTTCTTGGTTCTGCGTGGCATCAGTCACTATGACCGCATTTGTTTGAGATTTTATTAAATGATCCTATAGAATAGCATGCACTTAACAATCGCTAAGGTAAGTGTTTTGCATTACTTGAAAAAAATATCTTCAATTGTATGCTAAGGGAATTTTCCTTGTCACAAATTAACTTTACCTCTCTGATCCTAACGTTCAACGAAATGAGAAGAGTTGTACAAAAGTAACCTGAGGAGTATGGAATAGAGGTTAATGTGCATCGAAAAACATACTAAGCTGAGAAATGAATACTGCTTGGTAACGTCTTATTGGTTATTCGTATGCCCTCAAAAATGTTTTTACTGCAAGTACACGAAAGCGAGTTACGAAAGAAGGAATTCTTGCTTCTGGATACAAAGTAGTATTTGCAACATAGGTAGCTCTAAACATAGTCTTAATGCCTGCTTTTCTAGAAGAACAGTGCGCGAAGCTTATAGGCAGGCGCCTCAGAGTATAGCACACAGCCGAATTCCAGGAGAGGGCGTACATACATACAGCAGATTGATAACAAGGTGGCCTTGCACATCCCTGATCGACTGTTGCTCAGTCTGCGTAACAATCTCACCAATATAACTTATGTGTGCACGCCATGAAAGGGAGCAGTCATATATAACACCAACATACTTAAGAGCATCTACTTGTGGAATGAAATCGAGCTGGTACGACAGAAATATATGTACTGGGTCCTTCAGAGGAAATACGTGCAATGGGCACTTGTTCACGTTTAGAGCCAGAGGAATGGAAGTTATCCAAGAATCTAGAATAAACACCTTTGCAGGTTTTCAGAAAGTGTGTAAATATCCGTTGCCAATGAGAACAATGCGATGTCATCCACATATACGTAAGTATGCACGTCCTCTTGGGATGGGATGGAGCTCAGATAAATATTAAATAAAACCGGAAAGAGCACTGATCCCTGTGTAACTTCTTTTGCCTATGTACTCGATGAAAAGCCGTTCTGAAAGCAATAAAACTCCCTGCCATTTAAAAATTGCGTGATCCATGCTTGTAAATATTCGGGGAACTTAAGTTCCCGCAGCCGGCTTACCAATAACTCGTGTTCGACACTATAATATGCCTTGGCGCTATCAAGCGTAACGCATGCCGCATACTGATGTCGGCGCCGTGCAAGATGTATATGACTTTCCCGGTCAATATGCGCCTGCCATATGGAGCACCCCGGCCTGAATTTAATTTGACATGGAAGAAGCGTTCTCTTATTAATAATATTGATAACACGAACATGTAAGACTCTTTCTATCAGCTTTACAAAGTATTGTGTTAGGGCCATCGATCTCATGTTGTCTAAGGTACCATCACCCTCGTTCCTCTTCACATCCTACCTTTGTTGTTCCCCGAACCCCTTCCCCAGCGTGGAGTAGCAGGCTAGAGGCACTTTACTCAGGCCGACCTCTCCACCTTTCTGCCATTAAATATTATCTCTCTCTCTCTCTCTGGGACTGACAATCTTGACATCGATGACTGGTACCAAATGCACGACCGCGTCTGCGCCCGTAACAGGTTGGATCAGACCGTTAAGCTGGCAAACATAATTTTCCACCTGAAAGGCACGGCGCAGGTCTGGTTTCGAAACCACGAGAAAGAGCTCACGAGCTGGGAGCAATGCTAGCAAAAGCTGCACGAGTTGCTCGGACACCCTGTTCGCCGTCAGCGAGCTGCACAAAAGGAACTTCGGTTCCACGTCAAGACGTTGACCGATTCATATGTGACATACAGCCAGGACGTTTTCATCCTTTGCCGCAAGGTTGACGAGCGGATACCAGACGAAGACAAAGTAAACCACGTATTGAAGGGCATACCGGTCGACGCCTTTAATCTTGTAGTGTAGAAGAATTTTTCTACCATTGCCAAAATTATTAAAGAATGCCGGTGATTCGGAGAAGAAAAAAGCCGTCGCATCGTGTAACAGTTCATGCGTCGTTGAAATACGGCTGCTACTATGTCGTGCGTGGACCTTCACTTGGTGCATCAGCCGGAAACGTCCGAGAACTTAGCTCGTATCGTTCGCCGAGAGATCGAAGCCTAATAACTGAATTGCAAGGCTCGCTGGCTCTCCGCGCACGACAGACTGCGCAAAAAAAAAAATCGCCGGTAGAGAATTGTTAGAATAGGTCGGAAAGCCAACCAGTACCAAGGCTTCGATCTCTCGGCCCCATCACGACATCCGCTGTAATAGGAATATGTACCGCCCGCGTTAGTGCCGCTGGCCGTCAGACGTCTGTTTACCGTTCTCCAAGAGCGTCCCCATGACGTTATTCTGGGCGCCAGCCAACGCTCCAGTCCCTTTTGAACGCATGAGGAACGCATGATGGACGCACTCCTGCTTGGCCTCAAGTGGTCCATCTGTCTTCGTCATTGGGATGACGTCGTTGCTTTAACGCGACAGCGTTAAGGAGCTCGTGTCGCAGAAAAGCCGGTGCCGGCGGCGTTGGCCGTGAGTGAAAAATTCCGGAAGGCAATCCATAAATAAAAGCAACTTGCAAAATGGGCTGGGTGGGAATCGAACCAGGGTCTCCGGAGTGTGAGACGGAGAAAGTTATACTGTGGTGTATGTGTAAATTACAGAAGTCGCAGTTAAACGAGTAGCGAAGTACGTTTCCACTACAGTTCTTCTGCGCTTGGCGCACACGCAGAGCCATCTTGCGGCAAACACAGAAGACCCCCTCCTCGCTATGTACGGCGCTGCACCGAAAAGTGGCGCGCCACTCGCCCGCTTCTCCCCTTCGTCTTGTCAAGAGCATGCCGAGCGAATGAGTGGGCGGTGCGAACGGGGTGCAATAATGCTATCGCGTTCCACACTTGAAGGCGAAGCTTAAGCGTCCTCCAATTTTTGCTGCTACATTTGCTACGCACCTAGAGAGCCTCTCGCTAGTTCTTTCTGCTTTTCGCAATGCTGGCCTTCGACTTAATTCGTCTAAATGTCACTTCGAACGCCACCAAATTACTATTTAGGCAACTCATCTTGTGTGCGGCCACGTCCGGACAAAGTTCGTGCTGTATAGAAGTTTCTCGTGCCGACGTGCACTTTATGTCGACATGAGGACGCCCGCTTGAACGCTTGTCACACTTGACAGGTTGATGTCCAGGCTCATTGTAACAACCTTTTCTGGGACGAGGCAAATCATCTTGCCATGGGAACGTACACCTGAATGCCTCTCACAATTGACAGGTTGATCATAACAGTGTCCATAATAACTTAATAAAATTTAGTTGCGAGGGAAATAGTGATAGGAAAGCTTTTAAGGCTGGTCAACTTGCATAGTCAACTTGCTGGTCAACTTGCAACTTGCATTAAAGCTTTTAAGGCTGGTCAACTTGATGTGAAACACATACGACAAGAGAAAATATGTTGTAATAACAACAGTAACGACATTGAAAGGGAATTTAAGCAGAATGACTGCAAAAAGCTGAGCTTCAAAGACGGGAATATTATCTGGTAGTCTCAAAGAATATGACGGGCCAAGCAAAGAAGAGAAAATACCTGCATCCGTCTTATGCTCGCATACTGAAGCGTTAGTAGTTAGTAGGTTGTTAGTATGTACGCGTGCGAAGTAATCTTGCAAAAGGCTATATAAATAATTGAATGAGTGACATTTGGAAGGTTTGTGGGGGAAATGGCCATCGAATCCATCTTAATATTTCGATTTGATGATTATTTTGATGTAGTTGTCAGATAGTCTTCGTCCTCTTCAGACCACTTCTTCGGCGTCACACAGGGTGAAGGAGTGAAAAAAATTTGGAGGACGCTTAAACTTCATCTCTAAGTGTGGAACGCGATAGCATTCAAAGATGCCTGACTGCTTGTCACTCTTGCTGGCAACTGCTGCTTATGTAACTGTAAGGTTTACCGGGAAACGCTGGCGGCAAACGCTATGCACGAAGGCGAGCTCTCTGGTAGAAACGCGGCCTCTTGCGTGGGCCGATCCCGGAGGTAGTATACAACCGCGCCAAAAAATTATATAATCTTCAGGTTTATATTATCGTTTCGCACTTTTAACATTTAAGTTTGAGAAGATTTAACAAAAAAGGCATGCACTGTCTGTGTTTTGTTTCATGACGTTTATTTATGGGCTGTCATTCTCAAAATTCCGAGGAATAGCTTTGTCCAGAGTGCAGGAAAAGGTATGAACAACTTTAGTGATAGAGCGGTGCGGCAATATTAGCCCCGAGAACAAACTAGAGGGGCGCTGCGAGAGCCGCTCGCGTGACGTCAAGGCATGGACTCGCGCCTGTCGTCTGCTGCAGTTAGGGTGGTGTCCGGGCACCTTCTGCAGCACTTTCGTTTGTTCGCTCTCGTTCCCTATGCGTGTATACCTATGGCGGTCGTCTCATATATTTTTAAGACATCTTTGTTCGCGAAAATTTATTCAAAGAGCTTATTTCTTAGACGACACTACAGTTCTCAAAGGCAATGCTACAGAGTGAGCCGAAGGAGCGCGGACCAGCCCATTGCGTGTTTTTTATGAACGGATCGACAACCGTAATAAAGATAGCATATAAGAATCCAGTTATGATGCTATACCTGCGCGATGTGATAAGTATGTCAGAAATTCTAGCTATATATGGCTTTAACAACAGTTACCTTGATTTTAATCCGCTAAAATAGGTTTGCTCACGACGAGTAGTTCATGGTATAATATAGAATTTTTGCATTTCTTCACAGGAACGCTCGGCAGTAACACGAGCACTTAACGCTGCAGTTTATATTCTACCAGCATCACTTGCTTTTAACGCGACAGCGTTAAGGAGCTCGTGTCGCAGAAAAGCCGGTGTCATCGGCGTCGGCGTCGGCGGCGTTGGCCGTGAGCGATAAATACCAGCAGGCACTTCATGAAAAAAAACTGGCTGTGGCTTAGCTAAAGTTAAGCCCAGGATGCGAAGCATACTAGCCTTTATTTTAACGCGACAGCGTTAAAGAGCTCGTGTCGCAGAAAAGCCGGTGTCGTCAGCGTCGGCTCAGGCGTGCGGCGCTTGCTCAGGCGCACATTTCGTTGTCGCGCCGAACGCTGCGTTGCTCGACGCTCACCGCGTCCGATGCGGGGCGCGTAGTCGCTGCGCCGTAGCAAAGCCACCTAGAAACAGTCTCTGTAGCATGCCACAACCTTCGCTTCTCATTCAACGAGCAGCTCTGTCTCCAGGAGGCATCTCACCTCGTGAGTGTCTAGCAGAGATAAGCGCAGCTGCTTATATACCGCCGCGACGCCGCGAGTTGGAGCCCCGTTTCTCCTCTGTCGTGACGTCACGGTGTCACGTGGTCAGCCTTGAAGGCGACGCCGCGAGTGACGGCGCGAGTTGGAGCCCCGTTTCTCCTCTGTCGTGACGTCACGGTGTCACGTGGTATTGAAGGCGACACCGCCGCGCCTGAGGAGCTGGGTAGAGCTCTCGTAATATGCTTCGCATAAAAACAACTTGCAAGATGGGCTGGGTGGGAATCGAACCAGGGTCTCTGGAGTGTGAGACGGAGACGTTACCACTGAGCCACGAGTTCTTTTTTTTTCTTCATTTTGAGCCACGCGTTCGATGCCTCAAAGCGGTACAAAAGCGCCTCTAGTGAACGCGGTGTTGCCTTAGAAACGAGCTGTTTCTAAGGCTCAGGCGTGCGTCGCTTGCTCAGGCGCACATTTCGTTGTCGCGCCGAACGCTGCGTTGCTCGACGCTCACCGCGTCCGATGCGGGGCGCGTAGTCGCTGCGCCGTAGCCAATTGTCTTACACCCCTTGGCGGGTCGACGGGAACGCTGTCGCGTTCCACTCTTGAACGCGAAGCTTAAGCGTCCTCCAATTTTTTTAACTGCTTCTCAAAATTAGGGGGTTATCCACGTGTTTATTTTAAGTGGTGGTAAGTTGAAATAATGCTAACTGATGCTTACAGCTGTTTGCAGAATACGAAAAGGAATGTACCAATATATATTCCCTTTTCTGTGCTACATGTTCAACTCACATGAGCAATTTACTGGTGTTTGTTGCTTGAGAAATATTTATTTATTTATTATTTATTTAACAATACTGTCAACCCCCTAGCGAGGGTCCTTACAGAGAGGGTTGTGAAAAAAATTGGAGGCTTATCAAGGTTAAGCCCAGTGGATGCTTCGCATCCACTGGGCTTAACCTTAGCGTATCCTTAGCGTTTGGAGGCATCTTGACCGCATACACGCCCGGCGCAAAGACGTTGGCGCGGTTGCGGGCACAGAGACTAGAGAGTTTTAGTATAGCGTAAAGCAGCAAACGCAAAGAGTTAGCGTTAGCGTTAGCGTTGCGTGCACCACACTGCGCATGCGCTATACGTAAACGCTGCCAACGCCTCCTTTATTGACGCTGCTGGAGCTCTTACGTACGTACGCTATTTTCAGGATTTAGCGTTGAACGCTAACGCACGCAAGGGGAGCCTTACGTACGGCAAGATGGCGGCGCCAGTAGAAGTGAGAGCAGCCCGCTTCGGATCTATCGAGCCGTCTGCCTGCACTGCTAGGCTCTATCCTTCCCAACTAATGCTCGTGTTCGCCTTAGATTTGTGTGATGATGCTTCGGCAGCGGTGCACAGGTGACAAATGGGCGTTGTTTACGATATACGTTCTCGATTAGCGGCGCAGTAGGCCTAACGAGAGGAGGAACGCCACCGTAGGCGTCTCGCATCGGCCGCGCGACGCATCGGCTCCGTCAACTTTTGACTGGATCCATGGAACTTCGGATGTGACCCTCCTGAATTTGATGCTACTGGATCCCCAACATCACGAGGAACCTGTCGACAACCGTCTCGTACAGGTGGGCCGAAATTTGGACATTCTACGACAACTTGTTACTTTCGCCACGCCGCGGATAGCTAACCCTCAAGAGGACTAGCTTTGACTCCGTCGGCGCCGGGGTTTCCCCGGGACTTACCGGCTGATGGCGACCACCAAGACGGCTGGATACGACCCTACCACCATGGCCTGGGCAGAAATCGAGACTCATGGGCAAGACGAGGACCTGCCACCCACGGAAGATGAGTGTCTTTCCATGATGGTGAATCTCCGCCGGAGACGCCAGCAGAACAAGGCGGCTACAAAGGGCGACGCCGCAGCTGCGTCTCCCACGTCAAACACGGCAGCTAGGAATCCCAGCCACTCCGGTAAGCCCGGCAATGCTCGCGTTGCGCTGCCGCTGAACAAGAAGACAGCAACCACCTGGCGCCCGAAGCAGACGCCAAAAATGAATTCGGAGGATCTCATCGTGGTATTGAAGCCGCGTGTGACCCTGGACCTCAAGACGGCCTTTCGGCATGGAGAAGTGGGAGCGGCAGTGGCCCACTATGTGGGTGGGGCGGCAGGAGCTGCTCTCAACGTCTGGCCGGTCTGGGACCAAAATCTCATCGTCTGTGGAACACAAGTGGTGCAAGCAGCGGACAAACTTGCCAAGGAATTTGACTTGAAAGTGGGTGAACACTCCTTCCCCTTTCGGGGCCATGTGAAACTGAATGGTGAAGTGTGCCGAGGTGTGGTCAGTGTACGGGCTGACGAAACCTCCGCATCGCTAAAGGCTAAGCTTGAATGGCGAGAAGGCGATATTGCCTTCATACGGAAACTTGGTGCATCCAATGTGGCGGTGCTGACCTTTGTGGGCCGGCGGTTGCCACGTTACATACACTACTACTGCGAGTGTACCCCGGTCAGGGAGTACAAAAAGACGATTCCCGCCTGCTACATATGTGGCACGATGGGGCACCGCGTGGACAATTGCCCCCACCCAGTCGTAGGACGGTGTGGCTACTGCGGCCAACACGTTGGAACTGCGGACCAAGGCCTGGCAGAACACGAGTGCACCCCGACATGCATGATCTGCGGAGGGGCCCACCTCATTGGCTCCAGAGAGTGTGTAGGTAAGTTTCGGAAGCTACAGCGACCGGGACAACCTACCCAAAATGAACGGGGTCAACCACTGAAGACGGGAAAGAAGGGACACGTCACCCAGCAGGACCACGTAACCCCGGCCAACAAGAAGACGGGCAAGTCCGGGCAAGCCAACCGACATCAACCTTCTCAGAACCAACATGTGAAGTCCGGGACCAGTGCCAAGCCGCCAGCCTTCAAGGCAGAAGATTTTCCACCACTTGGCAACAACCCTACTGCAATCCAGGTGAGCAACTGGGCGGGTGTTGCCTCTACTTCCTCTCAACCCTCCCCCAGCCCCACGGTACTGGAGCTGAGAAAAGAATTAGAAATTCTCAGAAGTCAGAACGCGCAACTGGCAACTAAACTCAATGCACTGGAAAAGGCTAGGGCAGAGCCGCTTGTTCCAGGAACAATGGATGAGGGGGAGGACTCGGCGTCTGTGTGCTCGAGCTTTGCTCCGATGTCACGCTCCCCTGTAATCGCTAACTTGGAAAGCCGCATAACGGCGCTTGAGCAAACCATGGCCGATCAAATGGCGCAGCTTCCCGCTCTGATTGCGGAGACCATTCAAGCTCGGTTGCAACAAATTGCAGCCACTATAACTGAACAGGTGACTGTACAAGTAACTCAAAACATCAAGGCCTGGATCCAGGCCAGTCCAAAATTGTTTAGGCGCGCAGTGCCTGTCAAGGAGGTGAGCCGCCCATCAAAAATGCTTCGGTCTGTCGATGACGATGAAAATGATGGTTCCCCCCTGACAGCTTTGCAAAGTGCCGGATCAGTTGCGGCAGTGGGCGGGTTAGACCAAGCAGCCTCGAGTCAGCAACATGGCTGAGGGAATTACTCGGTCACCTCGCAAACCAAAACGGGAACCGTTATCATTAATGCAGTGAAATTGTAGAGGATTCCGTGATCGGCATAAAAAAGCACACTTCAGCCTCTACCTCGAAACTCTTGAATTCCTAGCAGCCATTGTAGCTCTGCAAGAACCTGGTGCATCTGCCAAAATGTCGGGGTACAACACATTCCAGAAAGACCCATCCACCTGTATTCTTGTACACAAATCGTACACGGCACAGGAAGTGGATCTAGACATTAATCTGGCCTACCCGTACACAATGATCACCGTGCTTCCCCTACGGCGCTCTGACTCATCAGTGCATATTCTTAATATCTATTGTCCACCCAAACTCAAACACGTTAATTTCTCTGACATCTTTAGTTGGGCGCTGAAGATAGCGGGTCGAGACCCATTGTTGATTGTGGGCGATTTCAATGCTCCCAGTCAACTATGGGGTTACAGGAAGGAGGAAGCACGTGGGCGTAAGCTAGCGGAGCTTATCTCAATGCTAGGCATCACTCTGCAAACCGACCCGGCACACCCTACGCGTATGGGGAATTCCGTCACCAGGGACACATGCCCTGACCTGACGCTTTCCAAACACGTACAAAACATTGAATGGCACAACATGGAGGACACTCTCGGCAGTGACCATTGTATCATTAATACATTAATACATGTACGACCTCTAAAGCTGCCACTTACTCACGCCCGACTCCCAAACTGGCAGGCATTCCGCAAGTCCTTACCAGCCACCGATCTCTTTGAAAATGGATATGAAGCATGGGCACGAATACTCACCTCAACCCTCAAACAATACGAGAAGCACATCCAGACAACGGAGGACTGCCCAGCTGTGGATAACCATCTACTCCACCTCTGGGAAGCCCGCCGCAGTCTTACCAAACGCTGGCATAGACAGAAACACAACCGTGCCCTCAAAAGACGAATCGTAGAGCTCACCCAAAAGGCCGCGGAATATGTCTCCCATCTGTCTGACACTAACTGGGTGGACCGGTGCAACACAGCAGCCACACGAATGTCTGGTAAGAGCACATGGAGATTTTTCCGCCATCTGATTGACCCCTCACAATCAAGAGGAGAAACACAAAGACATTTACAACGTGCACTCCACAACTTCAAAGGCACCACAACACACCTGGCCGAGACATTATGGGACAAGTACTTGTGCCAGAAACAGGACCCCAAAGGCACGGAATATCTTTATGCAGGCAAAGATAATCCGGAGTTGGACCAACCGTTCCAACTCTACGACCTCAAGGCGGCTCTGGCCAAGATGCGCAGGGGCACGGCGCCAGGTAGGGACAAGGTCACAGTCACACTGCTAGCCAACCTCCCTGACCAAGCATATGAAGCCCTGCTCGAGTACATTAACGCAATTTGGAAAGGGGAAAAGCCGGTTCCCTTAGATTGGAAGACAGCACTAGTTACATTCATTCCTAAATCAGGCAAGGCAATAAACACAGACAACTTAAGACCTATCTCGCTCACATCGTGTGTGGGCAAACTGATGGAAACGATGGTGCGCGGTAGACTCTCAGAATGTTTGGAACACCGTAACACTTTCTCGGACACGATGTTTGGCTTTCGCCCCCACAAGTCAGCGCAGGACATCCTGCTCCAACTTAACAGAGATGTGTTACAGCCTATCGAGCACCCTCATAATGACAAGGTTATCTTAGCCTTGGACTTGAAGGGTGCTTTCGATAACGTTAAACACAGTGTCATACTGAGTCACCTCAGTGAGACACACTGCGGCCGCAACACTTTCAATTACATAAAAGATTTCTTGACAGATCGGGCTGCACTGATCCGTATTCAAGACACCGAACATGGACCCTATCAAATGGGCACGCGGGGCACGCCACAAGGTGCGGTGTTGTCCCCACTGCTCTTCAATTTAGCTATGCTACACTTTCCGGCACAGTTGAATGATATTGAAGGCATACGGCATGCGCTGTATGCTGATGATATCACGATCTGGGCCACCGAAGGCAACTTAGGGCACATGGAGGAGAGCCTGCAAGCAGCAGCACGGGTGGTAGATCGCTACGCGGAGCACTGCGGCCTCCAATGTGCACCAGAAAAGTCAAAATTTGTTCACTTTAGGGCTTCCCCTAAGGATAATACAAACATCCACTTATCCCTCAGCAGTGGCGCCATCCACGAGTCTAAGGAGATTAGAATTCTGGGACTCTTCGTACACCATCAGCGAAAGGTCGACACAACACTTGAAAAGCTCCGGAAGATTGGAGACCAGGTGGGTCGAATGATCCGCCGGGTCTCCAATAAGAGAGGAGGGTTACGAAGCAAGGATGCGGTGCGGCTCGCTCACGCTTTCGTAACTAGCCGCATCCTGTATTCAGTACCCTACCTCCACTTGCGGAAGCACGATGAAGACAGGGTAGAGGTTATCCTCCGCAAAATGATGAAAAGGGCTCTTGATCTCCCGGTATCCACTTCCAACGGACGATTTCTCGGTCTTGGAATGGTCAACACCTTCCAGGCGCTCAAAGAAGCTCATCTAACAAATCAATACACAAGGTTAGCCCAAACACGATCGGGCCAACTACTTCTGGCTCGGCTACACATGAAACACGATTTTCACATACAAGAAAGAGTCAGAGTGCCAGAACTATGGAGACGCGCCATCCGAGTTCGACCCCTTCCAACCAAGATGGATAGAGAAGACCATATTGGCCGCCGCCACGCTAGGGCGGAAGCTTTGGAGCGTCACTATGGCAACAAACATGGAGTTTACTATGTAGATGTCGCTGGGCCAAGCCACGGGGGATGGTATACAGCAGCAGTCATACATCAGGGAACACAGGTGGATGGGCTCACTTTTCGTGCACCAGGTACAACACAAGCAGAGGAGGTAGCGATCGCCCTAGCTGCCTCGGACTCTAATTCTAAATATATCGTCACGGATTCGCGTGGCGCGTGTCGTAATTACGAGGCTGGTTGGGTCACCCTATTGGCCGAGCGAATACTGAGAAACTGCAGCAAGGATGTCGATCCTACCACCCGCTGTATAGTTTGGACTCCTGGCCATCAGGACCTTCAAGGGAATGAAGCTGCTGATGCGGCAGCCCGAGCACTCACTTACCGGGCGTCCCCTTTGGCCCCTGAGGTCCTGGAACAAGAAGGCGAAATTCTCTTAACTTTTAAAGACATTTCTACCTATTGTAAGGATAGCCATCGCCGGTACCCAGCCCCAGCTAAGGGACTGGAGAAAGCGAACGAACGCGTTCTCCTTCGCTTATACACCAACACAATGCTGTGCCCGGCAGTAATGAAACATTTTGATCCTGCGATCACTGGCAGGTGCCAGCACTGTGGCGAGGTGGCTGACACTTATCACATGGTGTGGGCCTGCCAGCAAAATTCGGCTCTCACCCCCCACCCCAACCCTACCCGAGAGGACTGGGAGGCAGCCCTGCTTGGTTGCTCAGACCTTCAGGCCCAAAAGACCTTGGTCAAGAGGGCCAGGCTGGCGGCTTCGACCAATGGGGTCCCGGACTAGGGACTCCACCTAGTATGTAAAGCTCCTGCGTGAGCCCACACCTCTCTTTCTTAATAAATGCTTTCCACCACCTAACGAGAGGGTTTGCTCATAGAGTTAGTAGAGCAACTCTATGGGTTTGCTAAATGTGTTTGCTGTATCCGCCTCGAGATGGCGCCCAAGTGTATTTCGCTCGTTCGCTTGGTGTAAAGCCGCATATGGAACCGATGCATGTCATGTTTTCCGCGGCAAAACACAGTAGTGTGGTCGGTGCTGTGGTCACAATGCGTGTGCGTTTTACCAACGACGACGATATGAACCTCGTGAAGGAGGTTTTCGCCTTGAACCCATTCGGATGGACGTCAAGGTGGGCGTCCGTTACAAAAAATTGGAAAGAAGTGGGAAATCCGCTTTCTGGAAGAGAAATTGCCGGCGAAACGTCCCCTCCGGTATAGCTTCGACGTTGAGTGGATCTTGAGGACACGTAGAACCTGCGCGGTCGCTCTCATTCCCGAAGCATGAGGGTGTCTATGTCATCCCAACTTAAAGAGGACACGTAATATGGGTCCCACAGAACACTCGATCGCAGCATGCCAAGATTAATCGGTATGTTTCGCGACTCTCGACAAAACAACGCTCAAACCAAACACCTACATGCGTAATTAACGCAGCGACTGTGGCTTTCGATAAGCTTGACTTAGGGACACACTTGCGGATTCGGCATTGGATAAGCTCGACATTTCGTGTGGATTTGGCTTTCCAGTACTTTGTGTTTTTACATCTAGATGGCGCTGTATTTGTTTGCGTTAACGTTAACGCTTTTCTCCGTTCCGCTATTCTAAAGCACTACCTTGTGCCGCGCAGTGCAGTCTTTCTTTGCGTTAGCGTTGCGTCGCACGCTAACGCTAACGCAAGGGTATTACGCTATACTAAAACTCTCTACTGACGCGACGGCGGGCGCGCGCCGCTTCATCCCTGGCGTGACGTCACATATCACGTGATGCAGCGATGGTGGCGCCACCACCGCGTCGTGCGCGATGGCGCGAACCGAAGCGTGGAGGCCTCCGCCGGGCGACGTCCGACGGCGCGATATGAGGCCCCATCTGCAGCCGGTGTGACGTCATCACGTGACGTCACATCATGTGATCTCACTTCAGGGTCAATGGTGGCCACCGCCGGGAGGCGACCGACGGCGCGATATGAGGCCCCATCTGCAGCCTGTGTGACGTCATCACGTGACGTCATGTCACGTGACCCCACTTCACGGTCAATGGTGGCCACCGCCGGGCGTCGCGCGAAGGCCCGAAACCTACGTTAATATGCTTTGCATAAAAATATAAAAGAAAAGAACATGTGGAATAAGCACAAACACAGAATATATCAGAATCAAGTGGCGCACTCGCACAGATAGTCATCCAGAGTTTGTTTGACTTGAGACAGATCAGTATGTTCGACTAGACACATTGGTAACTTGTTCCACATTTCAATTACGTTGGGGAAGGAGTAGCTGAATGTATCAGTGTGAGCGCTATAAGCTTGGATAGATCGATTATGGTTGGTGCTGGAGCTCCGTTTGCCAGGTGCCAGTACGTACGTTTCCTTCCTAATATTTATTTGGCCTTGGACTATTTGGAATAATAATTTCAATCGATTTTTTTGTCTACGCGTTTCTAGCAGGTCCAGTTTAGAAAAACGGAGCATTTCTGTGACTGAATCAGTCCTTCGATATCGGGAGCATATAAAGCGCACCGCGTACCTCTGAATTTTCTCTAGTTGTTTCTTCAAATAACTTTGGTGAAGGCTCCATACCTCTGACGCGTACTCAAGAAGTGGCCTTTCAAAAGTTTTGTAAGCGGAGAGTGGTACATCGCATGTAGCACCCTCCATTTTTTTTCGCAAGAAAAATAGCCTGCCGTATGCTTTTGAACAAAAATTATTTATATGTATGCTCCACGATAAGTTTTCGGTTATCGTTATTCCCAGGTATTTAAACTGACTAGTATTCATCAGGCACTTGTCACCAATAGCATATGGAAACAAAAGACGGCCCATTTTTTGTGTGGTAATATGTGTACATGTTGATTTTGAATAATTTCTTTCCATACTCCATTTGTTGACCATCCGCTTAACACTTTAAACAGTTATTAAGCTTAAGTTGGTCAGCCGTGTTTCGTACTGTAGAATAAAATAAACAGTCATCCGCGAACAGTTTAACATGTACATCTGGTTCCATCAGGGCAGAAATGTCATTGTTATACACCAAAAATAAAAGTGGTCCCAGGACAGATCCCTGCGGGACACCTGAGAGCACTGCCAGTGAGCCGTAGACATGACCATCCATTCTGACCACCTGGTTGCGATTCGTTAAGTATGCTTTAATCCATTTTATTGTAGTGGCATTAAGGCCGGTTATTTCTAGTTTGTAAATCAGCTTTTTGTGTGGCACCTTGTCGAAAGCCTTGGCAAAATCTGTGGCGATTACGTCAATCAACTCTCTGGCATCAATCGCCATTGCGAAATCGTGAATTGTCTCTACGAGTTGTGTGGTAGTGGAAAGGCCAGTTCTGAATCCATGCTGGTATGGGCAAAGTAAAGAATTATTTTCTAAATGGCGAATGATATGCTTAACTATTATGCGTTCCATAAGTTTACAATGGATGCAAGAGATATAGGCCGGCAATTATTCACTATTGTTCGATTGCCGCCTTTAAACACCGGAATAACTATTGCATTGCGCCAATCTTGGGGTACAGAATGAGTTTGCAATGCTTTTTGAAATATAAGTGTCAAGTAACGCGACTCCCCATTCAGCATATCTTTGAAGAAACTGGGTCGTTATGTCATTGGGTCTGTACGCTTTTTTTGCATCTAAATTCAATAGCTGCTGAAATACGCCCTCCTGTGTAATTATGATGTCATCCATTTGGCTAGGCTCTGTGCTTTCTGAACCAACATCGAAACAATGAATCTGTTTGGCGAACTGACAGAGGCTGCTCGGCCCAAATTTTTTAGTGAAACATGCCCTATGGGCCGTATGGCTGCAGCCAAAAAGAAACCGAAGCGTCATTTATTAGTAGTACGGGACATATTGAAGATGTCATAATTCACTGCTGGAGCGTAAAAATCAAGTGAAACATGTAAGACTTGCGGTGTCTTCCTAATGAAGGTTTGCGAGGTTCCGTTTTATGTACAGATGAAGCGAATAGTTCTCCGTTTATAATAAACAATGCTGGATCGGGACATGGTGAGGAAGAAGGTGCTTGAAGTTTCCTTTTCTAGGCACCCTAAGCTGCACTGTAGTACCTCGAGTATATTTTAGCCATTGCAATTGGTGCTGTAATAAACTGCCTCATGGTTTCACTTCGAAGTTGTAGCGAACTTATGGGTTTCGCGAACAATGCGTACCTCGCCATAACGATAGTCGGCTGGTATACCGTTGCGTGAGGGGTGTGCCATATTTTCGATAAAGCCTACTAAGGGCCACCATGAAACATTTCATCACTTGCAAATGATTGGCTCTTAATCTTAACCACGATATTGTTCTTTCAGGTGATTGCTATTATGGTATTTGTGGATTAACTATATGTAAATACTCTATATATGACGCGCCGTCGTGTTAGCAGTCATGAGCAATTCGTTTTATGGGGACCTGTTTCAGAAAGCGGTGAAAGTAACAGCTAACTTTTTCATACAAAATGCGCGCCTAACTATTTTTCTTTACGCATTAATAAGATTGCCATGTTTGTCTAGAGCAACTCACCAGATTACTGAGAATAATGATGACAGCTTCGCTGGGCAGTGTCTTTCTAACACGCATAACATGTCGACACGAAATACCAAGATTTTTCTTCCGTGTAAAATGCAATGTCTCTCACAGCTATGCACTAAGGGAACTTTACCTGTTTATCGAAGCATCATACACAACTTCGCGTGTTGAATTTGCAGACGTTCTTTTTAGGCAAAATTTTATGGACAGAAACTTTGCATATATGCATTGCAAAACCAGCAGACCACTTCAACGCTACATAGCTTGAGACATCCAAGCCGCAAATTTTCTCGACTCACGCACTTTTGAAGAAGGAATTTTGGTTCAGGCATGGCAGCAGAAAGAAGCCGACATATCCTTCTACAAGTACGGCTCGAGCCCCAAGCATACACGAGCGCGCGCGGCAGCCGAGTGAGCCGGAGCGAGCGGCGTCCTTGGCGTGACGTCACTCGCAAGAGGGCGCCACTTCAAGTTCTCGCCGCTAATAACCCACGCATACCTCATATCAATAACAAGGCGTGGAATATACATATACCTAAATATATGCGGCAATTTTGGCTTACGGACAACTTCGCCGACGCCGACAGCGGATTTTCTGCGACACGGGCCCTTAACGCTATCACGTCAAAAAAAAAAAAAAAAATCCGGCCATCAATATCACTGGAGCTCGAACACCTGCTGCAATGCGAGGTTGTTCCCCAGTAACCAGCCAGCTAAGGAGCAGTAATTTGTGCGGCACACAAGCTTTAAGAGTGGTAACGCCTGTTCACATATTTCGGGGTGAGAGAGAGAGAGAGAGAGAGAGAGAACATTTATTATTGAGCAAGGGAAATGTTTCTTGCCCTTGGTGGGCAGTTTCTTCATTTCAGGTAATTGTAGGACCGGGTCATCTCCCGGGCTCGGTTCACCAGTGCTAACGGGTCCTCGGAATCCCGGCTTGACAGCTGGGCTTCCCACTGCTCTTCGGCGGTTACCTGCTCTGGCTGGGTTCTTGTTGCTCCTCCACACTGCAACCTTATGCGGTGTAAGGTGATGGAGACGTCGCAGAGAGGGAGAGCGAGAGAAATAGAGAGAGAGATTTAAATGATATCGGGGGAGTTTAGCCTAGCGATAGGCGTGACATGGTGAGGGACGAAGGAAAGGTGGTGAGATAAACACAAAAACTAAGTGCGCACACTCACACTCACACATAGGCCACACCAGGTGGACGTAGCGCGCGGAAGACGGCGTATTCATTGCGAAAATGTTAATGTTTTGGGGGGGGGGGGAAGTATAGCGATGTCCATTGTGAATGCCTGCTACTCTCGCTGTAAAATTGTTCAGGGACGGAGGAATCACTCGACACTGCATATTTATTTATCTTTTTTTACCCTTTTCGTCCGCCATAAAAACTGAAGAAGTGTCGGCGAACGTCTATGGTTCGCTTCTTACTCGTCTGCCCTTCGCGTTGCTGGGGAACAAAGGCACCGACGTCGCAAGCCGATTATACAGCGGAGGGCGCTTTGAAGGCTGGCGCATGCGCTGATCGAACAGCCGTCGATGCGGCGTGCTCCGAACTATATCCGAACTGCAGACGAAGACCAACGAGGTTACGCGAGCGTCCGAAAAGGGGTGCGCGAAGTGGGACGGGGCTCCCAGCTCTAACAAAAGCGCCACTTAGCATACAAGAGAGCCCAGCAGATTCCGGGCGCCAAATGCAATCCCACTGCAATGTGGATGTAGCGCTCCCTCGTCCTTTGCCGATCACCTTTTGTAGGGAATGAATAAAAGTCGGCGCCGACAGGGCGAACACTTTTCGTGAGTGTCTGCCTACGACCGTTTCCCTATTTCCTCTGTTCTATCGCTTTATCGCTTTTCTTTTTCGCGAAAACAAATCGCAAAGGAAGGTTTTGTTTGATTCCGTGCTCCTACATAGCTTTCGCACCAGACGAGGTCTCGCGAACCAGCCTAGCCGGGTTATTCAGGTCGCATCTTCTAATTCAACTCGATTGACATACGTTTGTTTCCCGGGATTTTGTTCTTTATTTGCTCCTTGTTGGATCTTCTTACGACCAGCTTTGCTCGCGCCTCCATCTGGATCGGTCTTTTCCTTTATAGCGCTTACACCGTTCGACGCAGCGGAAAGGGACAAACCTCGAATAATGCTCGTTGTTTTTTTTTTTTCAACTGACAGCTTCCTTTTTTTTTCACGGCACGGATATGTAAAAGTGCCACAAGAACTGAAAAAAAAGAAACAAAGAAAGGTAAGTGGAAGAGCGATAGCAGTTAGAGAACACCACACTAGTTAGTTGCTATGCTATGAAAGCTTAGCGTACTATAGGGCACTAATCAGTCTATAACAGTACGACAGCGACTCCTGCTCTTACGCGGTCTGGTCTGTTCAGATGGTTTTTTTTTTGTTTAGTGGGGGGGGGGACTCATAATGCAGTTGAACTCATAATCGTGGAGCCCGAAGATGAGTGAATATGCATCTCCAGGACAAGAAAGTATAAGGCACAATGCATAGAGACAACACAAGACGTTGCGATGTCACACTGTACTTTATTTTGTTCTGGCCGCCAATAGGAGCTGAAGCACCAGCAACGCTGCACAAGGTTGCTGACTCAGAGCACAAATGGGTACATTTATTGGCACTGGACAGCTTTCGAAAGGATATCTATAAAGGGTCGTGGGCGGAATACTGCCGTGACGTCCAAAAGCCAAATCGAATTGTGGGGGTTCTACGTGCAAGACACGCAATACGATCATTGATGCACTCCGTATAGTGAGGGGACTCCAGATTATATTTGACCACTCGGGGTTCTTTAACGTGCATCTAAATCTAGGTACACGAGCTTATTTTGCATCTCGCCCCTTCGAACCCGCGATCTCGACCTTAGCAGTGCAACGCCATAGTCGCTGGTCTATAACTCGACGGGCGACCTCCAAAGCATTGTAGTCACTTTATCGCTTTCGCATAACATCGGCGTCCATTTGCCTTAAATTTCGTCACGTGGGTTGATTACCTGCAAGCTTGTCAGCCCTGTGCGTGTCCGCGTTCGTGTGCGCGGGACCCTGTGCACGGGATATGTTTCTTAATCCATACAAATTGAAGGTTGGTTGCACGTTATTTCTTGACAGCTTACAGCTGTAAGCTTTGAATTAGTGTAGAAAAAAAAATCGGAGTCGTCGAGCATACTGCTTTTTCAATGCTTCTCATTCCGTGCGTCATCCCTGCTCCGACCTCCAAACTTCTTACTGTTTTCTTTTCTCTTTTATTTTGCCCTTCGAGTCTTGTACATCCTGTCACACTTTTCCAGTCGCTTCCGGGTTTTAAAAATGACCATAACAAAACGCAAAAGAGACGGTGCGCGCCTTGGTCCTCCCGTCTTACGCCGGCCGCTCCTCGTCTTCTGCCCATATACGGCCGTTCTTACAACCTTTATTTTCTATCTCGCCTCCACTTGGAGCAGAAGCAATCAGTTTTTTTTTCTTCGCAGTACTGAGATCAAACGCACGCGCCCCGAAAATGGAAAAGTGTAAACTCCAACGCGCGTTCTACGCGAGGAATGAAAAAGCAGTGAACGAAGGAAGGAATCAACGAACCGAGAGGTACACTGAGAAGACGAAAGAATAACGTAGGCGACGAAAAAAATAAAGTGAGAGGAGGACGAACATGCAGAACCGAAAGAAGCAAGCACTAAAAGAATAAGGAAACGATAATGACGACGGATGCGGTGTTGAGATAGTGCACAATATCAGAAAACTGTCGGGAAAAACGCGAAGCATTCCGAAATGCCAGACAGTGTATCTACAAGTAAGAATGTAAATAATAATAAAGAAAGGGCCAGGCAAAAAAAAAAGAAAAGCAGTGGCAGAACGAGAAAGACGTAAGCACAAGACGAGGGCCTACAGTATAGTAGTGAGTTTAAGAAATATGAGTAGGAAGCCTCTGTACAGTCAAGGAAGAGTGAGGGGAAGGGAAAGAGACGACAACGCCTCCCCCCTCTGCCCCCCTCCGCTTTCCGCGCACTCCCCCACATAGGCGGTGGTGGCGGGCCTCTCTCGGTTGGTCTGTCTCGCTCGGTTGGCCGGAGCGTCCCGGAGAAAATTCGCATTTCAAATGCGTCTCCATGGCTCGCCCTTCCTTCCCCACTGAGCCGGCATCGCCTCCACCACTGGCGCTGTCTTGCTCGGCTCCTCCTTTTCTGTTTGCTTCTATTTGGGTCTTGGCACGAACCGGAGGTTGGTTCCTGCGGGAAGGACTTGAGAACGAGAGAGAAATAAGGAAACCGAAATATAAGAAAGAGATAAAACACTTCTTTCTCTCTCTTTACGAGTGCGTGTGTGTTCTTTTTATCCCCTTTTTCACGCAGTGGTAAAGATGTAGCTGACGGTGACGACGGCAGTGGCTGTTCCGCGCGCGCGCGAGGGATCTCTTTCTTTTTTCATAGTGCGAGCTTCTTGCGTTTCTGTTCCCCCAGCGGCATTGGTTTCGTTTCAACGGCGCGCCCGCTCCGCCGCTCGCCAACGCTGTAGAGAGTCGTGACGGCCGGGGTTCCGGGCAAGCGTGCAGACGCGGGGGCGGGGTGCACACTTCGTCCCCGGTTTCGAGATTATTTTCGCCCAAATGCAGTCGCCGCGACCTCTGGACACTCGCTGCAACGTGCATTGCGCGCGATAGCCCGGCACCTCTCGCAGATTTTCACTCTTTGAAGCACCGCGGCTCGCTTTTCTCATTCCGTCCAACCCCGAGCAATGCCTCGTCTGCTCCCCGTAGGATGGGCTTTACGTAAGACACACCCGATCCGCGGCCGGAAGAAACACAGACGTATATGCGAGCGCGGTGCCTTTTTGGCGGTGGACTCAGCGCGGAGACTCCCGGAGATACGGCGTGGGTTGGTGATACCGTGGCAAAAGTAGAAGTTGGAAGGGCGCCTCCCCCCCTCCCCCCCCTTCTTTCTCTCATTTTATCTTATCACAGTTTCCTTCTTATTCGAAGGGCAATAGTCCGGAGGGTGACTACGTCTTCTCGGCTCGGTTCTACTGCTGTAAGCTTTACTTCCTCGCTAGCGAATGACAATGGATTCGGAGGGCTGAAACCTTTACGGGACCGGACAAACGGACGCTGTCTTCGGGAGCCGTGTGTAAGGGAGGTTCGAGAATTTAATTCATTCTGAGGAGGGACTTGCTCCTTATTCCTCCTTTTGTCAGGTTAACGCGACGTGGCTCCGCGGAGATCGAGAAATTGCGTCTCCTAGGAGAGAAAAAGAAACAAGGCTAAAGAGAAAGAAAAAAAAAACTAAATAAAGAGAGGCGAGAGGACAAGCTCCAGTGTGGTTCTGAAATTGAAAAGTTCGCTTCCACGGTCCTCCGGTAACAGTTCTCGCTTCTCCATGAGACAGCGTAGATTGGAAAAGCGCGAGCGACTGTACCCCTCTTGGGATTCACTCTTTTTCAACGCAGGTACGGGAGGAATTGAAATGGAAGTGAATATTATTACGCAGCGCAGGGGGGGAGATACGTAGCTTACGCGTTTCACTTGGTGACATTTCATGTCACAATGTTAGTTTTTCTACTGTTGCCAAAGTAGACACACATTAAAGACGAAACGATATTGTAAACATGCTTCTGTGACCTCATTAGACTTTAGTATATTAAGCTGAACTTTATTTGCGTTGTATAGCTTGAGCAGGTATCACTACCGTAGGCTAAACATATGCATTCGTTAAGTTCAAGCTTGTGCACAGGTTAAAAGAAAAAAGATGTCTTGAACAGGGGGAGCTGTCCCAACCAAAGATCACGCGAACAATATTCGTCGAGTCGTTGCAACAAATCTTGATGCTAGATTAAAAAACGCAATTTTAAATGAATCAAAAGCAAATATAGCCATATAATTGTAGAAGGCAATAATACATATGGCTTCACAATGAAATGTATGTGTTACACCAAGCAGGAGGCAAAAGAGAGAGAAAGCAGGGAGGCTAGCCAGTGTAAGTACCGGCTGGCTACCCTGTCTTGGGTAGCATTGTAGAGGCTTCGGTAAGGCTTCTTGTACAGCTGCTGCTCTTGCCACACCACGGGACATGCACTAAAAACCCTGCGGGTTGATTGTAAACACGCATTAAGCGTAGTGAGTCATGACAAGAACACGGACCAGCAATGTATAGTAAGACGTAAGACGTAGAAACGTCTTACGACGCCGCTTCTCCTGAATTCAAGTCTGAGAACAATGTTAACCCGAATAAAATATCATTGTTCTCGCTTTGCCAAATCCACGCGATTCGTCGAAGGTCACCGCTCTCTCAAACAGCTATTCGACACAAAGCCTTCTCGAAGCCTTCTCGCGTCTGGTTATGTCAAGAGCAGAAGGCTGTATTGAACAGGACGCTCACAAGTCAGCGGCAGAGGGACAGAGGAGGGGGGAGGTGGTGCTTCTCATTTCGAGCTCAGCCGCAGACACTCTGACAACGACAGCCAAGGCGAGAGAGTCAGGCCTTTCTGGCGCGACTAGGAGGGCCCTCGACGCACCCGCTTTGGCGGCTCCGTCCCAGTTCGGAGCCGACAAGTAGTACGCCAACCGACGTTACGAAGCCCTGGCGGTGACAGGCCGGTGGCCCGTCCGGGAGCTGGGACGCTGCGTTGGCGGCGACGATGAAGGGTGCTTGACGGGTGCGGAGTTAATGAGAACTGCGTGAGAGGGGGAGAGTGGGATGAGTGCGATATGGGTGCGCAGCTCTTTTGCGGAATCCCTTCACAGCGAGGCCGTGCCAAATGACAAGTGATAGCTGCGCGTGTCGTTTGCGGAGTCTATATCGCGTGGGTGCGACCCGCCAAATGACGCGTGGCGTTCGACACGCCTCGCGCTGAGAGACTTACACTTCGGCGGTGCTTACACCACGCCATTCGCACTCAATCCCACGGATGGAATACCCGAAGCCTGAGGCTGACTCAGTGAAGGAAGCCGGTTGCTACCAGGGGCAGCTTAAGGTTGCACACTACGTGGTCTCCGCTAGCATGTCTACGGACGGCGTCACACCGAGGAACAAGTTGGTCATCATTGTCAGCAAACTGCGCGCGCACTCGCTTTTTTTTTTTTGCGAGAAGTTGCACAGCGTAACCGAACGACCTGAGTCTACGCGAACTACAGAGATTTTTCAAGATTTTCTGACATTAAAGTGTCGGCTATTGTGTCACACTGAGAAAACGATCATTATTGGAATGCATAACGGTAACATGTATCTTTCAGACTGGAACACTCCAGCGTGATCTCAAAGCATTATACTTACATGACTTTGGTTCCTACAAGGGAGTTTGGCATTCACAAACAATGAGAGTGTCGTCATTATGGCATGGACGCTTGTAGAAACAGAACTTGTGGATTAGACGCGTCCTACAGTATTAGTATATACTATGAATTCACTGTGGAAAGCCCAATACCCGAATTCCCCACTACGACATTTTCTTTTTCAAGATGAACTTAAGTACGAAGCAGTAACATGCAGCACATAACAAACAGTCAAGTGCTCCTACGTACATAATAAAATCCTTCTGAAATAGGCGACAATAAGGAAAACCAATAGCTCACACGGATCAATAATTCAAGCACGCCACTGGGACGTATATATGTTTAGTATCACTCAAAACTTCCAGCGTTGAGAACGTTTTTTAAACTAACCGGGCATATATTCACTAAACTTTTCGCATTGTTTTTTTACTTTGCTGGTGCTTGCTCGACGCTTAACCACCAGTCAGTGATGGCTGGACAACTTAACCACGGAGTCTGCCGGCATAAGTGGTCATGGTTATAGAGACCACTCACCAGATACCTGGGAGAAAGAAGAAGAAGCGCCGAGCAGTGCAGACGTGGAAGCATCTGCTCCTTTTCTTTTTCCATGCTCCGCTCGCCAATTTTGAGAGTACAACGAAAAGAAGCATACCACTGGATCCACGAAGCGACGGCGAATCGACTGACACCAAGATTCGAGGTGGGGCTCCTATTTTCACAATTTTACAGAACCTTTTCTGCTCCTAGACGCTGACTTGAGCTTAGCGGAGCCAAGCTTAGTGAGGAGTAGGACCCTTGTTGGGCCTAGTAAGCCCACCTGCCCGCAGGCATGGCGGATACAAGCATGGAAGATGATTTTTCTGGAAATGAAAGAAACAATGGTCAGGAAGACTTCGGCTGGCAAGTCGTGGCTGGCCGAAGATCACGAGCTAGCACAAAGGCTGTGGATGAGGAGAGCACATTGCCACGCAGTCAGCGAGATCATGGCGCCAAGAAAACCGCCGTCGGTGGAATGATTAAGAATCGGGTTATCAGAGCTTCGAGAATGCCTCAACTGCCTGAGGAGCACAGCAAGATCATTATACGGCCTCGAGGAGGGCTCAATTTGAACAAGGTGAGCACCACCACGATTGGTTCTGCAGTCATTGAGGCGTCCGGCCTAACGGAAGACGAGGCCCGTGAAGATGTTGTCTGCCCAAACTTCACTCAAAATATCATCGTAGTCAGCACACCTAAGCCCGAACATGCTGCGAAGTACGTCAGAATCAAGTCTTTCAAGATCATGGCTGCGGAATACGAGGTAAATGCATACGAAGCGGCACCACATGCCACATGCAAAGGCGTCATCCGAAGAGTGGACATCAGAGACTCCCAAGCTATGATAACAAGAAACATCGTGCATGACTTGAACCCGCTTGCGCTGGCTGCTAAGCGCATCAAGACGTCGGAATCGGTCATAGTACTTTTCGATGGACTCAAAGTGCCCAATTTTGTCAGGTATGGATCCACACTAGTGAGATGCTACCTTTACAGGAAGCAATTCGACGTCTGCTTCACCTGCGGAAGGGTCGGGCACCGCTCTGATGTGTGTCCAACACCTGACTTTGTTCAGTGCAGAGGTTGTGGAACTCGCAACCCAGGAGATGAACATGTGTGTGTACCTAGGTGTAAATTTTGTGACGGCGATCACCCTACCGGCGACAAATTTTGTAAGAAAAGATTTCAAGTCCCTTACGTCGTACGACTCCGTCGAAGAGAGCGCAACAGGAGTCGGTCGTCAACAAGAGCGCACTCGGAGGCGCATCAGCTGGCGCCCAACCATCGCCCCGAGGACAGGGAGCACTCGCGCTCCAGGAGTCGCACCAGATCCAGGCATCGTTCGCTATCCAGGGAGAGAAGGCGCTCCAAGTCAAGGGACACGCAGGTGCACTTCGTGCAAAGAGACTCAATCCCTGGCGAGAAGACGACGCCAGGAACTACCTGGGCTGACAAAGTCAAAGGTATGGCGAGGGTTGCTGGGGGCGCCTCGGCGGCTGTGGGTGATGACAATGATGCCAGAATAGAGCAATTAATTAAAGAAGTAGCCTCTTTAAGAAAAGCTAATGATGAATTGACCAGGCAGGTAGTAGAGCTTCGTAAAAAAGAGCAGTCAAGCCCTGCTAGTGTAGAGATAGATAGACCTGTGAGCAAAAGCAACGATCCCGGGGAATCCAGCTCCCCTGCCCCTAAAAAGAGAGCGGTGAGTTCCGAGGGTGATTTAGTCTTCTCAGCCCTCAGTGAAATAAAAGAGGCAATAAAAGCGTTAAGAGAGACAGTGGAAACGACCAACTTTAAAGTGGACAAATTGTGGAAATGGAGGCTAACGGCAGAGAAAAGACTTAGGAAAATGGAGGCACGAGGGGATGACGACGATGAGTATCTGCCATCGGAGGCGGATAGTATAAAGTCCATTCCTGCATTGTCGGGGGCCATCACAAAGAGGAAAATAGCAGGTAATAGAAAGGCATCCTCACCTAATAACAATGGACAGTAATCATGGATTTAACGTGTGGCAATGGAATTGTCGTGGGTTCCAACACAAAAAAGCAGCACTGCAACACGTCATCAGGTCCTCTGAGGCCAGGCCAAAGGTAATTATGCTGCAGGAAACCTTAGCGGACGAAATTATGCTCACTGGGTACAAAGTTATATGTAGAGACAAAAGAATGGGGAGGGGGTTGGCGACCCTCATTGACAAAAAGTTGCCGTACATTGAGCATGAGATTCACCTTAGACATTCCAGGTTTGAATTTATTCTAGTTGAGATTATACTTAAAAGAAACAGAGGTAAGACGCAAAGCATTTTCTGCTTGAATATTTACAGCAGTCCTAACGACATGAGACAAAGGTTTAGAGCACTCTTCAACAAGGTGCTTTCGGTTGCCAAAAACTCCCCTCTCATTATTGGAGGGGACTTTAATGCTCCCTATCATACATGGGGATACGCTTGGAACACAAAGAAGGGAGAGGAGCTATGGAGTCTTGCCATGGATCTGGGATTATGCTTGATTACTGATCCTGCGTATCCCACCCGTTGTGGCACTTCCGCAAGCAGGGACTCCACGCCAGATCTTACTTTTGTGAACAATTCAAGAGGAGCCAATTGGGAAAATTCAAACTTGGATCTCGGAAGCGATCATTACATCATACACATAACAATACGCATACCGAGACAGGAAACAAGAATCTTCCAATTCACTGATTGGGATCACTTCAGAAAAATTAGGGCGAACAGAGGGACAGTCGGGCCTCCACATGCCGAGCAGGAGCCCCTTCAGACATGGGTCATCCAGCTCAGAGAGGACGTCAAGGAGGCCACTAAAGAAATCAGGACAGAGGAGAATATTGAAGCTATGGACAGCAGGCTGGCGCATCTGATTGAGGCCAAACAGGCTATATTACGGAGATGGAAAACGCAGAGACTTAACAGAAGGCTAAGAAAAAAAATAGCGCAATTAAACAGAGAAATTGATGATCATTCGAAGACCCTCGTGAAGCAACAGTGGGATGAGATCTGTAATTCGGCTGATGGTAGACTCAAACATGGAGGTAGCTGGAACCTCCTCAAGCACTTGCTCAACGAGAATGAAACAAGGACAAGCAAGAGAACAGCTATAGCTAAGTTGGTTCATAAGGAAAGCCAAGATAAAACAGAGAGGGATATCATGGATAGTCTCGCAGCCAAATATCTCCCACTTAAACAACCAAACGAAGGAGAGGAGAGCCCCGAGTATACGGGAGGCATATGTGAAGAACTTGACCAGGACTTCACTGAGAGTGAAGTGAGGGCCGCTCTTCACAGTCTTAATGGTAGATCGGCGGCTGGACCTGACGGAATAACTAACAAGATGTTAAGAAATCTAGATGATGCATCAATCTATTATCTAACTGAACACTTCAATGAATGTTGGAGAAAAGGGGTATACTCAGAGGAATGGAGGGTGGCCAATACTATCCTCATACCAAAGCCAGGCAAACAACTCACTCTAGACAACCTCCGTCCTATTTCCTTAACGTCATGCCTAGGCAAAGCTATGGAACATGTCATCCTAAATCGACTCACGAAATACGTTGAGCAGAACGAGATCCTCCCATACAACTTGATCGGCTTTCGTCCAGGGCTGTCAACTCAGGATGCTATGCTGCTGATCAAACATCAACTTATACAGGCTAGCCCAGCGCATACGAAAGCTCTTTTGGGATTGGATGTGGAAAAAGCTTTTGATCGTATAAAGCATAAGGCAATACTTGACGTTCTCTCGGAGATGGGTTTGGGTAAGAGACTTTTTAACATGATTAAGGACTTTCTTAGAAATAGAACTGCACAACTCATGCTGGGTGAGCTTAAATCAGAAGCTAAGAATATGGGAAATAGGGGCACTCCACAAGGGGCTGTGCTCTCGCCCATGCTATTCAATTTAGCAATGTCCAAGGTTGCAAGAAATCTGGAGAAAATTGAGGGTATACGTTATGTGATAAATGCCGACGACATAACCATATGGAGTGCCAAGGGCAATATAGGACAGACAGAGAACAGATTACAGGAAAGTTTATACGTTGTAGAGAACACACTGAAAGCCATGGGGCTGAAATGCTCGGCAGCCAAATCAGAACTCTTAGTCATTAAACATTGCAGAAAAGGTCGTAAACCAAGAGGTTACATTCCGGAAGATGAGCCAAGAGTGTGCTTATATACTCATGAAGGATCCGCAATCAGGCTAGTTGAAAAAATCAAGGTTCTTGGGTATCACATAGACGGAAACAATACTAACTACAGAACAATACAACATATCTCGAATAAAACAGATGAGGTCATTAGGTTACTAAGGAGAATTACCAATAGACACAGAGGCCTGGGAGAAGACAGCGCTTTGAGGATAATACATGCCTTTGCTCTCTGTCACTTCACTTATGTGGCTGGATTATTCAAATGGAAGCAGGCAGAACTTAACAAACTTAATGTGATGCTCAGGAAGCTCGTTAAAGTAGCCCTAGGTATACCCAGTAACGCTGCAACCGACAAACTCATGAGTCTAGGGGTGCACAATACAATGCAAGAAATTGCGGAGGCCCAACAGCTAGCGCAACACGAAAGATTGACAAAGTCACGAGCTGGCAGGAACATATTACAGGCAATAGGTGCAGAACTGAATACATCGAGGAGTCCAATAGAGGCTGAAGTAGAATTAATGACTGACGTTAGGAGCAAGATCAGAACCAACCCTCTCCCCAGAAACATGCATCCAGAATATAATGTCGAAAGGAGAAAGGCAAGAGCTAAAGCACTCTTGAAGGAAATAGAGCAGCAGAACCAACTGGCAGCTATAGTTGATGCCGCCTGGGTGAACGGTAAAGAAGCCTATACGGCCATTGTATCAAATTATCAAGGGAAGGTGCAAGACGCTCTCACAATTTTTACCAAGGACCCCACGGTGGCGGAACAAGCGGCAATTGCTCTAGCCATCAGGAGTAATAAGTGGGCCTTCATTTACAGTGATTCGAAAACCGCTGTAAAGTGTTTTGATAAAGGCTACGTAGCTGGAGTTGCAGCTAAACTTTTTGAAAACATTGTGATTATGACAACTGAAATCCGATGGTTTCCTGCGCATATGGGGAAAGTGGACGAGACTCGGGTAAACCTCAATGAGGTTGCTCATGACTTGGCACGAGGACTTGCTAACCGTGACAGTCACAACCGAGCCGTTCACCATCAAGCGAGGGAATCCAGAGATCATTTATTAACATACAATGATGTTACCAAACATTACTATTTAGGACGCAGACAATTCCCATTGCCACATTCAAAACTGAACAGGGCTCAGGCAGTCTCACTGCGCTTATTGCAAACGGGTACATATCCCACACCGTACATCATTAATAAAATATATCCAGAAAGGGAGATTAAGATGGAATGCAATGATTGTAATGGCATCATTGGAATCAGACATATGCTGGCGGGGTGTCCCGCGACTCTCCCCAACCTCGTTGAAGAATGGACACAGTGGGAGAAAAGGATTCAAAGCCCATTGTTTCAGGACCAACTAAGGGCAGTCCAGAGGGCCCATGATGTCGCTGAAAGGCTTGGCCTGACAGTGCCAACGTGGGAGCGGCCCGCCTTGGCTTGAGAAGTCGAGCCTCCGGACCTCAGTACAATAAAAGTTTTCACACACACACCAGATACCTGCAGTGGAATCTCCGGAAGCATGCGAGATATGTCCCGTGCACTCTTTGTGTGACAACCCCCTCTTTTACTACATTTTCAGCCTATAAGACCTTCTGTCTCATGAAAACTCGATGCCCTTTGTGCCCAAATGAATGTCTCGTAATGTGCACGGTATTGACTGCCACTATTCCTGTTCATTGCGCGTATGTTTTATATAAATGCAATGGAGATTCCCAAATGACTCGCCATATTAAGGAGCAAGAAAATTGACGCGATCAGGTAGGAAGACAAAAGTATGAGCGTCAAACCTCCACTGTCGAAACAAAACGTTTTGACGGCTTTAAATTAATCTATTAAATGAACCACCGCGATCAGTAAATCTTTATATTAACCTATCTAGTGTGACGATAACCGTAATGACGAATCCTGCGAATTTATTCTTTTGTTGGGGAAAGTTTGATCTGTTTTTTTTTTTGTTGGTCCAAGTCCCTTTTTTTTATTCACCGTGACTCAGCGCGACGTAAATAGGGAAGAAACGGAAGAGAAGCAGGGGAACACTGGACGAGAGGAGGGCAGCATTTATCCATAGAAGAGTGGTCTACCGGATGCTGTGTGCCGGACTATTTCAGACGCCACGTATGCTCAGGAAGCGATCATGCCGGCTCTTTGCCTTCTTCATAGCTGCTCGCGTTTTCCCATGGGGGTGTCCCAGCTTGCGTTTTTCCGGTTAGCGCCTCCCGGCGCAGTAGCGACGCGATGACAGGGAGACCGCGCCACCGTCATCTCTGCATGTAGGGAGGGGGGAGGGGGGGAGGTAAGAAAAAAAAAATAAGAAGAAATTGTGAGTACACCATACACACGTAGGCAGCGAGGCAAGATAAAAATAATCCTGCTTGAGGAAAGATTAATTCGGTCGCGTCTGTGAGAAATGGTTCTCGAGGGAGATTCAGTGCGGAAAGTAGATAAAATATTATTTCTTTTCCCTTTGTTTTATCCGCATGCATGCTTCTCGCTGGTAACTCAGCTTGAACCGGCGCTCAAAATATTGTTCAACTCATTCCAGAGAAAGATAAACAAATTAAACGCATGTTTTCTTTTTTTCAGGCTTGAGAACTTAAAATGGTTCAGTAAGGTAGCTAAATGTCCCAGCAGTATATGAAACGTACCGTCGAAGGTAAGGCTAATGTTAATATTTTTGCCTTCAGCTGCACCTTCAACTGCTTAACAATGTGTAAAGAATATGTGCAGTGCGGTACTTAGTTGGAAAGTAGCAATTAACTTCTATTAAGTCTCATTTACTAGATGCTTATGTTACGTCTCACGTATGCATTCATAAAGAAAAGTCTTCTTGTGGACACATTAGCCGTCCGCACCAGTTCATGTCGCCGCAGCGCTGTCCTCTGTACTGGACTGATCAAGTTTCATAACGTTGATATGAGACCGGGCTGCATCGAGATAAACAAGTGGCACAACGCTACGCATACTTAGACAACTCTTAGAAGAGTTTTTGCGTGAAATTGTTTTCTGGTATTCTTGCATACATCTTCTTAAGCATTCTTTTTTCTTCCTCAAGCCTTGTCTAATTACCTTGTACCGCTACCTGCGCATCTCCTGTATGCAGTTCTACCTGGTGTAATAATATGCAAACTGCAATGCAAAATGTGCACATATCGATGCTACGCGGCACGCATGTAACATCACGTGTCTCCTCGCGCGTAAGAACGCGTTTGGGCATTTTTTCTGGTGCACGCTAGCAAGCGCTGGTGTGGCTGAGTGGTAGAGTGGCTGACTCCCACACAGCGGGCACGGGTTCTATCTCGAAGGGAATTGTTTTTTTTTTCTCATTCCCGGCGATAGCTGCTACGGCCACCGGACATCGGCGGATACGGCGGTGGACACCATCACCAACCGATAGGGCTATTGGAATGAGCCCGTAACAGCTTACGCTGCAAAATAATTTGAGCATAACATTAATAACATAACATAATTAATTTAACATAATAATTTGAGCATAACATTAATTGGCTGTAATGCTAAACAGCTGCGCCCTCACTCTGCTGTAGAACGTACCCTTCACTAATAATCCGTGTGTTGCTTCGTGCGCGTGCTGTGCACAATGCTGAGCATTTAACGTAGCCAGGACTATGTGCCACTCACAATGCTGACAAGCATTGCAAAGCGATGCTTGTCACTGGACGCGAAGCGATGCTTTGGTCTCGAGTGCTACACAAGGCATCGAAGCCCCAGAGTTCCTCTACGACAGCCAATAAACGACTCTGGCTAGGCTACTATAAATATCCGGAGCGCCTGGTCGCTGTCAAATTCCGCAATATTGTTGATTTTGCCATCTTGTGCTCTCTGATTGGCTCGCAGAGCGACTGCGCCTTCTAGAAGTGGCTCAAAACGCCAATGTGGAGGTATTCGACAGGGTAAACAATACCACTCGGCTTCTCGCGAGAGACGTTCATGTCCACCAAATTCTCCCTTCAATAGGAAAACTTTAGGCTGATTAACACAGTGGTGTCAGAGCAATATATTTTGTTTTAGAACACAACGTAGGAAAAGAAACAACAGCATTCACATGATGCCACTCTTCACGGTGCCTCTACTGCTTGTATTTACCCTTTTACAATCATTTACTCTTTTTAGAAACGTTTAATCTCTCACTCTTCTAGTACACAGGTAAAAAAAAACTGCGACAGTACACTTTCGTGCTTTTATTCAAACAGGGCATTTACTGCCGAGCTTAATCCTACCGTGCAAAAAGTACGCTTTCTCTATGCACCTGCAGCTGATACCCTTCTGAGACGCGCTCGTGCGTCGACCCTCGGCTTCTCTAGCCCGCAGACAGACAGTCGCCCGTCGCACGCACAGGGCATAGTCGCTGTGCCCGCTCAAAGCAAAACAAGTTAAGAGTAGTAAAGCGGCCGGAAGTTCTCCCTAAGTCCTCCGGAAGCGTGGGTGCCGTGACGTACTTCCGCTGCGCAGTGGGAACAGTCCGGCCAGAAGCGCGCGGGACCACTTCGCTGCACCAAAGGAGGCGGGCGGCACCACTGAAGACGGGCTTCCTTCCCCAAAGCGTCCCTCTTTTATTTCCCTCCCTTCCTCGCGACGGTGCACAATGGCTTGGGATATATCGCGCGGCCAGGAACCCCCGGGAAGTCATATTTCATCCACCACCTCCGCCACCTCTGTGGCACGCGCGCACGTGCGCTTATAGATCTGGCCTTCTCCTCCGCTCCGTCGCTGTCACGAACCGCCCGGTGCGACGTCAGATGCGAGGGCCCCCTCTTCCTTTTTGATTTCAAGTGGTTCTTCCCTACTGGGTTGAGCGCCGTCACGAGGACAACCGCAACGAGCAGACCGACGAAATCTACCGAGGTGGCGGCTTATCTCGTTCCGGTTACCCTCCTCCCCCTTTACGTCTTGCTTATCGCGCTCTCCTCGCTTTCGCAGCCGTTTACTTTCTCGGGCGTCCGCACTGGGGTGCCCTTTCTGACATCAGTGCCTGAGAGTTCAATGTTGGTGAGCTGACGCCCTCCACAATGAGGGTGTCAAAAAAATAATGGACATATGAGACACAGGGAAGGCTTTCTATTTTTAAATCTTGCACATTCTTCGTATACGCTCCGTGATGCTGGATTTATGCTGGTGCTGTTCCATACCTAACTATTATACTTATTTTTAAAATTTTGAGATTCTATAGTTCACCCTCGTTTCTTTCGTTAATGTGCTAGAAGAGATGACAGGAAAGTCATCTATAAAGATTTCGTTCTTCTTCTTTCTTTTTTATTCTTTTTCGTTTCGCCTGTGGATGTGAAATAGGCTTGGTGGTTTTGAGCGGTTGCATTCACTCTCTTTTTTATTTCTTTGGTGCATATAACAATAGAGATCACAAGCGAAAATAATTACAAAATGCGATAAAGGTTTAGCAGGGGTGTGCAATAAATAAGAGTATTTTGACCACCCTCTACCGTTTCCTGACGTGACGGGATATGTTTTACTCTGCCGAAAACGTATTTGAAAAGAAACACTTTAAAGAGACGCTAACGATCTGTCTTTGCTCGTACAATTAATCGACACACACACACACACACACACACACACACACACACACACACACACACACACACACACACACACACACACACACACACACACACACACACACACACACACACACACACACACACACACACACACACACACACACACACACACACACACACACACACACACACACACACACACACACACACACACACACACACACACACACACACACACACACACACACACACACACACACACACACACACACACACACACACACACACACACACACACACACACACACACACACACACACACACACACACACACACACACACACACACACACACACACACACACACACACACACACACACACACACACACACACACACACACACACACACACACACACACACACACACACACACACACACACACACACACACACACACACACACACACACACACACACACACACACACACACACACACACACACACACACACACACACACACACACACACACACACACACGCACGCACGCACGCACGCACGCACGCACGCACGCACGCACGCACGCACGCACGCACGCACGCACGCACGCACGCACGCACGCACGCACACACACACACACACACACACACACACACACACACACACACACACACACACACACACACACACACACACACACGCACGCACGCACGCACGCACGCACGCACGCACGCACGCACACACACACACACACACACACGCACGCACGCACGCACGCACACGCGCACACACACACACACACACACACACACACACACGCACACACACACACACGCGCACACACACACACACACACACACACACACACACACACGCACACACACACACGCACGCACGCACGCACACGCGCGCACACACACACACACACACACACACACACACGCACGCACACACGCACGCACACACGCACACACACACGCACGCACGCACCATCTTTGAATGCAAATACATGCGGGCAAGCACTTCACGCATCTTCTGCCGGAATTCGCCCTTATTTTCACGGTTCAGGTTTTCACTTTCTTTCTCTATCCTCAATCGCATTGATATTTTTGTAGGATGCTGTGCATGTGCTTCACGTTGCGTCATTTTCTAACAACGTCGCAGTAGCATCAACGTATGTGTATAGCGGTTCTAAGCGTATTTTGTGCACGGAATTCCTGAGCGACTTTCACAACCTTCTATGGCTTGCAGAATGGCGCATGCTACCGCAAGAAACAATTGTACCTATCCATAAACTGTACTTGCACACTAAAGTTGTCCTTTGCCGCATCAGCTGCAAGTTTGCAGTAAAGCTGAACTTACAAGCAATTAAAAATAAATAAATTTGTATAAATACAAAAAAGACAAGTAAGATGAAAAAAAAGTTTATATGTACTATATAACTTGGTTCATATTACTTGAATACTTTTTTTCTTCGCCATAGGATGCGTGAACACTTAACCGACACCTTAGTGACTAATCCTGACTAAGTGAAACCATAAATGATAATAGAAGACCAAGATAAGTACGGCGTCATAGGAACTGCAAACGAAGGGGCCCGCTATGAAAACTCATGATGACATTTCCTGATCAATTTCCATAACTTTCAATTAACACTTTTTGTTAGAAAAGCTATTCAATTTCAGTTTCAATCATTGTAAAGGATATCACGCCGTTTTGATAGCAGGGTTGTTGACGATGAGCGCGCGGAAGTTTGCTATTGAATATTGATCGATAAGAGAAATAGTGTCTTAAGCAGGATTAAAATTTTCACTGATTGGTAGTTTTTAGCAACATGGCATATACAAGGTGACAATTTTATTGAAAAGGTATTTTGATCGGAAGAAGTGCCGAGTAAGAACAAATGACATTGTAAGCATTATCGCTACTTTTGCGGCTCTTTCGTGCGAATTACCAAGTGTGCGCGGCCATTTTATGCGTATAAAGTTGTTCTTTGCCGCATATAGCCTACGTGTGCAGCAAAGCTAGCTTTACAAGTAACTTCAAATATTCATGCTTTGTATTAAAGAAAAGTTTATTATACAAATAAGATGAGCGAATATAAGAAGAGAGAAAGAGAAATTACTTGATGAAAGGGGAGTGTGAACTATAAGGAGCAATAGAAGTTAGGTTCGTGGAATGCAGTGCAGATAAAAAAGATCAATGTTATTCATTCCCTTCCCTCCTTCACGGACGCATACGTGAGATATGAACCGACAACTCTTAACATATCGCGGTTGATTTGTGCTTGCTTCCTCTGCCTATGTTACGCGTGCAGCGCCTCCCACAAGGGCACGTGCGATTTTCGAGCTGTCAAGCATCGCTCAAAGATAGTGAATGGGAGGGTCGTTCCTATCGCAGAGGAGAACCTTATTCTGCGCGAGATTCAATGAGCCTGGAGAGTATCTGGCCATCGTTGATGCAATAAGAAGGGCTTGAGCGGACAGATCAAACTTCACAAACACTTTTTGCTGGACTTATTGAGAATTCGTCCAAGGTGTCGTGTCTAGTGAAGAAGGAATTCGAGCTCTAAAGACGTGTATCGAGTGACAGCTCACTTGTAATGGTCTCAGGAGCACACCAGAAACGCTGGAAGAAAGTTTTTCGTAATGCTGGATCAATCTTCTGTGGAATCTCATTAAATAATTAAGAAAACTTTCGGACAAGCATATGAAAATTGTGCTAAAAATGTTCGAAGTGTGACTGACATTTATTTAATGCCCAGCTTTAGTAGGTAGTGTGTTTCTTTCTCTCTAAGGAATCGAGAAAGCGCTTGATTATTTCTATTTTTCCATTTGCATTGTTCTCTCGTCTAGAATTTCTTGTTTCTATTTAGCTAAGACTTTAGCATAACGGGTTCATCACTAGTCTAACTTCTAGTATTTCCGCAGTTAATAAACAACAGCAATAATGAACACCTAAATACTGGAGAATTTTGTGGCGTTGATGGGACACTCGGTGAAATGGACGCAGTGCACAGGTACCTACCTGAAGATCAATTACAGCCGCTTATATCTCGCATCTTTTCCAAGAAATACGTCTGTTTTTCTTATTCTGTGGTTGGAGACTCTTTGAACTAACTTTGTCGGCACACTTTATCTGGGAGAGGTGGCAGCCACAGAGCCTTCTCTGGCCAATGTGACTACAGAAGCACCAGCAAGGTATTGCCAAGTCGATCGGGATAATAAAAGGAAGAGAGAAACGTGGTTCGAGTAGAACGCACTGTGTGGGCGCGGGCACACACGCGCCACTAGCTGCGAGAAAAAAGAGAAAAAAAAAGGACGAGACAGTGAAGCGAACGACAACAGTGCCAGCGAAGAACTTCTCTTTTGATCGTCGACAAAAAACAAACGCGGCGTGCACGCGAGAGGGAAAACTAGTCACTCTGAGGCAAGAGAGGAAATAAGGGACAGATACAAAACGAAGAAACACTGGGAGAAACGAAGTGGCCAACCGATACGTGTTTAAGTCGGCGTTCATTCATATTCAATGCAGTCGCATTATCTGCAGGCCCTATCTCTTCGGACATCTCTCTCTCTCTCTCTCTCTATTCTGCGGCACTCTTGCTGTCTCCTTTCCCGCACGAGCTTTCTTCTGTGGGCGACGTCGGGTCGGTCGCGCCTGATATTGAAGCACGCTTCTGACTCTCAGTGTTCGTCTGTTGTAGCCAGTAAGAGCGGGGCTAGGACGAGGAGGTGGCGGAGTAGAAGTTGGCAGAGGACGTATCGGGAAGACACAGACAGGCTCTCGCTTCTAGGCCAGGCCGGCTTCCTCGATCGGGCTTGTTCGAATCGTAGGCAGTGCTTTTGTCGATCTTCTGCCCTTTTGGCAACCAGTTCAGCGAAGCACCCTCCTTTTCCTGCGCCCTCCAGTGCCAGGGACTACGGCGACGGGTCGCTCCTCGCGCCTTCGTATCGGTGGTACCCGGTTCAAGCTGGACATTGCCGTCTGTGGCAAGACCGCCCCCCCCCCCCCGTCACTCTTCCCTTCCCTCTTTCTCTTGCGCACCGTGCGTATAGTAAAGCAAGCGAGGCGTAAACATGGTGACGTGGCACTGACAGCCGGGGGGCGAAATGTGTACTGGTTCGTGAGACTTTCTTTCATGGCGAAAGTTCTCTATACTGCATTGTGATCAACGTTTTTCTGAAGGCGCTAAGCTCACGCCCTGTTGTTTCTCTCTCTTTGTTTTGAATGCTAGTTTGTTGGCGCCGTTCTTGTGTTAATGGTCATCGACTTTATGCGTAACTGCTCCAATAAAAAAAATATTAACCTGTAATCCCGCAAATTTCGGTGCCAGTAGCGTTTACTGTGATTGCTAGAACTTATAGCGCGCGAAAAACGCACGCGTTTCGTGTACCTACGCATGAAAAATTAACCGTTACGCGCCTCAAGCCAGGATACAAAAAAAAAAGAACAATATATGGAGGCTAATAGGATGACGTTTAAGATTACTTGGCATCACCACCTGCGGGACGTACGTTGTAAATTTACAACGTATACGTTTATGCACCAGGCGTACGTTTGGCTTACCAACGCTCGCTTGGGAAAAAAAATGTAAGGCTCGTGGAGCCGCTATTGTTAACACCGAGAAAGTAATGGTACATGAGCACATACTGGTCGTAGGCAGTCAGCGGTAGTTGCAGTGTAACATTCCTTGGTTTCACTAACTGCTTTAATGAAGTCGCAGTCGCAAATCTATATCTGGGTTGTGAAGGGCGTGTTAATTATTGTCCGGCCCCTGGATAATTTTGGCCACGCAAATTCCTTTAACGCACAGCCAAATACTTGTACTAATAAGCATTCTGCATTTCATCTTCTCCAGAACACGACCGCGGCATCAACGGTTCAAACCTAACGCCTCGCTTTCACTAGTGAAGTGCAGAAAATCCACTCAGCCAACATAGTAGATGCGCCGTTCGGAGGCTCCGATGCCGTATTGGACGAGATTTTCGACGAGAAGAACACTAAGTCAGGTTATATCGGTGAGGTATTCTTTCGATACATTATCTGGAATAATCTGGAGAGAAAGGCTTAGTTCATTACTGAAAAAAAAGAGACGTAAGCCAATTTTCCTACTTCCTTTAACTCTACGCCTAAATCGGAGCTCCGGTACAGCCAGTGCGAGTACGCAGCTTTCAAAGCATGTTCTCGTGATTGGGCCATGTCGGCGCTGGAGAAGGTTCTCGAAAAATGGAATTCGGTATTTTGTTACCTCAGAAAAGCGATTAAGCAGACCTCAACAGACGCTGTAAAGAATTTGTGACGTCACAGTGAGGAGGTGCGAAAGCTTCTGGGCAGGGTCGACACATTCCTGTCGCTCTTTCCATTTTCCAACTGTCTCACCAAACATAATGTCACACCAAATGGTATAGCCGTTTCACAATGTGCAGGCGTAGCTTACTAATACCGACAAGCTTCATATTCATCTTGAGTGTCCGTTTAAATCCACCTCATTGGTTTGTCGACACTGGTAGGTAGAGCAAGTACGCGGCCTTCTAAGGCACATGGTGAAGCTGAGGCGAACCATATTGCAGGACAACGCAAGTCGCGCTCATAACAGCGCGCCTTACACGGCGCTCGAGATTACGCGGTCGAACGCGTTACTGTGATTCCGGGCATCCGAAGCTAAAATGAAAGAGGGTGAGAGAGAGATAAGTTGTTGGTTTCATGGCACCAGGACTGACAGTTGATGGGGTAGCACAAAATACGAAGAAAAATTGCACATCCGTTCGTTCAACTGACACTTGCGAAACAGTGCGACGGAGAAAGAAATTACCGGTAGCGACTGTAACATCAGTTTACCGTGTAGCAGAGCAAAAGTATATTTGGCACTATCGAGCGCGATACCCAGCAAATGTCAGTATTCCCTTCTAAACAGATATGCTAAAGACGCGTCAGAAAACGAGGGCCTCGGCAAATTACGGCGAGAACACATGACCCAGCTGCAGCAACAGGAGGCAAGCGAGAGAAACACCCGCACTGCCTCGCGGATGACAAATGTTCTCGCACGGCGATGCGCAGCTCATACGTCTCTCCATACAGCCGCGTGGACAGCCGCTCGAGCGATGGCTGTTTAATGGCCGTTCCCGCGCAAAGGAAAGAAAAAAGTCCGGGACCATTAGTAACCGAACTTGGCTGCAACGCAACGGGGCTCACGCGACGACGACTTCATGCCACGCGCTCTTTTCTCGAATGCAGGAGGAACCGGTCGGCGTACACACAGCACCCCGATGACGGTGGGGCCGACGGCAAAAAAAAAAAAAAAACTTGGTTCCGCTGGTCGCGCAACGTCGCCGCCACAGCGTCGGCGCCAGGTTAGCGGCAGCGCGGCCGCAGTGACGAATTGCGGCGCGAACGTTTCGTCGTTAGCGGAGGAGACAAATGTTCCCGCGGCGTGGGGCACATTTGTCAAAGGGCGCGCCGTCCAGAATCGAAGCTCACTAATGCGATGCCCGATCGGAATGATGGCCGTTGGGCGCAGTCGTCGTTGACGTTGTGCGCGATTATGGTAACCTGAGTATTCGAAGTGTGAAACCGTCCGTCATCCTTCCTGCAAGGTGTGCGCTGTCAGTGAGCGAATGAGCGACCGAGTGAAGGAGTATGTGAGAGGGTGAGTGAGTGACTGGGTGAGTGTGATAGTTTGAGCGAATGCGTAGTGGGGAGCGAGTGAGGAGGTGAGTGATACTGAGTGAGCGCGGGGTGAGCTAGTGGTGGGGTGATCGAGCGAGGAAGACCTCGAGCGTGTGAGCGGTTCAGTGCTTTAGTGACCCAGATGGCATGTGGCTGAGTGAATTCAATTCACTGACTGGGCGAGGGAGCTGTGGCACTAAAGCAGTGAAGGGAGAGATGACTATTACTAACGAAGTATTTGGTGTGCAGTCAGGAAAACATATTCGTGGCACGTTCCTCGTAGCGAATTGATAGGTGCTTTGAGACAAAGAGCAAAGAAAGTAGGGATAGAATGTAAGGAGCTATGCGCTAGACAAAGCAACTAAGGACCACGCAAGCGAGTTATGGATCTATAGTGATAAATGCAATGTTGAGAGTCCGGAAGCCAGTGGTATGTATTGTAGAGTAAACGAGGGCAGCTGATATTCCAATTGAGATTAGGAGAAAAAGAAAAAGGAGTTGGGTTGGTCATGTATAGTATAGAGCAGGTAACGGCAGTGTGTTAGAACAGGGGTATAGGGTTTAATGAAGGGAAATGCTGGAGAGACTGGCAAAGGATTGCGCTTAAGTTGAAGATAAAGAGGACGGACTTCACATTAAACGTTGTTCACGGTCGATGAACTACTAGTGATGGGTCGGTGCTCCTTCTCGCATTCTGTCCCGATAAACAGGGCGAAGAAGGGTTATTCTTAGGCGCAACAGCGATAATTCACAACGACGCCGTCATTTCTCCCTTCTGAAGCTGTGCACTTACGTAAGGGTTTGAAGAATTGCTATAGTGGCGTGATGCTCTCCCAGCCATACTCGTCAGCGCGCGTTTCTGTACCGCCAACTTTTCACTTAACCATTTTTCTTTGATCGCAGCTATCGCGAGTTTATTTTGCGAGGCGAAGCAGGGCTCTTTAGCAGTTTCGCCTCCCATAAATTTAAGCCGAGTCTTCTTTGAACCCTTCCACGGTGGCATTCTTCAGTCCCCGCCCCTAAAGAACCCAAGAACAAAACACGTAGCGCTGCCATCAAACAGACCTAAGGCAGGCTCCGCCTATAGGTGTGGAGCAGTTGCTCGAAGTTTGGTGCGTCTTATATCTGCTCCGCGCAAGAACTATTGCTACTCTACGGGACGCTCGCCGGATGAGGCCATGCATTGACCGAGCGCTGCAGAGTATAAGACGCATTCCATCTCTACCGCGCCCATCGCGCAGGCCTCCAGCAAAGTTTGGCGCGAGAAACATTCGCGCCCCACGATCCGGCGTCCGGCCCCAAAGGACGACGCGCCAGCCAGCAAATGAACAGCTCCAGGATCGCCGCCTGAATAGATTGCCTTTGTTCCTCCGTACCGCGCTGGCCGCTACACGAGAGTCGGATACAGAAGCCACTTTTTCTTTTTTTTTTCCTTCGCGCCACAGACCCAAAGGCGCCAGACGTCGACGCCGCCGATGGCTTTCTCCCAGTGTAGTCTATTGATGCCTCCTGCTTGCGGTGCTGCGCTCTTCGATATCGCCGTCGCCTATCCCGGTGTTCGGTTCGGTAGAGTGGCACAGAGAGATGCGTGGCTAGCGCTGACGCCCACGCGGGTTCTCCTCGCTTCTGGCGGCTACAGCTCGCCGATCCGGCCGGCGAAGTGCCCGGGCTCGTTGACTTGGAGATGAGCGAGAATAGTTGGGCTTTTTCTTTCCCCTTCTCGAGCTGCAACGCCCCCGCGAGACAATGCCCGAGAATGCTCTGCGCGCGCCGCCGGACAATGCGAGTATGCAGCTGCCCCCCGGCCAGCCGTTCTGGTCGCTTGAACTTTGCTTCTTCTCGTTATCACCGTTGCAACTGCTTATTCCGCTGCGGACCGCGCGAGCCACCGTTCGCCTTTCATCCCCTAGGTCCCATGTTTTCTGCACTCCAAACTGCGTGCGAGTTTCTTGTTTCTTTATCCAAGTCTATCCGGTGCCTGCATCCCTGCCGTGCGCGTGCGGTGATGGTGATAGGTGAGAAGTGGTGCTTCTTCGGGCTAGATCGTATGACTGAATGGAAGCGCCGTTCGGCGATGGGCAGAATTTGAAATCGCCGCTAAATCGGCGTTCGCGAGAAAGAAGCCGCGGCCCGTGATCAAGCACACAATTTAGAAATATATATTATTGGCGACGTAGACGTGTCAGCTTCACTGACGTCTGAAGGGCCCCGCCCACTTTACGCTGCCTCTTTACACCACAAAATTGCCGATAATGAACTAGAGCCAGCGTGTATAGAAACAGCACGGGCGGAACAAGATATAGATGGAACTGAGCTCGCACTGTCCAAGAGTGTTAACTCATCGTGTTAATTTGTGCAGTGCTTTCTGTTAAGGAACGTGCTGTAACTGACCCAACAAGATGCTTCAGTCAATGCCCGTAGCAGAGACCTCGAGGTGAACTGTGTACGTATTGGGGAACCAGTTAAATAGTAACAAATAACAGGGAAGACTTAAGAGGAAGCTTTAGCTCGGCCCCAACTCCTACACGGCCTATTCAAATACATGTAAAACGCAAAAACGCTTTTCTGAGATAACCCCTGGACCGATTTCAGTTAAGTTTGTTGCATTTTAGAGAGAAAGTTAAATTCTAGCGACTGGTGTAAGCGGAAATTTGATTCATGGCCTGAATTAGGTGAACATAATTTTCTAAAATTCGTAAGTTCGAAAATTATAGACGCACGAAGTTTATAAATTAATAGCTCTGCATCAAGAAAAGATATCGCGGTTCTGTAAACGGCATCCATTAGGTCATTCAAAGCGGACATATTCGACATGTCAATTTTTATTTTAGGTGAATTTGTTACCTTGTTTACAGGTTTTCTGCAAAAGTTGTATTTCTATATTACTGAATTTCTATAGGTTCATGTGTAAGATATCAATTTTGGCCGCTTTTAGTGTACTATCATATGCTATTAACAGAATTGTGATATCATTTTTTCTTGCTGAGTTACAGAGTTATAAACCTGATGGTTTCGTTTCCTGAAAATTTGCGATTTTCGCCAATTCTTAGTAAAAAGTTGACGCCCTAATGGAAAATTCGAAGCAAATAGTCACTACATTTAAAGTTTTTCTTTTAAATGCAACAAACCTCATCAAGTTTGGTGCCGTGGTTGCCGAGAAAAACTAATTCTCCTTTTTTAGATGTATTCAGATAGGAACACCCGAGCTAAAGCTTCCTCTTAACTCTAATTTCTGCGTAAAGCGATTGTAGAGCTAATATTTAATGACGCGGTCTCTGTGGAAACGATAGACGCTCGTTGCATTAGTGCAAGGGAAGATGCTCCGCTTAGGCGCCTATTAGACACGAAAATGCTAACCAGTCTGCTTATAGTCGTCACCACCTATAATCTCGTGAGCATAACAAGACTGCTACGTTACGTTAGCATCCATCAGTGTAAAGTGTCACGTTTAGGCCGGGAAAAGCCCGTTACCTCTCGTTTCGCACTCCCTTAGCATCTACGGCCACACTGGTGAAGTTACGTTCTGTTTTAGAGCAACATATAGCCTGACTGGAGTGTGACTAGCTGAATACCACAACTGCGTGACCATACGTTCTCTTGCGCAGCGCGGGTCACATAGCGTCCAGAGCGGCGTCTGTATACTCAGTCTTGAGAACAGCCTCGAGGGCAGTTTCGAAAGTAGCCTCGAGCTCCAGAGCACGTCCCGCTGTTTCCAATACTGGTGCACACGTTAATATGAAGTACAGTATAGTGTTTAAGTGAAAGGCTGTCGCGTACACGTGAATCTCAAGAACAGGCGACGGCTAATCGGGACCGCGAGAACGGCGACCAATCAGACGCAGTTATGGACTTGCGGCTCCAAGCGTGAATGCAAGACGTAAAAGTGAAACCTTTAGCGCTGAATAATCCTACTGAGACACTTGATACATTAATCACCGATTTTAGCGGCTATTATCTTCAGCGCTCGTAAGTTTCTGTCGGTTGCTCCGTACATGTACATGTGCGATTGGTCTCAACACTCGCGTATCGCGCTCGGAAACATCGAGGCCAAAACAGGAACGCCCTACATTGATTCTAATGACTGCTATTAAACGAGTATTATTTTAATATGCGCCCAGTTTCAGTCAACGCTAAGGGGAGGGGCGGCACGAGTGTAGAATCATTATCGCTCAACTCCGTTAAAACACCAACTTTCGCAATCATTAGCCGCTCCCGACTCATTGAAGCTCTTTCGGCCGTGCAAGCACGCCGGAAAGTGGTTTTCCGAACTGGCGGTCGCGCACAACGTGAAAGAGACAGTATAATGCCGGAAAAGGAGTCTGGCACGCGCGGAAGCTTGAATGAAAGAAAAGCTTTGCGCGTTAAAGGTGGGAAAGGTGGGGATGGAGGGAAAGGGGAGGGAACGGTTAGCGGTCAAACGACGGCGTGCGCGGTGAGAACGCGACGCGCGCTACGTCATTACACGCATTAGCCCTGCTTTGCATAACTTAATTCAGCGAAGACTCACTAATATGAAACGCCGCTTTCGTTCTTCTAACCTCTTTCTTTTTTTTTCTTCATCGCTCGTTTACCCGTTAACACGGCTCACTTGGGACTGACTGAAGTTACGGTGGGCGCAGTTCGTTTCATTAGCGACTATGCAGAAGCGTTGAAAATCGACGATTATCAGGAAAAAAAAAAGAAGAAACTGTGATAAAGTAATCGAGAAAAAAAAACTATCGGGAAATTGGTGGTCAACGCCAGCATCGATTCCGGAAGAAAAGGAGCTCGTGGTCTCTCGTTAGCGCTCAAGACGTCACGGGGGCGCCGATGGGGCGAAAGGGAATGAAGGATGTCACGTGAGACGCGGGCCACATTGAGGTTGAGGGCGCGCATGCAACGCGACAACGTGCGCCGCCTCGCCTACGCGGGGTCATAGGCTATACGCCCGAGAAGTTCCTGCGGCGGTGTAGCTCGGAAGAAGGAGGAGGGTGTTACGGGCGGCTTATATGGCCGCGACCGCGATCACCGATTCATCCGGCGAGTTTAAATGAGCATAAAAATATGCAGCGACCCCCGCTGCGGTGCCCATCGATTTCGCTGTGCATGCCACTGTGGCTATTCGATGCCCGCGTGCGTGCGTGCGTATGCGTACGTTTGGACTATTCCTACACGCACTTTTGGAAAGCCTATGAGCGCAGGACAAAAACAAGAGGCCGGTGCGGGGAGAAAGAGTGTACGGCGGCCAACGAACGGGAACCGACGAAGAATAAGAATAAGCGAGAGATGAGGTATTGAGGTACACGGAAAAGGAGTATAAGAGGAGGTTACGGGAGGGGGGGGGGGGGGGTGAGGCGCATAGATTTATTTAGAATAGATTCAACACATTAACATGTATAGAGGACGGGCTCGTCCGCGGTGAAAGTGACATGCACTTCGCTCGGGCGAAATGTAAATGTAGGCGAGCATAACGTCACTGGCTGCGGAAGCGACGGCGGTACAGTGGTTGTGGTATAGCAAGCGAGAAGGGGGTTTCAGCAACGTGAGGGGGGGGGGAAGGGGGGTCAGCAGGAGTGTGCGGGAAGGAGTGGTGGGTGTATGTGCAGCGTGGCGAGAGAAAAGTTTAAAGGGTAAAGCTAGTCCCGAAAGGCTGGTCCTTTATTCACGATGCCGCATACGTTGCTACCGCGCGCGCTCGCGGCGCCTGGAGAAGCAGTCAGTGTCGTCCCGTCGCTTGTTCCGTCGCGCGCGTGCCACAAGGAAGCCTCCTTTCGCTGCTCCCTCAAGAAGAGCCCAAGTGCACCTCCGGCAAGCGTGACTGAGCTGCAACTCGGATATGACAACATTTGGATATCTGCGCTGCAGGCGTACAAGCAGTATGTGGCTTTGTGTGCGTGCAAACGGTCTGCCCCGTGGCTTCGGTGCTGCCTTGTTAAGAACACCGGTCTGTTTCAACTATGTACAACAATATCCGGAGGACGCCTAGGCCGAGTGATACGAGACGCCGCGCTTCTTTCTTTTGGGAACAGGAAGATGTGCTGAATGTGTGATGGCCAAGCGGCCACAGCGGCATTCTGTTCAATGTTGCCTCTTCAAAATCCCTCTTTCGTTGTTCCTGACAAGTCTTGTAGCAGAGACTAACTAGACCAGCAGCCATTTCTTGTGGAGTATACTCGAAAACCTGCTGCCCTTTTTGCTCATGTACTGCCTGGAACTATACAAGTGGTCTAGGAGTGTTGTGTTGCTACAGGATGCGTCTATCCTGGAATCCTGGAAGGCTGAACACGCAAGTGATGCTCTGACACGGTCGCAGCGGCGGTTCATCAAGAACGCAAAAAGCTAGTGCCAAGCAAAAAAAAAAAAGAGGCGCAAGATGCTTTTCTACGACTTCTCCGCGTCATTCGGTAAAGTGATTTACCGAAAGCCCACTTTGAGAAGACCTGACTCCAGGAGGTATTCAAAGAACATGAGTTTACCGCGTTGGTTCACTCCATTCGTGATGAAGTTCGTGTGAATTAAGTGCGGTGTGCGAATATAACAGCGTGTCTGTTCTTTTTTTCTTCTTTTTTTTCATCTTCGAAGACATCTACCGCTTCTCGTATTATTCTTCGTCGTTTGGTGGTGCTGTCATGCAGCTTTATGTAGGCTCGTGAGCGCGGCGATCACTGCGTACTTTCATTGTGGCTGCGCACAAGAATAGGCTACAAGGCGGCGGGCAAAAGCCTAGGTGAGTAGCAAAGTGTACACCTTCCAAGATGACGCGTTTCCTGACTTCTGTTTTGATGGAATTGTGTTCAGCGAAAGTTATCATGCTGTCTAGTTCCCACTGAAGCCTGCTGATTTAAGGCGAAGTTTTCTTTGCCTACCATTTCATGGTTTTCACGTGGGTTGGCTGTTCACTAGTCGGGTACTCGCCGAGTAGGTTCGCATTCACGTAAAAAAAAAAAAGGAAAGGAAGCGCGTTCTACGGCGGGATTCAGTAGCGTGCACTTGTAGGCATGCAGTGGAGCACCGAGAGGGTTAGGTGACACACAAGGCCATTCAATGTCGGCATGATGTGATGGTGTAACGACGCAAGATCGAAACCATAGGCGCGACCTCTTAGAGTTATTCATTTGCGCAGCCGAGACAGTACCATAATTCCTCTATGATAGAAAGAGCTTCATCAATGCTGGGCGTGTCCTTCAAGAAGAATGCGTTATCATCAGCGTATGCTAACATTCTTACCTCATTACCCCTAACATTAAAACCATGAAAATTGCTGCGGCTCCAAATGCTCAAACAGAGCCGTATTAAGCATAGGGCGAAGAGGAGTGGGGACAGAAGGCATCCTCGTTTCACGAGATTTGAGAAGATACCACTGACAGCGAAGCTAGTTGCGCAATGACTATAACAAAGTCGAACGCCGTTCTGCACTGTGGAACCAACATTGGCGTGTTCTAGAAGAGAAAATAAAATGAATGCCGGACCCGATCGAATGCTTTCGCGAGGTCAATCTGATGAAGCATTGCAAGTTGTCCACAGGAAGTGGGACAGTTCCAGAAGAACCGTACAAACGACGTGTACATTAGTTTGTAACGAACAGCCTTTTGTAACACACGTTTGATGAAGACCAATAAGAATGAACATCGCAACCTGCATGTACACTCCACTAGTGCTAACACAAGCTAGCTCTTTGCGATGATCCGCGTGTGTTGGTGATTGTGACGCCCATATTATGGCATATATCCACAGCATAGGATTGGCCAATAAGTGGCCGGTACATTTAAATCAATAAAAAATTGAAGAAACGCAAGTCCATACAAGATTTGTCACATTTCTTAGCATGGGTACGCGAGACCACGTGCGCGCGCCAATTTCTCTTGCACCAAAGACGCAGGAATTAATTTGGTAAAAAGATTATAGCATTTCATTAATCACTTCACGAAAGCTTCGCTTCACATGGATTCCAACATCCGTAGTTGATCGGCATAATTTTTTTATTAGGAATATGTGGGTAGATGTCGGTGCCTGTCAGAAGCAGTGGCTACTAATTTACTATCTGACGTACGATTGAAAAGAACGAGAGAGTAATAACGAGTGGAGCCACAGTGGCAAAGGCAGAGCACTTGTGGAGTACCTCACGTGAAAAAAAGAAAACGAGAGAGAAATTGACATCATCGCAAAACATTCTCTAGCCAGTCCAGACATAACCTTCGCAGTGGAACTTGCAGTGGTGGGCAAACTTAAATTGGAAAATAAACTGGAAAATAAAGTGGAAATTTAAACAGGAAAGGCACATCAGTAACTAACAGCTGTCAAACACGTAAAACAATCGTAACGGCTTCGCCGAGCACTGAATCCACTGCCCGTGCAGCATCAGAGCGAACCCTCGTACGGTACAAAAGGCTTGCAAGGACGAGGACACAGGTAAAGCCAAATATGCAAGAAATACTTAGAAAAGTAATAAAACCACTGTGATGTTCGCCGAACTTGCGAAGGAATGCACAAAACCGCAGGCATCATTAAAGTGATACTAAAGAGGGACCTCAAGTTAAGCAGTAATATTAAAATACGCTTCTACACACAAAACAGCCATTATTACAGCAGAGGAGGTTTTGCAAGCCTCCTTTCGCTGACCTATAGACGCATGGCACAAGGCTTCCAGGCACATGAAAGCGAGAAAGAAATTGAGAGAAGGTGGTTAACTTTCCTTTCGATTTGCTAACCTGCGCAGAGGGTGAGAAAAAAAAGTTGTTGAGAAATACGACAGGAAGATAACAAGAAGGCTTAAAATATTACAGCTGTTTTCACTGGCGTGTATGTCGAAAAGGGCGCAGTGACGATTGCACTGTCTTCTGATGTGACGATGGGTGACGTCGATGTTGAAAAATTAGCTCCTCCGAAAGAGGCCAGTCGTTCAGCTGGTTCAGCAAAACCGAAAGTGAACTTCCCTGCGCGCAGTTTGCATGCATGATTTTATTTACAAAAGCTGAATGTTATGTCATTCAGCAAAATAAAAACAGAAAGAAAACATTTTATTTTAAATTTCTGAACCATACTATAGGTGACCGCGGAAGCTGAGGCAGCATGTCTTCCCACTTTAAGTGATCCTACTGACAATGACAGTTACGTGACGCAATATTTCTATGATATATTTTCTGCAGTTTTGCCGTCCTTTCTTTTCTTTCCGTTCTTTTTCTTAGCATTTCTGAGAGTCTGGAGCTTACTTAATGACTGACATAGCTGACCCTTAATTGGGTGGTTTACATTTTCCTAGATTCACATCATTTAATATACAACAGTATTTACCAGCGCTGTCTGGCAAGCATTGTCTGCTCAAGTTTTCTTAGCCTAAACGTACGCGCAGAAATATCGCCTTCGGGACAGTAACAAGTAACACAATTTCTTGGGGCCACACTTTCGCAAAGGGAATAAAACAACAACTACATTGAAGAAAAATGGAACTTAAGCTTTGGTGAAAGTTTATGAAGCCGCACTTAAGATAAGCGTCGTATGTTTGCAATCTAGCCCCCTGCCCTTCCTTTCTTCTTGTCCTCACCACACCGAAGCACTTTACCACATACAGTTCACTCGCCTCCCTGAAAATCATAATCTGAAATAATGTTACGGCTCCGACGAAAGCTTCCGCCGGCTTGCGCTGCTTCGACCGCCGGTCGACGCCGTCGTCATAAGGCAAACCAAGAGCGCCAGCGTCAACCGCAGGCGTTCACGCTCCCGCATGTGCGCCGGGTCATTTAGAATATATCACTGATACTTAATGTTCTCGCCAAACGAAACAAATAGTGCAGCACCCGCGTCGCCAGGGTCCAGAAGCATACGATATTATCGCAGAAACAGAAAAGAAATAAAGAGCAACTGGAACCAAAGACGGAAGTCGCGGTAAGGCTTCGAGAGAGAGAAGAGATGGCAAGAGTTCGAAGAAGAGAGATAGAGTGAGTGGGGCAAAACCCCGCGTTTTCCATGTTCCGTATTTCTAATCTCGTCTAATGCCTCCATTGTTTGGCCATAAAGCAGCCGTGCGGGACACACGATAGCCGACTCTGTTTTGCGAACTTTCTGCTGGGCTGAGCTGAGGGCGAAGGCGGCCGTCCTGCAAGAACGCTGAAGGGCAAAAAGCAAATAGGAGACAGCAGCGACTGCGACTCGGAAAGCCGCGAGAGCGAAGAAGAATAACCGAAAAGCGGTACATTTGTTTTTGTTCGCGTATTTGTTTCTTTTAGAAGCGTGGCGAGGGGGGGGGGGGGAGGGAGGCTGCGCATCGTTCGGTCACGCCCACCGCCTTTCGATTCCGCTAAAAAGAAAAGATAGCCGACGAAGAGGCAGCGATAGGCACCATTAGCGAGCCAACGTCGACTGTCATACGCACTTCTCTCGAATGCTGACTGATGTAGGCCCAGCAGTGTCTGCCTACTCAGCCTGGTAGGCACGCGCGACGTTCGATGGAAGAAAAGGACGCTTCGATGTGTTTCAAAACTTTTATCGCCTCCGCGACCCGTGATCGTTTAGTAGGGGGCCGGAGACGCACTAAGTTATCTTGCAGTCTTCGTTACTTTAGCGTTTTCGCTAACGTTCGTCAGCAAGGGGACTAATGCGGGATTGAAGTGGGTGGTCATAAGTGAGTGTTGTTTCTCGAATTTTTATGGTAAGAACGAAAAAAAAAATGAATCAGAGTTACTTCCGTAAGGAACAAAGCGCAACGTTTGAATGATGAAACAGGGAGTGCGCTTATAGAAAGGAGCGATAAATAGCGGTATTGTTTGCCAAGTCTCGCGCATGCAGACGTGCCCTTATCTCGAGTTGTCTAAAGGAAAGCATTCGTACAACTGAGACGCTGGTGTACGGAGCGAGTTGCTGACTTAGCTTTGTTTCCGTCAGCATTTTCAACAAGGCCAGGGAACTCAAAAGCAGATGCTACAGCAATCAAAACAGTAGAACTCCAAAGAACTCAAAAGCAGTAGATGTTAGAATTGAACAACATTAGAGCACAGCGCTGCTGTATATACTTCACCGAAAGATACGAGAGCTTGCGCCCACGAACTTCTCATCGTACTAATATGTGTTATCACTAATACCCACACCCTGGTTTAACGAATGTCAGGGACGAGAACGTAACTGTTCTGAGTACCCTTGACCCTTCGAAAGAGTGGAATATGTAAGCGGAATGAGCTATTGCTTTACCGCTTCAGGACAAAAAATTGTGCCGGTCATCTTCTAGCTCAAAAACTATTCTACGGGCTTCCCAAGGAAGCGGCGCGTTATGAAGTGACAAACCACACAACGACGTTAGACCGCTGGATACCCACTGTGAAGACACACGCTTCTCCCGCGACATGACTCATTGGCAGGTTTCAATTCCCTCGGTTGGGGAAGCTGCTACCGATCGTTCGGTGTATCACGTTATTAATACTCTCGGATATGCCCGTTTCTCCGTTCTCGCCGTACTAGGTATTAAGGCGCAATAAAAACAAGAAACAAAGAAAAAGAACTCAATAACCAGCAAGCACGATGAGGATGAACTGGGGGCTAAGTACGCTCGTTGGCGCTCTCGCGCGAGGGGTGAATCAGAGGAGAGCGAGAGAATTAGGAGGAAGAAGAAGCAGCGAAAGAACTCTTTGAACCCGGGCGCTGGCGCAAGCCGGCGTGCTGCCTGTGTGAGCGGTCGGCGTCGTCGTCGAGGTAATCCGAAACTAGAGCGTGGGCGCCGTTCAAAGGCTCAGCGTGGCCGTCGGTGAGCCGCAGAGGCGACCGCGCGCGCCGGCTTAAAGTGGCGCGCAACACCCCGAGCTGCGCAAGCTCGGTCGCGGGGAAAGATGAGAACTGCAGTTGCACGAGAGGGGGATTGGGGGAGGAGGTTTAGCCGCGAACGAAAGGGGCTGCGGAGGGAAGTTGAGAGCAAGAAATGAAACTTTGCAGAAGACTGAACATCCAGCGCGCCCAGATGAAAAGGTGAAACAGAAACTGAGCACATTGCTAAAAGCATTCAAAATATATGTAGTGCGCGAAAGAAGGAAAATAAAGGAGGAGGGAAGCGAGTGGTTCTTTGTGTAATCCCCCTTTTGTGTGAGAAGGGTTGGATGGATAGGTTGGAATCACTTCGGGAAACCCGACAAAAAAGAAGAAAGAAATAGTGCCAATGCTTTCGGTGACGTAGTGTAAGGGGTTAGCCATGTGGTGGTAAAGGGGAGGGTGCTGTGGATTTCACCAGAAGAAATTGAAAGATTGAGAGCAAAACTAGGCAACAGGGACACCACCTCGGCGCGCTGCAGTGCATGAGGCTAAAGAGAGGAGAGAGTTAAGAGTTTATACAGAGAGAGTCGAAGTGGTATTCCGTATTATCCGTTATATTAGGGAGAAAGAAGTACATGACGAACAAGTTTAAAACATCGTACCCTTCTTATTCTATGTATCTTTTCCCTTGAAAACGGAACAATCGAATTCAAGAAATCCCACAGTGCAATAAATGAAGTAAGGGAAACGAAAAGAGGACATCGAAAGTAAGAAATTGGTGAATCGAATGAAATCGAATTCTGGAGTTTAATGTGCAAAAAGCACGATTTGATTATGAGGCACGCCGTAGTGAGGAACTCCGGATTAATTTCGACCAGCAGGGTATATTTAACGTGTTAACTGGTACAGTTAACGGGTATAGTTATAAGGGGTATAGTATAGTTATAACGGGTATAGGGTATATTTAACGTGGTATATTTAACGTGTAATGCACGGGACACGGGCGTTTTCGCATTTCGCCACCATCAAAATGCGGCCGCCGCGGCCGGGATTCGATCCTGCGGCCTCGCTCTTAACAGCGCAACACCGTAGCCGCTAAGTCACCGCGGTGGCTGTAAGAAATCGGTGCACACCTGGTGTACTTTACTGTCGCGTTCACGTCTGTTCGACTTTGATGTTCGTCTACAATTGGTGACTCTCATGGTGAACTTATAGGCGACGGTGCATAGCTGTGTACGTTGCACAATTTCGCATGCATTTGCCGTGCCTTCGTACTCTCTAGTACCACATTGATTAAAATGCTGGACCTGTGGTCCGGGCCATGTATATTGAAGAATATATAAAGAAGGCGTATACAGAAGGCACAGCGCCTTAGCAACTGCGGTTGGACGCGATTGGCTGAAACGCCACCGGCAACGCTCTGATGTTACGCTGTGAGAATTATTGCATTTGCGTTTCGCCCACGACAAATTACGTTAGGTTAGGTTAGCGTAAAATGCTTTAGGTGGTGCGGCGTACTCTCACAGTGGCTGCAAAGGGTGTCGACCGTCGCCGGCGGCGTTTCAGCCAATCATGTTCAACCGCGGTTGCTAAGGCACTGTGTCTTCTAGATTTCCAATATATGCGACCGGGTTAGCATCTTTTGCTTTCGTTCGCACAGGTGTCTTTCTTTCTTTATTAACGATCGATGACTCAAAAAACAAGTGCACATGGACGACTGCTCATCACACACGTTCAGTTTGCACCATGAGTGCCACGGAACTTGACTCGTCTGCCTTGTTCTTAAGGGAGCATCATAGCATATCAGCACGCGCCTGCAGCATAAAAGCTCGATATATCAAGGATGCACTAGTTCTCTCACTACAATTTAAGATGCAGCAGATTTTCTATTCCCTCACTCGACCTTCTAGTGAAGAAAGAAAGACAGCAATCTGGCAAATATTCAAAATGACGTGAACACTGCACCCAATGAGTGAGCTTTGCAATTTTTTTTCCTTCGAGGCAATGTCTCAAAACGCCGCACCACTACATTGACAAAAGTTGTCATATTCAACTAAGGACGGGCAGAATGGAGGGGCCTTCTTATGGGTTCGCATTTATGGGGCTATCTCCTTGCTGCAATGTCCGGAGCGTGTAATTAAGAGAAACCTAACCTCTTGGGGCCATCCGGCTTGTAAATGTAAATGTCCCACTCATTAGAAACCGACAACAACGAATCTCTGCAACTTCCAACGCAGCGCGGGCAGGCACGTCCTGGACACTCTTGACCGCACGTCGCGCACATTTACGACCGCAATTAATTCCGCCTAAGCGTAATCCGACTCGGAGCCATAAAGCTGGCGCCGCTCCGGCTGTCGCGGCGATGAATATGCAGCAGCATTGCGCGCCAAACCGCGACTTCCGATAGGCGCTTTTGACAAAGTGCGCTCATCTCCAGTGTCTACATGGAGGACTTTATCTTCGCGGAGGAAGGCATCATAAGCCCTCTCGGGCAATTTAAGGACCGCGGCGGCAAGCCCCGAGCGGTTGCAATAGACACCGCCAAAAACCATATAATTAACAGGGGGCCGACAATGAAGTTGCTGCCACGAAAAGGAGGAGGGGGAGGTTCCCTCCTGTACAATATTAACTCACGCAGCCCGGGTTGCTGGCTGCGCCGCATGGCACCATTGCCGTGCACCGAAACGGTCATGCTGCCAGTCTTAATGACGTCACGGCTTGGCAGGGGCAAGAACGACAGGGGGCGAGCCTTCGCGAGGGATGGCGTCCATTTATTCCAGTAATTAATGAAGGCACGAGGATTATATTCTCTTGGAGAGCGAGAGAGAGGGAGAGACAGAGAACGAGAGAGAGAGGATTACGACCGTAACAAGCGGCGCATATTCGAACCGGTCCCTACTCCGAGGAGGCAAAATCCGCGCTCGGAAATTAAGGGAGTAAAAGACGATGGAGGGTAAGGGGAACACAAAGCTGTGCGGCAGGAGCAGTTGTGTAGGAGAAGGGGGGAGAGAATCGGTTTAAGACCAAGCGAGCGTCAAGATTCATCCTTGTTTTAATCTAGAGGGATGGCTTTGCGGGGCAATATCGCTAGTCTTCCGACTCGACTACAGCTCACTGTTTTACAGAACTTGAGAGTGCCTTTAATTACAGCGGGTCCGTACAACTGAAGGAGGCCGTGTGGCGCTGAATACGTTGTATAATAGGAATGAAGCAACAGTATCGTGAATACGTAGCGGTGTGGCAGATGCCGGAGTAAAAAATTGAGGTGGTCAGCTTATCCAAAAACACACGCATGACAAGGAAGGTGCAAATGAGCTTCACATTACGTGTGATGCCCCCGACACAGTTGAACTTGATGTAAGGGCGGGATGTTTCAGGAGAAATGTAGCTGGAGTTGGTACCTCTGGAGTAGAAACGTGCAAACAGAGCCGTGGTAGCTAAGTAGCCATGGCGCTGCGCTGCCGAGCTCAACGTAGTGGGTTTGACTGTGATCACGGCGGCCGCATTCATATGGGATCGAAATGCAAAAACGTTCACGTGTACTGATTTAGGTGCACGTTAAAGAGTTCCGTGTGGTCAAAATTAGTTCGGAGCTTCAGGCTACGGCGCTTCGCATAGTCAAATCGTGGTTTTGACACATAAACTCCACAATTTAATTTTTGTTAGTGTTAGTGTGCATCCTATTTTTCTCTATCGCTTATCTGCGTAAAGTGATGCCAAATGATAAAAATGAAAGCAGCACCAAATATAACACACAACTTAACGCAGTGCAATACACTCTATTTTTGTTTTCACCAACATATCACCTAAAATTGCAGATTAGAATAATTTTTAAGTGGTTTCTCAATGCGCATTGGCTATATTCGGTAGTTTTCGCCTATTTACGAACTATCTACCACTTTAACACGCTAGACTACAGCATAATCAAGTCATTCTACAAGCATATATAGACGAGAAGACATTGTGAGTTGTACGTGTTGTCTCAGAACACAGTCAGTAGTCTCCCGACATTCGTTAGCGAGAGGCTGATGGCGCCTTGTAAGACAAGCTTTCTCTTTCGCTTTTGCCCATAGTCAAGAAATGTACCTGGCTGCAATTGTGCCGAATCCAGCACAAAGAATAGTCGGCTTTCGCCCGAGCTTCAGAGATGGGCTCCAAGTACACACGAAGTGTAAGACAAAAGGAGTCCCACGAAACGCAAACGGTTAAAGATGAATGGAAGTCACGCTGACAAAGCTCCTTCATCAGGCCTTCGGCTTATTTGCTCAAGACCAAATACCACCATCCAACGGGGACGCCAATAGCGAACGCCATGTCAGTACAATACGGCGCTATATATCCCACGCAACAGGGCCTGGTCGCGAGCACGCAATAAGACCGGTCCGCTTTGCAAACGCAGTGGGCTTCTTTTGTCGAAGACACCAAAGCGGCGACGAAGCTCGAAACGCGGCCCCATTGTTTCGGCCTCGCCTCCTTCCTCTTCCGCTTTCCGAGCTTCTTATTCCAATCATGACTCCTACAATATTTGCTTGAAGGTTGTATCGCACATCTTTCTTCTTCTTTCTTTCCCTGATGCCCCTTTTTTAAACTAGAAGTTTTCCACACCAGTGTGTTGCTTAGCTCAGCGAACTCGCGGCCAATTATACGTATACATCGAGATCATGGACGCGTATCCGATGGCACGCGCGTACGAGTGAGCGCCTTTGCGCCTCTCTTTGCTGCACCTGGTTTATTATGCAAATCGAGACGAGACGGCATTGAGACGCACGGCTGCCTTCCGCCGACGAGGGCCCCCGGTTTTTCTCGCTTGTCGCACAATCGCGCATGCTCACAAGTGCGCTCTGGAGATTCGCCAGGAGAACGGCTCCTGAGATATGTCTTCTCTCTGTAAGTGGGCTTCGCGGCATTGTGTGTCAGCAACAAGGAGAACGCCACGTCGTTGGCGACATGTTTATTGAATCCATGTCGCAGTTGTTGATGCAACTTCGTTCAGTGCATGGTATGTCGTTTTCTCAGTTTCTCTCGCGCGTTCCACATGTATCCTGGACAAGAGTAAGATTACTACGATGGTGTCGACGACAAACCGACGCCTAAACCCCGTCGCAGGTGCGAAGCCAACTGCCGGAGGTTTTAAAGATACCGCACACGCTTTCGCGTGGAGCTCCAAGGTAGCGCACGCAAACGTAACTTTCAATCCTATAGATGCCGAGAGCGCTCTACGCTCGTAGTTCCCCCTTCTGTCGCCTCCCATCATCTCTCTCGCTTCCCACGCATATGCACGCCTTGGGCTTCAGCTGAGCCAACTGGACTATCATTATCTTCACGTACGGCTGAATCACCCTTTCGCACTTTCTCTCGTTTTAGCTCACCGCAAAGACACACGTGGCACAGTTCGTGCTCGTTTCGCCCCCAGCGCAGCCTACACTACAACACCCGCGAAAACGCCTGCGCTATCTCTGAAGGCGGCGTTTTACTCAGCCTCGATCAATCGTGAGCGTTCGCTGGCCCCCGTCTACGACTATCATTACGTCTCTTCGTCTCTTGCACCAGCGTTTCTTTTTTTGGCCTCCACATCTAATGCTCCTCTCCCGCTTCCCTTCCCTTAGTCCTCGTGCCACCACAGCCGGTGCCACCGGAGGGCTGCCGCTCCACGATTCGCACCCGCGCGTTCCTACCCTCTACGGAGGCCTCGGGGTTGCGGGTAGGTGTCAGAGCGCGATGGCACGGCTGTGGGTTTTCTACAAACCGACCTACGACCAGAAAACTCACCGCTGCCGCAGCTTTCACACAACCAGCGTCAGCTGCCTCTGCTGCACTTCCGAGGACGGGAAAGCAAAACGTGCCGCGGAGGTACGGTGTGGGCAGAAGATACAAAAAAAGAAGCGAAAAGCAGAAAAAAAGAGGAAAGAAAGGAGAAGTGGCGAGGTGGGGAGATTGTGATGGGACCGGGACGAGGTACTTGCGTCACGGCAAGGAGCAATTTAAGTTTTCCACCGCACTTACCGTGAAACGTCGTGCCACATCGTGCCGTGCCCTTCGACAAGCTGGACGGCATGAAACAGAACAGCGCAGGATTCGAGCAAAAAAAAAAAGTTTTTTCTTTCCTTCGTTGTGGAGTGCCATTACGTTGCGGGTTTTGGCGTTAAGTTGCCACGGTCGTTGCGGGGAGACTGCGCTCCCGGGGATACGGTGGTGAAATGTCTACGAAGTTGAAAAAAAAAAGAAGAAGAAAGAAGGTGGGGAGCGGAGGAAGAGGAAAAAGATTACGATGACAGTTGGGGGAGAGATCCAAAACGCCGAACAAACGGAGACAAACTGGAAAGCGTTTTTCATTGGCGGCAATATACGGGCTGTTTTCGAACCTTTCGCACTGTAACTAAACTAAGCGGCCCCTTAAAACCAACCGCCGCCAAACATGGAACTTGGTTTCATTTACACCATGTCGCAATAAAGTGAAGGGCACCCGCGCGCTGCCACCCTTGGAAGGATGACGTTTACTTTCCTAGCGATAAGATCTACCTTCTTGCTCGATCTTCCACTAAAAGGAAAGAAGTAGCAAAGCAATGTCGTCGCTAGAGCATTCGATTCCATTCTAGTGTACGAAATCAACTTTTGCTGCTTTTGTGGGATATCGCAAAGCTATAGTGCAAAATAGTTTGAGAAGACTTTTTTGACATTCAGGTGAAGCGAAACTCTGGCTACAACTTTGCAATTCTACTATAGTAACAGTCTCGACCGAACGTGATGTGTAGAAGGAGTACGTGCGTATGAAAAATATATGTACATATATATCTGAAAAGCCTGCAGCAAGACAGTCGATGTGACTTGTTTTCTTCTACAGCGCTTCGATGAGGGAGAGTAACAGCGCATGCAAACAAATAGTAACTTTCACAAGAAAGTTGGAAAGCAATATCTGCCAGGCTTGAGGACGGAGAAAATTGTTTCGCGCCTGCTGTGGCTTTTTAATTTGTCTTTCTTGTTTCATAACCTTGCATATAATTCATCCAGTCTCGCTATTTTTCAAGTTGGCAGAAGACGCATCCACATCGCAGCTACCGCTGCAACCACAACAACACCGGAAACGCAAAAAGATAGCTGACAGGAAAGGCCCTGAAGAGGAAAGAAAGCAACAAACACAAGCACAAAACGAGGCACCCAAATATGCTTGAAAAAAAAAATTGGGCGCGAATGAGTTGGGCCCTTGTGTTTTAGGCCTGGCGGCGCGCACGCGATGGAATTTCCATATTTCGACCATCGGTCTCCGAAGCTATTTTTCAAGGTAGGCGGGCGTCCGGAAGACTCGAAATTTGAAGACAGCGAGCAACAACAGAAACAAAGAAAAAAAACACTTATAACACTCCCGAATCACGCGGGCCCCCTAAGTTTTGCACCGCGCTGCCAAACTATAACGAATGCTTCTCAGTTTGCATTTCAAATCACACGTTGGCAAGCGCACGTAGTTTCTTTCTTGTTTTCGGTACTGCAGTGCGGGCTGGTATAAATAATAACGCTTGCAGAAAGAAAAAAAAAAGAAAAGGTGCGGGGGCAACAAAACACTTATTTTTTATCCTTCTCTTTTATTCTATCATTCGCGGTAAAAAGTGCGTCACAGCCCCCTCTCTGAGCAAGCTCGTAATTTCTTCCGTACTTTCGGCCAGCAAAAGCGTGCTCCCATGTACGAATAATTTCTTCTTCTCGGACCTGCGCAAACGAAATGGCAGTCAAAGCAGCCGGCAAAAAAAAAAGTAGAGAAACAAGAAACGGATCTCTTTGAGATCTGTTGAATTAAATGAAGAAAAACAACTCTCTGACAGTTTTTATAGACCACGAAGGTAGTTGCCGAGGCACTGTGTCGGCTGCTAGAACTATAAGAATGTTGGTGAAAATCACTGGGCTGTAAATCCTTTTTTTTAAATTACGTCGAGAAGTGCAGTTGTCTCACGAAGTCTCTGACCAGCACGGTAGTTACTTGTCCAAAGGGTTATGTAACTTACCGTAGAAGCCTTCGCGAAATACGCCTCTCAGAAGGTACGCTAATCTTCCAAAGTGCCACACGGTGTTCGATGTACAGTGACAAATCAGGCGCTAAGAACAAACGTTTCGAGACATATACGTCGTCAGGGTTAAGTGATGCTTTGTAGGCACAGCGAAAATCTGCAAGCGGCTTTTTCTGCATATACTCTCATAGTGCGGAGAAGCCCGCCAAACAAATCTAATGCAACAGTGTTACTTTGCAAATAAATAAATACGTCAGTTGAATGAATGTACTTGGCTGGAATGTTAATGAAATACCGGCAAGTCAACTGTATATGGCGTACTAGGTAACTTTAGCCAAGCTGTTCAGAGAAAAAAAATATTTAGAAAAGAAGACGGTGCAGTACGCAGTTTTAAGACCTACAGTGTTCCGTTGTCAAGCCTCTACGACCGAACATCGTGGGTCTTATAAATGTTTCTTGTACCGGTACTTTTTAACCCTCCCCCCCCCCTTTTTTTTTTCTTAGGGCACAGCTCTTAGGCACCCGTTCGTGCGTTCAGCGTCGACGTCCCTCGGCGTAACCGCCCGAATGCGCTCGTGCCACTGCTCGCGCATTCATCGTCATCTTCTTCCGCAGCTTGCTCCGACGTCGCTCATCATTCCAGCGTTCCCATAGTGCTCCTCGTGCTCGTATCACTGCTCGGGCTCTTGCCAGTGCTCAGGCTCGCGCAACTGCTCGGGCTCAGCCTCGTACCATTGCTCGGGCCTTCGTCGTCGCCTTCTTCCACAGATGACTCTGGTGCCACTCATCATACTAGCTTTCCCATACTGACCCTCCCTCGGCAAAGGCACTGACGGCACTGGCCCACTACCAGTCGGTGCGGTGATTTCGGTCTCAAATTCTTTGCCCCAATATGTTGCGAAAAAAAAAACGTATACAGCTGTGTTCAAATTTCGTATTATGAAGTATCGTAATCGTCGGAAGTTTTTCTTTGAACAGCTTGACTAACGATGTCTGGGATACACAGTATATGCGGCCATTGCGTTCTCGCCGGAGCGTTGAGACCGAGTGAAAAAAAAAAAATGTCCCGCAGAAACTCCTCTGGGGGCTGTCTAAGTATGCTTAAGCATTGTACACTTGATCATCTCCACACAGTCCGGTGTCCTTATCAATGTTATGAAACTTCACACGACCGGTATAAACGACAGCGCTGCGGTAACACGAACTGCTGCGGACGGCGGCGCAAGGTGAATTGATGAGGCAAGCAAGCTACTGCAGATGGCGACGCCAGGTGCGCTGATGACGTTCCGATCATTATAAGCTGATATCTCTCTTTAACGCCTTATCTATCCGCGTCGAACCATTATGCGCCGCGCGGACCATATCTGGAAAGCGATTTGCGACGCATACAGAGAGTATCGACTGCTGATAGCTTCGCGCGCTGTGTTCTGGTCAATTCGTGCTGAAGAGATGCGCGCGGTGCCATATCTTGAAGGTGATCTGCGAAAGGGGTAGGGTGCGGCTTGTGCTGAGAGATTAGTGACCACTGTGTTCTCACCGCTTTGTTCACCTGGAAGCGACAGGCAACACGACAGTAAAGCCGATCGTGACTGCGGGCCCTATCTATGTTGCATGCGTGGTTCCAAAAAACGTATGCACTTTTCGCTTCATTTTGCTGACTGCCTTAAGCCTGCTTCACCTCTGTCGTGGGTAGGCCCGGTATTCCCTATCTCCGGGATGGGCGCACATTTTTGTCTTACAGACAGTTCTCTCGTTGGTTAAGCATAGAAACGCTTACACATGAAAAAAAAAAAACGTAGTGAGGTTCTGAGAGAGGTTGGGCCATGGGTCCGTAGGGGTCATTGGGGCATAGGGTTGAAAGGTCGGATGCACCAACTTCCGCGCACTCCATTCCACTTGGTGATCAGGCATAGGTGTCCAATGCCTTAGTGCATGAAACACGTGTCAGAGTACTCAAAAGTTGTGACCGTTTAGAGTTGACCAGGCAAACTTGCCGACCATTCTGTCTATTACAACGAGGAGAAAGGGGGTTAACCGAGGGACCCGATTTTTTTTATTAGTCATATAATGAGAAGCCAACAAACACTGACACCAAGGACAACAATGGACAAGGACAAGCACAAGTAATTTCCCCTACCTTGTCCTTGGTGTCAGTGTTTGTTGGCTTCTTATGGAAGGAAATTTGAGCAGGATTTACACTGTGCAGACACAAAGAAACAGAGAGAAAGAGAGAGACGGATAGAAGGATAAATGAAAGATAGGGAGTTTAACAAACTCAGTTCCACTATGAAGACAAAAGTGCTTTAAGGAATGGAAAATTGCCTCAGCTTAGCTGCTTCCGTGCGCATTTCGTTACAAACGGGACTATATAATTTGGTGTGATTATATAAGGTAACGACAGAATGGTAACTTCGATATTGTGGTTTCCACACATTTTGATGGTAACTAAAAGGGAGCGTGCACGAACACAACGTAAAAATATGCCTTCCTGGCAATTAAATTAATGAGGTTGTGCTCGAGTTGTCTATCATAACCGAAAAGGGAAATAGAGGCCGGAACCGGAAAGACATATCATCAGGAAAACAAGCCAATTACATTATGAAAGCTTCATTGCTTTATTCCTAGCTTTGCATTTAGAATGCTTGCCTTTAAGTAGACTGGGTATAGAAAAATGAGAGCGGCAACTTGACGGCAAGAAATACCGCAAAATCGTGAGTTGTACGTTGAACTGATACGTGTATGTCGAAAATTCTGCGGGGAACAGCGGTAGCCTATTGGAGCCCCACCTGTCTCATCAGAAGACGATCAGACAGTTCTCCTTTCGGAAGTGCCGTCGTTTGGGCAATGCAAGCGAACACGAATTTTTTATTTATTTTGTTCCTAAAGGCAACAAGAACAGAGCCGTTCAATTGGCACTTCTGGCAGACTCCCGTTTCCTCTCGGCCAATCAACGTCGTTCCCCTACGACCCGACACGAAATCAGGCCTACCCTCGAAGTGGATCTGATCTCACCGGCGCGAAAAGCCTCACTTCCTACACACCTTTAAGGATCCCCGCATACATACCAAGCGACGAGGTCATTTCGGAGACGGTGCCGTGCGCCATCCCCGCTAACAAGGTGCGCGCAACGTCCCCATCAAAGCGCACGGCGTGCCCTGCGTTTCCCGCGTGCTCGGGATAACCGCGAAATTCGCCGGGGTTCCTAACAAATTCCGGGACCCAAAGGGGTTTCCACTCGAGGCCGGAAAAAGCCGGCGTGCCTCGAACTGTGAGCCACTGGAAACGAGGTACAAGCCAACGGGGGTCTATCCTATATGCGCGTATTATACTTACGCTTCCCCGCATACTTCGCGGCCGCTGATGATGCTGCGTCGACTTGGAATTGGAAATGAGACAACCCTTAGTGGGCTCTGCGGCTCACATCACGCCGTGGTTCTGAGCGGAAGCCACTAGCGGCCGATCGTGCGGGTTACCATAGCACCAGCTTTGCCTTCCGCATGCGCGTCGTGTAATTCCCGCTGCGTGGTTGGGGTATGCATTCCCCCCCCCCCCCCCTCCCCTCCTGTATAACATGGCCTGCCTGGCCTCCATGGTGCAGCATTTCGAGACTCGCTGTCATTACGCTAAGGACCACTCCGAAGAGCGGGATGAGTACTGAAGGAGAATACGCGTTGGCCTATGTGGCGCTTTACGAAATGACCGCTGGTTGCAGCCGCCGCGCCTATAGGAAACGGCGAACGATCGGCAATTACGACGCCGGTGAGCTCAGGCTCCTATATAGCAACAAGTGCCGGAAGCGACTTTCACGAAGCTTACTTTCAGCCTGTAGTTCCACACGTAACGCCCTTAGTAGACGACAGCTGTAGGAGTCGGGAATGTGCGTTTTAGCCAAGCAGTTTTCGAATTTCAGCACTCGGGGGAGCGGACGCTATACAGACCAATGAAAACAACATGGCTTCTATCTGCGACGAAACGTTTGCACTGCTGTATTTCTATTCTTTGATTTATTTCCCCGAATATTTTCTAAGAGGAAGCCAGAGCGAAACGCTACATGACGGTTCAACAAGTGTAGATTTCACTCTCTACACTTGGACAGGCGGTAATGCTGGTAGCTCGGTGGCGCTTCTGAGCACTAGGTCGCAGGTTCAATTCCGGTCGTGGTAGCCGCATTCGGATGAGATCGGAATGCAAAAAGCTTGTGCACTGAAAGAGAGCGAGAGAAAGCGAAGAGCGCAAACGCAGGAAGGTGAAGCAGACGTCCGGTTTGCTACCCTACACTTGTGGTAAGGGGAAAGAAAGGAAGAGAATTTGGTGCACGGTTAAGAGCCCTACGTGTTCAAAATCAACCTGGAGTCCCCAAATGCGGCGTGCCTCATAATCAGAACGTGTTTTTGGCATTTCTCGGCACGTAAAGCCCCGGTATCTCAACAAAAAATTGCGACACAATATAGAGTACAGAAAGCGCTTTCGGGGTGATTGTTCAGAGGTGCTCTACTCACGGTAAAATTTGCGCAGCTGATGGTCTATAAAAAATAAAAATAAGAAAGAAGCAGACTTGCCCTCAAGCTAAACTTTGCTAGGCTTCCAGATCGTACTATTAAACCAAATTACCCATCTTCTTACGGAAGATCCGGGAAAGGAAGAGTGTCCGGTTATGGTGCACACTGCATGAATGCGTCTGTCGAGCACCATTGTCTACTACAGTGAGAAAAAGTTCATAAAGAAATGTAGCGCTTTGACTGATGACTTACTTATTAGGGATGGGAAATGTTGGCGAAAAGGACAATATATCGCCGACTCCTGCCCTTTGTTAAATTGTTAAATGAAACAAATAAGTGCTCAACTGAGATTACTGCTATTCAAGATTATTGTTATGAATCCTTCACATAGATTTAAGTACTTCGTGTTCTCCGTCTGTCGCAGCCACACGCAACAACGTTGAAGGCCCTGGACTCATTGTACAATTCCCCGCTTCCTCAGAGTGCCCGCTTCAAAGGGGATGCCAAAAAATGATGATCATATACATCAAGTAAATTACAAGTTATAGAGCAGTTGGAGACAGTTAAAAGCCTGGAGGCGCTAACGGAGAGAAGCATAGAATGAAGTGCACTTTGTATTTCTAATAAGGTAGATTACTGCACAAAAATGTTTAGATATTTAGGTGCGCCAGTAACTGCAGAAAAGAAGAAGGCGAAGTAGTAGTAGTAGTAGTAGTAGTAGTAGTAGTAGTAGAAGGAGAAGAAGAAAATGAGGCCGTTTGAAGGAGGCGCTCTCATCATCTTCTTCTTCTTCTTAATCATCATCATCATCATCATCACCACCATTACCACCACCACCACCACCACCACCACCACCACCACCACCACCACCACCACCATCTCTACGCGTCGCAGGTTGGACAACTCTGGTGGCGAAGTCTCGAGCTAAGCTAAAGGCGAAACTGGCCATTTGCCACCATAGTTCGTTCTGTACTTGCTCGGCTAAAAACGTTGGCCGGGGATGCCCGGATCCGTCACTTAAATGACTGCGCGGATGATGGTGGGGATACCGGCAAAGGAGGCGTTCTAACGTGTTGAGCCAAGAAACATGCATCGGATAGAAATTGAATCGCTACTTCCGTTAATAAAGAAAGTCGCGTCTTGCCGTCACCAACAATGTATACGGTTAGCGCAGTGCTGTAACTTTTTTCAACATGGCGGTACGCAACGAGCGAGACAAGAATGGTCGACGGAGAGGAATGAGACGGGGCTGCTGTCATGACCATCGAAAGGATACTCGCCGCTATATGGGCGTAAGAAAAAAAAGAAAAAAAAAATCGACGGTCATTTAATGACGTTTACGGTTCTTTGCGCTTTAGAAAAACAAGAATGATATCCCGAGTTCGGGCGCGAGCGCTGACGCCGTCGGTTCTCTTCAGCGACATCCGCCCGGCCGCTGAAAAATGAACTGCTGACCGTCCGGTCGCGACGACGGAAGCGAAGGCGATTATGATTTCGAGGCGTCGCAGATATGGGGTCATCCTTCAGCTAAACGGTTCCCTGGCGCCAGGACTAAAATGTATTCAGCGCACCAGAATAACAAAAGGAAAAAAAGAAAGCGAGGGAAACGAGAGTGAAGTACTCTTCAGCGATAAAGGACAAGGTAAAACAAAAAAAAGAGATCGAGAAGAGAAAGAACAAGAGCAAGCAGGCGGCGTCGAGAAGCCATAACACAGGCGTAAAAACAGGGTCTTCCTCTTGTGGACGGCGAAGCGCCGCGTCGCTGGGTGGGAGCCTTTGGCTGCCCATTCGCTCACGAAGAGGAAGAAAACTGTTTCACCAATGAGGAGCCTATCCGCGTGACAAATAGCGTCGGGCGTCGCCAGGGCCGTGGGGGATTTATGGCGGTTCGAAACCACATCGCTCATCTTGGCGCGCGCGCGCGCGCGTGCTCACGTGCTCGCGACACGGTCGCACTCAAACGAGATGGCGCCCATGGCAACGGCGGGCTCTGCCAAGGGACTCTAGCAGGGCGACCGAACACGCGTACCAGGGTGGGAGAATCTCCCACTCTGACTGAAAACGGCAACTAAAGTAAAACAGCGGTGCCAAACTGACGAACGAAACGAATATACCCGCCGAGGGTGGGACAGCCGCTTTGACACGAACGTTGTTAGTCCGTCCGTCGTCCACTCGGGGACGTTTTCATTTACTCGAGCACGGCTCGTTTCTTCCCTGATGCTTAATGGTCTCGCCTGCCTCTGCAGACACTTTGCTTTGTGCGGTGTTGGTGAAACAGTACTGTCGCGCGCATTCGAAACGGCCCCGCTTTAGAGTATAATGAAAAAATAAACATAAGAAGAGCTGCAACGACAGCAAAGGGTGATGATCGCAACGTGATATGCTCGAGTATTAAGGCTGAACAGATGAACCATGAATAACTTCGTAAGGCGCATACTTCACATTATTTGCACCGGTGACGAACCTCGCATAGGAGCTACCCAAGTGTAGGTTAGCCAACAGGCGAAGGCATCGGTTGAACCTCTTGCCGTTCCTCATTCGTTTGTCATCGTATCCACGGCGGCGCCGTGTTGTGGGGCCATCTAGCATGCATTCGGCGAACGAAGGCTGTTGAGTTCGAAATTTTGGTGCACGTACACCTTGTTTTCTTCGATATTCTTTGAAAATTTTGGTTTTACTTGATTACATACAATCTGCGGCAAATAATAGACCTCAGACAAGATGACGCGAGGAAGCGGAAATAATATATATATATATATATATATATATATATATATATATATATATATATATATATATATATATATATATATATATATATATATATATATATATATAGATATATATATCGCTAGCGATATTTTTGAATCACTGTGCTTCACAGTCGAATACGACATAAACAGCATTATGGAACACTACGCCACGCTTAACACTTCACGACCAAAAATGTTGCCCAGTGATCCAAAATTGAGGATAAAAAAATGGGAAGAGAACATGATAGGGAAATACCACAAATAACAGAGTCAACAATAAGCAGTTCATTTTTTAATATAAATGTATTTAAGGAGAGGTTGGTGCCTATGTGTGGCACCGGCTACTCCTCTTCTCTTACGTGATAGTTATCGTCGGAAAGGTGTCAATGATCACCAAACTGGACAAATAAACACATGAACGAATATTCACGCACTAAGTCTTAGTAGTGCAATATAAATAAATGTCCGCGTCACGGAGCAGTTCACATGGCATAAATGCTCACAAAACCGAAGTGTTCACACGCAGCACATGAGTTCACACAGCAGTTCTTTCTAAGCACTCATTCTCATGTGATCCCCGGTGAGAGACTGACGCACGAAATACTACGACACTCAAAACAACTAATTCGCTGAACAATTTATGATGAAAAACAAGAAAGCCGTCGCAGAACTAAGGGCACTTTTCACAGAAGCGCCCGAGTTCACAAACATCCTTTGATCAGGCTATTCACGGCAGACGCCGATACGACGTGCCGATCTATGAAAGCACGAGAGAAAGAAAAGGCGTGTACAAGCAGAAATACAGCAGAGCGAGACGGAATAGTTCAATTTCGAAGTGCAAACAGAGACGGTTGTAGAGTACCGGAACAAGACTCGAAATGATCCACGTTTTCCTGAAGTTGGAATAAAACGAGCGAAGATTCGAACTACAGGAGCAGCAAGAACCAGGGAATAGACTCAAGATGATTGGACGGGGCGACGAGGCGACAATAAGGAAAGGACTGACGAGATTGGGGAAAAAAGTTTATTTTCTTCTGCTCTACAGAGGAAAATAAAGGGAACGAGTTTCCGTCTGCCTGTTTATTTCTTTTTCATCTTTTAGAACGTGAAAAGGGCAAAAGAAAAATGTGGACAGAAAGATTGCGAGTGAACTGAAAGCAGACAAGGGGGACATAAGGTTGACACCCAGTTTCCGAGAAAGAAGAAACGGCGCGAAACGGAAGCGGCACAGTTTAAGGCGTCGCGCATGTGAGCGCGAAAGAATCGGAAGCAGCTAGCTCAGCGAAGAAACCAGTAGTGCCACGAGATCTGAGAAGAGAGTGACAAGAAAGGGAAGGGACTGCATTTGAAGAAAGTGAGGTGCGAAGGAAATACAAACGTCGGGCACGTTTCGGTCTATTATCCCAGGTTCTTTGAAAAGAATTGTTGAAATGGATCGAGAAGATATAGCAGCGACTTTTACAGGCAGATGCAGCAAGGCAGCAATAATAGCCCCGCTGATATCAGCAAGCGAGAATAAAGTTAATATAAGGAAGTGCGGCATTGTGAACCGGGATGTAAAACGCGGCGCGTTAGAGTAGTTAATAAACGTTAAGCTTTTTGAAATGGCTCCTTAAGCTACTTGAGGAAAGACATAATTCAAACGAACTTATTCATGCCTCGATAAATCAAACATTAAACTTAATTGTGCTTCGGAACTCAAGAAATGCTATCTGTTACTGAGTAGTCGGGCAAGAATGATAAGGTGACAGATGCCTGTACCAATTAACATCCTTGTTTTCTGGCTGTAAAAGGCAGAACACATTGACAAAGATAAGCAGGACGGAATAATTCAGTTTAGAAGACCAAAGAGGGGCAGATGATTTCGCACTGCTTCTGCGATTTGAACCTCCAAGTTTGTCTGCTAGTGCCTTGGCCACTCCTGGTTTATCTATGCTTGGATGCCAGTGCCTAAGTTACTTAGCCACGCAACTCATATTAAACAGATTGTCTATGCACTGTGTTCCGCAAAGTTACGGCAGCGCCACCTGCGTGGTAAGTCGAGTACTTACATAGGTAGTCCGGTCAATAATGTGCTCACGAGGGATGTCAATACAGGCAGCACTTCAACTGCAGTACGAGATATTAAAGCAGAAATATATTTACATGTTTTATATTTTGCGAGTATATATACAACATGCAAGCCTTCTCGAGTTTTTCCTTTTGTCTTTGCAAAAAGAAACAGATGATAAAAAAAAGCTACCCACGGCAGATTTTTCTTGGTTGTCCTGCACTACGCAAAGCGAATGAATGGATTGAAACGTAAGGGGAGTGGGAAAAAGGAGATAGAGCATTACAACACACCACAAAAAGGTCACATTAGTGATCACTGCCTGTTACACAATCCAGGTGTCCCTATAAAGAGTAGAAAGGTGCTCCTGGCTGTCCGTGCTAATAATGTACGTGGGCATCAATGCCTTGAGCTTTATGAATCAGAAATAAACAGTGTTACAACCTTCTGACAAGGCAAGGAGCAATGTTTCTCAAGTGCTGAGGTGAGGGCAGTATACGGATGAGGAGCTTAATACGTCACGAATTTGCGCCCTAGATGTGAAATGCGGTATTTACCGCTGTTCTTTCTCTACAGCATAGAACAAAGATGCGGCTCATTGCAGCAGACTAAGGCGAAACCGCGGAATATGACCGCTGCTTGGCATCGTCCCGTCTAAGCATTCAGATTCAGATAACGCCGATGAACGGCGCGAGCAAATTGCCCTCGTATCTCAGATTTCTTCCTCCCAAACATTGCGTCACAGTGATCCGAAAACAACGTCCAACACACGCGGCTTACACTTCAGCGGGTCGCTTCCATCTCGCGCTGAGAGTCGGTTGCGCAGTTCCCAAACCCCAAATCACTTTTAGATTGCATCGCCGAGGAGCCCCTGCTCCAGCGGAGCGTAAGGCGAGGACAAAGCCGAGAACGAATCCTCTGCACGGCCTGTCAAATCCTTTCTAAAACACACATCGTGCTCGTTGCCCCCCTGCTCCTCGGCTTAAACAAATGCAGTCCGGAAACCAAGCTAAACACAAGACGAAGCGGCGCTTAGACCCCACCGGATTGGTTTGTGCCGTCCACGGCCCCTGACGCCCTTGTCGACCACATCTCCGTTTGCCTCGTCAATCTCGACAGCACTCACGGTTGAAAGAAGCATAGTTTTCCTAGCTTGGCTTTTTATTCCGTTTCTTCCCTTTTTTTTCTTTTTTTTGCGACCATCGTGGAGTGGGTTTTTAAAGAGTGAGACCCTTTGTTCAAAACCATTTCCTTCTCACTCCGGCAGGGTGGTCTTTTACTCAGGCAAGGAACACTTGGACACTCGTTTTGCGTTTGTCCTGAGCACGCGTGAGGACGACAGAAGCTGGTCTCTTCGAATGCACGTGTAGATGGCAGACCGCTATCCGATGACGCCGTTTCGGCTTCTTAGCCAGATGCAAACAGCGCGGCCATGATCGTAAGGCTCGTTTAAAAGCCATCGGACTAGACGCATGGCTTTGGAGATGCTTTCTCTTCATTACCATCACTCGTCAATCCTTTTCTTCGGCGTCCCTCTTTCCCAGTGTATAGAGTATAGTAGGAGAAAGCAAGCTATAAAAACTTTGAGTGGAAGCTGCTTTTTTTTTTAACAGTTGACAGTTGCATGCCGCACCAAACCTCACCACCTAGAGAACAGCTAGAGGAGACAAAATAGCAGGGACGTGTTTCAGATGTGCGATGACGCTTAGGAATGTATATTGCGAGGCAGGGGTCGCACTCGGACACGGTAGCACGAGCATTTCCAGGCGAGGGCTTTGGACCGGGCAAATCTCGGCATACACACAGACAAGTACCTCTGTTTAGAAGACCGTTTCATTTTCTTCGCGGCCCTACAGCGGCTGGCGTCGGCGACACTGGTAGGATAAACAAAAAGGAGCCACAGCGCCCTCTGGCCGCTGCAGATTTCCTATATCTCAGCCTGTCTGGCTTTCTGCCATTAGACTGTGATCGTCTCTTGTTTTCCAATCATGAACATATTCCTACTCGCCAAATTCTCGCTACTCGTGCAGTACATTACAAGTTCAAGGAACTTTTTTGTGTGTCTTCTAACTCTTTGACCTCACTAATCCAGCAGTATATTGGTCAACAGCGCATGTGATCACCTATTATTTGTCGTCTTTGTCTATTTGTCACACTGGCAGATAATGAAGTGATACGTCCCCCCTCTCCTCCTCATAGCTTAACCTACGCATTGTAGAAATAGTCATGTTGGGTAAGCGCTATGTAAGCACTGAAAGTTGTTTGAAATGATCTCGAAACGGTAATGGAACTGCATGAGAAAGACGGCTGAAATACTTGCATGGATTCAACAAATGCAGCTTTGCCGGTAATGTCTCTATGCAGAGGGCTTGGACTACCTGCTTGCCTAGCCTGCAAATCTGGTGTGAAATAACGAAGGAGTGATAAACTTCAGGCACATGATCACTGATCAAACAACGTCTCACGCGTTTCGTTGCTATAATACAGAATAAGTGTGAAAGTTAAAAGTATTTTAGTTCGCAAGAAGCGATGAGACAGGCAGGTCTCCTTCTTTACTAACGTGTTTCGTAACCACGATCAGCCAGTATCTGTTCGTATGAACCGTTCTGGCGCACTCTATTGCTTTGTAAACACGGGCGCAGGTTTTAAACTGAACTCAGCGTAGGCTTATGTTAATCTTGACTCAAGTGCTCACGCGGTGCTGTAAGCGTTAACAAACAACTGTGACCAACGCAGTTTTTTTTTAGCTGCGGCTTTGGGACAGCGGTCTATTCAGTAGCCAAACTTCCCATATTGTCGTTGTTCACGCGCCATAGAAAAAATTCCGTCTGCCAAACAACACTAAAGATTCAAAATTAATCGATTCTCAAGGCGCCTGACGCAGTGTCAAACGCTTCCGCCTTTGTAGTGTTTTGGAAATAAGCAACGCAGAATACCGAATACATTTCGAATGCACCACCTACGCGAATGAAACGTTCGCTGCAGTGCTGCCACGGGCCGGCCAGCGCAAGGCGTCGGAACACAACGGGCTGAGGGTGCGGCCGCCTCGGCCGGCGTCGAGCAAGGGAAGAGAGGTGTGCAGGAGAGAATGAGACGGCGCCGTTTTGGGCATTGCGGCCCGTACACGCGGACGCTCTCTCTCCCGGCCAGCCTGCGTACTACAAGCGGCAGCGACGGGCCCTTGCGCACTCTCGCTAATTGTCGGCCTTGAGTAAATCAGTATTCCCGGAACGATCCGCGGGGGTCGCCCACGACTTGATTGTAATTCAGCGGGCAGCGATGCCCCCGCCACTGCAGAACTAACCCGACGAGCTTTCGGGCGCCTAACGTCGCCACCCGCTTCGAGACTTGGAGTAAAGCGCGAGCAGTGACACGCACGCACACACAAAAAGATGTGCGCGGGGAGGGGGGGGGGGAGAGAGAGGCTCAAGGAAAGTAAAACGGGAGCACTGCAGACACAAACCAACAGTACGTAAAAGACAATAGCCTGGGCGATAAGATAGCAAAAGCAACTCACAATCACACGTCCCACTCCAGAGAAGAGCCAAGGCTCGGCCCCGCGCGCCTATTGCCTTTGTTCTGTTTTCCGTTGTTTATTTTTTTTTCTAAATAAACGGGCCAAGTTCAGCAAGTTGTCGAGGCTTCTATAATAGTTAAGAAATCATCAAAATAAAGATCAAAAACGTGCAGCGGCGCGGAGCGAGAGTGTATCACGTAAAGGATGACCCTGCGATTTCAGTAGCACCAGCGTTGTACTGATGCATGGTGGCTGCATTCCTGAGTGATGGCGCTCGTTGCGGTTTGAACACTGGATCCTTTGTGCTACGCTGCTAATGGCGCCTATAAAAGCTCAGCACGTCCTGGCGCAAACATGCCGTTTCGGGGCGAGCTGAAAGAAAATTGCGCGTAGTCCAACACTCACAAGCAAAAGCATAAGTGCAACCAAAACAAAGGCTAGTCGTTTATTTTGGAACGCGTGACGTTTGGTTGCGCATCGCCGATATGCGCGAGTGAACCAGGTAGCGACAAAAACGAATAAAAAACGAAATGGTTGGTGGTACTCCACGTGCAAGCATTTGGGGCGTGAAAATCTTCATGGATGCGTGGAGACAGCACAGTTATGCTTTTAGGCGTACGAGGAAAACTGCAGAGTGGGGTTCCTAACAAGGAACAAATCGATTGTGTGCAAGCATCTTGTGTGAGCATCGTATGGGACATCGTACACAACGTTGTCGCATGTGTCCTGACGAAGACAAGTCTCCTTGTCGAAAGATTGTGGAAAGTCTAAAACTATACCAGTGAGCAGCAGACCACCGCTGCTTTTCAAAAAAGGAAAAGAAAACGCGGGCGGTCTTGAATTATCAAGTGAACATCCAAACGGGGAATAAGTTGAGGAGGCAACCTGCCCAAACACGAGCCTTAAGAATTATTCCCATCCGCAGCACATAGCCGACCTCAAAAACTAAACGTAGCAGCCTCTTCGTCCATCTCTTAAAGCGCGCGCTTACATTCCTTACTAACTTTTGATGGCAGAAAAAAAAATCACGCTTGCAACTCAGACCATCGTGCGTGAATGAGCATGCTGCCGGAAAGGGAGTCGAATGTGCAATGTTGGACAGGAAGGATGAAGGAGTCATAACGGTATGGGATTCATAAAAAAGTATCCATTCCGAACGACAGTGCACATGCAGTCGATGTATCTCAGCTGTGGTAGGCAACGCATCACCGAACTTTGTGTATATAACATGTGTACTATGCTTCGAAACAGCGCCGACTGTCTATTCACCCTATGTTTCCACATGATTTCAACGGAATCTGACAAAAACAACGTTTAGACGAGCGATCGCCCAAGTGCAAATATATCGCCGAGCTCGTCTAATTGAAGAAATATCATTTCGTTACTGCGTGTACCATCCTAGATGCAAATTGCTGTCGTCGTTGCTATACTGCTGATGTAGCGATTCATTACCCTACCTTGATCTTTGTGTTCCGCTAAGATGCTGCGAAGAAAGTGAGATCACTGTAGACGCAGTCTGTGTTGCCACGTCGCCTCCAACTCCACGAACAAAAACGCACGCTCCGAAGGGCACAGAGAAAGAAAAAAGGATTCACACAAGCTGCGCGCTTACGACGTCGTCGCATCACTCTGTGCCTTCCCTCTCGGACTTTCAGTGCTGGTCTTTTGAGCTGAATGAATGCCGCACTGAATGCTACAGGAGAACCGAGTGAATCTGAATACGTGGTGCGAAGGACGGAGTGCGCCAGATCCGGAAAAAGTTCGCTCCTCTTCGGAAGTGTCTACACCGACTCGTGTGAGGACAGCGGGCGATACAGCGTTTCAAGTTTGTTCGCCCTGTTCCCGTGAATGGCTTCGACGCTGTGCACGCGCTCTTGCTTGTACGTGCTTGAAAACACGCGGCGTCTTTCAGCGTGTAGCCCACGCGGGGGTGGGTTGTGGACGGAGAAGGGGATCACGCCTCTCAAAAGGAACGGGGCCGACACTTCGTGCCGAGTTTGACGCGAAGCTCTGTGGGAAAGAAGCGTCCTCTTCTGCCCCTTTTCAAGCTGCGCCAGTGTGTTAAACACAGACAATGAGGGGAAAACTAGAAATTGGAGCCGCCCACCCCATAATCTGCGACTCCGAAAGAGTTTTGGATGCCTCAAAGCAAAACGGCGGGAGGTAACTGTGTCCTCAGGGGATGAAAGGATTTGTGTGTGTACGCCAAACACGGCAAACACGAGTGAGAGTTCAACAAACTTCTGACAGATGCGGTATAGCATATGCGGAGGTGAACATAACGTGGTTTTGTCAGGCATTCACCGGAAGACAGGACAGTGGACTTGTTGAATGTGCTCGGCAGCTTCCAGAGCAGTTCCTCTCGTTCCTTTCTTTTCCTTATTTTGAAACGATAGCTCTGGCCGACATTTTACTGACTTCGCGCAGCTTGCAAACAACCTCGTCTAGAAAAAAAGCAAGAAAAAAGAACAGGTAAGTGAAACCACAGTGGTTCTGCAAGGAACTTGTGTAACAACACATGTAGATAACATATACTGCCTACAAGTCCACGTTCACGCAGTGACAGTGGCTCGGCTGCGATACGTAGGCATCGGATTCAATTCCAGGCCGCGGCTGCTGCATTTCAACGGCAGTGCAATGCAAAAATGTTCATGTGCGATGCTCTGAGTGCGCGTTAAAGAACCCCAGATGGTCTAACATAATCCGGAGACTTCCACTGCGGCATGTCTTATACACCGTTAGTTGCTTAGCGGTGTTAAGTCGCATAATTTAATAGGCAGTGCCTATTGAAAACCGCCGCTTGTGGTGAGCAAAGTACCTCGTGCACCGTTGACATTTGTTCTCCCAGGAGTCATCAGCGGGTACGCTAAGCCGCTGTATTCTATACACTTGCCATTTAGTGAACGGACGTGCTCCACGGCGTATGCGCAGAGCAAGCTTCAATAAGGGCCGGTTGCGCGAAATATTCTTCCGTGTCAAGCGTGATTGGTACGCATTTTAGCAATTTTGTGCACTTGTCGTGATTCTGAACAATAGGCGTGAAGGAGGAATACATGTGCGTAATCTAAATTTTCCTTTTTGGCAAACCGTGACGCGGCAAAACCGAAAGTTACCACCAACGAGCTTTTGATCGCCGGCGGACAACGGTATAGTACCTGTTATGTCCATATGCAAGTACTGCTGCCTTGCCAGGTGGTTCAGAAGTATCATTTCTCGTCCAAACACATTACGCCGTCAACACCGCGTATGTCAGGAGGCCACACTTCAGGTAATAGAACACCTAGCTATCCCCGACTGTGTAGAAACTGTTTTCCTTAAACTGCCTACTGTCATACGTCCAGATGTCTTTACAAATTGTTTAGCGGCCGTTAGACGGTCCACAAATGTTCACAAAAAATTGAAGTAAGCGTGCTGGACGATGTACACTCTCAATCCAGATAGTGCAAAATATATTCAGGGTCATGCTGCGAACACTACGAACGTTACTGACCAGCAGGCAAACTCTCTACCCAGTTAGGACGTTCCCCCCCCTCCTTCCCTCTCAACTAATTTATAGCTGATCCCATTCCGCGCCTATACAAGCTCCCTCCGGCAGGACTATGAGTTCTCATCCCGTTGCGCGTCTGCTTCGTACCCCGTCACATTACTAAGGTGGAACAAGTTGTGCCCAGGTTGCTGCGTGATGGGGTGGCCCTTACGCGTGTTGTCACCTGCAGTTGGAACTCGCTGAACGCTCCACTGGACTTGACACTTCCTAACTGCCTCGTTCCAATGATGGAGCCGGATGCTTCCTATTAAATATTAACTTCTCCATGTTCACCACTCGTGCTCAAATGTATTTTTGTGGTAAAATAAGTATACTACCAGAGCACTCCGGTGTTCCACAAGTTGGCGCTAGATACAGTGCCACGTCCGTTTGTGGCATCCCCCTGTGCTTAGAAATACCACAAATAACTTCTAGCATTATTAGATAACATAGTTATTGCAGAATAAATGTGAACAATATGGCAATGTCTGGTCTTCACTGCTAGAAAAAAGAATGAAAAGTGTGCAGCAGCCACATATGTTGCCGCGGTGAACTACATGGACTTCTGGTCTATAAGTGAAGCAGTGGATCAGAGAAGAAACAAAGACAGAAAGAGAGAAAGAAATGAGAAGTGAATGAAAGAAAGAACAGCATTAGGTTCGTTTCTTCTGGAGGACCGACACAAAGGAACATGCGAGACGTAATGCCTTTTACAGGCGAGAACAAGTTGAACACGAAGATTTTACTCTTCGCGTTTCTCGCCCCACAAGGCTTACCGCTGGCTGTAGGTCCACCGCTCAGAAGCTTATTAAGTGCGTGTACGCCATTGGAGAGCCCGAACTCTTTACAGAAGCGAGAGCGAACTCGACAAAGGCGTGAATCAAACAGGGCACAGCCCCCTGCACTACTTCCCCTCCCCCCCCCCTCCATCCTCTCGAAACCCCAACACTGCGCAGTCGCTCTTTCCTCCGCGCCAACTCGCGGGTAACTCTTTCGTCATCGCCTACGCTCCTTTCTTTCTTTCCTATCTCTCGGCCCGCTTGCGTAGAGGCGAGTCGCAAGCGTGTAGTAGAGGATCCGCTGCGACGTCGGCCGTAGCGAAACGAAAACACTATGTACGCAACAGAAGGGCACTACAGAAAGAAAGAAAGATGTATAGAAAGAGCGAGGAAGTCGCAGGAAACCTCACGCGAAAGGAAAGGGGAGAAGACATTGCCAGAAAGAAGAGGCAGCACACCACTCCGGGAGAAGGATTTTGATTGGTGGTGGTTGCCGACCAATCATATTTCGCCCTTATGCATCCGTCTTCGGACGGAGAGAGGTGCGCCGGGGCTATGTGGCCGGGGCAAACAACAATGAAGAAAGAAGCTGCGCGGGGAAATGTAGGAAGAGATAAAAAGAAATCAGCTGAGAAAGGATGCGAAGCAAGAAATCGGAAAGACGGGGTGAAGAGAGAGCGAGATTGTGGGAGGAGATGTAGAAGGGAGGCTAAACGGAAAGAAGCTTGAGAGATCGACATGCGTCAGAAGCGGCGACGAGCAACGAAGCGGTAGAAGAAGCAACGCGGCTCAAGCCAGAACCTGCCTCGTACTGAAGGAAGGAGCCGCTTCGAAAGTCCCTCCCGACGCGCACGGGCCAGATCTTGGCGGCATCGGCTGGAGCTCAGTCTCCCAATTTTGTTGTTGCGTCTGTTCGCTTGGTCTCTTCGTTACCGTAGCTGCGCTGGCGCGGCAAAGTTTCTCGCGCCTCATGCATTCGTCGTCGCCCGCCGCCGCCGCTGCTGCGTTTCTTGTTTCGGCATTCGCTTGATCTTTCGCGGTTGCGGCATACTAGAGGCGTCCATCAGACAAGTAAGAGGGACCAGCGAAGGCCGAAGCCGTCATCTGCTACGAAGTGCTGTAGCCGAGAAAAAAATATATCCAGGGAGGGCTGACGCGAGGAGGCGGATGAAATATTAGCTCGCGCCTACCGTACACGCCGAAGTTCGCCTCCCATTTCCAGTTTTTCTCTTTCTCCTACTTTGTGCCCGACGCACTGAACAAAACGCTCGGGTGTCGGAAACAGCGCGCAGTCTCTCGCATGCGACGGCACTGTAGGGAAAAGAGAAGCTGCGCCAGTAAATATGATGTTATGGGTCGTAATGAGCACACGCATCAGTACGTACCCTTGTCTTCTGGGGTTTTTCTTGTTTTATAGTTCCCTTCCTTACGCACTGCTCAAGGACTAAACTTCCCCTACAAGGTTGTGAGTCGCTTTGATGCTTCAGAAGACGGTGGTTATAGAAAAAATTGTCGCGCAAGAAAATATGAAACAATAGGCATCGTAAATTGCTTTGTGCCCGAGTTAAAAAAAGAGCATACCAGTCAGTCAGAGTTCGGACAGAAGTCTGCTTTTATAGTCTTTTATCATCGCACAACTAACTGCCATACCTACCATGAGTCATCGTCAAGACTTCGAAGAAACGATCCAGTCATAGATCAATTCAAAGCGAGAAGCGCATAGGATTGACCTTTCGGAACCTGCATGAGTGGGTTAATCGCAATGCCGCGTCTTACGCGCTCCTACATTATAAAAATCATGCTTGGTTCCTTTTGCGCAGATAACTTTCCTCTATATTTTCAAGTTACTGCCGTTACATTTGCATAATATTTGCGCAAGCACCGAAGAAGGCTTCGCGTACCACTGATTCTCATATAAGCGATCCGCCGACATGTTCTTTGTTTTAACGTATATATATATATATATATATATATATATTTAACGAGCACGCTTTAAAGGCATAACGTGCACAGGCGGTGAAAAAAAAGAAGGCATAGCATGAGTATACTAAAAGGGAATTCAAAGAAAATGGTGTGTACGCGACATGACGCACTGTGATGTCGTCATGTTCGTGTATGCCTATTTTTGGCAGAATCTAGCATGTATTTGTTCAAGCAAGCTATAAAGGCTAAAGGAGCGAGCTTGATGGTCTGTACTGCCACCTCCGTTTCAAAGGGGATTTTCACAACGTGACAACGAAGTAAATAAGCAATGTTATGCTGTGTACATTTGGCGTTTGGGAACAAGGAAGTGAATATTGCGCGTGCACCGATAAAGATCAAAGCTCACACACAGAGGGAAAATAAGGCGCGTTTTGACAAACGCAGACCCGCTTTTTCTGCTGCAACAACAAAAACAACATAAGAAACGTTAACATTTACTTTATAACGTTGCTTAGAATTTAAGGACAGTGGGGGTTTGAAATGGTTCTCGCACTTCCACTCATCCCGCCGTTTTATCACGTCGCTTGCAGCGCGTGTAGGCGATGATTAAACCAGAGCATGTACACTCAAAATTTCTTCTACGTGAGGGTTTCCAGATATGCTAGAGTTCAGCCACCTGCCACTCCTGATAGTGATCGGTGTCATAACGGGAAGCTCACCGGATTGATGGTAAATCGTGGACAGAAATTGTGAAAGACTTTCTGCGTAAATCGGCCGAGCTGCTATGCAATTTTCCACTATCCTGTCACTTCCATTTGGTTTCCTTTGTTTGTAGGTAGGTCTTCTCCTGCATAAGATTAAAGATGAGGAGAAGCCTGCTTTCAGTGTAAACCAGAAGCCGTTTTATGGGCAGCTGGAATTATTAGAGGAAGGAAGTTAACTCACGCCGGGAATGGCAGCGGGACGTGCCTACCAGACGTTGCCGGCAAAATGGCGGCACGTATACCTCCAGGCGGGCGCATGGCACAGATCACATGTCCACATGGCCTTCTGTCTTGTGCTTCTTTGCAAGATATTGGCGCCTCTAGTAAGCATGTATAAAGTCGCGGTGCCTGTGCTTTTCGGCGAAGTGTTGGGGCAAACTAACGGCCGAGAAAAAGTGACGCGTGACAGAGCTTTCGAACTTGCGTTTTGTTGAGCACTGTCAACAACAAGCTGCTACTCCTTCGCAACACTGATCTGGAGTTGTGCCCGTTATAGCGTGCGGCATACAAGTAAATCATGAACTTTTACAACTGAAATGTATCTCTTTAGACCGAAGTTTAGCGTGTCTTTATGGATACTTGCGACCGCTGCGAAAGCTGCAATGGAAAGTTAGAAAAGGTCTACTCCAATCGCGTTTGTTCGATCATTTATTTTTTTCGATTATTGATTGATTTTTTTTCTTGTTCCACGTCCCGCCACCCCTTCTTTCTCTCATTTTTTCTTGACACAGTGCCCAGACTTTGAAAAATCTAATAATGTCGAGCGGTGATAAAAGAATTGCCTCCAGGAACAACCATGAAAGAAAAGGAAGTGCTTTCTTAAAACTAAGTAGACAAATAAATTAAAGCTAAGGTAGAAAACGTTTACGAAACGAAAAGTAGAACAATACGTTATGAAAGCATAACGTGCAGTCTTCATGAGAAAAAGTACTAAAAATAGAAAGCGAACCGAAAGTATTGAAAGTGGTACCAAAACAGCAGTGCAAAAAAAAAAATGAGAAAAGGAAGCTCGTTTATTTCCGAGCCTCATCCATATGTATGCTATGGAAATGAAGCAGCTGTAAACAGGGAACGCTGTCTCCCTCGCCGGTCACGAGAAGCTCACCGTATCGTAACGTGCGCTCTATTTTTTTCCCTGCGTTCTTTTTTTTTCTGAAGATAACATTTTGCCAAACAAAGTTGCAAGAAAGAATCCTTGAGAGGAGTAACGAGTGCTAGCGACGAAATGAGTGCTTCAAATCATTAGGTCATAACTACTATGCACAGAAAAGCCCCGTCTGTGTCCTTAGTACACCGGCCAGGCTCAAGCTATAATCACGGCTGATTCCTCAGGAGAAGTATTCATGGGCATTGACCTGAGCTAGAGTGATAAAAATGAGCAACTAAACGGAACACGCGTGAAGTGACTTAGTTGAACAGCTTTGTCACACGAAATTGTCGCAAAACTAACAAAGACTAAGGATTAGTGAGGTCTACGACAGTCTTTATTAAGTGAGGAGGAGGAGAGGGTGCGTAAGTTAACATGTCAAGTCTTCAATATCAAACGCGTTTCCCATGAAGAGGCCATGTCACTAAGTGCTTTAGTGCTGTAATTATTATATAACTTGGTGCTGCCCAATGGATTGTCACAAAAGGGAAGTCCTGTTCCAGCACTGCTCGTAAACTGAAAGTTATTGGGTGTTTCGTTGTTTAACTGATGGCTGATTGATTATTTCGAAAATGTTGGCATTGATCCCCGATTTTGTTTATTTTTTTAGGAACGCTGTACCTTATCGCTCGACAATCTGCATGTGGTATTGTTGCCATTCAGAGTCAAGCACTTGGAGACCCCGCTAACATTGCTGCTCCAAGACGACAACCTCGGAATCATCTATTAGATTGGCAATTACTTGTATGCCCTTTTTTAGGGTGAACGACAGGATTTATTTGACAACTTCAACTTCAATTTTTTCCAATAAAGCTTTTCTCTAATTTCAGGAATTAAGTCAGTGATTACGCAAATTCGAACTATCGACTTTGTCTGTCAGAACAGGGCTTTTTTTAGGATATCAATGTGTGAGGCAGTACCTAATTGTGTGTATTTTTGTGAGTGTTACTTCGCTGGGAGCTAAATCCTAAAGCTGATTCCTCTTCAGTGCTGTTCTACATTGAGCGGCTTCCTTCACTATTGATCTACCCGAAATTAGGATTGGCTGGTATCTGCTCTTACTTCTTAGTTCTTAGTTCTAGCGTTAGAGAGAGAGAGCAAATGATAAATGAAAGGTAGGGAGGTTAACCAGGACTGAGCCCGGTTGGCTACCCTACACTGGGGAAAGGAAAACGGAACTTCCTTGTAAATACGGGTTCTGCTTTTCAGCTTTCGTGTGGGTCATTGTGAATATTGTAGCGATATAAAACCTTTCTTCTTCTTATTTTAACCCTTTAATCTCCTTAATAGAATGCCAATATAGCGGAATCCACGATTGTGCCTGAAGAAAGAAAAGCAAAAAGGAAAAAAAACAAGAACACAGTTCGGCTTCTTTTTGACGTTTGGTCCCAACGGCTCCTAACATTCATTCGAATACAATCCCGCACCCGCTGAAAATCTTTTGAATCAGACAGAATAGAAATTGACACGACTAAGTAGTACCTTTATTAAAACACCTTAACACCGCGACGCACGCTAATCTCGTCCACAGCTGTCGGTATAGACATGTCAACGTGAAAATGAATTATTTATGCGACACAGATCTCGTCATTCACTCTAGAGCGACAAGGCGCGCGCGAAAGGCGCTTGCCTCTCTGCATGGCAAACGTAAGGTTTACGAGATATGCGAGACTTCCCACCTTCTGCGGCGCCCACGAGTTGAGGTGCATAGGCCCCGACTGCACTTAACCCCTGCTTGGCGACTATTCACTTTAAGAGGGAATGTACGGTCGGAACGCGCCTTCGCTTCGAATATAAGTGCCGCTGCTTTCCGCGGTTTATCATACCCGTGCTTTACACCGCAGATAGTAAATGTCATGCCACGTACGACACGGCGCGTTTAAGACGCTGTGAATGTCACACGTAGCGTGACATTCAAGAAGGTGCATTTACGACCAATAACAGTTTCAGTTAAATCTCTATAGCAACCATCCACACCCCGCGATCCCTCCACTACGCAGTTTTCGTTTTCGGCTCCCTAACTTTCTCTCTGCAAGTTACTTTTTTTTCCCCTAACAGCACCAGGTGAGGTGTATAGAAGCACGACACGTTCAAGCATTTTCACGGCCCCAGCGCGACGACGTGTAGACAAAAGTACGCTCGCAATACTTCGAAGACAAAGCAAAACAAAAATCCAATAACGCTATAGTACACATAAACCATGGATCAGCAATGGTACAGACGTCCTTTACGACACGCAACGAACGCGCAGAGCACACAACACGCCAGACGCGCAAATCGCTCTTCCGTGAGCTCCGCATACACTGATGCTGCTGCTCGTAAACCGAAAGCAAAAACGAACCCTTCTCTTTCATATGCACATTAGGTCGCTCGCGCGCCGGTGGTCTGGGGCGTCTCTCTTCTGTGTTATGCCGCGTAAGGCTCGCAGCGTGAGTCGGCCGCAACGGGGCGCTGGCGAACACACCGCGCCGCGGGCCTCGGAGCGCTTCGCTTTCACACGTGACGTAGGAGGATCACGTATTTGCTACCGTTTCTCGCGCGGTTGTTCCCGCACCGTTGCGTTGCGCTTACGCGACGACGTTCGCTGCGCAGGGCCTGAAATCTGCTGCGCAAAAACGGACGAAACGAACGAGCCAGCCAACCGCGGCGGACGGGAACCTAGCGTGCACAAGCTCGCTGCTGTGCCTTCCCCCCTCCCCTCCCTCTGCCCAAAACTCTTCGCGCGATCCGTAGGGTTCTCGCTTCTGGCGAGACAGAAACGATTAGAACTCTATCATGAACTGGCGATTGATTCACAGCGACAAACGGCAACAACACGGAGGGTGTGTGCGTGTGTGTGGAGGGGGGGGGGCGGAGGCTTTCATGCGCTCGCGATGTGTATGCGTATATATACCGACTGCGCTCCCTGCGCGCGCTTTGCAGACGACAAAAGAATGGAGGAGGGGTCGGGGTACGCGTATGAATGCAGCGAGCTGCGCAGACGACGAGGCTACTTAGCATCAAAATGGCGTCGACAAACGTCGCGCTGAACGTTATACGACCCGCTGTCGGGCAGGAGGTAGGCAGGTCTCGGAGAGAGAAAAAAAAAAAGAAATGTGGGGAGATGGAAGTGGGTGGCAGGCAACGCCTTTGGCAAACAGTGCGCACGCGTGAAGGATAGGTGCGCGCGGCACGCACAAAAGCGACGGCGCAAGCAACGGCATCGCGTTCAAGCCTCACCTCCTGCCGTTCGCGGCGATAGTTGCCGGAACGTATAGCGTGGAGGAGTGGGCAGGGATAAAGGAAGAGAGAAAGAGAGAGAGAGAGATAGTGTAGGGGAGGTTCAAAGAACAGGGAAGCTCAGTGGGGGGTTACGAAAATGCATAACCACAGCGAATTTTAATCCGCGGTTTTCGGCCGTGCGCGAGTCTGTATATAGACTGCGCGGATTCACCGCTTCATGTATGACCCAAAGGAAGAGACTCCAGAACTTACTCCCCTTTGCCTCCCCAGAGATACTGTCAGATGCTAGAGGGAAGGGGGAGGGGTAAGTGAAGGTGGGAACACTCGGCAGAGTTATAACTCCGCCCTGGGACTGCCCTTTGAGGCGCAGAGAACGTACGATTCATGCATGACGTTCATCATTTCCTCCTTTCTCTCTTTCGTTTCACGATGTGGCGCTCTACATATTTGATAACGCTTATAGCCACAGCGTTTCTACATCGCTGGTAACCTTGGGGAAGAGCAGTGCTGCAAGCGATGTGTCTTCTAGCTAAAGAGGAAATTATTTTATCTTTGCAGTGGTATGCTAGTAAGTGTAAACACAAGAAAAAAAAACAAGACCGTCATCATTAATAAATAGGGTTTGCGCCTCAAGGAAGTATTTTTCTCTGTAATTTTCTGTTAGTGATCTGGACTCTTGCTCAATAAAGCAAAATAGAATGTAGAAGGCAAGAAGACACGGTAAAGAGGAATGAAAAAGCCATGGAAGATTGACCACAAGTAGTAAACTCGTTTGTAAAACAAAATAGAACAACAGCTGCACTGACTGCGATGAAAAACAAAGTTGAACCAGGCCTTGTATGACTGAGTGAACAAGAGGGTTGGCAGGAGCAGTTATGTGACAGCGAGGGTAGCAAAAAAGTCTGATAAAGGTTACCGGACAGGAGAAAGCAATGCTAGAATTTCTGCTACCATATTCGACAACCGAAGTTTGGATTAGATTAGATTAGATAGATAGATAGATAGATAGATAGATAGATAGATAGATAGATAGATAGATAGATAGATAGATAGATAGATAGATAGATAGATAGATAGATAGATAGATAGATAGATAGATAGATAGATAGATAGATAGATAGATAGATGGATAGATAGATAGATAGATAGATAGATAGATAGATAGATAGATAGATAGATAGATAGATAGATAGATAGATAGATAGATAGATAGATAGATAGATAGATAGATAGATAGATAGATAGATAGATAGATACGCACATATCTCACATACATGCATACATACATACATACATACATACATACATACATACATACATACATACATACATACATACATACATACATACATACATACATACATACATACATACATACATACATACATACATACATACAACACCTCGTGGCCGGGGCGGGCTTTGCAGACGCCATGAGTGTCCACGAAGTGCAGGCTATCGGTTTCCAAGAGCCCTCTTCGAAGAAAGAAGCAAAAGAGGCGGAAGGAGAGTCTGGCGGGTCCCTTTCTCGGTCCTCCTTTTCGAATGTAAATACTGCGACGAGATCACGTCGTCCGCGCGCTCCTTCACAGCTCTTCCGACCGAATCGAAGAAGAAGGCTCGCAGGCCGGCCAGCCCCACTCGCTGGGGGAAGTTTTGCATACGTTTTCTATCGGGTATATACCCCCGCCTCCCGCATAGATGGAGCTGCCGGACAAGCTTACCGTTTTCTAGAAGCGCTAGTATAGCGGTTTACCACAAGAATGGCGTTTTTTTCCTTATTTATTTATTTTTGGTTTGTAAACGAGAACATACGCAAACCACAAGAAACAACGAGGTCGCAATGCTAGGTAGGTGGCATTCCTTCAGATGTGGAGGGTAACGTGACCTCGGCATAAGAGGCCGTGTGGGCGACGGTGCCAAACCGACCGCTTTCTAGGAAAGGAGCTTGGTGCGCGCGCTGGAAAAAGGTGAGAGAGACAGAGAGAGAGAGAGAAAATAGAAAACACTGACGTCTGCAAAAAAAGAAAAAAAGATAATATGGATATATAAGCTGTACGACAGCAAACTTGGACGTAGCAGACAGCATACGGTTTCAAAATCCGAAATCCGCGCTTGACCCGCTCCGAAACGTGATCATTGTTATGCTGATGACCGCAGGTCTTCTCTGAGTCACCGCCGCGTCTAGCATCGCGTTTCACCGTGATTTCCCACCAAGTGGACGAGCCCTCAATTGTGGCACAACGCTGACGCATCCATAGCGAACATGTAGAAGGAAAGAAGAGAAGAAGAAAATGGAAGGAGTTTTCGAGATTTACAATACTCTAAAGTGCTGTATTCTTTTCCCGCACGTCAGGTGTCAGGCGCGACGGCTACAAGTACTTTCGTTTTCGAAGTGTCTGTTGCCAGATGGGCTAAGATCAGAGCGCTTGGTTGTATGCGGGCAATTTGTGCACGCCGTATACTTCGTCTTACCGCCCCATGTCACTGACCTGGAACAGAAAAATCCACCTGGTATTTTGCCCAAGAAGCTTGAAGCGGTTCAGACGATGAAGTTTTTGGAGAGGGTGTCTAGACGCATGTTCAATATGAGGAAAGTTATTTGTAGGTTCCTAACAGTCGACGTGTCAGACAACTAAGTGATAAGTAAGCACTGAGGACGAATATTTTAGGCTGTATCTGCTGTGGTATCCTTTCCTTTAGGCTGTAGACACAACATGCCTCCAGAAAACAACAACAACAACAGCATTCACGCTATCAAAGACAGAAAGTTTGAAATTTTGCCGCGCCACAAGGAAAGGAAGCCTTGCCCGCATTTGTATTAAGCGTGCTTCAACCCAAAGAAACCCTTTATGAACCAGAGTTTGCTTCTTTTTCTTGCTTTTGTCACCTTACACACGAGTTGACTAATTTCCCTTTTGTCCCCGTTAGACAAGTATTGCGTTTCCCGTCCCTGTCGTGCTGCGGCTGTGCGCCTCCTTTTATTTTCTTTCCTCGAGTAAAATCAGCGTCGAATCGGGCTGCTCATCGGGCATGCTCGGGTTTGCGCAAGCGAAGCGCAAAAGTTGCGACCGGTGCTCAAGTTTTGCGCCCGCCGACAGAAAAGCGAATATCGGGACAGTCTCAGGAGTCGGTACAGGGTGCCCGCGTAGGGCGCGGTTAGGAAGGGGGTGGGGGCGACGTGCCGCTTAGACGCGGAGGGTGGGGTACATAGGCGCGTGGCAGCGGCTGTCACTGACGTCGAAACAGATGGCGGTCTCCACGACACGCGCTTCCCCCATCTTCTCTCCTCCCATAACACGCCGGCAAAGCGCCAGCGAGCCCGCCTTGTGTGGCTGCCGCCGGCAGCGGCGGGCGGGCGGGCGGACCGACTGACTGCCGACGCCGAACTGCCTTGCGAGCGGTTTCAGGACGCCGGCACGACGGCTCGCTAGAAAGGAAGAAGGCTACCGCGTACGCCCTCCTCTTCCTCGGCGTCTAATGAGGGGGCCGGACCGCGGGCGAGACCGCATGAAAGATGGCCGCCAGACGCCGCGCGGCGCCCGTTCCGTCCCGTTCCATGCTCGCACGCGCCCACTATGAGCTCGCGACCTCGTTATATTGCTGGCGGGGATGTCCCCTTCCCCCCTCCACCCCCCACACCCCCAACGACGAACCAACGACGGCAGCGGCGACGACGACGCGAAGCCGGTCCTCTTGCGTTCGGCCGCCACGCCAGAAGCATGCAGCCCGCCCTTGCCGACGCGGCGTGGGTTCCGTGGGTTTAGATTTTACGAAGAAAAAATATCTAGAGCATTCCTTTTTCTCTCTGTATTCGACAGGGGGCACCGCGATTGCTCAGCTACCGTGAAAATGATGCTTAGTATACACAAGATCTGTCTCATCGTCGTGTCTGTGGCTGCAGACGTTCTTGACGCGTCATCTTAAGACGCTTCATTTTTCTACATTACCGGTTTATATTTATCGTCATGCATGAAGGCCAGTAAGTATCTGCGCAAATGTACAGCCCCTTGGAATCGTTGCATTTGCAACGGAACATTTGATCGAAAGCGATCCATTTGCGTAGTAAGGAAGCCTTTGGAAGCAAGATGGACGGTGTTTAGGGAAATCCATGCTATGCCCAACACTCCCGCGCTGACTGAACCGCCATATATAGTTGGAGCAACCGTAGACTGTAGCGGAAGAGCTTCATGCGACTGACTCTGTGAATGACTGAGTCTATTACTTTTATTTCATCTCTTCCCCTTTCGTCCTCGCGAAGTTCGGGGTAGCCAACCGGGCACGTCCTTGGTTATCCTCCTTACATTTCCCTCTTCGTTTCTCTCTCTTTCCAGTGTCAATTTCTTCGGTGGCACTCCGTGTCCCTAAGCTACTCCTTCGCTACGCGGTGCCCCTACGCGTCGCCATGCGGCATTACAGTTAGGGCTGCCAGCCATTTGGCATTGTGTTCAGACCTGTCCTGGAATATATCCGGTTCCAAATCAGGCTATTTCGGGACAACAATTTCGCCCGAACGGAGGAACAGCGAGATTTACAAAACAGGACCCGCATTCACAAATTCCGGCACTATATTAACGCAGCAAGCCATCTTAAAGCACCGACCAGTTTTGCGAGTAATCGCTGCTTCTAGTGAGAGTTCTAGTTTCCAGGACACTTCACAGCCCTCAGCTGTAGTCTTGACCTACAAATTAATGGATGCTCAAGGGACACAACGTGCATAAATTAATGCGCTTTTCTAATCCGACATTTGTGTGGGATTCTTGAGTATACTACATCCCAGAATTTGCGTGGTTCTTCAAGCACATTTATTTACTAATAGGCTATCGACTCACCGATTTATAACGGATAGGTCTTGCAACTAAACAGAAGATCTGAACACGTTCTGAACTCAGCGACTAGTTGTGTGGTGCAACTCGTCCTTACTGTATGTTTCTGTAGGTGTCCAGTCTGCGTCTCTGTCTCGGTCAGGGACTATATGCGGACTTAATTTACTCCCTTAAGCGAACATCACTTTATATTTCCCGAACCTGTGATGTTTCTTGTAATATTTTAATTACTACTGTATGAAAAGGACCAGCCATCAGCAGGTTGACTAAATCTTTTTTTTATTTTTATTTCAAGGGAAAAAAAAAGATGCACACATAGTAAATCACCCGGTTTCGCTTGTGCCGACAGGCGTACACTGACTTCAGAAGGGACTCACTCATTTGTGAAGGATGCAGGATCGCGGTCGAAGCGAATTTGTTTCACGAGGAACATCCTGCAAGAAATGAAGATGTATGAATGTACGTTTCATCGACTGTAAGAAAGCATGTATAATAAAGTATAATTACCATGACACGAACCACCCTTTCCAAATTACAATCAAATTTATCATCAACCCTGCTCACCGCTATACGCGTACGTAACCACCAACGCACAGAGGCAAACACAGAGAAGGGCACCTTCACTTTCCGAGTATAATTCGTCACAAACTGGTCACTACTAATGCGAACGAGGGAAATGTTGCGCCATTGCCTCAAACTCACTCACTCACTCACTCACTCACTCACTCACTCACTCACTCACTCACTCACTCACTCACTCACTCACTCACTCACTCACTCACTCACTCACTCACTCACTCACTCACTCACTCACTCACTCACTCACTCACTCACTCACTCACTCACTCACTCACTCACTCACTCACTCACTCACTCTCACTAAGAGAATACCAGCAAACTTGAAAAAGGAAAAAAAAAAACGAGAGGCAGACATACACAAAGCGACAGGAAGATGGCTGGTGAGTGTACAGTGCACGCAACAAGGTGAAATCAGGAATTGACCAAAGGTGTTACACCATCGCAGCTAGAAGCGCTGCGCTTGTGCTTTTTCGCACATTACAGGCGGGAAGCAGAGGCCCTCATCTAAGCGCCGCCCCCCAACTCTGAGCTCTAACGACACTACCATTCGAACCTCGCCCCTGCACACCTCTGTACTTCTTCACGCGTGCGTGTGTGTCCATGCCGCTCTCCCTCACTCTCACCTACTGAAATCAGCTCTCCGCCCCCTCCACCGTTCACACACCGTCGAATTCTCTCGTGGCCAGATGTATTCACCGCAGATGTCCGCATATGAATGCGCGGCACGACGCCTCGTCGCGAAACAAATCGCGCGCTTTGCGCACGGCCATCAGCGAAGGCCGCCGATGGCGCCGCGTAGCGGCCGTTCCACCATACTCATCCCCTGTCACACACCCTCTCATATATTTTTGCTTCTTCCTCGTCGCTTACTGCCACAGAGCGAGCGTGCGCGTGCGTGTGCCTGTGCGTGTGACTGTATCGGGAGCGGACCATAATTATTTTAACGACGCCCCGACATGATTAGAATACCATTACCTCGGGATCGCCTTTCGATGGAGACAAGAGAGAGAGAGAGAGAGAGAAAGAGGGTGACAGCTTTTGTTTCTCCGCTTTGTTTTTTCTTGCGCATCGCGGAAGGGCCGCTTTGTATAGAGTTTGGCTGGCTTGACTGGCATATGTGGCGTCGAAAAAGCAATAGCAGGAAACGGATTCGTGAACACTCACAAAGATGCGAGTCACTCTTATCTTCTCCCTAATTAAGGGAGCGGGAGGGGGCGGGAGGGGGGGGGGGGGGGGAGGACAACCGCAATTTGCATCCAATGAACCCCTCTGGACAAGTATAAAGGCCAGGTGAGAGTTGCCTTCATTTTGCGCTCCCCGTGTATAAAGACATGGGCAGGAAGCTGTGGTTTGTAACGGTAAACTTGAGGTGGATACAGAGCCCTCGAAGGGCCCGCTCTGATTTAATTGTCAGCTCTGCAATTTGGAAGTGTGTTATCAATGTTTTTTGAATGATTAGTGAGACACTACAGTGCACCCTTTCGAGAACTTCGGCACACACTGTAATAAAAGAAGAAAAGTACGTGCGTTCCTGCTTTCAAGAAGACGACGGTGACACGGAAGGCAAAGCGCCAGTGTGCTAGAAATATCATGCGAGGAGTCTTTTCAGACCGCTAGAAAAAAAATTAATGTGTTCGTGAACACCTAGTCCACGGCCTTGATAATTGCGAGATATATGTGATTACGTGTAAACGCTGATGCTATCATATATTTCTCGCAATACATGCTTGACCTATAGTCATGCGCATATATAGCTCAAGATTGAATTCCACGTCCTTATTATTAGTCCTTTTTTTTCGTTATTTGGTTGTTCTAGGCGCATTTGGGTTTTCCGTTGATAGCTCCTGGGAGCGTTGTTAGGTTCAACCGTCCGAAAGTCAAATATGTATACAGCATCAGCTAAAGACTTTTGAGGAACATTTTTCTTTAATGTTTATGCTCCATAACCCGTTGACACTTTCTGCGGGGAGAAAGAATATGAACAGAGGAAGGTGGGTAAGTTAACCGGGAAAGCATCCGGTTGGCTGCCTTACATTAGGGAAGGGGGAGGAGAAATCGGAAGATGGAAAAGTGGATGTCTCCTGCAAAGGTGTGCCAACGAGGAAAACGTCCCGTGGTCAAATTTCCCTGTCCATCAAACTGAGAACAGTCACGCGGGTGCAGGTCACACACTACACATTCAGAGGCAGTGCCGCAGCCCTATCACAACTGGGAGGACCGTAAGACGAGCACGCGAGTAAAGCAGTAGGGTGTTGAGATCGTAAATACAGTTCCGAGCCGCCCTGATCGCGGCGACCGAGGACACTTCTGGCGATTCATCTTCACGCCATTTCCGCGGCAGAAGCGCTCGTGGGGGTGCGTGGGCGACGCGAGGAAGTGGGAACCTTTGTTAAGGGTCTCTACAGCTGCGGAACGACAGGGGGCGCTGGCGAACTACCAAGGCAAGCAGGGCTGATATAGATTCGCAAAAAGAAAGAAAGAAAGAAAGAAAGAAAGAAAGAAAGAAAGAAAGAAAGAAAGAAAGAAAGAAAGAAAGAAAGAAAGAAAGAAAGAAAGAAAGAGGAATCGGCGTCTGTCCCCCCTTCAGTGCCGATGCTCCGGGAGATTTCCGTGACTGCGGGCCACTTTGTGGTTCAGGGCCACTCTATCTGAGGATCAGCGCGTCACTGTGGTGCGGATGCCTGCCTATAGCAGTGCGCGGTGTTGTCGTGGGAACTTCGGAGTGCAACGCAGAATGTCACATTGAGAAATGACAGTGATAACGCGTGCATACGGACGTCAGCGCTGGAGCAGCCACCTTGTAGGATATTACATGTTGCTTGATCACTGTACGATCTCATTATTCTTGCTTCTTTCTGTTTTTCGCAAGATATCGGGGAAGACAAACTCGATAGAGTCGGTTTGTGTGTGACCGCAAACACCTTTATGCGCTATGGCCAATCATTTAGGATATAGTATTTGCAACGCACTCCAATATACACGTACTGAATTGTACTAAAAGTGAAGATAAAAGAAGAACCATCAATAAACAAACAAGCCCAAAGGCTATCACTCCTTGATAAGACCAGTGGAGATGCTCTTTAGTGTATGTTTCGGGGTGGCTTTGCTGCAGCCCACATGAACAACTGGTAGCAGAGATACGATTACGCTACCACCAAGCGGTGGACAGAGGCCACGACATCGTATTTCAGTGGCTACCTGGGCACTGCAACATTATTGGCAATGAAAGTGCCGACAAAGCTGCCCGTGAGGCACATGGTGAATGTGAAAGCGCCTCGATACCATTGTCGAGAACGGATGCAGTGCGGCCCCTCAGCAGTCTTGCCCATATTTTTACTCCAAGGAAATGGAACACATTGGAGTTCACCAACCGGCGCCTATATTCCATGGACCCAAACATGAGATTACAACTTTTACGTGGTTTTAACCAACGGGAAGTGGCGTTACTATGTCGCATGCGAGTAGGGGTTTGTTTCACAAACACCTACTTATTCCTAATTGGAATGGTGGGCAGACACAATTGCAGCGTATGTGGTGTCGAAGAAATGACCAAACATCTCCTGTGTGACTGCCCCACCCACGAAGATGAGAGGAGTGCCATTCGGAAAGCTTTGGGGCACTTAGACGACAGGCCTTTCACAGAGGAGAATATCTTGTGCCCGTGGCCTCGTACGTCTGCTATGTGCAAGGCCACAATGGCGCTGGTGCGTTTCTTGAAATGCACCAGCCTGTATGACTACCTGCGACTGACTCAGCGATGAACGCCTGTGTGTAGCAGTGCAAACTGCCAACTTCTTTCTTCCTTCTCCTCCTTCAATCCCCTTTCCGCCTTCTACAGTGCAAGGTATCCTACCGGGATCATCTCCCTGCCTTTCCTTGATGAATTCTCTCTATCTCTCTCTCTTACTGACTGACCGTTGTGTTTCGACCGCTAAGAGTAGGTCCTTCATTTTTAAATGAAACCGTTTGTCTAAGCAAGGAGTTAAGTTCGACCAATGCGACCACCGTAGCAAGAAGTCACCGAGACTTCCAGTCCGTGCACCACAAGGTTCACGTGTGTATACCTCCGGGTTGGGACGGTCATCGTTTAGGGCTGCTTAACGTGTGACGGGGTAGGGGTGAGGGGAGGGGTTCCCAGCAGCCGCACGGACAGACCCAAGTGGTGGTCAAACAATGGTCGCCTCTCATCTCATCGCTCATACGGAGCCCGATACAGCCGCCAACAGCCGGCGCCGGCGCTCCGCTCTTTGTGGTTTCCGTGACACACGCAGAGAGATACACAGTGGTGCGAAGCGAAGGATATAAAGGAAAAGCAAGGAGAGAAAGAAAGAAGAGACAGAAAGAAGAGATACAACCAACGAAAGAAAGAGCCGGGAGGAGTGGGGTCATCACTGCGGGGACTCTGCAGCGATCACAGTTGCTGACGCTTGTGCCGCTGGCGCGTTTGTTTGCGCTACGCCACTGCGCCGTTTGGCGGTCCTTTTTTGCTGGGGGGGAGAGGGCAGTAGCCTACGTAGCTCCTGCGCGGCCCACGCTAAGAAGGGGACGTAAACAGATGGAGGGAGTCCGGATGTGGATGGCTTCCGTGGAGAGGAAATTAAACACCCGAGAGCGTCCATTTCCTTGCCCACTATGGGATATATATACGAGAGGGTGGTCGGCGGCGGCAGCGGTCAGCCGGTCTAGGCTGCTTCGGCTTGCCCTTGCAGCGCTTGGGCGCGGATGGGTTGACCCTGATTGCTTCTGTATAGTCGTCCTATGGGGCGTTATTGCCTGCTCCCAAGAGCCGGCTGGGGCTATCAATGGCTGCTTTGGACTCGCTTTCGACGCTGTTTGCGCAGTGACGCTTTGCGGTCGGCTTGTCGGGCCGCTACTATTCACAGGAATCAATGAAGCAATCAGTGGATTCTTGGTTTGCACTTCGCGTACGTGGGTGTGCCTGCGTGCGTAAGCGCACGTGTGCGTGTGTGCTCACGCGCGCGCATTTGCGTGCTTAAAACGCGCGTACATTTAGAACGCGCGCGTGTGCGTTTGTCTGTGTGTGCGCAATATGTGCGCACGTTTGTACGTATTTTGTGTGCCTGCACGTGTTGTGAGTGCGAATGTTGATGCGCTGGCATGAGAGTAACCGCTAAGATATCACAGAACGTGTCAGCTATGTATGGCAATGCGAAGTTTCTTGCGTTTTTCGCTGCTTCGATTCGCAATGAAGGCACGCTCTGATACGTTGAAATGCACGCATGTATCGGAATTAAAACTTTTGTCAATAGTAAATGGGCCGTTTCTTCAGCAGGTTCGGACTTGTACATAACGAATTGCATTTAATTAGTTACTTGTAATGAAATACTTTTTGGGTAAACTCGTAGCATAACGATTCCTTTATTTACTAAACATACGCTCACTGTAATTAAATTACCTTTTATTTCAGTAACCAATTACATGTAACCAGTCACATATTTAGGATACGCGAAATGCTGGAAGTAGGCTTTTCCACACTATTAAGCTGCCCTCCAAATGACGTCCGCCCCCTCGCTAACGGCACCACTGATCCGAGGGCATACGCGAAGATGTCAGAAAAAAGGTGGTGGCGAGGATAGCGGCCTCATGTGCAGCTCGGGTGCTTTACTTCCACTTCAAGGGTAACGACCACCACCACGTGTGGGTCAAACTTCATGTGCGTGGAAGTACACTTGCAGAATATCACGTGTTCCTTTTTATTGTTTGGCTTCCTTTCTTTAACAATACATTCAGTGTCATAACACCCCCCCCCCCTCCCCTTCCCCCATGGTGTCTCAGTGGCTGTGGCGTTGCCCTTCTAAGCATGAGGTCGCAGATACAATTCCAGGCCACGGCGGCCGCATTTTGATGGGAGCGAAATGCAAAAACGCTCGTGTATACCGTTCAGTGGATGCACATTGGGAACGCCAGGGGGGTCTAAATCAATGGGCACTCTCACACTACGGCGTGCCTCATAATCAGATCACGGTTCTGTCACGTAAAACCATAAAATTTAACTATTTTTTATTCAGTGTCGCGATTTGCAGGTAATTTGTTTTTTTTTTTTGTCACATACTACTTGATAGAGCACGAACTGCTTCCTTATAGTGAATACGGGTGCTAAGCCATCTTCTGAGTTGAATTCAAAAAGCTTTTCGCCCGTAAGTGCTCTTCGCCTTTTTCCAGCTGCCGTGGCTTATGATATGTCGCATCCCGATTGGATGGCATTTGGTTGTACGAGCGTTTCTGGCTTGAGAACTTTTCTTTCTTTCTTCTGTCTTTTTTTTGTGAATAGCGTCCTGTTTCCGAGCTTTTGCTTGTTTGCTTAATGGTCAAACCAACACGATCGGCCATAACTAATTTGGTTTTTTTTTTACTGATGGCGGGGGGCATATCTACTGCTACGGGGGTTGCCCAGGAGTCGGATGGCATTAGAAAGAGACATAACCAATTCTACTTTTTCTCTACCCTAAACATTCGTGGACCTTTCATTTGCGATAACCCCAACGATATATACATGCTTGACTACAACATCTGCAAAAAACATATCGTCCAAACAGATACTTCGTTTCGAATACGTTTTAATAACCACGGATCGCAATCGCATGCTAATACGCTTCCTAACAAAGACACATTCGCTTACCAGAGCATTCTTTCAAAAAACTTGGGGACAGTATGCTTGATTCAGGCTTTCTTTCCCATCAGGATCGCGAAGTCCGCGAAGTCTTACCTAATCTATAAGTTTAACAGCGTGTCATCTGGCATTAACGAAAGTAAAGGCACATTAACTAGCGTGCCTACTAAGCATCCTTTACATTATCCGTGATTCGCTATGAATATATGCCATTAGACAAAGCTTTCTTTCAAAAAGCCATGTTTTCTTTTTTTTTACTGTGCAGTTTATGTTAATTATATGTCAGTACTGTCCATAGTCTCCACACGACAAGGTATTCCACAGTACACATACAAACAAAAGCCCTCATCATTCATCCTGCTCACTATTGCGGTTACTACTGAGCAATGCATTGTATCACCTGCATTCTGGCTGTGCTGTCGTGCAGCGCTTTATTATCATCACGTTTTTTGCAGATCTCGAGTGGCTTACATTGTAATGTTTAGGAAAGTAACGCTTGATCTCTGTGCTGTGTGTCACGTATGTGCTGTGCTGCCACCCCATGCTTACATTACTTGATTAACGCCGACAGGAACACATCTGGATATAGTGTAGTTGGGAAGTGTATCTCTTTTTTCGTCACGTGTGATCTGACTGTAATGTTAAATTTCCTATCACTTACTGTATGATCAAAGTCATCGGTGTTTATATATATATATGCCCTACTTAAGAGACAAAAACGAACGTACATGTGACCATTATGCTGTCACGTCTCTTCAGGCGAACGTTACCAATCGTTTGCCCCATGTGCTGTCGAAAACAGAAACGCAAGATATTTCCCTTCACTCCGTACAGCACCTGCCTCGCCGTCACAGCGTCGATCGTCACGCTGCTGCGCAAGCTCAGGAAGAGGAGCTCGCATTAGGCGGCCAAATTCTGCGGCACCGTTGAGAAATCATTCGGCCCAGAGCGCCGACAGACATCGCGAGGAAAGCCGCAAAGAACCAAAGTGCAGGGGAGAGGCGATCCGGAAAAACGCGGCGGCTGACGCACGTGTGACGGCGGCCTCGGGCTGCAGGCAAAGCAGCCGGGGCGCTTATTCCGAGGACATGAAAAAAAAAAGAAAAGAAAGAAAGAAAGCAGAGAACGCGTTGTGCTCGCGCCGTTGCTGCGACAGCTGATGACGCTCGCGAGGTGGGCGACAGCTTTTGGACGCGCGTCTCCTCCCACCGTCACCGTCGCGGCAACCGCTGGAACACCGCAGCGGGGATCGATAGACAGGCACACGCTCCTGTACCGCATGCGTCGTCGTCGTCGTCGTCGACGTCGTAGTCGTCGTGCAGCCGTTGCCAAGCGTCATGGTTGCCATTTCCTTTATTTCTTTTCGTCCTTTTTTTCTTTCTCTCTCTTTTGTAACCTCTTCTTTAACCGTTGCCAAGCAGACCAGTCGCGTTTCTTTTCGCTGCGGTTTTCTACCTTCAGCTGGTTTGTGCTTATTAGTTGTGCAGCGAATACACGCGGCCTTCGCTCTGCTTCTGAACAAACTAGATTCGTATTTGTCAGCAAGATACGACACCAAATATGCCACCTACATATATTTTATTTTTTGTATGTAGAAAGTTGACCGAGCCTAAACACAAGTTGAAGCTCTCCTACATATAGCCATTGCGAAGGGGATCACCTATACCTATGTTTTGTTTTATTGCTTTCTCGTTTTCTACGCATTTCAGTTATTTATATTTCACTCAAAGACGTCCAGTAAAGAGCGACCAGCTAGCTCCACCAGAGAACTTGCACTTGAACGGCAGCGTGCTGCACAGACAGGCCACAACGTAGCTGAATCACGCAAACACGGCGACATCGGTATCGTCCTCTGTCTCCTCTCAGCGAGCGGTGTTATAGCTGTAGCTCATGCAACCGTGACAACGTGACTGTCCGTACGATAACACGCGCGTGATTCCTCTTTCACATTTGGTAACTCAATCATCCAGGCTGGCTTCCCTAAACCCTCGATCACTTCGCGGCCTCGATGTAAGCACATTTCGTTGGGCTATTATGTGAGGCATTGCAGGCAGCATATGCATTTACTGTATGTACAGCTATGTGTACGTACAATGCTCAGCGATTGAAACGCGATACTTGGACAACATGGCGGCCGGTACTTTCTTGCGCAACCGGTGGGCACTCGTGACATGCATTTTTGCGTCACATGCAAGCGAGAATCTTTTTGTAACTGCGTTCGGCCTCCTGAGCGATCACCCAGAGATCACCGGGGGTGCAAAAAGCGCCGGCCGCCATGCTGTCTGAGTACCGTCTTTCAATCGTTGAGCACTGTACGCGTACTTTATAAAGGTATAGTATAGGTAATGTATTTTGTATATATACTACGCCATTGCACTGCCGGACAGAGGCCAAGCCGTCATGGCACGCAGCGCTCAGTTTCAGGGCTGTTTTCCGTCGCATTCTCTCGTTTGTCTTCGTATACGTTTGTGCTGCACTTACAATACGATCCACTGTTAAAGGGAACACCTGAACAGTGGTAAACAGGATATAACTGGAGCATGCCCCCGCCTTTATCAGAAAGAGGTGTCTTGAGTCATATTGCAGCGGTAGAACACGAGCCGTTGACAGAACACGCGCTTGTTATTCACTGAATTTTCGTCTCCTCTCTCACGTTTACGTCTAGACAGGCACATCTAAAAGCGTCTCATCTGCATTGCGCTTTTGTTTCGTTAAACGTGGATGTCATGAACCGTCAGCCTATACTTTCCTTCTCATAGACCTACGCACCACTGTCACGCGTACCCGTTACCAGATCGCGTATGCCACTTTTCTTAACTGTCCTTTCCGATTGCGCCCGCATTCAAACGAGTAAACGGAACGAGGGTGCAGGCTCGCGGTCCAGCCCGCCAGCCATCCGCACGTGTCATCTTGGCGCTCTTTTTCTGCAGCGACGAAGAGAGCGTGACCACCTTAGCAAGTTTCCGCGCAAACAAAATAACGTCGAATCCAATTCGCGAGCGGACGACACGCACGCGTTCAGGCGCCTCCTCCCCCCCCTCCCCCCCCCCCGCACATATAGCGCGGAGAGACTGAGAGGAACATATACATACATACGTATACACACAACAAGGTTTAGCGCGCGCCTCAAGTCCAACACGCAATACACAAGTACACAGCGTGGAGAGCTTTTCCGAAAAACTAAATCAGGAAGAGCTTCGCGAGACGCTTGAAAACGAAGCCCGAGGAGTTCAAAAAAAAAAAAGAAAGATCCGGAAACCCCACCGCTCTTTCTCTGCTGCGAGCGCTTTGCTCGGAACACTGTGGACATTTCCGAGGCGTCGCATAGTCGTCGGGGTGTGTGTGCCTCTGTCTGTCTCCCTTCGCAGGGCGAGAGTATGCGCGAAGAGGAAGCAGCCTCATTTTCCCGAAAACGACTCGGAGACGTGACTTGACTCGCAAGCGCCTTTGCTCCTGGCCATTCCGATCGGAGACGTCGGGACCACGATGAGACGCGGAGCTGCGCCCCATAGAAGAACACGTGGCGTGCCAAACCATCGTGGCGTAGAGAAAAAGAAATTTCTTTTCGTATTCTTTTTTTTATGAGATTATAAATTGCTTCACCACTTCTTTTGTCCATGTCGCTCCTTTCTCTGTACACGGGAGAAGTAGGAATCTGCTGCTTGAAGCATGGAAGCTCGCCACTCTGTTTCGAGCAATGAACGCGACCAAGCACGTTGGACATCCGCTTCCGTTTCAAAGTCTCGCGGCTCGTATTCAGTAAAGTACGCGCCTTGTGGGGAAGCCTTGGAGTAAGCAAATCGAGTTCGCCGTCGTATGTCGCATAGTGTCCGGAGCTTGAGCTATTAAGTCTCCATTCACACAGGTAGCGTTTTTTTTTTTCGATCATGAGAAGTCGCGCGCAATGAAATGCTCATTGCCGCCCGCCAACACTTGCGAGATGCGCGTCGCATCCACGGAAGCTGGCAACGTACCCTTCTCGCAGGTTTGTTCTACATTCAAGGCATAGAGCAAGAGCAGCTGGTCTGTATTCACAAAATTATGCAGATTACACACAATGTGACAAATGGGAAGCGTAGCTTTCACGAGACAGCAATGCAAAAATTTCGTGCTTTGGTTGGCTTGTCACAAGGGATGCTTCCTTCTTTTTTTTTTTCAGCGAAGAAAATTGGTCTCGGACCAATCGGCGCGACGTGGCGTTTCTTCCGGTACATCCGACAAGATCAGGGACGTAAGGTCTACTATGCATGACTGGAAAAAGTCTTACAGTGCGAACGCACCCTTTGAGCTCTTTGGCCACTGCCGGCGCGATGTCTTCCCAAAAACCGGGAGAATGAACGATGCACAACCAGAAAAATTTGGAGGACGCTTAAGCTTAGCCTTTAAGAGTGGAACGCGACAGCATGCAAATATCCCTGACTGCTTCTCACGCTTCGCAGCAACTGGAGCGTAAGTAACCATAATGTTTTTTTACCGGGAAACGCTGACTGCGAACGCTAAGCGCGAAAGGGGACTTTGTGGTAGAACAGTGCCGTCTTGCGCGGGCCGCGATGCGATGGAGGCGAGCGCCAGCTGGAGGTACTGCAAGGAACCGGGCGCACCGCTCCGTGCTCCGCAAGGCGCCGGCGCGCGCAAATGGCGGACGCCGCGGCTGGTCTGTGAATGGTAGAAACGCTGGAAAAGGTGTTTCTTTGAGTTCTTGCGTAAGAAAATTAAGTTTTTTCGTATAGTCAAATTACAATCCGGGAGCTACGATTTGTGTAGGTTGTGTGTAAGTAATAGTTTACGATCTTTCCGTGTATTTTAGCTTGAGAAATTGAATTAGTTCAGTAAATTCCTTTGCGTCACATCCCTTTGCGTCACGCTTTCTGCGACATGGGCTCCTTAACGCTATCGCGTTAAAACGACACAGGAACCCTAGCGTTATCGCGCAGCATCGAGTATCTCTTAGCACTCATCTATTAGCACCCGTGGTTTTCTTGAATGAAATCTGAGTCACCACCGTGATATTCGTCATTTGCCCTAACAGCATATATAGCGTTATAAGGATAACGCAGGCACAGTTCCCGTTTTGAATCCCTATAGCGTTGAGCCCAGCAAGGGAATATGCGCGAGACACAACAAGGCCTAATTTCCGTCACATAACTGTCTTCATTAGCAGTGGCCGCTCGCATAGCCTTCTTGAACGCTATCGCGAAGCATGGATACCCATTAGCAGCCATCTCAGATGTTGTCTACATAACAGCTCTTACGTAAATAATTGCCACCGTAGCAGCCAGGCTGCCCTTTCGTTCATATTCTCGAAATTTAGTCGGGTAAAGTTGGGCATCAAATGGGCTTCCCGCAAACTTTATCCCATTTCTGCGACGCTGGGTTAAGCAGCGCCTTATTTAAACCGGCTGGTCAATATTCCAGCCTTTCTCTTATACTCAGATGTTCGCGTTCTATTTAATAGGCCGTTTGTGCTGAGTATAGAACGGCAGACGTAAAGCGTTAACATGGGGCTCAAGTCTCAGAGGCGCGGTAAATAAGATCTTCATTTCCTGCAAATCTTCAAGAACGTCAAATCGGCTTTGGAGCACAGAACCAGTTTTCGAGGAGGATAGAGAGTATACTAACATATAAACGTAGATCGGTCAATAAAGAATAACAACACAAGAATGAAAGGAAAGGAGGTTATCAAATAGAGACATTCACTTCAGCTGTATTTTGTTAAGCTGTATTCAGTTAAGGTTCGGTATTTACGCTTAACTAAAAAAAATTAGCTCTGTGGTTTACACCGAAGAGCTCATTGTTATGGGGAGCGGGAACTATTGGTAAGACAGGGAACTCACACAGAAAGGAGATGCTGGTGGCGACGCCACATTGATATGAAATGAAATGAAAGTTTATTTTTTCCATCTTGTAAGGTACAGATCTTGTAAGAAACAGATGGGGGGGGGGGGGTGGAAAAAAAAGCAGTCCATTGGACAGTTTGACCAGTCTACCATCCCTCATTTGGGCAGAGGCAGCATCACATTCTTTCATTCATTCAAAATATACACACGTATACCGTACATACATAATATTGCCCACCATATACATTACTCAGTCCCCAGCAGCTGCGAAGCAACTGACCACGGCGGCGGTCAGACCTGCGACGCTGCAGAGGGTGCTAAGAATCACTGGCTCCGGACAGGCCGCCATTGGAATATGAACCTGGCAACGTTTAACGCTAGAACGTTATCTAGTGAGGCGAGTCTAGCAGTGCTATTGGAGGAATTAGAGGGCAGTAAATGGGATATAATAGGGCTCAGTGAAGTTAGGAGGCCACAAGAAGCATATACAGTGCTAAAAAGCGGGCACGTTCTGTGCTACCGGGGCTTAGCAGAGAGAAGGGAACTAGGCGTCGGATTCCTGATTAATAAGAATATAGCTGGTAACATACAGGAATTCTATAGCATTAACGAGAGGGTGGCAGGTCTTGTTGTGAAACTTAATAAGAGGTACAAAATGAAGATTGTACAGGTCTACGCCCCTACATCCAGTCATGATGACCAGGAAGTCGAAAGCTTCTATGAAGACGTGGAATCGGCGATGGGTAGAGTGAAAACTAAATACACTATACTAATGGGTGACTTTAATGCCAAGGTAGGCAAAAAGCAGGCTGGAGACAAGGCAGTGGGGGAATATGGCATAGGCACTGGGAACATCAGGGGGGAGTTATTAGTAGAGTTTGCGGAACAGAATAATATGAGGATAATGAATACCTTCTTCCGCAAGCGTGATAGCCGAAAGTGGACGTGGAGGGGCCCGAACGGCGAGACTAGAAATGAAATAGACTTCATACTCTGCGCTAACCCTGGCATCATACAAGATGTGGACGTGCTCGGCAAGGTGCGCTGCAGTGACCACAGGATGGTAAGAACTCGAATTAGCCTAGACCTGAGAAGGGAACGGAAGAAACTGGTACATAAGAAGCCGATCAATGAGTTAGCGGTAAGAGGGAAAATAGAGGAATTCCAGATCAAGCTTCAGAACAGGTATTCGGCTTTAACTCAGGAAGAGGACCTTAGTGTTGAAGCAATGAACGACAATCTTGTGGACATCATTAAGGAGTGTGCAATGGAAGTCGGTGGTAACTCCGTTAGGCAGGATACCAGTAAACTATCGCAGGAGACGAAAGATCTGATCAAGAAACGCCAATGTATGAAAGCCTCTAACCCTACAGCTAGAATAGAACTGGCAGAACTTTCGAAGTTAATCAACAAGCGTAAGACAGCTGACATAAGGAAGTATAATATGGATAGAATTGAACATGCTCTCAGGAACGGAGGAAGCCTAAAAACAGTGAAGAAGAAACTAGGAATTGGCAAGAATCAGATGTATGCGTTAAGAGACAAAGCCGGCAATATCATTACTAATATGGATGAGATAGTACAAGTGGCTGAGGAGTTCTATAGAGATTTATACAGTACCAGTGCCACCCACGACAATAATGAAAGAGAAAATAGTCTAGAGGAATTCGAAATCCCACAGGTAACGCAGGAAGAAGTAAAGAAAGCCTTGGGAGATATGCAAAGGGGGAAGGCAGCTGGGGAGGATCAGATAACAGCAGATTTACTGAAGGATGGTGGGCAGATTGTTCTAGAGAAACTGGCCACCCTGTATACGCAATGCCTCATAACGTCGAGCGTACCGGAATCTTGGAAAAACGCTAACATAATCCTAATCCATAAGAAAGGGGACGCCAAAGACTTGAAAAATTATAGACCGATCAGCTTACTGCCCGTTGCCTACAAACTATTTACTAAGGTAATCGCAAATAGAATCAGGAACACCTTAGACTTCTGTCAAGCAAAGGACCAGGCAGGATTCCGTAAAGGCTACTCAACAATAGATGATATTCACACTATCAATCAGGTGATAGAGAAATATGCGGAATACAACCAACCCTTATATATAGCCTTCATTGATTACGAGAAAGCATTTGATTCTGTCGAAACCTCAGCAGTCATGGAGGCATTACGAAATCAGGGTGTCGACGAGCCATATGTAAAAATACTGAAAGATATCTATAGCGGCTCCACAGCCACCGTAGTCCTCCATAAGAAAAGCAACAAAATCCCAATAAAGAAAGGCGTCAGGCAGGGAGATACGATCTCTCCAATGCTATTCACAGCGTGTTTACAGGAGGTATTCAGAGACCTGGATTGGGAAGAAATGGGGATAAAAGTTAATGGAGAATACCTTAGTAACTTGCGATTCGCTGATGATATTGTCTTGCTTAGTAACTCAGGGGACCAACTGCAATGCATGCTCACTGACCTGGAGAGGCAAAGCAGAAGGGTGGGTCTAAAAATTAATCTGCAGAAAACTAAAGTAATGTTTAACAGTCTCGGAAGAGAACAGCAGTTTACAATAGGCAGCGAGGCACTGGAAGTCGTAAGGGAATACATCTACTTAGGGCAGGTAGTGACTGCGGATCCGGATCATGAGACAGAAATAATCAGAAGAATAAGAATGGGCTGGGGTGCGTTTGGCCGGCATTCTCAGATCATGAACAGCAGGTTGCCATTATCCCTCAAAAGAAAAGTGTATAATAGCTGTGTCTTACCAGTACTCACCTACGGGGCAGAAACCTGGAGGCTTACGAAAAGGGTTCTACTCAAATTGAGGACGACGCAACGAGCTATGGAAAGAAGAATGATAGGTGTAACGTTAAGGGATAAGAAAAGAGCAGATTGGGTGAGGGAACAAACGCGAGTTAATGACATCTTAGTTGAAATCAAGAAAAAGAAATGGGCATGGGCAGGACATGTAATGAGGAGGGAAGATAACCGATGGTCATTAAGGGTTACGGAGTGGATTCCAAGGGAAGGGAAGCGTAGCAGGGGACGGCAGAAAGTTAGGTGGGCGGATGAGATTAAGAAATTTGCAGGGATGGCATGGCCACAATTAGTACATGACCGGGGTTGTTCGAGAAATATGGGAGAGGCCTTTGCCCTGCAGTGGGCGTAACCAGGCTGATGATGATGATGATGATACATTACTCAAAAAGTCACGAAGATCAGCAAGGAAAAATACACATACAATCGTCATACAAGTGAGTGGGCATGCGAGCAGCACTAGTTGCACTATGCCTCATGCGCAACTTTTCTTCGCTCCACAGATTCTCCTGATGCTGGCCCTTGTTTCACCTTCTGCGCCCATCCAAACGTGCCCTACCATGGGCGAACGCGTCGATGCTATCCAAGATCAAGAGCCCGTCACCGGCACGTGTGGCCTCCATAATCTTCCATCTTTCCTGGATGTACCGCTAGATGGACACCGCATCGTTTCTGGGACGACGTCACTGGCTGATTCACCGCCCTTTCCCAGCCCCTTCAAAAGCAGCTTGCTGATGAACTACTCCTTCAGTGGGCATGCGAGCAGCACTAGTTGCACTATGCCTCATGCGCAACTTTTCTTCGCTCCACAGGTGCGTAACAATTTGACCCTGTATGCTAAACGGAGTGATAATCGCTCACTTTTGCTGCTCCCATGCCCACTTGTCTTATATGCTACTATGTGTGATTTCTGCGACGTGGCGCTGTTGTTGTTGCAATGCGGTGATGTCGAGGAAAACCCGGGGCCTCCAAGGGTGCAGAGGTCGGCTCAAGATGACTCTGCGTCGAGTATTCTTCCCGAATCCCAGTCAGATCAAATGGGTACAGTGCTATTAATGCTAAAAGACATAAAGAAGTCGACAGTCGAGCTTGCCAAAGGTCAGTCCGAGTTGAAATCAGATATGAAGGATGTGAAAGACAGCCAAAACGCAATCGAAGGCAGCCTAACTGATATTTTCCGCCGTCTTGAATCACTTGAGAAAAAATATGAAGCCCTAGACACATTTTGCAAAGATATCGCCATACTTCAAGAGAGCGCTGAACGGTCAAAAAAGCGGCAGGACACCATAGTCTCGCGCTTAGACGACTTGGAAGACAGGTCAAGGCGGAATAACTTGGTTTTTCACGGCATACCCGATTCCCATGAGTCATGGCTGCAAACTGAACAAAAAACCGTGGATGCCCTGTCGTCAGCTATGGGAAATGCCTTGCCACCAAACTCAGTTGAACGGGCGCATCGACTCGGGACTTTTTCAAACACAAAATGTCTTCCGGTTATAATGAAACTAACAAACTTCAAAATTAAGGAGAGCTTCTTTCGTCGCGTAGCCAGCTTAAAAATAGTGACATTTCAGTAACTGAGGACTTCTCGCCTGCGACAAGGCTCGCTCGAAAAAAGCTTCTCGAATTTGGTAAAAACCAACCTAATTCCCCCTCATTTAAACTACGTTTTAACAAGCTTTCCATTGGTAATCAATGTTTTATGTATGATTCAACAACTGACAGCGTTAAGCAAGTTAAAAGTGGTGTTCCAGATCACGCAAGCGCACCTGACAATCTGCGTCATCATCCTGCTATATAGCAATGCACAAAGGGCAATGGCGTATCTTTAACAACACAAGTCTCCGTGCTTGTTGCAAACGCTCGAAGTGTGTTTCGCAAACGCGTGGAACTAGAATCGCTCATCGATAGCTGTAATGCTGGTATCATTGCATTAACAGAAACGTGGCTACAACCCCATGTGCAAGATTGTGAAATCTTTGACTTGTCTCGATTTCATACCTTCCGTTGCGATCGCACTAATCGCAAAGGCGGAGGCGTACTACTCGCTATTTCAAAATCCCTGCAAGGTCATCAAGTCCACTTATACTGTAACCTGGAAGCTGTGTGCGCGTGCGTCGATATCGGTTACCGTAAAATTACGATTGTTGTCTGCTACCGCGCTCCATCCTACCCATCCACTTTCACCACTGAGCTTCACGATGTGCTTAACACCCTTACTTTGCGGCATCCTTCGAACCCCATCATATTATTGGGGGATTTCAATTTCCCCAACACATGCTGGACTACTGAACCTCCGCACTGTTATCCATTTTCTTCGCAAAGTAACGACTTTCTTGATCTCTGCTCTTTGTTTTCCCTAACACAATTAGTATTAGAACCAACGAGGATCTCGGAAAGCGCCGCTAACCTCCTTGACTTAATATTATGCTCTCATCCTGACATAGGGCGCTATAACGTAAAACTATTCCAAACTTTTCTATTCCAATTCTGCTATCAGCCCTCCGCGATTGGTCAAAAACTTTTTTCGACCACCCCCCATTTCACCTGTGTCACGCGACGTTACAAAAACCGCAATACCTCCCCATCTGATATGATGTGTGCACACTGATTATGCAAGATTTGACAGAAAAAAGAAAAACAGTTATTTCTGATTCGACCCCTTTTCGCCATTAGCCCTCGGCTATTGGTAAAAAGTTTTCGGGCTGCACCCACTTCACCTGCCTGTCACGCGACGTCACAAAACCGCACGAACTCACCTCGTCAAAGTGACGTGTACGCGATAAAGATGCATTAATATGCCGAACAAAACTGAATTTTTTTCGGAATAGCCGCACGCTGCCCCGTTCCGAAAGGAATAAAAGATAGCTGCCGCCGATCGCTGAGACGCTGGCTACTCGCACCTGCCGGAGAGAATGGGTGTATTTGCGTATAATAAAACTTCTTGCGTTACCGTGTAACGTTTTTAAGCACTTTCGACACGTTTACTACCTCATTCTGCCAACTCTTCTTTGCTGAGGGTCAATCTTAGCGTCATTCTTAAGCTTCCGTTGCATGCCGCCGCGATTTTCGACCAGCCACCACAAGCTAAGTAAGGGAAAGCCGACCAATCGCAGACGCCGGCACCACCCTCTTCATCCGGTTATCGGTTTTCAGTGCACTGGCTCTGCCCTAGTGAATCCCTCTCCACTTGAGCGTTCTCCTCGCCTCTTGTCAGCCAATTAGATACAACAAGCCGCTCAGTGTAGGCAATGTTATTCGTTTTTCAAGCAAACAAAAGGGACCTCCTATGAACGAGGAGAGCGTTTGATTGGTCTGTTCAGACAACCCTATGGGTGACCGCCCGGTGCTTGCGTCGGTGGTTACGCAAATTTGACGTCAGGAAATTGGAATAGAAACATATTGGAATAGTTTTACGTTATAGGGCCCATAGTTACCCATGTTTCATGCTTACCGGGCTTAAGCGATCACCTGGGTCTTTCTTTCAACATATTATCTCCTGTGATAAAACCAATTGTTGAAAAAAAAATAATTTACCACTACGATAGAGCAAACTTTGACGATATTAATATTCATCTGGCTAATTTTCTTGATCCTTTCCTAAGCCAATTTGATGATCGCACGGTTGATGAGAACTGGACCGTTTTCAAAAATAAGATACATGAGCTCACCGACAAGTTTATTCCATCAAGCGTAATATCCTGCAATGTTAAGAAACCCTGGTTCAATTCCAAGTTAAAAAGGCTTTCAAACCGAAAAAGACGACTGTATCGAATAGCCAATCAAAGTTCACTGGCATCGAAATGGGACGCTTATAAGGAGGCAAACAGTACTTACACAGAAGCTATTAAACTTGCCAAAAAGACATTCCAAGTACACACTTTGCCCACAATGCTTGCGAATGACCCTAAAAGGTTTTGGCGTGTTATTAACCCTTCCAAAGATAATTCAATCGCGTTGATTGATTCCAACGGTTCACCGGTACCCGAAGATGTATGTCCCCATATCCTTAACTCTGTGTTCTGTAACAACTTTATCGTATGTAGTAACCCTGTGCTTCCAACCCTCGAGTCTTGCAATTACCCACCTATGGACTTTGTTATCATTGAACCTCTTGGGGTCGAAAATGTAATCAAAGGTCTTAAGTTGTCATCAAGTCCTGGTGCTGATTTGGTTAACGCGAAATTCCTGAAAAATACTGTTGTTTATTCATCTGTTCTGCTTTCGAAAATTTTTCAGCAATCCTTAGATACCCATCGGCTACCTACAGATTGGAAGGTCGGGAAGGTGGTCCCACTTCATAAGTCCGGTAGCAAACATTCGCCACTCAACTACCGCCCCATTTCCCTCACAAGCATTCCTTGCAAGGTTCTTGAACATATTCTGTACTCACATTTAGCTAAGCACTTACACAATAATTCATTTTTTACAAAAGCACAACATGGTTTCCGAAAAAGCTTGTCATGTGCAACCCAACTTCTTTCTTTTACTCACAGCCTTCATCTTATTCTCGACAAAGGTTCTTTCGCAGACTGTGTTTTCTTTGATTTCGCCAAGGCCTTCGACAAAGTGTGCCATAAATTACTTCTATTTAAACTTAGTAAACTTAATCTTGATCCTCACCTGTTAGAATGGCTTGAAAATTTTCTATTTAATCGGTCACAGTATGTTGTGGTTGAAAATCATATGTCCTCATCTAATCCTGTAGACTCTGGTGTGCCCCAAGGATCTGTTATAGGCCCTCTTCTTTTTTTAATTTATATTAACGACTTACCCAATGACGTTTGTTCTGACATTTACCTTTTCGCAGATGACTGTGTTATCCTCCGTGAAATCTCGGACAAATCTGATAACAAATTCTTACAAGACGATATAAACGCTATCTCTAACTGGTGTGACGTATGGTTAATGCAACTTAACGTAAGTAAATGTAAATGTATGCGTGTAACTCGCAGCCATATTTCTCCACCGAACTATTACCTTAATGATACTCCCCTGGAGGTCGTAACATCGTATAAATACCTAGGCGTCCACATAACCTCATCACTTTCCTGGTCGTTGCACATCGACAACGTAATTAACAGTACTAATCGCATGCTAGGTTATCTTCGCCGAAACTTTTCTTCTGCTCCTACATCATTAAAATTAATTCTATACAAAACGCTTATTAGGAGTAAAATGGAGTACGCTTCATCCATCTGGGACCCGCACCTCGAAACCCTTACTCAATCACTCGAACTAATCCAAAACAATGCCGTACGTTTCATTCATAGCAACTACAGCCGTACATCAAGCGTAACTGCCATGAAAAACTCTTTGCTGCTTGCTCCTCTCTCAGCCCGGCGTAAGTGCTTTCGCCTTGCTTTATTTCATAAACTATATTTCCACAATTCGTACCTACGCGATAATCTAATATCACCTCCTACCTACATTTCCTCTCGCATCGACCATAGCCATAAGGTTGGAATCATTCAGTGCCGCACCAGAACCTGTAACGAATCATTCATTCCTAGGACCTCTCAGGAATGGAACCACCTTCCCGGCGCAGTTGTCGCAATCAAGGACAACTCAAAGTTTCGTTCGGCCTTATCAGACATCATCACTCCCGGATGCAATTAACTAATCACATTTGTTGTTTATTGCTGCTTTGTTTATTTACTTGTGTATGTTTTTTTTTACCCACTCCCCTCTGTAATACTTCGGTCTTGAGGGTACAATAAAATAAATAAATAAATAAAAAGTATTATGAATCAATCACATACATCAGCCGGAGCTCATTGAGAGACGAAGAGAAAAGATTGAAACGAACCGAATTGTAATAGTTTAGGAGCGTGGGTAATGTATACCTCAGACATCGTTTCCCATAGTTTGACCGTGGTGTCGGTACCACCCAGTCTTCGAAGTGTCTTGTGATATAATTTGGTACTCTAGCTTGCAATTGGGCGAGCTTATGCAGATTAAAAATATTATTATAGACTTCTGCCTTATAGACACGACTTAATCGACATTTTGTACAGATTATACGCTGGAATTACACCGGTGCTCATGAAGAAAGTTATTGTCGATGCAGTGTAGGGAGCGTTATGTGTATGTCGGAGATATTTTTTCTGTACTAAGTGAATATGCTCTAGATTGTTGGATGTTGTGTTTCCCTACACTAACTGACAAGTTCGCGCACCAGCGTATATACGTGACGCTATGGACTTATCATCCATAGGTGGCGTCCAAATCCACGACGCAGCGACCACTTGCTTTGGATAACAAAAACCAGTCTCGAAGGCCGTGCTTTTTTGTTTGTTTGTTTGTTTGTTTGTTTGTTTGTTTGCTGCATTGCGCCGGAAGTGATTGTGGAGCTGGAAGCAGGCCATAGACGCCGTTTTTTGAGACACAACCTATTCCTGTCTAGTTAATTTTTCACTCATAAGACGATTGTATTGTGCTCCAAGAAAAGATCAATTTACCGAGGAAGCTACAATAATGTTTTATGCGCTAGAGACGGCTTTCGTTTGAGAAAATACGTCGGCATGCGTGACGTCACGCTGGCTTATACGAGCTCTGTGGTTAGGGTGCCATGTTTATAGAAAAGAAGTTCGGCTTTAATTTCCTGAAATTGCGATCGATATTTTGGTGCCAAAGATACAATAATTGACAAAAGCGTTTGAAAGTATACACCGCCAGTCTAAATTGATGTAGTATTTCTATTTAGTGTACCTTCCATCAAGCCTTTAAAAGTGCACACTGGGTAATTTCAAGTTTACTTGCCACATGAAACCGTCCTGGTAAGCACACGGGGCTCGCGAACATAATCTTCACTTCAATAATGTGCTGGTGTTCACGATAAGGGCATTTAGCAATTGCGGGACAGTTAGCTTGGGTTCCTTTTTGTTCTTTTCTTTCTTTTGTTCAAGACAGTTCATTTCTGCGTTTGCCATCATCTTCCGCGATCCTCGCGCACCATGCCCGTTCGTGTGAGAAGCGTTCGCGTTCGACAAGCTCAAACCGGCCCCCCTGCTCTCAGCTCTCATCAGCAAATTAGAAAGTTTGTCCTCCGACAGAACTGCAACTGCGTCAATCTCTCCTCATCACCCGCCCCCCTTCTCCCTCACTTTCTAGTACCCATCCTTTTTTCTTCTTCTTCTAACAACGCTAAGCGTGCTATACAGCCTCCCCTACCATCTGCTCTAACCTTTTGTGATTTTCTTTATTTAGTGCCGCAATAGCCGCACTTAGGACACCCTTCCTCTAACGACATTATCCCTGTTCACCGCCTTGGCGTCGATTCTCTTTATTGGGCTGCCTGTGCCATAGTTGGAAAGAAGTACAGGTCTCTCTGAAACGCGGCTCCTTTCTATATTTGTTCTTCCCCCATCTCTCCGTCGTGCAACCTATTGTCGAAAACTCTAAAACGTTCAAGTAGCCCTCCTTTCCCGGTCTCTTTGTAGGCAAAATAAAAAAAAAAGAACGAAGAAGTTGTGTTGGCAATAGAGTCTATATTGGTAAGGAAGAAAAATACTGGCCACGGTCGGGAACTACTGAAACGGGTCACGACGACCGAAGGGACCAGATGAAAGGAGCAAATTTTGTTGAGAGTACAGACGTGGAGCGAGAGAAGCCAAGAAGTGAAATGACTAGAAGGAAAAAAAAAACAGAAAATAAAAATAAGACAATAATAATAATGAGCCAATAGCAGACGGCTTTCGAGAAGTGATGGTGTCGAAAGAAAAACACGGCTGCGCCAGCAGCAGACGGTCCCCAGGCCCACTTTGGTGACCAATCTGTCTTCCTCGACCGCGGAGGTGCTGCCGCTGGGCGGTACTGCCGTTCACGGTGGTGGCCGCGGACGAAATGCGAGGCTTTGGTCGATCACACCCTCCAGAGGAATGTCTTCGCGCAATAAACGTATAGCTCGGTAAAGAAAATACACCTTAAGTTTTCAAGGAAATAGACAAAGAAAGGTGCGCTTGCGCCGCAAAGAAAGAGAATTCGAAGGCGAAAATTGAGACAGAGGAGAAAAATGAAATGGCGGAGCCCAATTCTCAGGCGAGGCAGGCAGGCAGGCAGGCAGGTCCAGTATGATCGAAGCACACGTTGAGGAGACCCCGCAGCCTTACACTACATGTCGACACGACGCCGCGCGAACGGCATTCCGAATGCCGCGTACGCTCTGGAAGCGCAGACCGCGGTTCGGCTCAAAGCGCTCTGCTAACGCCGACGCGCGAACAGAGAGGCGGTGGGGGGGTTCCCGCCTCGTGGGCTCCGGCTCACGGAAGGCAGCGGTTTTCAGTGGTGGGTGGCTTCGAGCACGCCCTGCCGCTTCCCGCGCGATGCGAAGAAGTTTTTGGGGCGAAATGTCCGAAGAAACGAAAGTAGAAATTTGTTGCGCGCGGGGTAAGTAGAAAGAAAGAAGCAGATATGACTCGGCATTTGAAAGATAAAGAAAGAGGGCCTCGGTGCCGGCGAGTCGGTCGTAGGGGAGTTTTACGAGGGCCCGGCGTCGTGGAGCGCGAAGGCACGCTTCGAAAGAACAGACACGCCCGCAGACTGTCAAATCCCGAAATGGGATTAAACTGAAGCCGCCGCCGTGCGGTGCGGCGTTATTTTTGGGCACCACTGTCGTCTGCACGCTTGTAGACGATGCGCGTGGAGTTTGAAGATGTGTGCCCGCGTGTGACTGCGGCCGTATTGGGCACGGGACGTGGTCGGGTGCTTGCGGGTGCGCCTTTATGACTCACACTTGTTTTGTTCCGTTTACTTAGACGAGTAACCGAATCTCGAGCTCTTGAGAAACAGATTTATTGTTTTAATGATTTACGTCTCAGTTAGTCGGCTGAACATTGTAAGACGACTTCAGCAGAGAATAGAAAAATGGACAAAATGTAAATAATCGAGGCATAAGGCTTTATGCCATACGACTCTATCCATTAAATGAAGTTAAGACGACGCATAGCAACCGTGATGATTTTAGGTGCTTTATGCAAGTCGTGTCAATAGGTATTGGAACAAAGCCTAATTTATTATAATTGTTTCGTTCGCGAGGCTAACGTACTAAACAGCGTAGGACCTGTGAGAGAAGTCTTACTGTAAGGATCAGGATTCATTTGAACCACCTGCGGTTTTTCAACCCCAGTTAGTTCGGAACGCGGCCGTGCCGATCTGGCATGGAACACGGGACCACGTGGTCAGTAGTGGAACCCCAGAGCGACTGAGCCACTGTGGCGGATCTTAACGTATTTGACCCAGTAGGCTGAACAATGCTAGCTGTTCTGCGAACACACAGATTTTATCAGAATGTTTGCTGAAAGATTAATGTAGACGATAAAGAATCGGAACAATCGCGTAACTTTCATTCATACAAGATGAACACTCAGTATGCGAGCCGCCCAAAATTTCTCGATCTGGTGTTTTGGCCGTGGAATCAATGAAGCAAGAGCCTGATAAATTGTTTTTGTCAACAGACTCAAACGGGTCAACAGACTCTAAACACTCAACAGAATCAAAGTGCATAGGCGTAAAAAATTATCGCCCCCATTCGTACCACTTCCGCTTTGTCCACTTTTTAGTGCAAACGTTACTACATTGCAATGCATGCGCATACTTAAACAAGCGAGCTTAAGTGACAGCCAGCTCCCGCAGGAGTGCCTACTCCGTCTCACCACATCACGCATGTTCAGTGTACAGGTGCTTTGCGGGAGCCGAGGCGGCAACTCTGCGACGGAGCATGTACGAGTATAGCATATACTTCGTTTCCTTATTTTCTTCCTACAGCACGAGACAACAGTAAAACGGTGTTTTCCGTCCCAGCGGCCACCGCAGAGAGGGTATACACGGGCGAGGATCGCACGTCGCCGCCGGAACAGCCCGAACTCGGCCGTAAATGTATACTACCCTCCCCTCCCCCTCCCCCCCCCCCCTCACAGCGAGCGCTTGCAGTCGCAGTAACGCACCACTGTATACGAGGGTGTGGGCGGAGCCGCTGCGAGAAGAGGCAAATGGGTAAGGAGAGAAAGTGGTGCGCCTATAGTACAGGGCCATAAGCGATATTGCCTGGCGCGCATTACTTATTCCGATCACCGGTGGTCCGAACACCGTTACTACCTGCGCAGTTTCCCCCCCCCCCCTCGACCCACTACAGTGCCCGCATTTCATACCTGTGCGCCACAGCGACCGCGGGCTGATCGCCATTCGCGGCGCGTGAACCCCGCGACTGTGGCGAGCACGACGACGGCTGCAGGCCGGCGTCACCGACGTCCAGCGAACCGCGTGGCAGCAGCACGTAGCGCGACGCCCGTCCCACGACGGCTACCGGCGGCGCTGTTATTACGCAGCGCGCTGAAAGCGCGGAGAGCTTTAGGCCACGGGCGTGGGGCGTGTTGTTGTAACGGCGAAAGTTGAATGGCCGCCGATGCGAGCACCCCGCTGGACGTCCGGGATAACCTTCCCTCTGTTCCGCGCTTTATTTTATGTTGCTTTACTATTCCACATTAAACTTGCTCGCTTGTAGGCGTTAGCGCTGCGTCGCAAGCAAGCAAGCGACTCGTTTGCATGCAGGACAGGGCGGCCGCGCGGACCTGTCCTCTTCGTCAACAGCGTTCGATTCGCCGGGCTGCCCGCGTTCTCTCGCTGCGAGTGTTTTTCCCGCTTTCATTTATTTTTTTATTCGCTGTTTTATTTGTTCACGGCTGAGTTGTGCTCACGTTCATACAAGAAGCCCTCTTCTGCCGAAGTGTACAGACTCCAGAGACAGAGAGAGAGAAGCAAGAGGAAAGCAGGGACGTTAACCAGAAAGAGTCCGGTTTGCTACCCTGCATGGCGGGAAAGAAATAAAGTGAATTCAAGGAGACAGAAAGTGGGAAAGACGAGTATATAAACGGGAATCATCGCACAAAACTGAAGCGGCGCTCGCCACCATTCAGTCTACCTCAAAGACCGCAGCATATGATGCGAACTAGCACTCTGGCTGCCTTTAGTGCACACCTCCGTTGGGACCAATGTCACATTATTATTATTATTATTATTATTATTATTATTATTATTATTATTATTATTATTTATAATTTAGTTTTATTGCTCTGATGGTGGCCGCCTATCCAGTGTCTCGGTACAGGGTACGCGGTACAATACACCTGTCTGTGTGCTAAAACACGTGCAGATGTTACAGAAAAATGTGAGATTGTCTTTTCGCATCCACTAGGGGCCCAGACTGTCGGCCCAACTAATGATGAACGAGTATGAGCTGGTAAACGTGACATCAAGCCTCAACCGCTGCAGCAGACTTTGTTAGTATAAACACATGCGGCTAGACTATATATACTTACAGAAGTTCTGAGCTATGTGCGTACGCCGGCTCCTTAGCGTCATACAGTCGTTTCCTAAAGGGAGGTTGCTGTTCTCAACACAGACTACAGCGTTTAGAACTCATTGCAGAGCACAGAACCAAACATTCTTTATTACGAAGCAGTCGAGTGTTGTCATTATACCATTTTTGAGGTGAACACGTTAATTTTGTTTCTCGTTTTTGCGCGGTTTTCTGGTAAGTCTATTTTTTTAATTATTCTTCAATATTTCGTTTTCTACGCGTCCAGCTGTTGGATGTGTTATTGTGTGCGATAGTGCGCGCTTAGAGCGTTTCGGAATTACTTCAGCAACGGTGAAGTTTCTGAGATGAGAGTTCAGTCTCATTACAACTCGCAATCTGCCTAATCCACTTGTCAGCGGAATTCGCCGCCAGCAGCGTCGACCAAACGGTGGTCGCTGCTGTCTACTTATCGGCAGAAACATTACCAGATCTAGAACTTCGGAACGCCAGAATAAATATGCACAACAGACACCTATGTTCTTTTTTTATCAGGGACCCCAAAGAACAGTACAGTATGAATCACACTTGTCTAGAGTGGTCGGAAAGCCAGCTGTGGTCTGGCTTCTCGACTGCAATGGAGCGTGCATGGCTTTTCGTGGCCTTATTGCGGCGATGGCCTGTACTTTCTATAGCGAGCCATGGCGACTAAATCGGGCGTTTGACCACAGTAGACAGATGTCATTCACACTGCACTAGAAAGCGTTGCACGAATGTTCCGAAGTTCTTCAATGCTTGCGTGCCGGAGAAACACTATCTTCCAGCGGAAAAAAATCGCCATCGAAGAGAAGGCCTGATTTAATCCATTTCTTTCACCCTCAGATACGACAGACATTACGTTCTTTTCCAACGTCAAAAATGTCGCTCTTCCTTTCCTGTGTTTGGCTCCTATTCTGAAGTAAAAGACTAGAATGACTAGAAGAATAAAATTCCTTCTTTTTATTAACGTTTTAACGCAGATTAATGTAAATGTGTTCATCTCAGCACAGAATAAATAAATAGCAGCAGTCGAGCGTTGTGGCCTAGAAGTTACCCCAGAAAACGATTTATACGTTTCGCACATATTTGAATAGGCGACATCGGAGTGTGGTCCGAGATAAAGCTTCCTCTTAAATCTATTAAGCTACTGACAGGCCACGCTAATACATAAGCTTATATAGCTAATCAGTTGTACATAATTTTCATGCCAGAACCACGGCGGTACGATCAAAGTGCAAAAGTGCCTTTTGATCGAGCAGCCGTGTCAGAATTTTGGAATATTTTATTCTAATCGTATTTTATTTGAGAATTCAGTATTCGAAATCGCCGAGTATTCGTATCATTGCGGCATGGACGCTCGAGGCACATTCCCGCGGTCCTGCTATCAATGGCGCATGCGCGGTTTGCGCACGGAGGTTTAGACGATTAGCCAAGGCGCACGGAGCGTGTGGCTGCAAAAAAACCGTAGCGAAGTGGACGCTGCGCTGGGTCGGATAGGTGGTGGATAGGTGGAGTTGGGGACTCCGCACTCCGGGGGACTCCACTGGGACCACGGCATTTATTTATTTATTTATTTATTTATTTATTTATTTATTTATTTATTTATTTATTTATTTATTTATTTATTTATTTATTTATTTATTTATTTATTTTACATTCAAGCGCACTCAGCTTTACAGAGGTGAGTGGGGCACATGAAATGACAATACAAAATATCAGATATAATAACATCTACAATACATATGAGGAAGCAATGTTAGGCTAACACAACAGGAAGTTGGAGTAGAGGTACAACGCGAAAACCAGCGTATATATAAAAAAAAATAACACACACGTGCATACACACAGGTACGCACACTTAAGCACACAGACACACACTTAGACACACAAACACACGTACACACAAACAAACTCACACGCTTCACGCGTCATCAAATAAGTAATTGTGTGTGGTCGCACCAAATAACTCATGGTTCGAAATGGAAACGATATCGTAGGAAAGGTCGTTCCAGTCATTGGACGTGCGTGGGACGAAAGAATCAAGAAAAGTGTCACTGCGGTAAGTGTAACGTGTACCGTGTGGTGATGATCTAAGCGGACTGAACGATAAGATGAGGTAGTAACGAATTGAGCTTTTAAAATTGGATGATGGTATATCTTATGGAAAAGGGTAAGACGACATGCTTTGCGACGTGAAACAAGTGACTGCAAGGAAAGGATGTGTTTAATCGACGTGATACTACTAGTGCGGTGGTAGTTAATACAAAACGTGCTACGTTATTCTCTACCATCTCAAGAGAATAAGTTAAGTGCGACTGAGAGGGGGTCCCAAATAGAGCATGCGTATTCAAGTTTTGGGCGCACTAGTTATATTATACACGACTAAAGTTACGTCGCAGGCATCTTAGCATGCGGTTGCCATTGATAATAACGTAGTTAACGTGAAGGTTCCAGCTTAGATCAGACGTTATATGAATCCCGAAGTATTTATAAGAAGTAACAGATTCTAGAGTAGCGTTATTTAGGGTACAGATAACATAAGATCTGTTAGTGGTGCAAAACGCGTAAAGCTTTGCATTTGTTAATGCTTAGTTCCATGTGCCAAGTTCTGCCCCAATGAGCAATATCAGAGATATCTGTTTGCAGAACACTAACGCCCGGGTTACTTGAAATTTCGCGGTAAACGACGTAGACATCTGCGAAGAGGTGAATTGAAGAGCTTACACAATCGGGTAAATCATTAATAAAGATGAGTAAAAGTAAAGGACCCAATACGGAGCCTTGGGGCACGCGGGAGGCAACAGGTGACGACGGTGAGGTGGAATTATTGGCAAGAACATACTGTAAGCAATTAGTTACAAACAACTCAGTCCAAGTCAAAATTCTGCTGTCGATGTTTACTGCGACATGCATACTAGGCATGTGGCCCTTGGGGTCACTGAGTATGCGACAATGGGTACGTGCTACTGAGTATCTGCCGCTCTTCAATAAAGTTCTTTGACGCAAACTTGGGTTACTGGGCATCACAACAACAAAAAGCAACCCTTGCGTAATGAAATTTACGTTAAGTCACATTACGTAGATGTCAACTGGAGTCGACGCTGCTTAAATTTTTTAATAACTTTTTCTAAAACGAAGAGCCCGACGAAACAGATAGCCTTTAACTTCCCAGTCATCAGCATAACTCCTCCGTCTTTCTGTTGTAATCTCTGGACGGTTTTCTCAAACTTCGTCTTCTCAGACAGACTAGCTTAGCTCACAATCAAAGCCATCACGACAGAGCTGCACAGGCCCGCCTCCTGAATGATTACTTATCTGATTCTGAGAGGCAGCCAGGGCACCTCCCCGCCCCCCAACCGCCACCGCCGTTAGAGAGACAACCAAAGCGGCGATGAAAAGCTCCATAACCAAGAACCACAAGGAATCATGTAGCTGGGCTGGGATAGGGATATATGATGTGCGCGTTTGTGAGAGTCACGTGAGTGAGAGAAGAAGATATAGTGGCAGTGAAACAAAACAAAGAAAGAAAGAAAGAAAGAAAGAAAGAAAGAAAGAAAGAAAGAAAGAAAGAAAGAAAGAAAGGAAGGAAGAAAGAAAGAACACATTGTTTTCTAGCGAAAGCGCCCAAATTCATCCAAAACTTATGAAAAATGAAAGCATAAATAGATAAAAGAAACTAACACGAACGGTATAGCGACGGATCGAGGGAACGAAGGCAAGTGACAAAGAGAGCGATAAAGAATCGAGGCGGCTTTTCTTTGCCCCCCCCCCCCTTTTTTTTTTAAATCGGGATCTTCTTTGGGATTTCAGCGGGGCGGGGTCGCGGTACAGCGTGCCTCGAGCGTTCCGCTCCGACGAGAAGGGCACCGCCTTAATAAAGACAAACTGGCGGTACACGGCCGCAGAACACAAGGCGGCCAATCGAAAACGAAAAGCGAACAAAGAAACGTTAAGAGACACTATTTAACGAAAGCAGAATAATAAAGTGACGAGAGATAACGCGACGAAAGCGGCCAAGAAGAGACACGAGCGCGTTAGCGACGACGCGACGACTTTTCGCGACGCAATAACTTTTGCTCCCGCCCTCACCGCCCCCACACCCTTCCATCTCTCTTTCTTTCTTTTCTCTTCATTTCTATTCGATTTTCTTAAACCTTCTCCAACAACACCCACGCTATGTTTTTTTTTATATTCTTTTTTAGGACGTTCAAACTCCTTCCAACGAGCAGCACAAGCCTGCCGCTGTACAGGGAGCCACGTTTTTTGCTGCATTGCGGCTTTTCCGGAACGATCACGCTCAGAGGAATCGCGCCGCTGTATACTGTTGTGTCTGTCTGTACGCACTTTTCATAAAGTCGGCAGCGCGGTCCTTCACTCCGATTCTGCAGATACAGAGCCGTTCGCGGAAGATGCGAGGAGGAACGGAGGAAAGGATTTTCGGCTTTCGAAATCCTGCCGCAAAACGAGTGTGTTTCGATGAGGGTTGAGAGGGCAGGCAGGCCGGGAGCTCAACAAACCCAGGCAGAGGCGCGGTGCTGCGAAGAAGCATCGAGAGATATATCCTGTGGAGTGGTTATGTCTCGCGAGAAGCTGCGAAGGAGAGGATATGCGGTATAATGGGTTGAGAGGAGGGGGGAGAGAGAGCCGGGTTGGGGAACGCGTTATCTGTGCCGGTGCCTCTTTCTCTCGCGCTTACTTTGCTTCCTCCTTTTCCTGACGGAAACGAGACGAGTTGGAGAGCGACACGCAAAGAGAGAGAGACTTCTTCCGCTTGTCGCCGACATGCTGACGCTGTAACAGCAGTATACAGCTTGGGCAATTTAACCGTGGCACAAGTTTTCCTCTTGAGAACGAGTGTCTGAAAAAAAAAATAGCGCGACATTTTCGTAGCAGTTCTGTATATGACGATCTCAACTCTTGTCTTTCAGTTTTTCGTGGTGTCGAGCGTCAGCGCAGAGCGCCGGGCTGTGTATATTCGCCTGTCGGCGTTTGCCACGGCTGCTTCTCGGTCTGTGTTTTGAAAAGTCAGCGAATCTGAAGCCAGCAGGCTTCATGCAGCGTGCGCGCTTAGTGCGGCTTAGTTGAGAGCTCCAGTCTGGCGCATTTCTGTCTTTGGTTCTTTGTTTCTTCTGGTGCAATACCGTTCAGCGCTTGAGGCAGCGATGAATGCACGCGCACATACGCCGTTGGTTATTGAGTCCCTCGAGTATGACTTAAGGCAATACCATGCGCGCATTTGTTGAGGGGTTGCGAAAAAGCTACAAATGTCAAGACAGGCGTAGTCTATTTTTATATGCGATGTTACGGTGACTCGCAAGAAAGGCGAGCGTTATATTTGCAGTGTTTCTTGTTTACATAACGTGGAATATACGTGTGAGTTCGTGTTCTTGCTACACATTGCAACAAATTGTCGCAGTGGGAAAGTGTCACAACCGACAGCGAGAGAAAGGATGTTAAGAAAGGCAGGAAGGCTAGCCGCGGACAACCCTGGCTGGCTACCGTGCACATGGGAAAAGGGGATACAGGGATAAAAGAAGAAATTGAACTTAAGCGGAGAGAAAGAAAGCAGCGGCAGCAGGCGGCGTTCTGAAAGTCTATATTACGAAGACCCGTAGACTTCAAGGACTTGAGTAGCGCAAATAATATACACTTTCGCGCGGAGTTCCTTTGCGAGCTCCGAGATAGCGCTTCTTGTTCTGACAATGTACGATGGTCCCGTCTAGCCAGCGCTGTGCACATACCCCCCCGTCCCCCCCCCCCCTCTCCCCGCCCCCCAATAAATAAATAAATAAACACTTTTTATCGTATAGACTCCTGTAAATAGCGAAATAATTCAATGCATCACCTGTACATATTTTGGCAATATGAGAGAGAACACAAAATTAGTTTGCAGTTTCTCGACACGCATGGAACTGAACCTTAGGTATGGATGTGGGACAAATATGTGCCTGGCTGAATGAACAATTATAGCCTCACAAAACATTCGGCACTTAGCCTCCTGAACGCAAATTCAAGTGTTCTCCTCGTACGTATGACTAAAAGGAATACCCGCCGACGACCACTTTAATTGCAAATAATGATTTGCCAAGTGAGGTGGCTGTAAACTTTTCTACAGAGAAGAGCTCCTCAATGCACAGAAAAAGATTTATTCGCGCGAAGGTGCATGCCGCGCACAGAACGGCGTCAGCGAAGGTTCTGAAACTCGGTTTAACTACAGTGCAGCCGCGTCCGAACACTCAGCAAGGAACCAAGAGTGCGATTCATACATCCCTTAAATCATGGAGCGCTGCGGAATATACGAGAGTTCAACCTATAGGACTGCCGAACGATGCTGCGCACGCCTCCTCTGCTTAGGTATGTACGGATAATGTTTGGAACCTACGTCAAAACCAACAAGGTGCGGTAGCACGCGTGAATCACGGGACTAATTGACGGAAAACTTCAAAGATCCCAAAACGAACAAAAAAAGTTTACGAAGAGAAATACATGGAAAAGGTAGAGGCAACGTGTATACGGCCGTGCACGGCAGCTGAAAGTCGCGGGGTTGATGGTTTTGATACGCGAAGCGCAACTACACACACGAGCTGCGCCACCACCACTTTCCTCCAAAACTTCCCCTCCCTCTTACACTTGCAGTACAGCGACACGCTTCGTTCGGCACGGCACACGGCAAAGTGTGTAGCGAGGAGGGGGGGTGAGCGCGCTTTGCGGCCCAAGTAAAAGCCGCTATTGGGAACGTGTCACGCAGTTTCACGTCACAATGATGGATTGCACTTTGATGGCGGGACACAAAATTTCCCGGCGGTGGCCGCTGCTCCATCTCGATCCTGTTGCTCGGCCCGTCCGCGGCAGCGCACGCAGCGTTCTTTCCTCCAGCGTTGGCGCTAATCTTTCTTTTCTCTCAGCGAACGCCACGGAAGGCAGGCGTCACTACCCACCCGTTCTACCTCCCACGAATGAGCAGACAAGAAGCACGTAAAAAAGCAGGAGTGCAAAGCGCGACTGAGTTACTGCTGGGGAACGTGGCAAGGCGAGGGCTGGGGGGAGGGTAGTGCGCAGCCGGCGGAGGTGTCGCGAAGGTGGGTGTGTTGCGGGTGGCACATCGACGTGGGTACAACTTTTACTGAACAGCGCATCAAAAGTGTTCGCGGTGGATGCAGCAAATCTTTCGTTCTTTCTTCGCTTCTTCATCAGCGTTTTTGCGTTGTTGTTCCCCACTGTCTGTAGAGCGCTGCCGAGCCGAGAGGCAATACCGAGCGAGCCTTACTTGGCCACTCACGATACACACAAACCCGCGCACTCCAGGTTGATGCCGCGCTAACTATAGCGCTCTCAGTACGCGCGCGCACACTAACGACACACAACGCACGCACGGCTTGCCACGGTATTACGTGCGAGGCCCTGTCAAGGGAAGAAGGCGAAACAAAAGAATACAGAATCAAGGGAGCTCCGCAGAAAACCGTTCTTTCTTTTCCCCCTCTTCGTTCTTAATTTCCCCACCCAATTTGGCTGCGTCAAGCGGTTGATTCAAGATGACGAGACGTCAAAAAAGTTGTCACCTCGCCCTGATATTCCCCCTCCCCCCCTTCCCTTTTTCTTTTCTAGTATACGTTCACCGATATGGCTAGACGGGTGTTTCTTTTTACTCTGCCCTCGTTTGCTCTTCAGCCCCTTCATACTCGCCGTCAGGCAACGATGGACAAGCCTTGTACGGTGTCCCTCGTTTCCTCTTATTCGTGGATTCTCAATGCAGCCTTGCCTGGCCGTCTGATCCCGACTTACTGGAGGGTATAAGGGGGGGGGGGGGGGGGGTCAACTTTGTGCCCGTCCAAAATGAAGGCGAGACAGAGAGTGAAAGAAGATAGAAAACGAGGAAAGAAACTTTGCTACGCTGACTTGCGTGACGTTGTCTGTGTGCACTGAACACACAGACGCGCTCACTGACGTTCGCATGGAAGGCTATACAAAAGCACGCACACATATCCGTCGGTGGTCGCACCGCGGGAGAGCCGTGGCTCTATACGAGGCTCAACAGTCAGCGGTGATGGATGACGTCTGGAAAATCTTTCGCAGTTCTCGCCTCGGTCCCCATCCGCTTGCTTCGCCTCCATATTGCTACCAGCCTTTCGCTGCCTTCGCTACAGCGTCAGATATGCGCACAAGTCGTTCTTTTATCTTTCCTTCTTGCCAGGTCTCTTTTACTGTGCTTGTGGCGTACTTCTAATACTGCGTGAAGCCTCTTGACTGACAGGTGTAATTAGAAAATAGCAAGCGACACAGTGGACACAGATGCGAGTTCCATATGTCGTGAAATTCCAATAAGCTGGATACAAAAATAAACTACCCTGCGAAAAATAAAACTGTCATTATTGTGGTAGCCAACTACTGACGGGTCATAGGCCGTAGTCATGTGAGTTTACATGTGTTCTGTGTTTCACATGACACATGACTGCACCACTGTAGTTGCAAACATAATCGCACCTGTGCTCGCGCGTACAATCGCCCTCTCTCTCTAACACGCACACAAACACGCACACCTGCCTCTGATGAACAAGGGGATGACTGAAGTTGGCTTCTCCTCATAGTTGTTCGTGTTGTGGAGAAGATTGCTTTGACGGAAGTATTTAAACGGAAATAGGAACGCGCTTTTGAGTCTCATTGTAACTAATATACAAATATTATTGCCTGTAAAGCAAAGCTAACCTTCTAGAAAATATACTTTGGAAAGGCCACCTAGTGGTAGTTAACGTAATTTGTTGCGACAAATGCATTAGTAAGAGAACTTCTGTGAAAAGAGTCGGCATTGCCAGCGTCAACAATCAGCAGTTAAAGGGACACTAAATCAAACCACTAAATCAATTTAGACAGATAAAGCGGTCTTCGAAAACATTTTGTCGTTAATTTCGAAACAATAGGTTGATTATTAGAAGAGAAAATGAAGACCAAAGTTTCAGGTTTTGAATTTTGCGCCGAATCCGCGACGCTGGCACGTCACTGTGACGTGACGAATTTCATAGTATCTTTTCGCAGTTAGGCCGCCTTGGCTCAGTAAATGTTCCCAAAGCTCTCCATGTTCAATATTTGGCTCCTTTAGAGCACACTGTAGCCATCTTTACCACTGAAGAAATAACTAGGCCCTAGGTGGCGCTATCAAAATTCACGACGTCCCGACGAGCTGGTGCAGATACTCTAACGAGGCGTCGCCACCTGTATTTTGTTATTGCGCTTCTTCTGACCTACCAAGGGACTTACCGTGGTAAGTCCCTTGGTGTTCTTTTGATATTCTAGAAGGATGATTTACTGATACAGAAGAAATCATTATTTTCTCTTGCAGTGTACCTTTAATATACGCCTGGCTGGAGTATCGCTCTGAAAAGAGCCTTTGTGACACTTGACTCTGCAGAAGTCGGTGATTGAGTAACGCGTACCTTCCATTTCCTTTTGTATAACTCGCAACAGAATGAACCAGTAAAATAGAAACCAGAACAACCGTCCCGTTTGAAATATCCTTATTCTATCGCGCAACGATGCAACTTCTAGTCGAGTTTTGAAGAGCACCGAGAAAGAAACTATAGGAAGTGATTAGTCAGCAACGCATTAGGACCGGATAATGTCAGTAAGAAAGCAGAATCAGCAGTCTGATTTAGAGACTGTTTGTGTCTGACAAAAGTAATAGTCACAATACTTTTTACCTAACAGCTCTAAAGACGTTCTTTTAAATCGCGCAGCTGACAGCAATCAGGATTCGATGCCAAGTTCATTAAACCTGAACTTCCAAACAGCACAACGATATTCGCCCCGGCTACATGCTGCGCAAGGCGTTGGCTCTGTTCTTCATTATGTGAACTCTAATTCTATTCATGGCGACTTCTTTCATTTCTTTCACGGAATGAAGACCATCTGGCGGCGCTTATTTGTAGGCCATCTTCATATTATCACGTGAATACCAGTGGACGTGCCAGTGAACCAGTGTATCAGTGAACCAGTGACTGTACCAGTGAACATGATTGACGCACTTATATATCTATTTTTCTTTTGTAATATATATACTCTCTTTCGTTTGCTTTGCTTTTTTACTTTGTAGTTTTACTCGCTTTACTTGCACAGGAGGTCCCGCCAATGGTGACTAAACCTTGGGACATCCTGTATATCCACAGCTATGTATCATTCCTAATTTACCTAATAAACTTGAATTGAACGCTCCGGAAATGTTACTCCCGCAAACGTAAACTTCATGGTATACCGAGGTGAGACAGACAGCACAATAAGGGAACAAGCCAAGAAAACAAATGGTTAAACACATGCAGGCATGGCTTTCCGGAAATGTCACACATCTGAATTCGAGCCGTCAACAGCATAACAAGAAATCACGTTTATCAAAGCCTCCAACAGCATTTACAGAATATGCAAGAACGAACAGGGAAGAGAGATTATTTGTTCTCTACTCTGGAAGCATGTAGAAATGCTTATTAGCGTTAATCTTTCTCTTTTCTTCTATGTATGTTTGTTTAGGTCAAAAGCCGTCGTTGGCACCACTTCTGAGCGCCAACTATATCAAACTGTTGTGCATGAAAAAAAAAGAAAGGAAAGACCGTAATGATCCAGGCAGCCAGTTCTCATCGAAACTCCAAAGCCCCATGATCAAACGCAGAAGATCGCAATGTTCCGAGGGAGGTTGCCGATACGAACTCAGTTCGGTGCCTTCTTAATGCCTGGTTAGAGTGAACAGAAACTTAATTTCTGTACGCTGCCGCATCTGTTGTGCAGAATGCAATGTGCCAGTGGTTTATTTCTCAAAGAGTTCTTCATGCCGCTCTGAAGAAGTGGCATGAACACATCTGCGCCTCGATTTCACTCGCTTGCAAAGTCGATACAGACACGGTTGTCGAAGCCCGTTCAACTCCCCGATAAAAGTGCGCGCGGTTAAAAAGTGGCGAAGCTATATCTCCCGAAAAGTTTCTGAGCTCAAAATGAAGAGGAGAGATACAAGTGTAGCTGAAACGAACTAACGACGGCAGAAAAAAAGGAAAAATACGTACAACAAAAAAAGAAAATTGATTCAATATTCCACGGTTGGGACAAAGCCAAGACAATCCATCATTCGAGCGATCGGCCAAGGATCGCGATACCGCGATACCAGCAGAAGCGAAGAGCACTGAGAGAAAGAGGGGGCGAAAGAAAGGAGAAAGACTGGCGGGGAAACAAACTCACAGGGGAGACTGCGGAAAGGACGTCGAAGAAGCAAACAGCGGTGGAGCAGATGAGACCGGAGAGAGCCGAAAAAAAAAAAAGAACGGCACAGTAGCGTCGTCTCTCTGAAAGAACGAACAACAAAGAAACCATAGCGAAGCGGCACAAAATGAAGACAGAAAGAGAATCGTACGAGCCCATAACGCGGCTGCGACGAGAGCACAGCGTATACAGCAAAGGAGTGAGGAATAGAACGAAAGACGTGAAAAAATAAATGATAAAAAGAAAGGGCGAGAGTCAAAAGGAAAAATGATGTTGGCTGTGGAAGAGGGCTGCAGATTGAGAAAGGGGAAGGGTAGAAAGAAGAGCGAGCGCTCTGGGAGCCGTACGCGTAGAGGGGCTGGCGCCGCCTTCGACGCTGCGTTACGACGTCACCATTGGTGATTTCCGGCGCCCGTAGCGCAAGCTCCGATTGGGCCGCGCCCTGGAAACCGGAAATGGGCGGAGCCTGTGCGTCGTCGTCGCTGTCGACGACCGGGACGCTGTGGGTCGCTTATATTTTTGTCCTAATACTGTTCTTCTTTTTTTGGTCCGCATTCATGTTGGTCTTTTTATGAAAGAAAGAGGGGGGTGCGGTTGGAAGGCCGCCTGTTTGACGTGCATTATCGTTCTACTTTCTTTTCTGCTGAGGTACTCGACGCCTGGGAAGAAGGTCTCACGCTCATGATGCTGCGTTAGGGACTGCGCTCGGCGAGCGTTAGACCTTTGGTCCCTTAGCAAAGTTCCTTTTGCCCCGTTCCTTCGCCCGTCTTCCTTTTTCTTCATTCTCGCTTTGCGATTAAAAAAAATTGCGTGCCTCGCCAGGCTTTCGTGTTATCCGAAATCGAAGGGAGAAAAAGACAGGCATTCTACCGCAATGACGTGAGCGCTGCACTGTGAAGTGAAAAAAATTCTTATGAGAGTTTATTATCTGTTTTCGTGCATTTGTTATCTTTATGATATGTCATTGGGCTATTACATAAGCACCTGCTTGTGTGAAGGTAAAGATATCCTGTCGGGTGAAGTACTTTCCTCAGAAAGAGCAGTTTGTAATGCAGCTTGTAGTTGTCATAAAAACAACGAAAAAGCGTTGAACGATTCGTTTCGTGATTTACGTGAGAAAATTATTTACGATTTTTACCTCTTTCAGACTGTCTTGCTCCAGCGAAATGTTTTCGTTAATTTTCTAGGCAAGTCCGCTCGGGGCGACGTGAGAAGTCCATGAAGTAGTGACACACCATCCCACGCCGATTATAGGTTCGAAGGAAACATGTAGGATTTGTTTTAACATTCACTCTACAGCACAAGTCTCTTGAGCCTTAGTGACGGCAACTACAATGTAGAGTAGTAATATAAAGCCACAACAGTGTAGGAATAGGTTTTTATTATAGTTTCGTTTTCTACCTTTCTTTATTTCTATATTTTTTCTTCTGTGCCAGAATGAAGCGTTAGCAGAAATAAGAATACTAGAAGCTCTAATGCCGTGGCGCGCTTTAATACAAACATCTTTATTGGTTTTTGCAACGTAATATAATGCCCATGCATCACGAACGCATGTAAGCAAGAAAGGTTAATCAATTATTAGAAGCAGTATTTTTTTGTATTGTGTCACCAGTTACACTGGTCCATTGTTATGGTAGGTATCGGAATAAGAGAGATAAGAGGGAACAAGAGAGACAAAGAGAACAGAGAGAGAGAGAGAGAAGGCAACAAGAGGGCAAGATATAGAGATTAACCAAGGACGTGCCCGATTGGGTACCCGACACTAAGGGAGGGGGAAGGGAAAAGAATAGATATGAAGCAGGAGAAATAATAAGAAAAAAGAATAAATACGGAGTCATTCCTAACACACTCGCCAATGAATAAGACATTTCTTTAGGACAAAGACCCCTTTCGGGATGCTATTTCACTTTGAAAGTGAAATGTATCTTCTGCGACATAAGCCGATCTTTTTCAGTAAGCATTTCGGGCACTTGCAACATTACTCAAGTGTTCAACGTATTCTTAACATTGCTTACCGTATGGTACTTAACAGTGTGGAAACATGATGCAACGACATTTTTCGTTACAAACATATTCAATACCGCTCTGCGTGCGTTTGTGTGTGCGCGCACATATGTTTTTAAGCAGCTGATTTTCTTGGACACTTATTTTTGTTGTTTTTTGTTGCCTACTTACGTAGTTCTATCGTTGTTGTTTTATTGACTCTTGTACAATCTCGCAAACTGGAGAACGCGGCGTTTGTTGCTCTGGTTCACTTTTTTTCCCTATATTCAGTTCACCACTCACGCTCGTTGGCAAAAAGAAAAAAAACGGTTGCTTTAATCCGGGAGTGCTCTCATAACATTCCAAGTTATCATCTTTTGCTCATTTATGTTTGGGGAGAAGTCCACGACAATACAGTTGTCACATTCCTAACTTAAGCAACAACAAAATTTTTTATTTGGGTTCACAGATTGCGCTGCAAAGCGAGGAAGATTGGGCTAAAGATGTCACCTGACAAAGGCCCAGCTTCCCCTCGGCAATTAAAGCAAATGCAGGTGCAGCACAGGATCTGCCAAACGTTACACATAATGTTTACAAACTCACTAAGTGGAATTCGAACATGTTCTATGTCGCAGCCGTAACATTAAGAAAATACAAATATAACAAGTACTACGCCGCAATACGCCTAACAATCAATTGACAGAAACAATTTCCTGACGTGACCCTCTGAAGGACAAAAAAAAAATAATGTTAAGTTTGGGATAAAATATTTAGGAATGTTAGACAATTCCTTTAGATTCCGCAGGAAATTAACCAAAACCTAATGACCACCTGATGGCAAGGAGCCCGCGTGTTTCCAGCGAAACAGGCCCTTCGCAAAAACACGAGAACAACAACTTAAGAAAAACGCAGCAAGGAAAAGGATATCAATCAGTGTTGTTCACGCATAAACGTTGGATGAACGCCATCAAGAGCTTTGCGAGCCTTGGCCTTAAGCGCGGATCCACGGCGCTAAACATTGCGCGGAATTATGCACATACCCAATGAGCAGCAAAACGCCGAATGAAAGCGATAATGGCCAACAGCCCGGGAACAGTTCTCGTTTTATCGCGAGAAGCACGTGGTGCCAATTACTTTAGTGCATCGCTTTCTTTGCTTTTGCTTTGTTTTCTTTTTTATTTCGAGCTGCGCAGCGCAGTGTCCCGAGCCCGAGTAGAAATGTAAATGAAGGCCTATAGCCAAAGAGATCCAAATAGCATGAGTGAGCATTGTTTTTTTCTGTGCGTAATACATCCGAAACGAAACGGGAATACCCTGTTTATCTACATATGTTCCTGTCTCTACCTTTCACGCCAGTCTTGCTTATGAAAACTGTTTGGGTTTTTGCGGTCTGCCCAGGATTGAGTCACCGATTCGACCTACTGCCTTCCTATACCTTTTCTCGTCCTCCCATTTGCCTAATTCCGTGAGCAATCAAAGAGATGAGGTAAAACAAGGATTCCACAATAAAATTCGAGAGGAAAACATTGTCCGAGCGTATACAACGAGCAAGAATTGAAAAAAAAAGTAAGACCGTTTCCCTTTTTCCTTTTTTATTTTTATGCGAAACCGTCAAATGGCCCATTGGGCGAAAGAGCCGGCGTCTGTCGTCCGTAGCAGCGAAACGGCACCTAAATTCCCATTGGCTACGATGCCACGTCACGAACGAGCCTCGTCAGTGTAGAAGGGGTGAAAGGGAACACCTGCTAAGCCAACACCACCTAGATAGCACAAGGCCTGTTTACTCCGATCCATGACGTCACGTTACCTGGCCCGAAATTTCTATTGACAAGGCTGGCGTGATGAAAGCGGTGACGTCAAAATCACTGTTGCCTACTCGGGAGCATCCCCATTAGATTCTATGGCAGTCGGGCCAGGTAGCATGACGTCATGGATCGGAGTGAAAAGGCCTTGTGCTATCTAGGTGGTGTTGGCTAAGCACGGTAGCGCGCCAGGTGTTGAGTAAGGAGAGAGGGCCACACTCGCTGTCGGAAGCATGTGTTATCCGCGCGTTCCTTGGCAGCGCAAGCTCTCGCCTCTGCGTTTCAACTGCGCTTCGGCAAGGCGAAATCAAAACAAGCCAAGCGTCTCAATGCGCTCGCTTGCATGCGAGTAGTTCATAACTCGAAGGGTCTCTCAGCAGTGTTCAATCGGACATTAATGCTTCTTGCATTCACAACTTATGAGAAGTGCCTAGGTATCCTCGAATCTGTGTTCTTTTTTATTTTTGTATTCCAGACGGTCTGCGGGACCGTTGTGATTTGGCACACTTTAAACGCTTTCTTTTTCCACGAAGAATAGCGGTAAACCATAAGTATCCCGAAAATTAAGCAGAGCACTGAAACGCCTGCGTATGATAAGTGTTGCAGCTTGCTTCGTGTCCTCTGGCGTATCACTATTAACTACTTATATTTATGCTGTAAAGTACTGCCTGGATTTTCTGTATATGCGGAAACCGCAGCAACGAAATACACGTGTACTTTTAAACCATATGTATACGACTGTCTATTATTACCACTACATGTCTGATTGTTGAGAGAAAAAGTACAATTATACGCTCATTCAATGTCTATGCGTCCTTTTTTTCTTTTTCGGTGTAGTCAGAGAACCGATGAATTTGCTTTTCACAAGACTTATTTTCGCTTATTTCATATGAAATATATTTCTATTTTTGGTACAAACACAGCTCGCTCTAATCTTTTAGTGCGCAGTTCGCTCCTGAGAAAGAGCGACACGGCCTGATTTTAATACATTTCCTACGGCATAACCGGGACAGAGTTATACGTAAGACCAATTGTTGAAAGCTTTTCTCTTTAGGGCGGTGAATATCGAGGGACTGCCTTTAATATCTTAAGCACGCATTATTCTTTGACAGGCAGATTCGGAAACAAGTTTGTCTCTTAGTCTTACTGCTATACTGCCTGCAATGAGATTCGTTGAAGGGGTGTGCGGAGAACTCTTTAAGTGCATGTCCCTTCAGCTTCATGTATGAGCTATAGTCGCAAGGCACAAAGGAATCGTATAATTCTGTGGAAGAAAATAGTCTTATTTTTAACAGATGCGCCGTCTCAAGGCGATCACGATACAGGGTATGATGCTTAATTCATAACCGCGAGGAGAATATAAAGTAGCACTTATTTTGCTTAGAAAGGCTAATCATCAGAACGTCGAGTGACCCGGAGGTATATATGTACGGAACATGATTCAGCGGCTTAAACAACAAATGTTTCACGGAGGAGAGAACAGAAAATTTCTTGACGTAAGATAAATTCGATTCCGACAGACGTAACAACGCATGGACAAGAGAAGCAGCATACTTTGTGCTTTATATTTTCAGTATAACTTACCTAGAAAGCAAGAAAAAAGTTAAAGGGATAAGTTAGAATATCAGTTGAAACAAACATGTCTGTATAAAGTAAACGGTAGAGAGACACCGTAATGCGAGCTCGCGAGGCCCAAAAGCTGTCTCCAGAGCACAGGCTTGTCCGAGACGTATAACCATCCGGACAAAACTGCAGGGAAAAAATGCACCTTCATATTAAAAACACTCTCATAATAACAAAACAGGAATTGGTGTTATTCTATTAAATGTTTCGTTCAATAAGCAAGAAATCGCGAAACACCGACGTAAGGAAAACTTTTTCTCGTTATTGTTCAGCGAAATAATTGAGCACCAGATGTCGCTCACAGTCCCCCTGCCACACGCGATGATTGAAGGTGCACAAACAACGTACCAAATTAATTAGCGCGAGAATTACCAGAGACATTATATAAGGCGAAGAACTTAGGATTAATTTTGACTACCTCGGGTATTTTGTGTTACGCCGCACTACATACTTGCTTGGTACATGAACGTTCGTGCGTCCACGCTGTCATTTAAACGTAGCCGCCGCAATCGGGAACCGAATCCAAGACTTCGCACTCTGCAGCTGAACGTCATAACGAATTAGCCACCGTGGCGTACGCTCCCCTATGTTCCTCTCTCTCTCTCTCTCTCTCTCTATATATATATATATATATATATATATATATATATATATATATATATATATATTGTAGCGAGATATAAGCTATTCTTTGTCATCTGTACATGATCATCATCATGTGGGGCTCATATGGGGTTCTTCTTCATCATCGCTTGTGGGGCTGGCTCTCGAGTGTGATCCGTGCTGTGGGCGTGATCGCTTCGCCGTATCTTCGAGTCGGAATAAACGTAGTGACGACTGCTACGTCACAAGTGGTGGAGTGTGCTTTTCGGTCCTCCGTCCTCTGACTCCCCGCTCAACCTCCTGGAGCTTCGATCGGGTCGCCGATTGTGCCAGCTGTCCGCCACCATGTCGCAGGACGAGCCAACAGGCACTTCTACTTCCACCATCTCGGCCTCGGCTACCCCGGCCTCCCCGTATTGGGTTGTCAGTGGACACCAGCGTGATCCCCATCTGTTTGCTGGACTTCGCGGGGAAGACGTCGAAGATTGGCTGGACGACTACGACCGAGTGAGTTCGGCTAACCGTTGGGACGATGCGTCCAAGCTACGTCACGTCGCCTTTTATCTGACCGGAGTGGCCAAGACTTGGTTTTTCAACCATGAGGTTGATTTCACGAACTGGGGCGCTTTTAAACAGCAGCTCCGCCAAATCTTCGGCACACCGGCTGTTCGTTCCGCCCTCGCCAAAAAGACGCTCGACACTCGCAAGCAACAAACCGGTGAATCTTATACGTCGTACATCGAGGATGTGCTTGCTCTTTGTCGACGGGTGAACCCGGCTATGACAGAATCAGACAGAGTTCGCCACACCCTCAAAGGCATCGGAGCTATTGCTTTCCATGCTTTAGCCATCCAGAACCCCGCTACCGTTGCTGATATCGTCGCTACTTGCCAGCGCCTTGACGAACTCGAATCAGTACGGTTGCAGCCAGACACCACTCCGAACACTACTGCCGACGACCCTACTTTACGAGCAATGATACGCGCAATAATTCGAGAAGAGCTCCAGTATCTTGGCTTAGCCGCAGGGCCTATGCCTTGTCATGCCTCCGATACCAATCTGCGAGACGTTATCAAGGAGGAATTGGCGTCCATGGCTGGTGCAGCGTACACGGACCCTCTAACCCCTAGGGCCCCATCCACGTACGCACAAGTAGCCGCAGCTACTCCAGTCATCGTTCCACCGATGCCTCCAAAACCAACACCGGCCCCCATCGCGTCCATGACTACCAGCGCACCTACCCAAACCAGCTATCCGCAGTGGCGTCCTCCTCGTCCCATCTGCTACTACTGCGGCTATCGTGGCCACATAGCACGTTTTTGCCGCAAGCGCCAGCAAGACGAGCGTCGCGGATATGACGTATACGAACGGGATGACTTTTCGCCCGGAGCTACTTTTCAACGTTTAGGGAGCTTCCACGACCAACGCCGTCCTTATGGTCCACCGCGCGGACGCTCTCCATCGCCTACTGTAGCATCCGAGACGGCTCAGCCGTACCGTCCTGCGAGACGCCGCTCGCCGTCCCCCCTTCGCCGCTCTACGTCCCCACTAAGACCTGCTTCTCAATTCGCCGATCGTCGTCCGGAAAACTAAAGTATGCAGCTTTTGGAGGAAAAGCTGCATCGAACGACAGGACAGAAATTCCTCCATCGCGTCCGTGCAATGTGATATTGGTTGTAATAGAAGGTGTCCAAGTAGAAGCTTTAATAGACACTGGTGCTAGTGTTTCAGTCATTCACTGTGAATTGTCTTCGCGACTTCGGAAAGTTACGACCCCCTATGATGGACCTACGCTACTCGCTGCTCAAGGGGCTGCCATTCGACCTATCGCCATGTGCACAGCTCGTATTTCTATCGATGGACTTCTGCATTACGTACAATTTGCAGTGCTAAGTTCGTGTGCGCAACAGCTCATATTGGGATGGGATTTTCTTTCTACGGCCTCCGCCTCCATCTGCTGTGGGCAAGGCGTTCTCCACATGACCGACACGACATATTCACTTCATGCAGATGACGCACGACTTCACTTTCTTGCTGCAGAAGATACCGCGCTACCTCCTCGCCATCAAAGCATTGTGACTATCACGTCTGATGTGATTGACTGCGGCGACGTGCTTGTATTACCATCTGCACGCTGTCTCGCAAGAGGGATTACCTTTGCATCAGGGCTGGTTAGGTTTGATCATGGCTCTGCGCTTCTCTACGCTACAAACCCGACATCCGAAAAAATTCTCATCCCTAAAGGCACTACATTGGCTTCCGCCACCGAATCGGAGTCTATATCTGTTGTTTCATTTAAACCAGCTTCCTCTGAAGTTCCTTGTACCGGACGGACCGCATCTCCTTCAGCTCTTGCAGCTGCCATCAGTTCCGACCTGACACCTTCACAGTCACAACAATTGCTTGCTTTGCTCCAGAAACATGAAGCTTCGTTTGACGTGCATTCAGCTTCGTTGGGAAAGACTTCGATTACAACGCATCGGATACAGACAGATGGTACATCCATCGTGCGCCGTAGACCATATCGCGTATCGCTAGCCGAGAGGAAAGTCATTGACGAGAACGTCGCGGACATGCTCCAACGGAATATAATACGCCCTTCTGCTAGCCCTTGGTCTTCCCCCGTTGTTTTGGTTCGGAAGAAAGACGGCTCTGTTCGATTTTGTGTCGACTACCGAGCACTTAACAAGATCACGCGCAAGGATGTATACCCTATGCCGCGAATAGACGATGCCTTGGATTCCCTGCAAGGTGCCGAGTACTTCTCCAGCATCGATCTACGTTCCGGCTACTGGCAGATACCTATGCATGAGGACGATAAAGAGAAAACAGCGTTTTCAACACCAGATGGGCTCTACGAATTTAATGTCATGCCATTCGGCCTCTGCAATGCACCCGCAACGTTCGAGCGCATGATTGACACCGTTCTTCGTGGCCTGAAGTGGAAGACGTGCCTGTGCTATCTGGATGATATTGTTGTTTTCTCGTCAACTTTCTCTCAGCACCTGCAACGTCTGGATGAAGTTCTCACATGCCTTGCCAACGCTGGACTTCAGCTAAACACCAAGAAATGCCATTTTGCGAGCAAGACGATTAAGGTACTCGGTCACATTGTGAGCAAAGATGGCATTCGTCCTGATCCTGACAAGGTTTCGGCAGTTCGGCACTTCCCTCGTCCCGAAAAGACCAAAGATTTGCGCAGTTTCCTAGGCCTCGCCTCCTATTTTCGCCGATTCATACGAGGCTTCGCCTCAATAGCGTCACCTCTGCACAAATTACTGGGTTCTAATGTTCCCTTTGTGTGGTCTCCCGAATGTGAATCTGCGTTCGCCCATCTGAAGCGCGCTCTCACATCGGAACCAGTACTACGCCATTTTGATGAAGCTGCTCCTACCCTCCTGCATACGGATGCTAGTGGTCATGGCATTGGTGGCATTCTCCTACAGCGAGACGACGCTTTAGGGGAGAGGGTCGTCGCATACGCAAGTCGCGTTCTGACAAACGCCGAAAGGAATTACACCATCACAGAGCAGGAATGCCTAGCTATCGTTTGGTCTGTACAGAAGTTTCGACCTTATCTTCACGGCCGCCATTTCACCATCGTTACAGACCATCATGCATTGTGCTGGCTTTCGACGCTGAAAAACTTGTCTGGACGGCTTGGTCGGTGGATCCTTCGTCTACAGGAATACGACTTTACTATTACCTACAAGTGCGGAAAAAAACACCAGGATGCAGACGCGCTTTCTCGCTGTCCGCTTCCTACGACGCCATGCAATGGACCTCCAACTACCATCCGTGACAAGCTTTCGCATGACCCCTCTTCACATGCTTTCTTGTTGGCCCCTGTAGACGAGATGCCTAAACACGACAACGGATTCTTTCAATCTCATCAATTGGCGGACTCTTACTGTCGGCGCATCATAGACCACCTTCAAGGAGCTTCGCGCCCACCTAACGCCCGCCTTCGTCGACAGCTGACGCAATTTAAGATTGACAACCGCGTCCTGTACCGTCATGTCTATCACCCTGACGGTCAGCGCTGGGTTCCTGTCCTGCCACGCTCTCTACGTGCTCATGTCCTGCAGGCTTCTCACGACGACATGACTGCTGGTCACCTTGGTTTCCAGAAAACCTATGACCGCATCAAAGGTCGCTTCTACTGGCCTGGATTGTCCGCCAGTGTAGCGAGGTATGTCGCTTCCTGCGCCCTATGTCAGCGTCGAAAGCTCCCTACATCAGCTCCAAGCGGACAACTGCAACCGGTTCCTTGTCCGTCGCAACCATTTGAAATCGTTGGCATTGACCTGTATGGTCCTCTTCCTGTGACTCCCACCGGTAAACGATGGATTGTGACAGCCGTTGATCACTTGACACGCTACGCCGAAACAACTTGTGTGAGCTCTGCCTCAGCCTCTGAAGTTGCTGCATTCATACTTCAATCCTTAATACTGCGCCACGGTGCTCCTCGCGTCCTCCTGAGCGACCGTGGAAAAGCATTCCTCTCGCAACTAGTAGACGAGGTACTCAGAGCCTCCGGAACCACCCACAAGACTACCTCCAGTTACCATCCGCAAACTAACGGCCTCACAGAGCGATTTCATCGCACGCTGTCAGACATGCTAGCCATGTACATCGAACCGGATCACAGAAACTGGGACGCAATTTTGCCATTCGTGACTTTTGCGTATAATACCGCGGTTCAACGCACGACCGGTTACTCGCCATTCTACCTTGTCTATGGTCGTTCGCCCAGTTCCTGTCTTGACGCCTCTTTCTTCGCGCCAACTGTCAATCAATGTCCATCCTCCTGTGAAGAATATGTGTCCCGCATTCTGCGTTGTCGCCAGCTCGCTCGCATCAACACCGAAGCACAGCAACAGGACCGCAAGCAGCATTACGACGCCTCTCATCGCGTCGTGTGCTTCCGCCCTGGCGACGAAGTGCTACTCCGGACACCAGTTCGTACTCCTGGCTTGTGTGACAAGTTTCAACTTCGGTTCATCGGCCCCTACAAAGTCTTGGAGCAGACTTCCCCGGTTAACTATCGCGTGGTACCAGTTATTGTTCCAAGTGACCGCCGCTGCCGCGCTGCTGAGGTTGTCCACGTGTCCCGTATGAAGCCTTTCACGCGGCGTTCGCCGCCCCTTTGAATTGCGGCCAGGATGGCCGCTCTCGCGCGAGGGGACATTAGTGTAGCGAGATATAAGCTATTCTTTGTCATCTGTACATGATCATCATCATGTGGGGCTCATATGGGGTTCTTCTTCATCATCGCTTGTGGGGCTGGCTCTCGAGTGTGATCCGTGCTGTGGGCGTGATCGCTTCGCCGTATCTTCGAGTCGGAATAAACGTAGTGACGACTGCTACGTCACAATATATATATATATATATATATATATATATATATATATATATATATATATATATATTCATCTGTACGATTAAAATAAATAGTGGGGACTGTTGCCGCATGCTACGGCGACTGTTACTCCTTTTCTTTTCGCTATTAATTAAAAGGCATCGGGGATAGCCTACTTGTCTCGATGCAGTCCTCATTCTGAGCACGAAACGCTCCCATCGCACGATTTCGGGTGTGGGAACAAAGGGCTCCGCCACGCATATCGGTTCGTCTGCCCTCTCACAGACCAGCGAACCGACTAACTATCGAGAGAGCGCGCGCGCGCCTACTGAGTGCCTGAAACTTGAGCTCTCCTCTCTACTGTTTTGCTGCGCCAATAACGCGTTCTACACCGCAGCCCTTCCAGAGGTACCGGAAATGACGCTCGCACCGGAAAAAGACGCTCACGTGCCTGCGCGAACCCCGCCGCGATTCGCTGCAGCCGAGCGTGGCGGAGTGGCGCGCTGCTGCGACGCAGCGCGGTGCTGCCGTCGCCTCTCACGTGGTACCTCGAAGCCCTTCTACGTTCCTTTTGTTAAGGGACTCTCGTCAGGCACAGAGCAAACTTCCGAAAGCCGCGCGACTAGCGTCTCCGCTCCTCAGTCTGCCCGCCTGCGCACGAGATGCGAAGTTCCAATGTTTGACTTCGATGAAGTTGAGAGAATTCGAAGGCAAATACGAGAGTGCATTTTAAAGAGGCGCGGCGGCGGTGGAGATTGGAGAGACGCTGGTTGGACGCGCAGGTTGTTCGAAGTGGGGAGGTGGAGGAGCGAGATGGTGCCGTCGGCTCTTCGCAGGAACAACCAGTACGTGTTTACATGCGATTTCACGGTGTGGTACATTGCGTGCGCGACGTGTAAAGTTTCCTATGACTATAGAGGTTGGTTCTTGTTTATTTTACTCCCCGAAGCAGAATGAAGAAAGAGAACATGCGCGCTATTCACTCAGGGAAGTATACGTTTTAGGTGACGCACAGAAATGCGCACCATCTCGGTGAGGTGGCGTGGACTAACGCGCGTGGGACGCACATTTCACATCGAAGTGCATCGCACGCCCCCACCTGCACGTGTTCTGCGCAGTTTGTGCACGAATCAAGCGTGAAAATGAAATTCAATGAACCTGTTCGCTGCGAGACATCTTCGCTTACAAACGAGCTGAAAAAGAAACAAATGACCCAAAAGCTATCCGCAAGTTGCGTTAAAGCTGCTAGATATTCACGCTGCACACTTGCTAGCAGAAAGGGAACAAAAGTGAAGTTATCAATTTATGTCATTATCGAATTGAGAAGAATGTAAAAACTTGCCAAACTACAAAATCCAGGCTGTCATAATCGAGTGTACCACAGCACAAAGCCCGCCACAGGGACATACAGTTGTAGGTTGGGACAGCGGTGAAATGGCACTTATGCGCAATTCAGCGCGTATATCCATGCATGCATGATTGAGCGCAAATTATACTACAGCGCGGTTAACTTTAGTTAACTTGAAGTTGAAAACCACATTAAATGCTAACTGCTCAAAGAGAAGCGCCTAATACTTCATCTGGCACGTAATGCATATCGGGATGTTTCAGTTGTTCCAATTACTTGCTTCTTGGAAATCGTCCTTCGGTAGGCTATGGACCAGTACTTAAGTGTACAGCTCCAACTTCTGTTCAAAGCAGCAAATAGACATGGCTAAATCAGTTCCAGCTGACAGAGCACTCTTTCGAAACTCCGTTTTCTTTCCTTCGGGAGAGACAGGCTGATCATTACCTAAGTGAATGAATGCGAAGTTTCTATTTAGAGTTTCGCGCTAAGCTCGCTAATTTCCCATAATGTCGGTCTCGCTTCGTGAAGTACTTTCTCGTGTTTGACAATGTTCTCTGAAATTGTTGAGTTCCACACACATTTGAATGAAATGTGATCTCTCTCTATTTATGCCCGTGAAGCCCTTGCCAGATTTATGAGGTCCCGAGGAATAGGTACATAAATAGAGAAAGTGAAAGAAAGAAAGAAGGAAAGAACGAAAGAAAGAAAGAAAGAAAGAAAGAAAGAAAGAAAGAAAGAAAGAAAGAAAGAAAGAAAGAAAGAAAGAAAGAAAGAAAGAAAGAAAGAAAGAGCACTCTTTATTGAAAAGCAGAGCGAATGGCCATCGTTGATTTTCGCATAGATGCTACTCTGCCGGGAATGGGACGAAGAAGAAAGGCCCTATAGAAGAAGGTGGGTAGAAGAAAAAACGGGGGAAAAAAAGAAAAGAAAGGTGCGGGCCTTGTGATTTTGTTGGCAGCAGAACTAGTGTACAAGGCGACGAAGGAATATCAGGATGAGGTCGCCACCCGTCCTCCATTTCTGTGCTCTTCCTTGCTTACCAAGAATCATTTGCTATAGGTGTATAAGAAAAACCAAATTGGTGTTCCTAATACGGGAGGCTTGGTGTTACTCTCCATGCGTGCCCAATGACCCGTAATACTGCACGCAAGCAAAGTTAAGAGTTAACTGAGACGCACGGAACACGATTACATCGAGAGCTGTGCAGTCGCGAGGCGCTACAGCGCTCACGTAATCGCAGATGTGTCAGCACGCGCCCTCGCAAAGCGAATTAGCGAGATACATTGTGCGAAACAGTTTTCTTTGTTTTACGCCTTCTCTCGTTACGAACTGAGCCCCTCGACGCGGGCAGCACAGCAGACGCGGTTGGGCGGTCGCAGGTGGTGCTTAATAGGAAGTGACACATCAGGCTTACAAATGAAGTACGTATGTTTTGTGGGCGCGATGACACCAATTATAAAAGGCGTTTAGCCCAAATTAGCCCAGGGAGAGGAAAGAAAAAAAGATATCGCAAACAAGCAGATGTTTTCTTAGCCCGGCTTGAAACGGGAGTGTGACTTTATGTGAGTAACGTACTTCCTTTTTCATTTCCTTTTTGTTTTCTGATTTTTTTTTACTATCCAGTTTTCATGACCGGGAGCAGCTGCATCTCTTGAGAACTGTGATTCGTTCGGGTACACGTTCGTGCAAATTGCTCTAATGCCAACTGCGTGCGAAGATTTCTGAGGACTCCCATGGGAGCCAGTGTTTATACACTGAATAGCCTTCTTAAGTACGCTTGTCACGTACGTACAGAAGGTACGAGCCCGTCGTTTCTTTTTAGCAGCCCGCTTGGGTAAATGAGGGAAGTAATTGTATATGCAGGCACAGGGCGCCGTTGAAAAACTGCAAGCGAATTTAGTTATTCGGGTTTCCTGCTTCATCGGTTGGGAAAGACTTGTCCTACTTGGTTGAATAAGAGAACTCCGCAGGACTTTGAAAGTTTCTGTCTTCAACTACAGCGTCATTATTACAGACCAAAATAATTAAATGAATAAACACATAACAGTCTATCGACTTGAACATTCCTCAAGCATGTCGGTTATACTGCCGTAGTTCAAACGTGCTCCGATATACGGTAATAGAGTGGCTGCGTATATTCTCTCGACGACAGCACAATTATGAAGCCGTAATCCTAAGAAATCCCAAGGCAGGCGACGCCAACAGTGCAGCTCTAATTCCTTCTCTAACATCAGCGACACTGCTGGACTGGCAGCGTGGCATGTCAGGCATGTGAACCATTAAGCCGCGGGTTAGTGTGCCGTCCAATGCGTTCTTCGACAGCTGTTCTTCGCACTTGCGTGTTAACCAAGCGAACGCCTGGCTTATGGACAGAACCGACTGCCTCTGAGCTGGCGAACAAACCGATAAAAATCCCCCTGAATGAGTTATGCGTTCAGATTGACTCGGTGTCTTTTACCCGCGCCTGTTGTTCGTATTTCTTTCTCTCTCTTTTTTTTATTTCTCTAGTTCACGTCGCGTAATCCCAGGCGCCGTTCTTTAGTGAACCGCCTCTTAATCCCACGAACAATAGCCGCAGGGTGTGCAGATTAGCAGCTAATCGGGGTTGGCCCCCAGCGCCCTAACCCTGATGCTCGGTCCTTTCTCCCTTCTTTTTATGTGAGTTCGCACGGCCTGTCCCATGTCCGTGCTTTCGGAACGTACACGTAGGATCCTATACTATAGTATAAGCCTGCACCGCAGTCCACGGTACTCATAATTCCAACGCCGGAACACGCGAACGAAGCAGACGAACAACGAGGTAGTGCGGCTGTCACTCAACGGCGGCAGCACCCGCACGAGCCTATAAAAGCAAAAGCTTGCTGCGCGCACAACGTCGGGTTTCGGGAATTATAGTTTCCCAAACTCTCCCTGCGCATTTGCATATACACCGGTCACGTGCTAGCGCGGTTCGCACCGTCATGTTCCCGAGCTCAGCGTATGCGGTATTCACTCGTTGTAAGTTTTCTAGCTTCTCAGATTTGTATACGTTTGCTTGCTTCATTGTTTTTCTTGTTTTTTCACAAGCACTTTCATCTCCGGCTCAATACGTTGATCGTAAATTGCTGCATGATGCGAAGCGTGTCCTTTCATAAATGGACTCGGGCCGACCACGTCGCACCTCAGAGATGAGTTTGTCGGTCTGGAAACCGCGGGCAGGGGAGCGTTGCAGAGAAAGCACGTAAGCAATTAGGAGCGCGTACTTTGAGAGGTGTATACTATCGCGCTCGATATGGCAAACCACGCTCCTAGGTTGGACAGTGGCTCCCATTGGCCTTTATTCCGACGCAAAGGAAGGGGGTTCCACTGTTCCCGTATTCTTCATCACCCCCTGATGTCTGTTAGTTTCTTACCCTCTCTCCCAGTCTTGTACGCGGAATCTTGATCTCACAAACACACGATAAAAGATACGCTGGGGGTTTGTGGGAGTTTTGCACGGAAGGTGGTCACATACGCAGCAACACAGTGAGTTGGCAGCGACGTTTATAATGCGATGCCGAACAGAGGAACAGCTCAGCGCACTCCCTTTAAGTCGAAACCACGACACCTACCAGCGCCACTACTCAACCTGGAGTATCCCGCTTGCCGCGTAACGAGGGCAATGAGAAGAGGTGGGCAGTTCAATCAATCAATCAATCATTTTATTTCCTTAAAGAAGGAGGAGTACAGGACTAAAAGCTTGGACAGCTTGACGAGGTCCCGACCCCTTGTAAGTTGGCGTAACAGCAAGATGACAGCCAGTCATACACAAAAAAAAACATCACAATGTAACGGGTAATACAGAGTGAAACAAGACGGCAATAAATAATCAACACTCATAAATAACAGTGGAAAACAAAATTAGGAGAAGGCAATGTCTAGTCTTGCAAATAAATAAGTTGACAAAAACGTTTAATGCGAGAGTTTCGGTTTCTGGAGGGATCAAAATTTTGTCGGTCTAATAGGTTTAAAAGCGAAGGTAGTGTATAGGACAAAGATTGCTCATCATATGAGGTTCTTGGGGTAGGTACAAACCACATTTCTTTATGTCGGGTCTGTAGAATATTTGTATTTTCCCGAAGTTTTGCCAGATGAATTGTATCATCAATGCCAAATTTTACGAAAGGCACGCACAGTTAGCGCATCCATCCCAAAAGCTTCAAGGGTATCGTACGTTTCAGATTACCCAGTGGCCGCCTCACACATAGAGCAGTTCGTTTTTTTTTTTCTTCTCATAGATTTCATGCGCCTGCCCAGAAAAGGTGTAAAGGTAAAACCCAGCAAGAATTGAAAATAAGAGACATCACACTAAATCATGTTCACTTTTCTTGCTTCATCGTTTCCGCTGCCTCATAAATTTCACATTTTGAATTCCTTTCCAAGATCCTTCACTGTGGCCACATATCCAAGTCCACCGCACACGCCAACCTTCGCAGAGCAGGGACGACGGCTTCGCAACGTCCCTTCTACATTACCGGTGCAGGAACGATATTAAAGCGATAGGGCCGCTTGCCATCAATATCATTAAATAAAATACACCTCTACCTTCAAGCGTTAACGGAGCTCTAACACCGAGCACCGTTTCCGCGAACAGAACGACCGCGACAAGCTCGCGGTTCTTGCGTAAGCCACGCGCCCGTAGGTACCTGCTTTTGACAAGCGTGTAAACGCTAGAGGCATCTGCACCGAACCTCCCGAAGCTTTCGGGGCTTCTTTACGCCCTGGTCACGCTGCCGGCGAAGGGGAAAGTAGGAGGATGATTGGGGAGGGCGAGAGTGCCGACGATGGCACGAGGCACAGTCGAGGGGGTCGATGCATCGTTCCGTGTTTTTTAACCGCCGCTTTTTCCCAGTTTTGCCGCCTTAATCCTCGCGGCTCGGCGACGCAAAGCCGCCATGAACGCTTAACAAAAGCAGCCGCACGCGCCCGCGCGTATACACTAAGCGTGCGTACAACGTGCGTACACGTCATGGCTGACGCCGGTTCTCAACTCGGGTCAGCTGCTTGCGAAGAGCGGAACATATTTGTGCCGCTGGAGAATAACGGGAGTGCAGCCTGTATGCGAGAGGCGCGCTAAAGCGATTACAACGTCGTGCGGATCAGCGCGTGATCACGGTATTTGAAGGACGTAATGTTCTTCCTTGTTGGAGCGTGCTGAGGATGGCGGGATCGATAAAAAGCAGCGCGGGTTGTGAAGACTCGCGCCCAGCATCCGGAAGTATCGTTACGGGCTGTCAAAGCAAGTTGCTCGCTCATAAAAGTCCCGATTTCACTCTCTTTATTTTTGAAAAATAAAGAAGAATCACATGCGCTCACAAAATGTCAAGGATTAAGATGAGTTCAATTTAAATCAGTACCTGATGACAACGGCTTGCGGAGCAATATATAGGGGATTTCCCCTTATGATAGTGGTCGATCATGGTGGGAAAAGGACTTATACGAAAGGTTTCAAAGAGAGAGAGAGAGAAGGAGATGTAATCACTTAGGCACGCACAGATGAGCTCCTGCCCTTCCTTGAACGACACTCGATCAAGCCTGACCACATAAGGACAATTGTGCAGCAGCATTGCGCCGTCCACGCACTATGATAACAATGAGTTCTTCAATCAAATGCTGATGTCCCGCATATTACGGATTGCGAGAATGACATTTTACAGAGATCTCGCGACATCCTAAATAAAAGGCTGACAAACCAATTTCATACTTGCCTCCCAATTTCATTGTATGTATGTATGTATGTATGTATGTATGTATGTATGTATGTATGTATGTATGTATGTATGTATGTATGTATGTATGTATGTATGTATGTATGTATGTATGTATGTATGTATGTATGTATGTATGTATGTATGTATGTATGTATGTATGTATGTATGTATGTATGTATGTATGTATGTATGTATGTATGTATGTATGTATGTATGTATGTATGTATGTATGTATGTATGTATGTATGTATGTATGTATGTATGTATGTATGTATGTATGTAATCTTTAAGCATCACTCCAAGTCTACAGGACAACGTCAAACGCATGAATCTGGAAGCAGTGCTAGGTTCACGCGTGAGCCTAAACTTGCATGCACAGCACATTGACAAGAGCGGTCTGCTGCTGCTGCTGCTTCTGCCCTGTGGTCGTGGGGCGATGACACAGCAGGAGCCATCGTCGATCGGTCGCTTGCCAGTGCGGGAGAAGACCGCGCGTGAAACCGAATGCGACAGCCATTCTCCGAAGCCACCCCCGCGTGTTCAAGCCGCGGCGCGCTCGGCGGGGCGGGAGTGTAGGGTGACACGCGTCTGGCCACGCTGTGCCCCTTGTCACCACGTGCGCGCCTCCCCTCACGTGACGACTATAGCCGGCGGCGCTGTCCCAAGCACTTTAACGCATTTACCAGTTGAAGCCGGTAAATGAGCAACAGTCCCCACTCTGGTGAGAGCGGCGCCTCTGAAACAAGAGGCGGGATATTCCGACAGGTCACTTTTGGTCTTGTGGCTGCTTTGAAATAACACTAAACATTACCTTAGGTTAGCCTGATGAAGCACTTGGAAACTACCTTCATTAATTTGGCGGGAACTAGCTGGCTAATAGTGGAAGAAAGGAATATGAAACATTCGCTTTCTTTCCTTTTGTTCCGCATCGAAGTCTCAGAATCGGTAAGTCAGTGCGACGTCATAAATTTCAAAGCTTTTTTCTTCCACCGCATTTGGACCGTTCCGGCACTTCAAAACGGCAGAAGAAGACAGGTCTCCAGAACAGATACTTAGCTGGTTCAAGTTGTCATCTGGTGCACTGCAATATACCTGTAGCTCCGTCTCCAACAGGAGCGAATGTCAGTCGTGGTGCTTTCTCCGTTCCCTACGACTTAACATCGTTTGGAATCTGAAGCCCACATCCACGATTCGTCCCTTGCGCTTGCCACGTCTTAGCGCGCACCACTGCAGTATAAATATTGTCGTCTGTCATGTCTGTCGTCGTGAATTTTTTCGCGAAACGGAAGCGAATTTGCCGGGGCGTTCCTAAACCTAGCCTCGTATAGGACCATTCAGCTATAGCCCCTCGTTCCGCGTCCCAGCTCCCGCGCCCTGCGCCCCCCCCACCCCCGCCACAATTCACCCGCTCCTTTTTCACGGCGCGCATTTTACTGCCCGTCACCCTCGCGCGTTAGGTTTGTTCAGTTTCGCTGGGCAATATCGGCGTCTCTCTCCCTCTCTTTCTGGCCACACATCACGCCGGCCGCGCCCATTTATAAAACCAGAGGCGACGACATGGAAGGAAAACGAAATCGCGCCCGCGAATGAAACGCGACCCACCTATTCTCTTTTTCAACCTTCCCCTACTCGCGTTTCCGTATGTTCTTTCTTTTTTGTTGCACCCTCCCTACTTTCGACATATGTCCAATTTCATGCGACGTTGACACCGTGGACTTTCCGGTACGCGCACGTGGCGTACACAATCGAAGTCAGAGAGAAAACTCAGAAAAGAAGACGGGCAGAGCGGCAACGTGACTCTGATGCGCTTGCGCACAGCTTTAAGGATTGACGGTATGCAGTTTATGGAAGGAAATTCACAGAGCATTCCATTGTTCATCGTGTCGATACGGAAATAAACATTATGCTGACAGTGTCACCTTCTCTGAGGTCCCGTTGCATCAAAATACGCTTTCGCCCCATGCATCAGCATCGAATAATTCGTAAACAAAAATTCATTTGCATACGGTATTGTCGATGACGAGTCCAGTGGTACGATATATGGCGGAATTGGGAATGCAGAGTGGTGAACGAAGAAAATTTTAAAAAGCACCGTGGCAGCGCAGTTACTGCAACGCATGAGTTGCTTTCCCATCTGCACCCGTGAAGCGACGCCCGCGCACATGTGGCCAGCCTAACTGTGCGACCTCTTTCTGTATAACTTCTACTGCATATATGTACCACTAATGAATGAAGCAATAAACTTGAAACTTGAACTTGAAACTAACTGAGTAGCTTGCGCAGCAATGGCTATATTTATAGAAGCTTTATTGAGAGACAGGCAAGACTATGCATAACAAAAGCTTCAGTGCGAAACATCAATGTTTAAAAAATATTATCGACGTTTATTAATTGCATATCTACTTACTCTATATCCCCCCCCCTCCCAAGAAAAAAAAAAACCACGAAGGTTAAGGAGCTTGTTTCGAGCAATCGTGTAGTTATACCATATCGAAGTGTTCTGCCCACATCTTCGCACCGTAAGCTTCAGCTCAAAGCTTATATGCTATGCGACTGAACGGCGACTGAACGAGGACGTAAGAAACAGATACACAGAGGCAGAGAAGCGCTGTCTCTGCGTATGTTTCTTTCTACGTCCTTGTTCAGTCGCGCTTATACACTCCATCATGGATTCTAACCAACTAGCCCTCCAACGTGTTTTAACAAAGTCTCTCTATAACCAAGTAGCAGAATTGGCCACGGTGTACGGGCCCCGGTCACTTTCCGGATAGAAGCGTCCACAGACAGCGCAAAGATCGCGCCGAGACTTTCTGTGTCTGCGCAGCAACCGGCCGGCAGCCGTCGCGAGCGAGCTATAGCGACCCCCGCAAGAATGCCATGGCGGCCGATCCCGTACAATGCGCGAGAGCGTGGCGATAGAAATTGGACTCGACACCTCCTCTCACCTATAGCACGCGGCTCGGAGCTGTCATTGTAGCGCCGCCGACTCCCCAACCCATGCCACCACAAGGTCCTGCTTCATCCGCCGCTTGCTCACCCAGCAAAGGAGGGAACGATGACAAAGCACGCGTGGCGGTCCGCCTGCGGGATCCTGACCCCCGCATGCAGAATCCGGGGGTCGAGAGAAAGAAAGGAATAAACAAAATAACCGAAGCTCCAACGTGTCCTACTCCCCCTCTCTTCTCTCCTCTCTAATTTCGTCGGCGTCACAAACTGTGCTCTCGTGCAGCCTAGAACCCTCGTCCCCAACCCAACTTTGGGTGCAACGCCTCCTGTCGGCACCTTCTGGCCGGAGGAGCGGCCCACTTGATTGGTTGGCCGAGGCAATGTGTGGTTCGGTCATTAGGGTTAGTATAGGGAACGAAAGAATGTTCCTATGCGTATGTAGACGCGAAGAATTCTTGATTTTGCGCAACAGGAACGTGATTGCAGAGGACAAACGCTGCTCCTGTAGTATGGTGTGCTTTCTCTGGGGTGGACAAGACGCAGGACAACTGAATCACGGCCAGTTGGTGGCCCTGAAATAGCAGCTGTCTGTGCGTCGAAATACCTCTTTGTAGGTACTGACATGGGCTCGTAATGCTAGGGATGATTACTTGCAGTGGCTCGTCTTCCTTACTGCATTTCGTCTGTCTTTTATTTCACTCCTTTATTGATTAAGGATTGCTCTTCGGCGTCCTTTCAAATGGATATGCTAATACGGGCGTGTCGAATTTCAGGGCAAAATAGTGATAATTCGAAACAACCGTGTGCACCGGATGGTCACTGTTGCGGAGATTGGGTCCGGTTGTAGTGGGAGGTATCTTGGCCGTGTAATAAATATAGCTCAATTGGCAAAAAAGGTAATGTCGATTTGCACTTTTGACAAGAGAAAAAGAGGCCGGCACAGGAAGATGTGATGAAATAATGCTTAGGAAAAGCTTTGCTAAAATATATATGTATATGTCGTTCATTGGAAAGGGAAAGAATAAATAAGAAAGGAAATCGAAAACAACTAAATTTATTTCCTTTTTAATTATTCCTCCTCCTCCGAGCCGGCGGAAGAAACAAGAATATGCTAGAAGATATAGATGAAGCAGCCTATGAAAAAGAAAAACAAAAGCACGAGGGGAAGAATAGGAATAGTAGGAAATGCACAACGATTGCACAAAAAATGCACAAAAAAGTCAACATAATCTAACTGGAACCTCTAACACAACCTCATTCTTTAAAAGAAGATAGAAAGAGAAAGTACAGAGAGAGACACCGAGTTCTTTTGAGAAACTCACTGGTCACACGTTTCCAGCTGGTATCCTTGGCGAATCAAAAATAAGCAGAAAGAAATAGGGGGGCATGGGGGGGGGGTAGGGAGGAGGAGGCGCGGGAGAGGACACCTTCCTGTCGCCAGCCCAGCACATATATCACTCTTCTCAAAGGCCACATATAGGCGACCCCCTGCGGCGCATCCATTCTCCGGCTTGAAACGAGAGGCGGCAATCACGTTTCTCAAATTTGACTTTCCCACTGGGTTCGGGCCCTGGCAGCCGGGCGAGGCTGTACAAAGGAAGCGGGTGCCACAATGCCGTAGGGCGGTGTGTACAAGGAGGCTGTACAATGGCAACGGACCTTATAGATGGGCGACTAAGTTACGGTTTAGCGAGACCGACACGCACGCGCTTGGCCGCAGTACAGCTCCGCGCTAACGCGCAGCGACCGATAAATTGGGGCAGTCAAAACAGATAGGTATACAGCGGGAACGCTTCCTTCGGTTTCCTTTCTTATTTTGTCGCCGGGTCTTTGAGCTACTGAAATCGCAAAGTGGTCTTCACGTACGACTGCAGCGAAAGCCCCCACGCGGGTTTCAAAATTTTGCTAACATGGGAAACCCAAGTCCTCACTCATTTTTTAAATTTAACGGTTTCGGAGGAGATGCTCATGTCGTCATCTTACGACAGCCTCCACCACTGCCACCATTATCATCATTATGACCGCCCTCATTATCGACATCATTTGACACTCGATCGAGAACCATAGCGAAACACCAAAACATTTATGTTATTTTTTTGTATGCCTTAACATTCTCAGGGCACTTCAGGTACTTTCCGGCGGCTGTGTATGTTTGTATCTAACCGTTTTCCCACCAGCCTGACTCACTGAGTAATCTTCGGTCGAATGGGTAGCGCATGGGGCTGGTGTGATGAGGAAACAAGGTTAACAGAGGAACAACCATCGGACCAATTCAGGTGGTTGAGTATGTGGCAATGTGAACATGCGTACAGATCTTCAACGAACCCTTTACACACCGACATGGGTCCCTTTAGATGCAGGACGGGGTAAATACCGCTCTTCAACGAAACCTTTTGACGCCGACTTGGAGCACTGGATACGTGCCAGAATAGGTGTGCGCCGCGCTCGTCAATGAATGTCCTTGACAGCAATTTAGGTAACTAGGTATGTGCCACTGAGAATGTGCCGCCTCTTCAATCAGGAAATAGATCCCTTAAATTTGTCCGATGCTTAGCGGAATCGAGCCCACGTCACAAGGACAGCAAGCCGACGCATTAGCAGGCTGCGTCACAAATGCACTGGCTATGTGACGCACCTCAATGAACTACTCGCAAGAAGAAGTAGTTTAATGATTGGAAAATGTAGAGAGGCCGGCCGGGAAACGGAGCATCCGGCCTGCTACTCTACGTAAGGGAAGGGGAAGAGGGGAAGAAAAAAGGGTCACAATGGGGGATGATAATGGGAGGAACGACGTGAAGGACACATTGCATAAATGTTATCACAAGCGTGAGTCCAGGCCAACCTCTAGCCAACTTAGCTCCCTAAGTATGCGCCGCTGGGTGTGCGGCAAGTGAGGGAACAGTTCTCTCAGCATTCGCAGACACCGGCGCACCATGTATTTCGAATGCCACGCGCAGGCTTACCAGCAATGCAGCTAGATGGCGCCGAGCGTTCCCAGGGAAACACGTTTTGACGGATGCAATGCATTGTGCCGCTACGTTGGTTCAATGCTATTCGCATTTCCCTCGACAGTCATCGTGAGATGGGTCCTGCCGAATTAGTTTTTCTTATTGTTATTCTGTTTTCAAAGTTGAGGAAACTGAGCAGGTAAAGGGTGCCTAAGCCCTTGATTCTAGCGAAGCGAAAGAGATTGTGAATTGGCAGGAAAACTGAAGGATCTTGGTGAAGTCTCAATTTAGGACACGTCGCGCCCGTATACCGCCGTGGTCCCGCTGTCCCACCCATTACGCGTGGGACAGTGTTTTGTCCCGCTTTGGCCTCTGCGGACTCAGAGCCATCCGGAAATACCTGCTTTGTGGTGCCTAATCAGGTGAACACATTCTCTGACGTGGTGGCGCCACCTTCAAGAAAGGCTCGAGAGGCCGGCGGCAAAGCCAGTAATGCGAAACAGTGTCGGAAAGTGAGGCATAGAACGTGCGACTACTTAAGGCTCGTAAGTTTTCTTGCTCCTGCTACAATGGACTCAATGCTTTGGCCAGCGAGCTGTAGCCAAACCAAAGTGCACCGAAAAGGCCATTAGCCACTCCAACGCAGTCTGCCTACCGTCTTGCTTGTCACACGCGCGGCGTTAAAAACACGCGCAATAATGTCAAAAGGTAAGCGGACATTTAGTGAAAAGTTTGGAAAATAGTTCTCTTTCACATAAATCATCATCATCTTTTCATAATGTCCTCAGCCAATCTCGAAGGTATAGTAAAAGCAGAGGAAGAATTCTATACTGACCCGTACAGTACCCAGAGGACTCAGGATTGGAAACAGTAATGAACAGGATACAGAAACTCCTCCTATAAATAACGATGAGGTTAGAAGGGCCTTGCAAAACATGAAATGGGGAAGAGCGACAGGAGAAGATGGAATAACAGTCGATTTAACCAAAGATGGCGGAGACATTATGCTTGGAAAACTGGCGGCTCTCTATATGAAGTGTTTATCAAGTGCAAGGGTCCCAGAAAACTGGAAGAATGCAAACATTATACTAATCCACAAAAAGGCAGCTTTAAAGAATGGAAAAAATTATAGGCCCATTAGCTTACGCCTAGTGTTATATAAAATATTCACCAAGATAATCTCCGATAGAATAAGGGCAACACTGGACTTTAGTCAACCAAGGGAAGAGGCAGGTTTCAGGAAGGGATACTCTGTAATGGATCACATCCATGTCATCAATCAGGTCATCGAGAAATTCGCCGAGTACAATCAGCCTCTCTATATGGCTTTCATAGATTACGAAAAGGCTTTTGATTTAGTAGAGATACCAGAAGTCATAGAAGCATTACAAAATAAAGAACTACAGACCGCTTACGTAAATATATTGGAAAATATCTACAGGGATTCCACAGGTACGTTAATTCTACAAAAGAAAGGTAGGAAGATACCTATAAAGAAAGGGGTTAGACAAGCAGACACAATCTCTCCAATGCTATTCACTGCGTGCCTGGAAGAAGTATTCAAGCTATTAAACTGGGAAAGCTTAGGAGTAAGGATAGACGGCGAATACCTCAGCAACCTTCGGTTTTTCTGATGACATTGTTCTATTCCGCAACACTGCATATGAGTTACAACAAATGATTGAGGACCTTAACAGAGAGAGTGTAAGAGTGGGGTTGAAGATTAATATGCAAAATACAAAGATAAGGATGAATAACCTGGCAAGAGAACAAAAATTCAGGATCGCCAGTCAGCCTCTACAGTCTGTGAAGGGGTACGTTTACCAATTGGTCAATTAATCACAGGGAACCCTGTCCGTGAGAAGGAAATTCATAGAAGAATAAAAAATGGTTGGATAGCATACGGCAGACATTGTCAGCTCCTTACTGGAAGCTTAATCATCATCATTGAAAAGGAAGGTGTACAATCAGTGCATTTTACCGGTGCTGACATAAGGGACAGAGACTTGGAGACTGACAAAGAAGCTTGAGAACAAGTTAAAGACTGTGCAAAGAGTGATGGAACGAAGAATGCTAGGCAGAACGTTAAGAGACAGAAAGAGGGCGGTTTGGATGATAGAGCAAACGGGCGTAGCCGATATTCTAATCAACATTAAGAGAAAAAAAAGGCGCTGGGGAATTCATGTAACGCGCAGGTTAGATAACCGTTGGACCATTAGGGTTACAGAATGGGTGCCAAGAGAAGGGAAGCTCAGTAGAGGGCGGCAGAAGACTAGGTGGTGCGATGAAATCAGGAACTTAGCAGGTGCTATTTGGAATCGGTTGGCGCAGGGCAAGGGTAATTGGAGATCGCAGGGAGGGGTCTTCGTCCTGCAGTGGACATAAAATAGGCTGATGATGATGGTCAAACGAAACTTGGAATAAATGTTGAATCTACTTTCTATGTCTCTCTCCCGACCCTTTCTTTCCCTTCACGTTCATATTTGGCACCCTAGGATTCTGGCAACATTGGGTAAGCGGCACAATACACAAAGAGAGGTACGGCTCACAACGGTATACGCTCTCCGTTTTCAAACCTCGGCGGTATACCGTCTGTCTACATCTTTCGATTTGTTTTTGTTACGAGTTAACAGTTGCGAAAAAAAGGCAGACATGACTCAAACTACTGTTGCTTGGTTATTTAATAAATGATGAGCAGAGGAAATATAGGACACCTATAGGCCGGCTATTCCAATCATCAAAAATAAACTCGAGTCATTAAGGAAAGTATGAAACAAACAAAACAAACGAGAAAAATAAGGAAGGGTCTAACGCGTACTTTCTAAAATTTGTATAGCCAAATAACTGGTGGCTATGAAGAGGAAAATTAAAAGAAATAAAGCCAGAAACGGCAGCAACAGAACACGAAAGCGTCCCGTCTCATCCGCCCTAGTCTGCCTTTCTGTGGCAGACTAGGGCGGATGCAAGGCTGACTAGTGCAAGGCTGACTCAGGGTGCGAAAAGGCGAAACGCTACAGACACGTCAACGCCCCTTTGCCTACAAATGAGGACAGCCAAAAAGACATCACGGCCCGCAAATTGCCGATACGAGACAGCAGTATAATGGCAAGTGCGGCTATGCCTTCTCAAGCGCGTAGTGCAGAACGTAAAGGAAAATAAAAACAACAAAGAAAAAGCGAGAAGATAGAAAGCAAGCTGGAAAAACTCGCATGTTGCCCGTCCGCATATCCTAAAATATTCACACAAGAGCGCGTTTCCAATTCACCGATGAAGGGACGCGCTTTTTGCACGGCCGATCAGGCCTTTTCTGCGAAGCCAGTCAGAGAGGATCAAAGGAGCGAGGCGGCACGCTGGAAAAACGCGTCGAGACCAATCTACCAGAAGGACCGCAGTATAAGCCAAGCCAAGCCAATCAAGCCAAGCCAATCGAAGCCGCACACGTGGACAGGCGCCATACAACGGGCGCACAGAAGACGACACGGCCTGTTTCAAGCCTGGTTGCCCGAACACACAGGCAGAGACGCCGATCACAGCAGGGGCAAAAGAAGCACCTCCCGATGACCAACCACAAAAACGAATAGATGCAGGAATAAACGAAAAAAAAAAGGAGAGAGACAAAGTCGAAGAAACGTCTGCTTGGTCGACCACCGGCAGCTAATCTGCATCTTTAAGGAAACACGGTTTTCACGCTGCTTTTCAAGGCGCCAGTCTATAATAAACACCCGGTCTCCACGCCCCGACTGGGTTTTGGTGACCCACGCCGCGCGCACGGCCTCCTCGCGGCTTTCTTTTGGTCGAAGCCGCACCGCGGCCTAGGTTCTCTGTACAAGGCGTTGCCGCTGCGAGCCTCAGAACCCTAGCGGAAAATGTTTCTGTCGTTCTTTCAAAGAGCGTCACCTTCCTATCCTCGGGTTCCTTTTCAAACCACGACGAAAGAAATGCTTCGAGTCTTGTGCGCGAGCATGGACGCCTTCGTCACTCTTTTCACTTCTTTCTTTTTTTTTTCCTCAGCCAAGTTTTGTTCTCTTAGCCGGCGTGGAGTCTATATGGCCAATACAGGCGCATGCAGTGACCCCAGGCTCCTATTCGGACGGTCCCTCCCTTCCGCCCTTGCCGGGGTACCCACGCGCCTTGCATGTGCGGCCCACGGCGTCACAGATTCTTTGGGACAGGGGTGCCGCCGAGGCGGTTCCGGGCGCGTAGTATATCGCACATATACCCTCGACGCCGGCGTCCTTTGTGCAATGCGAGACACATGTTGCTCGTCGACGCCTTCCAAGCTGAAAAGAAGAATGAGCTGAAAGATGCAGTGTCGCTGGAAAGCAATTCCCCCCCCCCCCCTTTTTTTTTCGTTGTTTAGGTGTGAGTGAGGGTGTTCGCTCTATTTGCTTATTTTGGTTAGCGAAGTGTGCCCGAGGGTGCAAAAATGCGACAAACTTTGACGTGCAGGTGATGGCGAGGCTATTCCCGAGTCCGCCTTGTGTCATGAACGTTAGTACTGTCTTAGCATTCCGTTTCGCTCTTCGGGCGCCTAATTTGTCAAGTAGATTCTGCAGGCGTTCGTTCTTTTTCATACACGATGCACCTTTCTTCAAGAGGGTTTGCTGTCGGGTTAGTTGGTACGGGACTATCAAGAACAAAAGCAGCACATGCGCAGTACAACAAGAGGAGACAGGCACAGATTGCGCAACACAAACTGAGGTAACCAAAGATGGCCTAATACGTTGCCGGAGTTGAATAAAAAAAAAGTTGTTAACACGGCTCTTCCCAGTTAAATGGTAACATGAGGCCTGAATACGGCAGCACCGGAAGTTACATAGACAGAAACGAGAATCACGAACAACTCATGTATTGGCCATTGGACGGAAGCGGCCAGCACAAGGTCACGGGAAGCGAAATCGGAGCGACAGCGCTCTCAGACGAGCACACGTGATGCTAACGCACTCACGTATACATACGGAAGTGAAGCGATTTGAAATCGAACGAAGCGCAGCGCAACCATTGCGGACGATGCGTTCACCGTTTTCAGCGTGTAGAAGAAATAAAACTTCCCCGCTGGGGCGATAAGCGAGCTTGGGGTTGGAGCGAGCGGGACACACGGAGGGGTAGCTACAGAGGCACCCACAGAGGCGTTGACGGGACACCTTTGTTGTTTGTTCAAAGTGACGAATTCGTCGCCCGGGCCCGCCGTCGACTATCTTTCCCCAGCTCGGACAACGGTAAGAATCCCAAAGCATCGCGTGCTACGTACAGACACAGAAGCAAACACACACGCGGACATCGGCACCCTGGTGTCTGGCTGCGGCCGAAGCGGTTCCCCAACTTACCCCGCGCGGCCATATAAGACGGTGGGTCCGCAAGGGAGCAGAGGGTAAATGGGAGGGATGAGGAGAAGGGGGGGAGGAGGTGATTGGGGGGCGCGGACACGGGGCAGACCCTTCTCCCCATTGTGATCCCCGCGCGCATTATCGGGGGGCCGGCCGCCGGCCGTCCACCTGGCAGAAAATTTGATAGCGCCGAGCGTTTTGTGTAATGTTTCCTCCGCGCCGCTCTCGCCTCCTGGTCTGCAGCAGCGGGTCTACACTCTAGGCATGGCGGCAGCACACTGTGGCAAAGCAGCAGCAGGACCGATTCCGCGCGTCGGCCTCTTTGTCGCTGGCGCAGGGTGACTGCCCTCCCCCCCCCCTCCTCCTGCCCCCCGCGTCCTCCTCACACCCCTCACATCCTGCCATTGTTGTGCCCGTAGGGGTGCGGACCCGATTCGAACGGGGTACAACGCGAGCCGCCACCGTGTCGAGGTGTAAGCCCAGATACGTGAGGAGAGGACACGAAAAACGATGGAAAGAACCCCCCCCCCCCCACTCCGACACTCCCGTCTCCACTGCACGCATCGGTCGCGAGAACAGAAGCGAGGCGACGATGCCGAAAAGTTAGGCTGGCGTACAAGTAGCCACTGCTGCTGCTACATGCTTCCCTGTTGGCATTTTGACGTTCCCTTCGGTGCCTGGGCTGCCGCGGACACGACTCGATCACCTATTTCGGCCGTTCAGGCTTGTCTCTGCTTGAGCCACGAGACTTGTACCGGTATACTAGAAGCCTATGTGTAAATGTGTATAATAACTGTAGTTGAAAGTTTTTATATAGTGTCTGTAGCCTTTACTTTCTGCGCAGAGTGATTTGGTCTTTTTCGTCTCATGCATATACACACCCTATGCTACCCTACGATATTTAATACACTTACATGATTTCCTTTATTTCCTTTCGACGCATTCAGTATAACTGTTGCATGAATTCACTGCCCATTGGCCGGTAATTATGGAAGCAACCACACCGTAGAGCTGCTGAGCACAGAAGTATATGCAAGGTATTTTCTTGTTTTGTAATTTGTTGGATTCGTTATCATTCGATTTGAAATTATTTTAGACATTTAATTCTTCGCAGCCAGCACTTTCGCCTTCAACGGCTTGTTTATTTATCTTCATTAGCAATACTATAATACGCTCTTCGAGAATAGTGCGATATCTAACCACGGTTATCATTTTTTTTTCATCTTCAAGGTATGCTTGACTTTTGCCCTTTAGGATGATTTTTGCAAGCATATGGATTGAATAGTTACCGTGAGTACTGAATCTTCCACATACCTTGACTCTTAAGTAAGTAGTGTTTGGTGAAATGCTCGTAGAAGAACAGAGATGCATGTAGCGCCATCCCAATCCTGCATCAGTGATATTTGCACACCTATAATAGCTTGTATACATACGCCACACATGGTCATACAGACTCGAAGTGGCTGTGCGCAAATTCAGCAAGAGGGCTAACTATATACGAAGGCTGTTTAACTACTCATTAACCACAGAATGCGCGGAAAATAAAGCCATAATCAAACTCTTATTGAGTGCAAGCGCAACAACAAAACACAAAAGAAACACAATCGTGTGCCGTGATCGACGAAGACCGCTATCCTATAAACGGCTTCCGGAAGCTCGCAACTAAGGAGCGATCGGAAACGCGTCCGTCACGATACGACCCCCGCAATCATGGCCGCCATTAAGGGTCAAGGCGACGGGTCTAACAGCTCCACTTGGCCTCTATAGCCTTTTCGGGGGCAGCGGCATTGACTGCAAAAGGCCACATATATCTTTTCCTCACAGCACCCCCCACCGGTTTCCGCAGACTCTCTGCAGCTTAGGCTACAGTGTACGGAAGCCGAAACGGACAAACAAACCGCTGCGACTGCTGCAGAGAGCATGTAGAGAAATGCGGCTGGCCTGGCCTCTTAAGATTCCAGGCACAGAGCTAGCTCATCGGCAGTCCAGCGACGCGGAAGGCTCAACAACGTTAATAAAGGCTCGACTTGCCATCCTCCTTTCCTTCCCTTTCTTTGAGCTCAACAGGAGTGCCCGTCAGCGGACGGCGAGAAAAAAAACTGAGAGAGAGAGAGAGAGAGAGAGAGAGAGCTCCAAAGAAACAAGTCATTTCGTGAATGACCGAGCGTGCCGCCCCCTTTGTACAGAGCGACGGCGCGGGTGGCCGCCAGGGCCTTGGCCGCTGGTGGCCGTCTAAGATTGGAAGCGTCGTTAGAGACAACGTGCCCGCCCCGGAGAGCTTTAGGCCTTTCACATTTGCATAGGTGATCCCGAGGGAAGCCGTCGGAGAAACGCGTAGCGCTGCTCTGCCGTCTCTTTTGAATGCCGGCCAGGCAACCGCGGAGACTGGCTCCTCGCGCAATGCTCGAGAGACACTGGAGCGGTGGCCGGGCGGCGCCCAGAATAGTGGTCCACAACTCACGGCTCGGTAACTGCGATCGCCACCCGCTGCCAGTGTAGTGTGCACGGCTATGGGAAGAAACAATGCAGCCGCGAAAGGCGTACAGCTAGGCGCACACAACAGGTTGCCGACCCACCTGAGGAGCGGCGGGCGCGGGCATTTTGCGGTTGCTTGAATCTCTGAGAGCGATCTCGTGACCTCGCGCCTTCTTCGTTCCAAGGAGAAGTGTGGCGTACCGTTAATCCGGGAGGACGCAGAGAGAGATTAGCATCGACGTCCAAGGCCGTCTCGTAACGCATAGTGGACGTCGTAAATTATGCTGCCCACACCAGAGTGAAAATGGGGCGTGAGCTTTCTTTCTTTCTTTCTTTCTTTCTTTCTTTCTTTCTTTCTTTCTTTCTTTCTTTCTTTCTTTCTTTCTTTCTTTCTTTCTTTCTTTCTTTCTTTCTTTCCTTCTTTCTTTCTTTCTTTCTTTCTTTCTTTCTTTCTTTCTTTCTTTCTTCCCTAGCATGCTTCACTTTCTTTGCTTCTGGACACAAAGCAAGGTCATTCACGCCTTCCATCATGTAAGGTATGTCCTACCTGGCCTGCATTGACGAACAGCGATTTAGCGAGTGGTTTTGCCAAAACGAAGCACTCTATGGGGTGAATGAGCGGCTATAGGGTGTCCCGCTGTTGATTTGTTGGGTGTCGCGTGTTCGATTCCCAAATAAGGTGGCCGCATTCTGGCGTAGGCGCGTAACGGAAACAAAAACCTGTATTTAGCCATATTGCACGACGTCTCGCATATAGACAAGTTATGGCTTTTAAATGTAAAGTCCACCACGAGACCTCTAACACAGCAAAGCATATGCCTGGCAAAACACTTCACAACTCTCGGATCGTAAACGTACAGTTAATGCAGCCTATACGAACGTCAATGCTTGAGATGTCCAGGCTTCTGCCAAATTTTTAAGCGTTTAAACTTTGCATGTGAAATATCTGAAGCAAAGCGGAACTAGCTTAATCTGGCAGTTCGTTTATTGTTGACATAAAAGCGCTTGCCGCCCAGTAGGTGCACTCATGCACGCGCGCACACACATACATGCAGGCACGCTGTGCCAGCCGCTGTATGCCTCCATGCTTGCCTATACTGCGCTGCAGAAGCTTCTATGTCAGACTAATGCGAACGTATCAGACTTGTAGGACGCAAATATACATCAGCAGATCACTCTTCTACAAACCTCTACTGCTCTGTTGCCATGGCTCCGGAATTCTGCAAAGACTTAACGAAAGTAGTTTGGCGATCCTGACACCCGCCGACATACAAATTTTATAAAAAGATTTGCGACTGCACTTGAAATATATACCGCCGTCAGAGCTACGAAATCGGGCCCCATCTATATTTTGCTAAATTTCTAAATAAATTTCGGCCCCTTCCCACGAAATACGTCACACAAGCCGATGCGATGCGCCAGGCCGGTATAAGGGACGCGCAAGTGTCGAGTTTGTCACCAGGAGCGCCAATGGAAAGGAGCAATTAACGTGAAAAGTGTCTGCGTGCAGGCCGGAAGCCTCGGTGTATAGGAGGAGGTCGCATCGGTGAAAAAAAAAGAAAGGGTGGGGGGGGGGGGGGGGGGGAGTGGCGAACGCGAACGCGCACGCATGGGCTCACGGACCCCGTCTATTAGGCAGCACTAAAAGACCGCATGCACACAGAGGAGCCGCAAACCCTGGCCCGTGCACCCCAACCTGCCGCTCCCCTTCGCGCTCATGATCCTCGCGTATATAGGAGCTCGCTGCCGACCCTGCGACGCCCGCCCGTTATCGCAGCAGCGTGTCGGGTGGCGAGCGAGCTGTGCGGTGGGCGAAGTCGCATCGCTCTCGGCAGATGGTCGCCATAGTGTGGCTGCAGTGGTAGTCGGAACGATGGCAGCGCACAGTGTTGCATGTGTGTGCCCCCCCTTCCCTGTGTGCGACCAAATGCGGCGTTGCGGAACGGGATCGCCAGCTCCCGAGGGACCGGTCACCCCATGACACAGTTTCCATCGGGGCAGCAAGAAGTATGCGTTCGGCTTCTGCTGCGCCCGTGGGGTCGAGCAAGTAGTATATTGGTATTGGCGAAAAATCGCCGATAAATTCGTGCCGCTTCTGAGTAACGTAAAAATAGAGAGGGGGAGAGAGAGAGAACGAGGGAGGAGTGAAACGCGGGAGGATATCACTAGAGGAACAATCGTTGTTTCTTTCCCTCTTACTAATGATTCTCTTCTTTTGACCTCGCTTCTTCGCCATCTGGCTTAACTGTACTGCATAAAGCTTATTTCCAGCGACGACGACGGGCCTTTCCCCGCCCCCTTCTTTTTCTGTGTATTGCTTCCTCCATCGCATCTGTAGCTGAATGTATCAGCATTCATTGCTGCGTATATATTCCCCTCCCTGCGTCTTGCACTGCTCGACCAAGAGAGAAGCGTGGCTTGACACGTGTGCGCGTGAGAACTCCCGTGGTGGAGTCAGGCCGGACTCCGTGCGCACGGTTCAGTAGATTTCAGGGGCGCAGGGATTTGTTGCCATGCCCAGTGGGCACCTCGCACGCCGCCCATATGGCACGGCTGTAAGGTCGTATGCAGAGACCACGTGACGTGATACGCCACTGAATATTGCGATAAGCTGTGATGAGAAAGAGGGAAGGAGCAGGAAGAACATTAATCTGAAAGTGCCTTGCCTCAATGTATACGCTATCTCAGCGCCTCTTGAGTAGCGGGAGCGATAAAGCGAGACATCGACAAAGCGGCAATAAATAATAATATTAATAATAATAATAATAATAATAATAATAATAATAATAATAATAATAATAATAATAATAATAATAATAATAATAATAATAAATCGAGTACCTTAAAATGGCGAAACTGTCCCATGAATTGTGATAAAACGCCTGAGGTTTCTTTAACGTGTGCCTTGTGGTGATTCAGATGCAATCGATAATTTAGCGAGCGATATGCCGAATACTAAATCTTTCGTCACGAGGATCCAAAAACTTCAGGTATTTTAAGATGGAACCAGGAATAATACGTGTGTTTGGCTTGTAAAATTTCGCATCCGCTGGTTCAGTAGCACCGTGCCCGTGTAGCTCCTGCGTGCGCTGACATTTTAGAATATTGAAAGTGCCCCATCCCTCGAAACACTATTCGAAACAAAGAGTAGCCCTATTAGAAACCCTTTCCCTATTGCCTATACCATATACCAACTGCCAGAATCAGGAATGATTCACCCGCAAGATTTGCAAGCTGAACAGCACTGCGGTGTAGCACGCAGTCGCGCAGCTCGATAAGGTACGCCTCCTTCATTCTTATGCCGTGTCGAGCGACAAAAGAAAAGCTTGGGGCGCTACAGCTTATACGTCTACATCCTCGCATCAAACGAAGCATCGGGCGTTTCTCTGTACACCGGGACCAGAGGAGGCGACGCTTATACGACAATCGCTGGAAACAAAAGCAGCTGACGGAGATTGACCACACCGGGACGCAGCGCTCAGAGCATCGCGGTCTCGCGTGCCACTCGTTGCTTACCTCACAGCGAGTCGCAGGCGGAACAAACAAACACGCAAACACAGAGGGGGTGTGGGGCGTAGACAGACGCGGGGGTATTGCGACCGGCCTCTTCGATGTTATCGAAACGCTCACCGTCACCACCACTCGTTGTACGCACCTGATCGACGCCGCGCCGCGTGCTAGAGTCGAACTCGGCTTGTTGGCATCCCGTGTACAATCTCGATGCAGGCGTCTCACGCTGTATACGCGCGGCGACGACAGGTTGCCAAACTCCCCAACCTGACTCTCCGCAAATGGTGCTCCCTCGTTCGATCCGCGCGGGCACGTCATTAACATTGCATCAAGAACACGCGCGTGTACAAGTTGCTCCTATTTATTTTTCGCTTTTGAACGCACTATATAGAAAGAAGAGAACGATGATACGAGGGGATACGGCTGAGACCCCCGCATGCAGGGCGCATGCCGTTAACGGAGCGTGGATGGCAGTGCCAGTCCATCGATTGCTGTTCTTTTTTGTTGCCCTTCTAATGCAACGCAGAAAGCAGGCAGCGACGCGCAGGTGGTCAGAGATATGCAAAACAGTTTGGTGGGCACAACACTATGAGTGTATACGGCTTAAGAGATCGCGGGCGGGAATCAACAAACGCGACTCGGACGAGGATTGCGCGAGAAGGCGCTGGCGAAACAAAAGTAAACTATGCACGATGCGGGAAAGCGACGCGGTGTCAGCTTTGACTGGCCGTCCGGCGTTCTTCTTCCTTTTTTTTGTTGTTTTATGTTCCCTTCCGGTTTTGTAAATACTGGCGGACGCCGGTGCTTGAAAATTATGCTAATTCTTGGTGATAGTTCCTTTCATCGGCATCCGCGAGCCAGGAACTGCACCGAGTGGCGTCGAGGATTGAAAACAAAGTGCACGGAGCTGTTGCAAAAGTGAGAGAAAGGGAGAGAGAAAGACAAGCACGCGGCAAAAGCGGAAGGCGGCGCTTGCTTTTTGCTGATAAGTCGTGAGCGGTGACAACTGGGTGCATGGAGAGGCGAGCGAAGGTGGCGCGCGAGTTGACGCCACTTCTTAGAAGGCTAAATTTTGTTTTTGCAGCACGCCTTCACTGTTTTATACGGATTGTTTCTATATGGCGCGGAAAACAATAAAAATATAAACTTGCATACAGCCACTCCTCGGATTTCAGGCCGCACTGCCTTCACATAAGGAGTGACAGGACACAACACGAACTCCTCGCTCTGGCGCTCCTTTCCTCTTTATAACGAAGCATCATTGCCATTTTTGGTACATTTCTACGAAGCAAAACGGACAAATCCGCTTGCACGCCACTTCACCCTTTCTCCTAGGTGACCACAATGACTTTCGTTCTATAGATGTTCTCGTTTACTCCATCCATGTTACGGTAGTGGACCTTTCTCAGTGAAAACACCTCGTCCATGGGATATCCAGATCATGTATGCCAATATTCATGGACCGCTTCGAAGACAAATAGGACATTAGTCGAATGTCCGAACGAGGACGTCCCGATGATAGCATCTGGACCTTTTCTGGCCCGCAAGGGCACAGTGAGGTTTGACCTTTCACTTTCCTGATGAGAGAAATACGTCTAGTGATACGTTCAAGTCATAATGCGAAGGTGTCGTGTCTTTAGCTTTATGTGTACGCCATAATTTGCGGTTTTTCTAGCATAATTCACACTAAAAACTTTTGTTAATGCAATATGTCACTTGTGCGTGACGGAGGGCATAGAAAAAAATGAAACAAAGAGGAGCGCACTGCACTTCCGCGCGCTTGTGCACAAAATGTGCACAAGATGTATTTGTTGTAGCTGTTGTTCATTGCTTGTCGTTCTGTCGTCACAGTGCGAAACTGCTCCGGACTAGTGATAATACTGGCGGTCATACCTGACATCTGCCGGGGTGCAGGGAAGAAGCCGACGCGTTTTGTATAAGCTTCTTGAATTTTCTCTTATGCCCGAGTGCGACGTTGTTACTCTTCGAACAAGTGAAAAAAACGACGTAGTACGAACCACCTTTGCAAGCTGACGTTTGTTCGAAATGGGGGTATTGTCAAATCGAAGGGAATAACCCGAAGATCCCGTTTGAACTATATGGGTCAGCTGCAGAAAATCCTTTCGCACCGCACAGCTGCATGTTGAGTGTTATATTTCAAGTATATGTATATTTGCCCGAACGGAAAGGAAAACGAATTAAAGTAGAACCCACGCCGATACTTCGGATACATTAGGTTATGGAGTCGGGTTTCCGTCCAACTTGACTGTGACCAGTGGCGTAGCAATAGGGGGGGCCGGGGGGCCGTGGGCCCCGGGTGCAAGGGGCCTGTGGAGGGGGGGGGGGTGTCATATACGTCTGAAGACACCCCTCTTTCCGCCGGCTACACCCGGGGGGGGGGGTGACAGAAGACCTATGGGCCCCGGGTGCCAGACGACCTAGCTACGCCACTGACTGTGACACAAGTGTTCACCAAGTAGAGAATGCTTTCATTTCTAATGTTTTATCGCGTTTTCCCTTCGTGTTTATCGCAATGCAAAAGGCCGGCATCGGGAAAAAAGGAAGAAGAGGAAAAAATCAGAAGAGTATATGGCGTCCCAAGGAAGCCGTGACGCTGCTTGTTTCCGTCTTTTAAAGCGAAGGCCAAACAATGCGTCTTTCACGTCGCGTTGGAGCGCTGCTCACACTTGACACCTCGCTAACAATCAAATTCAGGCGTCTTACGGGCCCAAACCACGATATCATTATGAGGCGTTCTGAGCTGCTGGAGTTCTTCAACGTGTATACCCAATGCACGGTACACGAGCGCTCTTGAGTTCCGCCCCCATCGAAATGCGATCGCCGCGATCGGGTCGTACCCGCGACCTCAAGCTCAGCAGCGCAGTGCCATAGCCACAGAGCTACCGCGGCAAGTAAAGCTTTGTTCAGGCCAATGACGTTTACTGACGCGCCATTAACGGTCATCAGTGGAAGGGAAGCAAAGCATAAAAGCCACTATATATACTCACAGCGAACACGACTGCATTATTGATTTTCTCCTTACATGATGATAACGGTAGATGATGTTGATGATTAACTTTATTGGCATCCTCTTTGAATCAAGGTGGCGACACATAATCGCCTAGCTTGTGAGAGTTACATGCTACCACGTCGTAATTTAGCATCTTATATGCGTTGTGTCCGTAAGTCATGGTGCAGTTTTGACCGGTCGCAGAAAAGGAACAAAACTAGATAGAGGTGTGATATCTTAACCAAATGAAAGGAAAGCTCTCCGAGTTTCCGTAGTATGAAGTGCAAGAGGGTGCGCCACAGAGGTGGCGACGCAGCAGTGGATCAGCCCACGCTTGTCGAGATGTGGACGGTGTACAGGGGAAAGTTACAGCGAGTTCTGTGGCTTGCTAAATTTGAATCCGTGACCAAAGCGCAATGTGAATATCGTCGCGCGTCCAACGAAGCGCCACCATTTAATAATTTAAAACAGAGAATCAGAGATGTTATTCACCCTCCTACACCATGGAGACGTCCTTAACCACGTGTCGGAAGAACTTGAATATCGTTTAGATGTGTGTAGGGCAACAAATGGAGGCCACATCAAACTACACTGAGCAGGTATGAAACTTGGAGAGCTTTCCTTTCATTTGGTGAATATTTCATATTTCTATCTTGTTTCGTTGATTTCCTGTGTCCGGTCAAAAGTACACCATAACTTTAAGGACACTGTATATATTCCTTTAATGTCGTGAAATTATTTATCTAATTATCGTGATTGCTACATATTAAAATGTTTAAACATGTGCTAAGTTTGTACATGACAGCAGCCTAAACGCATTTCCTGCCTTGGCATACGCCGACAGTACAAATAAATAAATAAATAAATAAATAAATAAATAAATAAATAAATAAATAAATAAATAAATAAATAAATAAATGTGACAATACTGTTCCCATTTCCATTTTTCCATCAGTACTCTAATGGTCGTTTGCTGATCTCCACCTCCGACGAGTTAACGCTCTCATCAGCTCTGCTTTCCAGCGCTACTGGAAGGTGGACATTCCCTGCATGCGGTTCCGGTTGAATGGATATTATATGCGGGTCCCATTACAATGTGTTGAGCCGTCCCGGATTTGTTAAAAAGCAGTCACAAGTGTCAAACCTGCTGTGAATATTTGCTGCTTTATCGTGTTGCCCTCAGGGAGCCAACCCTTGATCGACAATACCTTCGGTTGCGAACTCGCACTTGCCATTACGTGCCTCAAGTACGCGCTGTGTATCAGCGTCGCGCGGTTGCACCACTTCCTTAATTATCTTTCGAGACACGCTCAGACCCCGTCATGCAGCACCCTCGACCCAAGCTCCCGAGCAAACTGATTTTCCGTTCGGAAGCCGCAACACCGTATGAGTGACAGGTGCGTCGGGCGTCCCGACACCGAGTCCGCCACCGTGGCTTCGCGCAGTCGCCAGCGTCATCCCCTCACCGTTACACATAGGAAGGAGATCACGCCCTTTGGGAAGTGCTACACCCTTAACAAGGTGCGCCCGCGTCTGTTTTTCCTTCTTTTTTTTTCTGCGGACTGCAGCAACGGAGCACCGGCGCCGTGACTCGCCTGCAGCCTACGAGGGCGTGGTCACGGCAGCGTGACGTGTCACGCTCCAAGGCGTCACGCGCGCGCGCGCGCGAGACGCTCCATTATTAGCGCGTACCCCGGGATCGGTCAGCCGCGGTTCACCGTGCCCGGAGAGAGCGAACGGCGAGGCACACTCAGGTACTACGTGAAGTCGGGGCGTCCTTTGCACAGACAGACACTTCTCGCAGTTCTCCTTCGTTCCCCCCTCCCCCTCGCTCTCTTTCCGTCGCCACGGCCCGCGGCGCCAACCCTACCGAGGACGGCTTGCCGCATCGCCGGCGGTGCACTACCTCGCGCCCTCCGCGAGGTGGGCCCCGGATTTAAAAGGATGACATCGCCCGCTGCCGGTGCGCCTGGGCGCGCTCGAGCGACGCCGACGCGCTCTCTTCAGCGACCCGTGGTTAGTTGGCGGCGGCCCTTGGCCCCGGAGGGGGGGCGTGGCCCGCTGGCCGGCTGGGCCCCGGCCAATGGGGAGACGCCGGACCGCTCGACGCACGCCTGACCGGCGGATGCGTGTGCTATACTAGCACCAACGCACACATGTTTACGGGTGTACCTTCGTAGGGCGTGCATACGACTTGCACGCCTGTGCGTGCGTGTGCGTGTGTTTGTGTCAGTGTGTGTGTGTGTGTTATGTGTGTGTGGCCCGTACAGACACGCGCGTGCGCGTCTATACGAGCCTGTGTGTAAGTCTGTAGATCAGCATGTGAATGTGTGTGTGTGTTTTGTAAGTGTATACTAATCTGAGTGTCTGTGTTCAAGCGTGTGTTTGTGCGTGCGTGATGGGACTGCGCTTTGATGTTGGAGCGAGAGGCATCTGTGCAGAAAGAAAGAGCACGTGAGACGGTAAACCCCGACGCACGGATGTATATGTACAACTTGTTTACGTCTGGCCTTTCGCTTAAGGTCACTGCTGATACTGTGTTTATAGTTTCAGGTTGTTGGAAGATTCCGCGACTGAAGGTTAGCCACGTAGCAGCATTAGCAGCGGGCATCCACGCGACATAACAATGGTACGCGGGAAAACAACTCGTTTAAGGCGCCTGTGATGGAAAGCACTCATGATCATGTATCGAATAGAGGCAACAGTAATGACTCGAACGAGAGCATTAGGCAAAAATAAAAGCGACATACTTGTTACGACCGAGTCTTGTCCGAGGTAAACATACGCACCTCGGATGACAACATAATCGAGGCCCCAATTATTTGATTTACTTTTCCAAAAGCTCCTGAAATTTTTTTCCATCCTTATTTATTCGTCATGTGGATATCCACTACAACAAAATAAAGAGCGAAGAAAAGGCGGATATGAAAAAAAAAGAAAGAAAGAAAATCTAGTTTATTAAGGAACCTTGATAATAGTGTAATTAGGAAGGAACGGCGTGCGACATATTTACGATGATTATATACAAGAATATATCACGAGGTCACAGCCGTGAAATGAAATCATTTAGCAAGCAATATGGCCAACACGCGCTCACCGTCATCATTTAATTGACCTTAGTCCGGCATCTATATCGCCGTTACCGGGTCTACATTGGCCGAGCTTGCCAATAGAATGCGTCGGCTTTTGCGTACAGTTATTTTATCCTATAAGAACCTGCTGTGGCAGTCGGCGCAATTCTCTTACCTTCGCAGTGGTAGTTTATTTCAAGAAGCATCAGTCAAACCTTTTGAGACAAGTCACAATGTGCCGATTAGCGAAATAATAGATTTTCACTAAAGGACACCTATAATTAATCACTCTCGGACAGATCTTGCAATCGCGAAACTGAATCCAGCGAATGCTCGAGGCGTGATCCATGTGCTAAACAAATGTCTAACCCCATTTTTGAGATAGCCTTGCCCAATATGTCCAAGAGTGCATCAGTGTGCCATATAATCTCACGGAGTGTTTCGTTTCACATGCAGACTGTGACAAAGATTTCACGGAAGAATAATGATTGAGACGCCAATACATTTGGCCGCAGTTTTAGTGACGAATGAAACTTGCCAATTTTGGGCAGGTTCTTAAGAGGAAGTTGATCTTCGCAGTTACAACGCGAGTCTTATAGTAGATTAATGAATCATTTATTGAAGTTCTTGAATGATTGATGTTGTAATTATCGCGCACCTTGCGCATACCACACCCTATTTGTAGCGTAACCACATATTGAGCAGTACGTGGTTGCTATAGCATGATAGCCCACTCACTCTATGTAACTTGACTAAAGAATATCTGGTCATGATCACCTATAACTGAGAATCTGGACAGACATATTGACTACTGCTGCTATCCAAGTCATCCCAAGCTTCTTTGTGAAGAACGATGTGAAAAAAGAAACAGTGCAATTATAATAAAAATAATGATGTTCAAACCACAACAAACACGCTCTGCGATATACTATATGGAACACACATCCCAGATTAAATTTACAGACGCACAGGCGTCGTCCAAAGAAAGGAAAAATGCAGAATGGTTATTAAATAGTCATGTTAAGGGGAAGATTTAGCTCGGGGCCTCCTATCTAAATACATGGGAAAAGAGTAATCGTTTTCGTTGGCCACCACTACACCAAATTTGATGAGAAATTTGTTGAATTTAGGAAGAAACGTTAAAATGTAGAGATTGTTGGTAGCGGATTTTCGATTTAGGCCGCCAATTTCTATTACACACGGTTTTCAAAAAGACGATTAACAAGCGAGCAGGGCGTTTGCAAAACGCTTGTAAACACTGTAATGAATTCACGTAAGCAACAAATTGATATATAAAGTTTGTCCGCTTTAGACGCTGTAACGAGTGCACTTCATAGAACTGCGATATACGTTTTTGGTGTAGAGCTATGAACTTGTGAACATTGTGCTTCCATTTTTTTCAAACTTAACATTTACTGAATAACGTTTTAAAAAATTCAGGTCATAAGTCGGCCCCAACAGTCACTAGAATTTCACTTTCCCTCTCGAATGCAACAAGTTTCAATAAAATCGGTCATGAGGTCATCTCAGAAAAGTGTTTCTGCGTCTTACATGTATTTGATTAGGCGGCATCGGAGTCGGCCCGAGCTAAAGCTTCCTCATAAATATATGAGTGTTCCTTTAGGTCTATCATCTACCTAGACGTGGAGGCTGAATAATAAGATGATACGCTTATACACATCGCCTCCGACTCATTGCAAGCAACAATGGTTGTGCACAGCGACTCACAATTAGCCGCCCTTAATAAATGACGCTTAGCGATACCGTTCAGAACAAAACATATCTACATGTTCATGGCATTAGGTGAACGTAAGCGACATGCGTAGCGAATACAGATAGGTGAATCAAGCACATACCTCATATTTTCGAAGGAAATTTGCGACATCTTCGCTGCAGCTCATGAATTGTGGCACGAAGTAATGGGCGAGCAAGTCCTCTAATTAAGCACTGTCTCCCTAATGCCTAGACGAAATCCCAGGAGTTTTGCTGGCCCAATATCAGCACAAAAGGTGCGAAAGTGATTGAACATCGCGGCGGCTTTAAGTTTCCATGGCACCTCTCGAACGAGCGCCACACTTAAGAGATCACTCACAGGTGCTCGAACACGAACCACTCCGCACGAATTGTCCACGTGGTCAGTCGTTTCTTTCGGTTCACTACTTGACTACATGACTAGAACACAAGAGCAATGACAAGAAAGAGGCGTTGATTGATGGACTCCTCACGAAGGTTCCATGCCAGGAAAGCCGGAGGAGGTAAGCCAAACTTTATTCCGCCTGAGACACACGGGCATCTCTGATAGACAAAAAACACACCCGGGTAAGCTTGTGAAGTGCCGACTTGGGGTACTCGGTGGTAAAGATTTTGGAGGTTTGTAATAGCAGGCTCTAAGCATCCAGCACTCAGTTGTCGACCCGGGTGCATAGCTGACGAAGGAAGCACTATGGCAGAATAGGTGACAACTTCAGCTTAGAGCTTTGCACTTTTTCTATTCGTCTATGCTAATGGTGGGACGTAAAGATGCACAAGGGAAGTACAAGACCTACGAGATGAAACTTTTTCCATCTTCCTCTTCTTCTTTTGCACAACTTTCACAGTCAACGTTGCCTGGGTTTGTTCGTTGTTTTCCATGCTGAGAAACTGCGTGACTTCACTCAGAAAGGCCTTTAGCGCACAGAATAGACCTAGACAATGCAAAATTTTTCCGGCTGACCCGGGGTTTCTAATGTTAAATGAAGATTCATGACTACGCACGACGCCATTCTAGGCGTAAGTTTTGCCACGCTAGTCGCAAAACATGCCAACTTCTCCTCAAATCGGGAAACAAGCTTTCCTGAGGCCAATACCTATGAAGTACAGCCGCTCTCATCTTTCGCCATACGACGTTTCGTCTTTACCAAACCTTCGTGCGTCGCCTAAATCCTTCTGACAGACGTCTTCTCTAATCTCTAACAACTTAGAGGCATGAGTGCTTAGAAGTTAGGCCTGTATAGGCAACGCTGCTCTGAAAACTTTGCACCAGAGCGGTGGCCAACGCATGCGCAGCCCTTTATATGGCACTTAAAGTAGTTCGCCGTGGCGGCAGCTTTAGAGCGCCCAACGTACGCAGGGCACGGACGTTGCCAACTGGAATGATAATATTTATGATCAAGTTCTTAGTGATGGTCAATTGACTTTCACATGTAATCATAAGAAGGACGCGCGGGCAGACGTGATATCGGTTTCTGCATCTCCATGAGAAAATGCTTAATGCACTGAGCCCACACAGCTCACGGTGTTGGCAGCTTGGTGACATTCTCGATGAAATGGCTTGACAGTAAATCTTAGAACTCAAATCGAGAAGCCACGAAAAACGATGATAGTATACGCAGCCAAGACACACATCCACATGAAGTGAGCTGGTACAAAAATCTGGCCAGCATGAATAAACCCAACCAGGCGAATTAAGCCAGTGGTATCCACATCCAATGGCTCTCATGAGGTACCAACGACTTCACAGCTAAATTATTCGCTCTTAGGGAGCAGGTGACGTCGTACTTCTTTGCCATCAGTGCACTCACGGCATCGATGCTTGCTTCACCATTGGCGCCGCTAAGATGAACCGTCGACTTGACGACGAAGTTCTTCGCGCATGGCGCAAGCATGGCGGGCATCACACGACACAGAGATGACGCTACACTGGGAACACATCCTTGCCATCAAGAAACACATAGCGTCGATGTATCCTGCAGCATCGGCATATTCGACACTTAAAGCTCTCCACAGTGGCCCGACAACATGGCGAAGAGAGTGTTCTCACATGGGGCAGTGATGGCGGCCAATAGGCTGAAGAGCGCTGACGTCACACTGAACGCACATACCAGCAATCCATACACCCATGAACTCGATGCGCCCTGAAGTAGCGATATAAGCGTGACTTCCACGAAGAACCGACAACCTGACCACGAAAGTCTGTGCGCATGGAGCAAATAGGGTGAGCTACACATGAAACAGACAGCGTCACACTCCGAGTACGTCCTTCCATGCCGCGGACACACGCATGACGTCGATGCGTCCGGCCCACATCGCCATATCCGCGGCTTCCACTAGAAACCCTCATTTTGTGTCGAACGTCTTCTCTGAACATGGGTCAAAGATGGCGGGAGACGCACGAAGCAAAGGCGAAGTGCCGTTCGGCGCACGGTGCAGTCCATTGCTCTGGATAGCCGTGAGGTACAGCCCGCTAGACGATCATATCCTCCTGGCGGTGGTTGAATAGGCCACTTGAGATTCGGGGGTAGCGGTATCCAAATGAGGAACTAAAATGGCGCACGGCGAGATCAAGCAAAGCGACGACAGAAAGGACAACGGCTCCTGGACGTCGCGCGGGCGGACACACGACGGTACGGTTCCGTAGCAGTGGCGGCGGCAGCGGCGCGCAAAACGCGAAACGCGTGCGGCGAGCGAACAGCGGTGCCGGCGAGTGCCAGGGGGGGGCCCCGACCATGGCGGCGAGGTTTTCTCGGGCGAGACCATTTCTTGTGTTCGTTTGTAATTATATGGAAAGTGCCTTCATCTGCAATGCAATGCCGCCACCACCCGGATTGGACGGACCGACGAGGGAGCCGACCGGAGCGGAGCAGCTCCGGGCTGCTGTAAGCAGCAGCAGCAGCCTGTTCGGTGTGCCTGCCGTATATATTGCGATGCGGGATAATTATCAAGTTAATATGGATCATCATTGAAAGTCGTCGACGTTTGCAGCTTCCCTCCCTCGATCGCGTTGTGCCCTCACCCCCCTTGTCCTCTTCGTCCGCTGCTGCTTTCCATCGCAATCTCTGTGCATCGTGCTTTTGAGCAAGAGGAGCAGCTTGTGACGTCGAGGAGAGAACAGAACGCGCGGAAGATGGGCGAGAAGCATAGACGTTGGCAGGGGAAGAGGGGGCGGGGAGGGGTGCATGAGCGCTACTTGTGGAAAGGCACGCGCAGTGAATTCAAGACGCTAAAGCCAGAGGCCCGTTTCCGCTCTTTCTTGTCTTCTCTGCGGTCGGCGAGGAGACGAAGGCGAGAGGAAGGGGGGGGGGAGGGAGACAGAGATGAGATGCGCTGCGAATCAAGACGATCGCGAGAATCGCAACGAGGTACAGATTAGAATTAGAAATAAGGCGAGACGATGCGGGCTCCGCTCTGTCTCTCTCACTTTCTCTGGCTCTCTTTTATATATATATATATATATATATATATATATATATATATATATATATTTTCCTTTCTCCTTTCTCACCCATAGAAAGCCAAGATTCGCGAAGTTTTTCTCTGCTATCTCATTGCTGACGCGATTTTCGCCGGTTACTTATATGTACAGTGCGGCGTTTTCTGAAGCGCGCGGTATTCGTTTTTATAGCATAGGTTCGCGCATACGAAACCCAAGCGCGGTGGTCGATACATTCAAGAAGAGAGTGCAGTAATTTTCTTAACGTCTCCTTTCCACATCTACGTTCTTGCAATGCTGCCGTAACGGGAGAGGAGAAGTCAGGTTTACGATGGCTAGTTGAAATGAACCGAGGGCCAGCCCTGAGAACACGTTCGGGCTCACTACAGGGCGAGAGTTTTATGCAAAGCAATGCGCACGATGGAAGGGCGGGGGAGACGTAAAGGAAAAGAAAAAGGCAATGAGAAGAGCAGCGAATACAGGAGCGCAGTTCGCTCTCTCTTTTTTTTCTTTCTCCTTCATCTTACTCCTGCGTCAAACCCGGACCCGGTTCGGGCTAGGTGCATAACTAAGGCACCCCCTTGCATGGCAATGATGCTGGCTCAGCGGCATCCATACATATTACGTGCTTAGGCAGCGCGCGGTATCCCTCATGCGCCGAAGGGAGGATGATGATGGACCAAGTAAGCTTACAAAATGAATCCGCAATAAAGGAAAAGAAAATACAGAAAGCAAATGCATGAAATGATTAGCTAGGTTTTGCTGCTTCTTTAATTTTATGGCGGTAAAAGTAATAGAGGCTGGCTCTTGGTAACAGCAGAGTAAAGGACACCGATAATTTTGACTTTATATAGTGTACATTACCGTTAGCGCCTCAGTCATGTGTCTGCTGTGATAGCGGTGATTGTAAATGCTAACGCTATAGCCAAACCTCTTCGATAGTTTGCCTTACAGTGATAGCCATTTCCTGGTATCCCGCGCTTCAAACTGCATGATGCGTGGCTGGCCATGGGTGCATCATACGACTAAAGAAAGAATAAACTAGAGAATTTGATTCTTGAATCTCCCGCGTGTCAGCTGTGCATGATAACCTCTCAGCAACGTCGTATTATGGCAGTGCTTCGTCAAATGTAACAATTTTGATAACCAACCACCTTGCTGAAAAAAAAACACGAAAAAAAACGTAAAAGAAAACGATCGATTGGATTTTGAGTGGCCCAAGTTAGAAGTTCTTTTAAGTCAACAGGAATGAACGCTAGCAATAGGAATGCCTTTGTGAAAACACCAAATAATTTAGGCAAACACTTTTGCCGAGATTGAACAGTGCCTGTTATTGGAGAAAGTAAAAGAGATGAAAAGATAGACTTCATCGTAAGTGACCCTATCTCCAGAGCTGCGTTGGTTATCCCTGTCAATGCATCCCAAGTCGGACACCACTGCTCGCAGTTTTATCCAAAAAATATAGAATGTTTCACTGGGGCAGTAAAAGGGTTCAGAAATACCAAAACGTAAAAAGACCAAATCCGAAGAGCAAGACCAGATACCTCGTAATTTAGTTCTCATGCTCCATGAGAATAGCATTAATGATTTGCCATTCTTATGGGAGCCATCAAATCGGTCCTCTCACTAAAACTAATTAAGGCGCCGGAGTGCGGTCTAGAGTCTTTTATAAGGAAAGTCTGGCAGCCACGCCGCAGTGTTCTCCGTTCTTCGCGCGCTAATCGTGCGATAGGTAAGTATGATAGTCTAGCAGTTATACATGTAATCTTCAGCTATCTAGAATAGACAATCCTTTGTGCTATCTCATTAATGTGGCACTTCGCCCGAAAGAGTCGGCAGGCGGTCGTTGAGAGATGGGTCGTAGTAGTGGGTATTTTATAGTAGTTGTCCTACACAGCATAATCTAAACAAAATAAAAGTCCACGGGAACATGAGTGCTATGCAATAGGTAAAAAGTGTTTGAACAAGGAAATATCGCTGGAGCCATTATTTCGACAAGAGGTCTTGGGTTTGCCAAGAAAGCGACTGACGAACACAAGTCGCAATAACCCGAAACCTCGGTTCAGTGACATTATTTGTGTGAATACTGTTGATCTATACATAGCATCCTCCACGAAAACATTGTTTTGTTGTGATGGCGATACAAGGGACAGCCCAAGGAAATTTTCGCCGTCACCATGATGTTCTGTGTATATATAAGCACATACATATATTTCAATAAATAAAATGGCTCGCTGATCGGATTCGAACAAAGAAGCCCTGGCACATAAGCCCTACACGCTAGCCACTATCGGCCACGGACACTTGCCTAGGCAGGCAGCATAGGACACCCTTAAGAATTTACCGCGTGCAAGAAACCTTCTACAGCTGCCAGAGCGCTGACTTCTTGCGTACCACGTCGCATCAGTATATGTCACACCCGCGTATAGATTGAAGATCGTCCGAGGAGTTGGGATTGTCTACCATCCAACTCGTGGCTCATAACCGCTTTGGGGGATTGGCAAAGAAAGGGGCGGATTCTTCCCAGTTATAACTAGAAATACGATTTCAGAGCTTCTAGAGAGAAAGGAGAAATTACGTGTTCAGTTGATAGCAGTAATAGCAGAAAGAATAAATAACCTTATCAAAACGCGCTTAAAAAAACGAATATAGATACAAATTTAACAGGTCATTCGGCCGCACTCTGTAAAAAATGCCTGCGGTGCAAATCTACTTTTGGCTGAATGCCGGAGTAGAGGCCCCGAACGAAAGAGCCCAAGCGCATCGCTTAAACATTGCTATCGCTGCCAATGGTTCGCCTTTCCGGGCGAAACTGTCACTTTCTTTTTATATATGCATATTGTTGCAGCCACTGGTTGCCTACGGACGCTGATTATATCACACCTAGTACACCAACGCACCGGTGTAAGAGCAGGTAGCCTGCAAGTTTATTTCACGATTAGGGTCACGCTAATTTGGGCGACATCTGGTGTGTTGAGAGGAGTCTCTGTAGAGGGCAGTGATGGAGTGGCCTCTTAAGAATACGCCATGAAGCGGCCAATAACTTGGTTCACACCGCCAGCATGCACTAAAAACATAGCGATGCCAGTTAAATCGACACTGAAGAGGAACAATAAAAATTTTGTTGAAGCTAATAATTTATTCTTTAAAACTAATTTCGTTAACCTCTCGGTATTAGGTTGACTATTAGGAGAGGAAATTAGGGCGAAATTCCATTTCTTGAATTTCGCACCAAAATCTCAGGACCCGTACATTAGGGCGATGTAATAAATTTCATAACCTTTCTTTTATATGTAATATTATTTCTGTATTTTGGCCATTGTGGCTCATAAACGTTATTGAACTTGATAATTTCAATCTACAGTCGAGTCCATCGTTATGGATGGCAAATCAACTAGGTCGGCGCAGATGCAGTCAAAATCTATGACGTCATAGTGAACAGATGAGAGAACTTCTCAAGGCGACGTCGCCACCATTCTCCCGTTTCTGCGTCTTTTCTGGCTTACCAAAGCTCATGTCCTGGGAACAGTGGCTATTTTTATCGCTTTAGAAGGGTAATTTATTAATAAAGTTCCAATTATTTGTCTCTTTAGTGGCCCTTCAGCTATCATTATCGCGATGCAGCAGGCGTAAGCACCATGGTTCCCACGATCTACAAGTTCGCACGATGGTTCCTATGATAATGTCAGCTCGGTAAGTATATACGCGTGATGACGAATAAGCGAATAGTCACTTAAGCGTAGCGCTTAAGAGAAGCGAAAGTATATTGCGAAGATGGCGAAGAAAGCCACTTAAATCGTAATCACGATGCATGAGCTACAACTTTATTAAAGAAACGCCGACACCATGATTTCACGAGGTGCTTATGAGAAAGAAAGAAAAATCGCAAGGAAGTAACGGCAAACTTTCTTGCTTGGTGTTTTCCCACCATGAACAATTTCGCAAAAAAAAAGTAATAAGCGTGCATAGTATTATTGCCAAATAGATTACCTTGTTGCTGCAGCTCTTGCTCCGAGTGGCAGTAACCTCCAGTGGCGCGACCTGGAATACAAATATAAGCGAACTTGTATATCGTAGGACTTTCGCGCAACGGTGGTTACATCACCTGTGCTTTCATCAGCGCGTAAAATTGACATAACAAAACGTGCAAACTGCACAAACGCTGCGCGCGCGAAGAACCCAGAGAGCGAACAAGAAGCCCTGGAGGTGCTGTATTTTGTAACGATCAAGTGCATTTCCAATCTCGCTCTTATCATCTACGACGCCGAGTGGTCGATTTTAGTGATAATGGCGGCTCGTCAGTGTCCGAGCCAATTATTAAGTGTGAAACAAATATAAGCTGGAATGCACCGCGAAAAAGCGGTCCACAAGGGGCCCAACAGACCACAAGAGCTTCACGGCCGCATTATGCGCTGTCGTATGTAGTGATTTCCTTACACACGACCTTGCACACATCGTACTGTTATGTGTTATCGGCCGTGTTGTATGAGCCGACAAGGTATTATTATCCTGGAGGCATTGAGCAAGTGGCGAAGGCACGCTACAAATTCTGTTAAGTGAATGGCGCAGAGAAAACCTCAGTTGCGAAATCCCGGACCATGAGAAGAGGTGGACGACCGCACGGGCATTGAGCTCACCTCGTCGCTTCGAGATTTTCGACTCATTAGGCTTTACGAAGACGTATCGGGGATTCGAAAGCGTTTCCTTGAATGGAAAATTTCGCAATATCCTGATTCATTGAATCAACGTTTGACCCTGTACGCACATATAAACAAATGGTACCGGACACGTACTCTCGTGTACCTGCACGCGAGTCAGCGCAAGAACACGTAAATAAAGGGAGCGCGTAGTCGGAATCCACGCAGAACAAAGCCCGAAAATAAATACACGAACTCTAGACAGCACAAACTGTTATTCTTTCCGACGAAACTCAATTCTCGCCTTGCTTTGGCCAAGATTGCGCTTCGCAACGTGGGCGGAAACGGACTGTAGATTGCAGTCAAGCGTGGCACCGTTGGACAGAGCATGGTCCCTCTTTATCATCATTATCATTGCTTTTTTACTACTTTTTTTAACTTTTCGTGGCACCAATGTGACGGTGCCAATAGGAAGGACAGTAGGAAAGAAAGGTCGGGAGAATATGGGATGCACAGGCTTCTTTCTCCCGAGATGAAAAGAAAAAGAAAAAAGAAGGCGAGCGATAAAGGAATCTTCGGGATGTGGGCGTCTTGAATGCGATTTCCTCGAAAAACGCAATTTCGACTTTGGCCGTGCGACGCGGACGGACATCGGGGGACCCTCATACATTTTGAGTGGGCGCTCGTATATACGTATAGGGTGTGCGTCAAGGCATGCGTTGGTGGCAGCCGAGTGTGCCACTTCGTCCTCTGCCGATTTCCTCTCCTATACTCGCCGGGACTGTTTGCCGCTGAAAGAGTTTGAAATGAGATGCAACTCCCTGCCCCCCTCTACTGTCCTTAGAGCAGCATTCGACCTAGAGTTCGCGCCCAGGCACTATGTTCACCTGAGGGCGGTGTTCTCCGCGTGGGATGAAAAAAAGAAATATATAAAAAAATACGAGGCGCCGGCGAAACATCAACACGTCTCGACGGCGTTCTGATCTTGTTCGCAGCAGTCAACAATTTCCGCCACGTGACCCAGAAAGCGAAACACTGGCCACTTTGCAGGAGACGGGCAACTAGATTTTGTTTTAATAACAGATCGAAATGAAATCACCCTTCCCCCTTTCCCCTTAAGCAGCATGTCAGCGTATGTTATAAGCAAGGCTAAGTTGTCATTAATAATTCCAAGACCCTACTACAGCAGTCAAGCAATCATTTGTCACTGTAGTCGATCTCGCTACCTTTTGCTCAACATCAGCATGTCGTAGTATTACAAGCATCGCTGAAAATCTCAAGCACTTGCTTTAAGAATGAACCATCCCCGTGTAACACTGCCACTTTTCTATTACTAATCCTTCGACATGAGTCGTTATAGCTCAATTAATGAACCAAAAATGCAGCAGAATCTATATGCAGCGATGCTCTGTGTGAGTACACAAAGAGTCGAAGCACGTGTACACGCACGCACGCATGCTGACAAATTATACCGAGCCTTTTGTTAAGCGGAGTTGCTGACTGCTAGCGAGTACGACGGACACCTTGAACGCATCATGGTTTCAGAGGCAGCATGGGCATACGTACGTAGCACAATTCGAATCCATTCAATCCGCAAGAAGCGTTTACTTCCTCGTTACTGCGCATGCAGCCGCGGGTGCGCGAAGGCGAGCTTTCTGGTTCTTTTTTTTCGTTCCCCCGCACGGCCGACGCCGCCACTGCCGAGGATGGATGGAGGCGAGCGTCATCTGGTGGTGTTGCAAGGAACCAGGTTGGTTGGTTGGGTTGGTTGGGTGCTATTCGGCAAGGAAACAGCCAGCTAGGCCGCAACTTCCACGGTCACAAAACCGGCGAGGTTCGCAAAGAAAAGCTCCGATTTTAAAACGCCTGAAAAAGAGGAGAACAAGAAGAAAGTGGACAGGGCAAGCATTAAGTTAACTGAATAATTTTGGAGGTTGAACAAAGCAAGACTACCAAATGCGCATGCGTGCACTGGTTGCGTAATCAACATAACGTCATGTCAAAAAGCCGGAATTCACTACCAAAGAGATAAACTTACCTGTAACTAACACATTCCGTCCCCTTTTTCTTATTGTTATAAGCTTCAAACAGTTCCCGTCACCAACGTGCCATTACTTTTCTATAGTACCTTAATCTCGTGAAGCCGTGGTTCACATTTGCAAGCAAGGCAATGAGTGGGTAAATGCGCTTTAGCTTTAATGTGCTAAAGAATGCCTTGTGTCGACTATAACTAACTCGCTCAACAGCAGGCCTTATTACTGTAATTACCATTACCATTACCGTCCCGACCAGGTGTCGGTTGCTCTTCCGTTTCGTATGTCGTGAGGCGCACGTGATTGTTAACGCGATAGTTAATGCGATAGTTGACGCGATAGCTAACGCGTGATTGGACTGAAGTAAAAGCGGAGAGGAAACAGCAAAATGTTTAAAAGGCCATATATTGTTGCTTACGTGTGGACTATGCATAGTGGGCAGTACTGACCCAAGCTCGTAAACCTAATAGAAACTTAAAGATAATGACATCAGATTAATACACTTAAGTTATAAAACTATGTTGCATCTTCTCTCATTCGCCAAGAGGTACAAAACTCCAAGTACAACACTCCAAGTTTTCATTATTCTCACGGGAGCGTCGACCAAAACGACGGTCAGCGCTTCGCATAGGCCAGAGGGCGCTACTGAATTATGCGCTGCTGAATTAAGGAGACGTAGTAAAAAATGCTCGACTGAAAACTATGTGTAGCATAACTGATGAGCTCAAGCAGGCTACGTGAATATTTGTCACCTCTCCTTTTCAAAGGAGACGCCAATAAATAATCATGATCACCATGATCATAATTATAATCACTCCAGCGTCGTCGACACCAGCCTTTAGGGATGCGAGGTAAATGAGACGGCTTTGATAAGAACGACAAGACCCCACGCTTGTTCGTTCCCCTGAATGCTACGCACCGACCTGTTCGGAAATGTTTGCGCTTTTACCCGCTATCGCAAGCATGTCGAGTTGCGCCAAACATGAGCACTTGAACATTTTCAGAACTCGGTTCAAGGCCTGGCCTGCGTCTGACAGAAAGTGGAGCTTTACGGGGTTAGCTGCCCAGCCACTCCGTTGACCTTTCGAACCCAGCAGGGACTTTTCAATAAATATGTTTCTCTCTCTCTCTCTCTCTCTCTCGGGCACTCTTGCCTTGTGATAGGCGGTCGGAGATGTGACGGCAAATGTTTGCCACGTTGCATCCATCCAACGCATTCAGGAAACTAGATAATCGTCCTCTGAGTGAACAGACAACACTCAAACACCGTCCCCACGGATCACCGGTTCAGAAGGCAGCGAAGACACTTTTACGCTTTCAGAGAACGTCTAGGTAGTGCGAGCGCGTTCGACTCCGTGTAGTGCGATTCGCGCACGTCTCTCCTGTCTCTCCGTTTTTATGCGAAGCATATTACGAGAGCGCAACCCAGCTCCTCAGGCGCGGCGGTGTCGCCTCCAATTACCTTTGACCCCATGCCATACCACGTGACAACGTGACGTCACGACAGAGGAGAAACGGGGCTCCAACTCGCGCCGTCGCTCGCGGCGGTATGTAAGCAGCTGCGCTTGTTTCTAGGTGGCTTTGGCTCAACTCTTGCAAGATAGGCTGGGTGGGAATCGAACCAGGATCTCCAGAGTGTGAGACGGAGACGCTACCACTGAGCCACGAGTACGATGCTTCAAAGCGGTACAAAAGCGCCTCTAGTGCATGCGGTGTTGCCTTAGAAACGAGCTGTTTCTAAGGCTCAGGCGTGCGTCGGTTGCTCAGGCGCACATTTCGTTGCCGCGCCGAACGCTGCGTTGCTCGACGCTCACCGCGTCCAATGCGGGGCGCGTAGTCGCTGCGCCGTAGCCCATTGTCTTACACCCCTTGGCGGGTAGATGGGAACGCTATCGCGTTCCACTCTTGAAGGCGAAGCAGAGTAACACATGAGTTGTTTCTTCGTCTAGCCGAAGAAAATATAGCCAAGCAACAGCAGTTCACCAGGCTAAACAGTGGTTCAACTACTAAAATAAAGGCTAGTATGCTTCGCATCCTGGGCTTAACCAAGCTAAGCCACAGCCATTTTTTTTCCATTCCCATTCTCCTCTCCCCCAGCGTAGGGTAGCCAAACACAAATAGCGCTTGTCCACTTTTGTTCCATGAGTCTTTGTCTAATTTATTCGCGCTTCTGCGATGCAGCCCTTGCCTGTCGTGTCGTTAGGCACTCCCGCAGTATTATTAAAACCTTGGAGAACTAATAGTGCTAAGGAACTAAGGAACTAATAATTGCTTGTTGCTGGGATAGCTGGTTCATACTTGTGGTTTAAAAGTGCGCGAAAACAATTTGAAGCGACTACAGGACAGCAGCGAGCACGCTAGTGACGCTCTTTTCTCTCCTGCTAGTACTTCATATTGTTTCGCTGTCTTTTCCACCGTAACTACAAGTAGTCGCCTGTATGCGCCAAGTCGAGCTTACAGAGGAAAGAAATATATTACAGAACCCCTGGGAATCGCTCTTGGCGTGGGAGAGGAACATCGCAGAAACAAAATACGAGTGCCTGTTTGAGTCTTAAATAGATTTGTCTAGGCTTTCAGACGATGAGCTTATCGGAAGAACCCTGCGTCTTAAATCCTAAGCTTGGATGGAGCACAGCACGGTTGGCCAAACTTCACACAACACTTACTCGCTGAGGTTGTTAATTTCGGGAAGAGAGAGAGAGAAAAAGAACCCTTTTGAGGGGTTATTCAACTTGCGCGACTGGCGCCCTGATGAAAAAGTGATCAATATAACAAAAACTTCGAGGGGGTAGTTATTAGAAATACAGCCAGGACAAGCTGAGTAAGAAAAATAAGGACGGAGAAATAAAATATATGAAGAAATTTTGAGGGATCTCCAAGAAACGTCCGGGGTCTCAGGAGAAGGTGCACCGGGTGATCTCGAGTTTCCTGTTCACGAAATTTGCATAACAAGGTGTTGATTAAAGCTCGCTCCCAACCTCCTACCCTCCACATTTTTATTCCTTTCTTTTCTTCGCCATCGTTTCCCCACTTTGTCTTGGCAATGCGTCTCCCTCTTTTCTGTCTCGGGAGGATTCTACAGCGTTTGAGACAATACAAAAAGGAGCCACCGTTACACTAAATACCGGCTAGAAATAAAAGCAGAAGCAACAAAGGTGGATGGTTGGAGATAATGCTGCGTGAAACCTCAGAGCAGGCTTTTCTTGTGAAGGGCGCGGAGACGGTAAGGTAAATGGTTACGATTGTTGCCTTAGCCACCTTAAAGCGTCAACCATAAAGCTTCCTCCGAATACAAAGCAATCACAGTCAACACAACTATAGTATGCTACACGATGGTGATGAATTTGGAATTTATGGCGCTGTAGGACCGAGTATGGCCAAAAAGCGCCAGACCATAGTATGGAACACAAGTGCAAGTGCACTGTTAGCCATGTTGAACGGAGGCAAAGTTGACCAGCTGAAAACTTCTAGCGCCTCTCTCAAACTATATATATATAGAAAGCCTTGCAAGATGCATTTTACAGACGTGTGCAGCCCGCAGATAAGATAGCATGTAATGAAATGAAGGCGCATTTAGGTGTACCGTGAATTTGTCTGATGTTCGTGGATTCAGCTGATGTGCTTTTGGATGTCTGCTGAAGTGCGAGAACCGTGGGACGGGATTCAGATAAGGGACATTTCTTTTACGTCGCTCTATACCGGGTGTTTCAGCAAACACTCAATTTTTGTTTAGAAATTGCGTGTGGCAGATATCACAATTCTAGTCAATGAGCTGGAGTACTCGAAAAGGCTGATATTACTTGCACAGTAAATTCAAATGCATAATCGACTAACTAACAAAAAATCACTACCTGAGCTTTTAACTAATGACCTTATGGCCAAGATTTCAATTTACAAATTCTAATCGGGGAATTCTCAAGGCGAATCCACTTGGGGCGAATTCTCAGAATGACACCAGTTTCGAGACATTAATTCCTTATCTTTGCGGAAAAATGCATTGGCGTTCCAGTTACTTTTATGCTTCAGTGCATAAAACGACGTTTTCTCAAGACAGTAAATGAAAAGGCAGTGCCTTTTTACCGCACGTTTGACGGCGCATATCTCGTAAATGGTGTCATCTACACAATTATTTTCAAGTGGATATGCCTTGCAGTCTCACCCGCTAGAAATTGTAAATTGCAGTATGTGCAATAAGGTAATTAGTTCGGCATTTAATGACTGAACTTCTGTTAATTATTCGATTATGCCTTTCAATTTTTTTGTGCAAGTAATATCCGCCTCTTCGAGTAGACCAACTCACGGACTAGAATTGTGCTATGATTCCACTGGCGATTCTGAATACTGGGGTATTACTTGTCAAAACCACACTTTGATTATGAGGCACGCCGTAGTGGGGGACTCCAGATTATTTTGACAATCAGTAAATCTTAACGTGCCACAGGCAATTAAAGAAGACTAGGTGTTTGCTGAAACACCCTTACATGGGTTTTTTCCTTCGTTTTAGCTTCGCCAATATATTAAACATCACGTGTCGCAGATAGCACACAAAGTCATAACCTTTACAATGAGTTGCTCGATGAGGCGGACATTACTATCGTGAGCAATCAATTGCGCGATCATTTAATTAAAAAAATATCGCTAATTAAGATCTTTAGTAAAATATTTGCAGCCCATCCGGCAATTTACTAGTGAAATTGTGAGACATACCGAGTTGGAACGAATTCTTAGGATGACACCGGTTTCGTGACATGCGCCGTCAAACTTGCGGTAAAAATGCACCATAGTTAGACTTAAACGCTATTGTATTCGTTAAAGCATAAATTTAAGTGGAACGCCAATGTATGTCGATCGTCGCACACTTTGAAAATAGCGTATCGAAATTAGTTTCACCCTGATAACTCATTAAAAATTAAAAATTATAGGCCCTGAGATAGCCTTGCGATCTCAGGGCGCCTTACAGCCAATAGGCGCCTTATCGAGTAATTTATACCAAGGGTTAGAAGTGTGTTATCTGCCAAAGGGGAGTTTTGGAAATTTAGCGCAGCTAAATAAACAACACCTGGCATACGTGGCGCTGGAGTCGAAGCCAAGCTTTGTGGTGCCACGTTTACTGACGCTCGAGACTGTCATTTCACGGAGGAAGAAAATGAACTAGGAGGCGGCATTACGTCATGCAGCCAGCGCTCGCAAGCCAACCCTCCGTGAAGCCGCACCTCTTCGCCTTTTCTCTTTCAAGAAGTGGGCCTAACACGCTACCCTGCATGCACTAGCCGGACTCTTCCCCAAGTGCGCTTGGCTCGCGGTATATGATTGTATCCACGCGCCGCTGTTTGGGTGCTTTGCCAACCTCTCCGCGCACATTTGCTCTAGATGTGCTCGCGCAACTTTGGTCGTTTATTGAAAAGCGTACATTTATTGTCTTCTTTGCAACGTGCGAATGCGGCAAGCAACCGCACAAGCTGCGTCGCACCCGCAGTATTTTCGGAAGAGCGTCTGCGTCTATCGCGTCTAACGCTGCATGCGATGGAAGACACCAAAACCCAGCGCGACATGATCACGCTATGGGCCGGCCTCCCGTGGCTTCAATTTGTCTTATGTAATGCCCCGTCCTTGTTCGTTCCTTCTTTCATGCTGCATTCGACATGAACGCTGGGAACTGAGCAGGTGGTGCCTCTGATGCTGAGGGACTTGACTCTCGACGCAGGGACTCGTGCACGCATGCTTTCAAGTTTTTTCATTGAAGCGGCAGCTTCCAGTTCAGTCACAGGTTATTGTGAAACAGTAAGCCAGATACGCTTTGGCTGAGCTGACTTAATCAGTCCGCCAGTGCATAGTTTCGTTCTGTTTCCGTGGTATATGACTTTATTGTATGCGTCAGATCGAGTGTCCCTTACGGGGTATTCGACTGCGTGCTTACGGATTGCGATTTATGTGTTCGCGTGCCAGAAGATTACCATGTCCCTAGTCCGGATGCTGGTTACTCGTGCCGTCCTGACAACAAAGGGCCTAGTTTCTGAACCCTTCAGCATAAGGAGAAAACGTTAGGGCATCCAACAGGGCTCTGCAAAATGTTAATCTCTCTCTTCGTCAGGAAATGATGTCATTAATTCACATTCGGTGTTCACAAGCTGTGAAAGCCACATACACTCCTCGGAGGCTTTACGATGCTGCTACATTTAAAACTAGAGTTACCGATAGCACTACAGCAAGCAAACGGGCGTGGTAAGGACACTGCGACGATTTATGCGGCCATATAAAACGGTCGCTTCAAGCACACGTCCCATCGGTTACGTAACTTTTCGAGTCTTCCAGCTGCTCCTACCACCGGAAGCAAAAATTGAAAGAGGTAATTAAACGATAGCCTGGGGGCCGCGGGATAGCTTCGGAATCTATTCAGGTTCGAGAGAACGCAAAAAAAATAAAAAAAAAGTTCCGCCGGCGTGTGTCTGATCGGCATCGTCGCGTCCTTCTTGACCGAGCCCGCCATTCGAACACACCTGCGTCGAACGCTTCTTCGGTGGTCCCCCTTGGCTGACCAGCTGCCTTCGTCCTACCGAGAACGAGTGTCGGACGTTGGCTGGCTGCACCCATTAAAACAGCCAAATCACCCGTGGAAAACGCAAAGGTCAGTTCGGCACCGCCTCCGTTGCGCTTTCTTTTTGTTGTGACACTTCGGGCTGCTCCGCAAGACTGCCTGCTTCGCCTCCGTGCTGACGGCCCGCCAGCTTGTCGATTGGGGGGCGAGCTTCACCGATGATCGCTAACGAACAAAGGATCATTGTGTACAACGATAGTATAAACGAAGTGAACCGCCGGATGAATTTAATGATGCGTGTTCGTTGATTAATCTGTAGTACCGTTCCTTTCCCTGCAAGCAAGTTGTTAAACAAAGTGGACGTTCGGCCATTGTCCGTTGCTCGGCTGTTAGTATCACCTGGCGGATGACGGCTGCTTGAAAAGTCGTTTCACTGTGTTCATCTTTCAATATTTTTATTAGGCATATGCATCCTATTTCGTGATTGTATTCCTGGCCAAAACAACGTTACTTTGGGCCTATGCGAAGGAGATATAAGGTCTTACGCACTCTGGTGAACCCTTTCGTTTACACTCTTGAATATTGTACGCACGCTGCTTAGGGGTTAGCGTGGTCACACTATAATAATCATCGGCAATCTCTTGCGCGTTCTTTTTTTTTTTTTTGAGCATGGTCTATCGCACACTTCCCTGTCAGGGCATAACCAGGAATTAGGAACATATATTGTAGAGCTTGGTCGCTTCATCACCCCGCATGTACAGTTGGCATCAAGAGGTTACGAAGCACGGGATCTGAAAAGATCATCCGAATGTTTGCACACTCTGGAAACGCGGCATGCTATTCGAATTCCTAGCCTGTGCTCGTAGACGCAAACAGCTGATAGTGTTGCACGGTTTTACAGTCTATACAGTCGCAAACTGTTCGGAAATACCGCGGTGCGTATACGTTCGACGCCGACTGCACATTAGTGTATATCAAAAAGGCGCACACGTCTGTTTTCTTGTGCGACAGACAGAGTTAATTCCAAATGTGATTAAACCCAGCGTGCAATGAAACTTAACTACTAAACTAGCAATCGCGACAGGTTGCTTCGCCTCAGTCGTGTTTAACGGTGTTCGAATTGCTAGCTTTTATGTTGAAGTGAGTGCTATAGTTTTTAATGCGAAATGGCATTCTTTGCCTCATTGTCGGCATATCGCGGTAGGTAGGTAGGTTCCTGTCTTGCCTCGCTTGAATAAAAAGAAAATAATGTGTTAGTGGAATCGATAGTCTGCCGACGAGCACAGGAGATTCGTTCTATAAGCATTTTTTTTTTCACGATCATAGGCATACTTCCCGCGTTCCAAAGCCAGCCAGCTCTTTGGAGCGTTCGGCGTGTGTACTCCCCCCCCCCCCTCCCTCCCCCATGATACTTCGTCTTCTTTCCTTGTGGCAGCTTGCGCTCCGAGGCACCGTGTAGACTGCACTAACTCCGGGACTGGCCCGCTTTCCTCAGCACTTCCCCTATAGCACTCTACGTGGAAATAGTGCGTCGTTGTACCCACCTGATGATCGCTTAAGTTAGCCACGCGCTAGATTTTTTGGGTCATACCACATGACACAGCCATATAATACGTGCGATTGCGTAACACGTTGTCGCTGATGATCTCACAGTCTGTTTGTCTCTCGTTTACGCTTGTACATTACCTATGTTGAAACCAACGATTGCCACGTAAGCTCTAGCGTGATACGGCCCACGTAGAAATAATGCCGCTGCCACCATACGATCGTCCTCAGCGGGTTTCTCTCTCTCTCTCTCTCTCTTTATATATATATATATATATATATATATATATATATATATATATATATATATATATATATATATATATATATATATATCACACCCACAGAGAGAGAGGGAGAGAGAGATACTTGCAAAATGCTCCCCATAACGCCGATTCCCACAGCACGTGGTATCTGCGCAATTTTCAGTTTTATTTCTCGAATTGTTTGGAGTAGTTCTTACTATTACATCTATGCGAGATGAATAATAATTGCGGTTAATGCGATAACATCTTCTGTCATATTATTTAGAAGCTTTAATTTTTTTATTAACATCATTTAGGTGTTTTCCCACGTAATTGTCTCTTCGCAATGTTCTTTATAGTCCCTATGCTTACAAAGACACCTACATGCGCCGATAACGCTGCTCGCACAGCACATCATGACGAGCACAGCGTTCCAATTCCGCTTTCGAGGACAGACGCCGCAATGCAGCTTCGACACCTGGCACGCAGTCTCACACTGACCGAGTGGAACTCGCCAAACTTGCAACTTACACGGCTGCATCGACTAAACCCCTCCCTGCAACTCCGACCTCCACTCAGACTTCCTCGACGTGAAGCTACGCTTCTCTGTCGCCTTTGGCTAGGAGTTGCCTTCACAAAGGCATACTCTACATTAATTGGAATGACTGACAGCGCAGCATGCGAGGTCTGTGGCACCGAAGAAAACATCGACCACCTGCTGTGCCACTGTCCACGATACACCCCTGAGAGACAAGAACTTGCCAAAGCCTTTCAAAAACTGGACAATCGGCCGCTTTCTGTGCAGGTGCTGTTGGAACAGCGCCCCCATCGCCCGTCGGCCCATAAAGCGGTGAAGGCACTTTTGTGCTACTTAAGGACGACGGGCTTGTGCGACTATCTGTGACTATTAATGAAATTTCTGTAAGCCCACACACGTCAGCGAACTCACCGCAATTTCCTTCTTTCCTTCCCTCCTCTCTTTCCCTGTTATCTTTGTTATCCCCTTTCCCATTCCCCCGGTGTAGGGTAGCAAACCGGACGTTATTCTGGTTAACCTCCCTGCCTTCTCCTTATCTCTTTCCTCCTCCCTACATGCAGACTTTCATCATCGCATGCTGTGTGTGTCGAAAGTAAGCTATGTAGCATTATAAGGCCTCCATGACAGTTGTTTAATCTTAGGAACTACTATTCTACTAACAACTTGCGATCAATAAGAGCGTACGTTTACTGTTCATGTAAACTTCGACTTCAAGAAACAAGAGGAATATTTGTGAGAAATTGGCCTGCGACCTTCTAAATGTCGTTAGAATATCGGAGAGAGCTCTGCCCGAAATACAAAAGAACGGAAATAATAATAATGGAGGTAATTCAAAATCCCATTTCGACACGGCCAATAGGACTTGGTGTAAGTTCAGCTAGGCGGATTCGAAAAAGCGAAAGTCTCGCTGTAGTTCCTGGTTAGCCCTGGAAGTGCACTTGTAGTGGTTGCTGGACCATCAGCTAGGGTTAGCTTTTGCAGTATATAGGTAGGCTTCAGTGGGAAACTCGTAGTCCTGCATTCTATAATACAACCCTACTAGTTCAAACAAATCTAATATTCAGTTCTCGAATAAATGGTTCATTCTCGAACGAGAAGCATTCGATTCGCATTAGAAATCTCATAATGTTGTACTTCTACTTCTCATTTCCGATGTTCGAAAGTGAAAGCTATAGGTTCACTTAAGTTCTAATGCTCAGACGTGACTGCTCAGACGTGACTGCTCGGCAACGTCGACGCCTCGGTTCTTCTCCGCAGCAAATATGTCTCACACAACGATGCTTTCTTGCTGATTCCGGCATTGAGTACCTGCACTGGTGGCCGGCGTGTGCAGAGCTGAACTGAATGGGTCTGATTCCGAACAAAACTTGCCCTATTGGGAGTGAGAAAAACTAAAGCAAGAGAATTCATCGGGGAAAAAAAAAACGCAGCGCAGTAATCTAACAAAAATAAACAAAGCGTAAGCAGTGCCATGCTGAGGAGAACTGAAATTCTTTAAAAATAACGATAAAAAGGATCGCGCAATGAGGGCCATAAAGCAACGAAACACGTTATTACGTGCCATTATTTACCGCCACGTGGAAGCCAAGCGAGAAACAATTGTGACCTCTCCTTCGCTTCTCACTGTTTCTGATCGGCCAGTCTCGGCTAGTTTAAACCAGGGGCTGCATCGTCAGGGTTGGGGAAAGGTCGTTTGTTTCCTGCGGCTAGCGTATAACGTGGGCAGGCGCCGTCCCGCGTTGGCAGAGGCGTTTCGAATCTCGCGAGAATGACACGCCGCGTGGCCCTTCACACCTGGCACTGCTCCTCCTCGGCGCGTATACGTGGCCGAGCTCTCGGGGCCAAATCTGTGCCACTGGCCGCGAGGGAAGCCAGCTGCACCGCTTTCGGCGGCGAGCTGCGCGAAGTAGGGCGCCAGGAATACGCGGGCGCAGACGCACGTGACCCTCCTCCACAGCTCTGCGGAGGAGATAACACGGTCCGTGTCGCGGGTGGTGAGGTGGCGAGAAGGAGGGGGGGGCGGGCGAGGGCGATAGCCAGCTGGCCCTGTAGCCGGCCGGCTGAGTTGCACTACCCGGCAATTATTAATGACGGGTTTCTCTGCTGTGGTCGGCAATATTTTATTTAAGACATTTAGTTCCGCTCACTTGATTTCCCGCGATAGAGAAAGAAAGAGAAAGCTCGCTGTATAACTGCTGGCGTTCCGTTTGTTTCTATTGCGGGTGCCGTTTCTTTCAATTGCAATCGTTATTTTTTTTTCACTACCATATTTTTTTCTTATAAATTTTTTTTTTCATTTCAGGCTTCGGCGGAGGATTGCTGGCAGCTTATAGGCAGCACTGCAAGCTATGCCCGGGGCCCTTTCAAGACGAAGCATTGCAGTGCATCGGTCAGCACAGAAAACTATATTTAGTTTTGACAAGGTGGACGGCGAAAGAGAGACAAAGGTTAGGTAACTGCATTACTTATTTATAATAGTAATAAAGCGTTATTATCATCGTTCTTGCATATTCATTTCCTGCAACACCTAAGTAAAGGTACGCATGTGAAGTGGCAGACAGAGCAACTGCACGGTCCCATGGCGTGCTTAAATAATAAAGAAAGAATGAGGAAGCAAGAAGACCGCAAAAGAGTAAATTTTTATAGTCTCAAAGAAATGAAAGAGAGAGAGATAAGTAGGAAGCAAAAATAAGATGCGACAAATGTGGAACAGATCCTCTACGAAATGACAATTTAACCGACCACGTGTAAGGAAAAATAAGGATCTTCAATAAAATTTCGACTGGGGCTAGTTGCTACATTGGCTAGTTGGTACATTGGGCTAGTTGGTACATTGGGTACATTGGGTACTGGGTAGTTGGACAAGGGCTAGTTGTTACAAAATTCCACGCATAACCCAGGACAACCAACAAAGAAAAGATGAGACAAGCGCTTGCGCTGCCTGTCTCGTCTCTTCTTTGTTGGTTGTCTTGGGGTTTGCGCTGAACTTCTCGCCTTCAAGATAAGGATGTTCACTGATAAGTGCGTGTAATATAAGAGTAATTACATTAAAATGACATGATGGGCAGGCACATACGCTCCTTGAGATTACCTACTACACAAAATGGCACTAAAGGAGAGCCACCTATCGCCTACACGCACAGCAGCGAACTATACTGTGCGGCTTAATTTTCTCGGAAATCGTTTCTTGCAATAGTCACCTAACAATTAAACGTAGCTGTATTTGTTTAAAGAACGTATATAGGCAATCTAGTGCGGCACAGTTTTGGAATACACGTTAGTAGCTGGCTCTAACTCGTCACAACTGCTTATTGGTCTTACTCTTCTTCGGAAACAATATGTCGCAAAACTGGGAAGCGATGAAGATTACGATGACGAGAGACTATATATATATATATATATATATATATATATATATATATATATATATATATATATATATATATATATATATATATATATATATATATAACTACGTAAACAAGCGTACACGGACGACCAGCAATAGTGCGCATTGAAGATTGAAAAGCTGGACAAAGATCAAAGCCCGGTACCTGTTCTTGTGAGCTTAATCTGTTCGTACTTGCCCTTGTTAAGAATCGCCAGCTGCAGTGCAAGACTGCCACCTACTTACGACTATGAAGGCAACATCCCGGCGCTGTTAAGAATGGCCAGCTGCAGTGCAAGATTGCCACTCACTTACGACAATGACGGCAACCTCCCGGCGCTGTTAAGAATGGCCAGCTGCAGTGCAAGATTGCCACCCGCTTACGACTATGACGGCAACATACAGGGAGCTTCGCCGCCACAGGGTGACTTAATCGTCTTTGTGACGGAATGAGTTCGGCGGGCCAACTATTGTTCCCAAACTCCCCAACGCGCTACCCGGAACGGCTCCGAGTTCTACGAGGCCCCTCTGACGTCGGCTCCGGACATTCGAACGTGTGTGCCTTTGTGTGCGTAGGCCGTCCTGCGGGAGGCGGCTAGTTTGCGCCGACGAAACGAACGTTCGCCGCCTTGTATGGCCGGAGGACCGAGTGTTTAAAAACTGCTGTTGTGCGGATGCTCGACACACTTCTCTTGAGCAGTCATGTTGGACTGACACTCGCTCTCAAGCAGTCATGTTAGACGGATGTACTTTCTCAAACAGTCATGTTAGGCTGATGTAGTTTCTCAAACAGTCATGTTAGACTGATATAAATATTGTAAATAAACCCATATTCCTCGTTCTCGATGAGAAGCAGTCCTTCCCTTCATCAACGTCCTCAGCGGGGATGAGTTGGACGACGGCATGGGCCAGCTACCTTCTAATTCATGCCGGACTCCAATCTTGACAACGGATCACGAGCGACGGGATTGAGCCCCCAATCCTGACACCCTCGAGTGCGCACACTCTACGCACCATATAGGTAATTTAATTGGGCACGATTACCTGATTACAAAATCTTGTTACTATTACCTATTAATATTAACTATTAATGCGGCCGCCGTGGCCGGGATTCGATCCCACGACCTCGTGCTCAGCAGCCTAACACCATAGCCATTGAGCAACCATGGCGGGTCTCGAAGAGAAAGCAGCTCGTGATGTCATCGCTGCTAAGCTACTGCAGGTCGCGTATAAACGGATCCCGCATACTGAATTTGTAAAACTAGATTTCATAAAATACGGGACTGATGCCCCAGTTTTCAGTCGTCATTCAGCATATCGGCAGTCATATCGGGAATCGCTGATTATGCTCCGAGCTAGCCGAGCTCGTACGACGGATGGGACAACGCATGGTGACTCATATCACTGCTCTGCAGCCATTTCCATTGTTTTGTCCCAAACAACAAATCGTAAATAATTCATTACTTCATTCGTCGGCTGTTCACAAGGCTCTTGTGTACGGTCCAGCTAACATTGCGGCCACGAGATTCAGTTCTCGGTGAGCCTAAGCGTGAGACGTTTAAAATTACATACATTAGTGATGTGCCAGGCACCGAAGCAAGCGAAATCGAAATGTCTTGTAGTACTATCGAGCTTGTGTCACTATGGGGCAGCTTGCAAGTCTCAACTTTGTCAACTTTTATCCTCATCACTTTCCATCCAGCCAGAAATATTCCTCCAAAATCATTCGTTTCGTTGAACCTTAGAGGATTCATGTGGTCGCTTATCGTAGTCCATCAGCTCTGGTATCCTTAAGACATACTCGAAACAACTGCAGTGTTCTCCCCTGAAGACAACAGTATACTCGAACAAGAGTTACAATTCAACGCGCCTACTCAATTAGGAAATGCATTAAAGATGCGATTACTGAAATACCTTTCCGGCCAAAAAGCTTCGACGCGAGTGCCTCATGCCAGAAGCAGCACGCGGAGCCCACTTCCACCGCTTCCTTCTGCTTTTATGAAAAACGAGTACATAAACAATGCGATGAGTGCGAGGACCTGATCTCTCTCGAGTGCTCTCGAAAGCACGGACGAGCTCAAATGTGAGCGTGAGCCACGAAGCACGCACCCCTCGAAGACGCTACTCAGGAAGTGAGCTTACAAGGAAAGCGCAGCAAGAATGTATAGATATATATGTGAAAGCAGAGGAGAAGGAGGAAGCGAGAGTCACTCTCCAGAATCAACAGATGTCACTACCGAAGGAGCGTGCAGTCACTGTGGGATGGCAACGGCGAAAGAGACATCGACGTCGAGCGAAAACGACTCTGGAGAGCACTCTCACAGATCCACGGGGAAAAAAAAAAAAAAGAGGGAGTCTGAATCGGGGCTCGAGTCTTCGGAACACGTAAGCGTGAGGAGTCCGTTCTTTTCTGACGTGAAGAAAAAAAAAAGGGAGGAGGAGATAGAGGTGCGTATAGAGCAACTGGGAGGCATTCTGGACGCCAGTGAACGCCCGTCCGCACGTGTGTGTTTGTTTCTGTGCGTCTGTGAGTGCGCGTGCGTCTGCACTCGCGCATGCGCGTTTGCGTGTTCGCGTTAGCGAGCGTGCCCGAAAGAATACCCGGACAAAAATACGCCGCTCTTCGCGTGAAGGCGAGCGACTTTAGTCCCCCTTCTTCTCTTCTTCCGACATGAAAGGTCCATTATCGAATTGAGCCGCTGCGGTAACTCCCAAGTCGGCGTGTGTCTTATCAAAATAACTCCACCGTGTGTTTGTGCCAGTGGGATCGAGAGCCACCGGCTCGCTCTTCCGGGATCCGTGGCTCGGGCTGGCTGGTATACACTGGCGCTCTCTCCGCATCTATTTGCTTGCCGGTGGCGCCCATCGCTGGACCTCCCTTCCACGCTCCTTTTCTTTCCCCTTTTCCTAAATGTCCTTTCCCGCTGCTCCGTCTCCACGTGTACAGTAGATCTGTGCGCTTTGTTTATTCGCCGTGGTCTTTATAACGTTCCATGCGCTCTCAGGCTGAGACTATTTCTATATCGTTTTGTCGTGGTTGCTCTTTTTTTTTCGTCTACTTCCTCAACATCCGGATGAGATGTCCATCGAACCGAGAGACGGAATCGCTAGTGCGGACGAAGGTTGGGGAGGGTGGCTCGGATTGGTGCAAAAGGAAAAGGCGAGGAGCCAGAAGGGATCATGTTTAATTTATACCGGCCCGGGCAAAGAACAGCAATGGCTCAGCGGCGTCAGTCCGCCGCCAGCTCCGGCTGCGCGGTGGTGCGTCGTCGTGTTGGTTTTAGCTTACGGCTGTTTGAACAGGGGGCGGACAGGCAGCGGACCGGGCTTCCATCCCCGCCACCGGATTTTGAGAGCCCCGGGAGTTACACGGAGATCGCGCTCGGCTTCGCCGCCGCCGGGAACGTTGTGCAAACTGTCCCTTTCTCCTTGTTAACCTCCTCGCTCTCTTCCGCTCTCTGTCCTTCCTTACGCACTTGGCAGTTGCGTGTCGCTTTATACCCTTTCTGCTATCCTTTCGCGTTGGCCTAGCTTTCTTTCTTGTTTGCGCTGACCTTTCGCCGCACTGAGTCGGCAAAAAAATTCCTGTACGAGCCCGGTGCCAGCTTGGCGTTTTCTCCGCTTCACCGTGTTTGGCGCTGGCATGCGACCGAGCTCACGAGACTTGCCGGGGCCTCCAGGGGGCAAATATACTTTTTTCTTTTTTTTTACACTTTATATTCTATAGTTCTTATTATTTCGCCTTGAAGGACCTTCACACCCGGTGAATTCCGCGAATCTGTCACTTTTCGCACTGTGTGCATGATATCTGCGTCTTCAGAGTCAACGTACGTTGCTATAAGTGACTAGTGTTTGCAGCCGATTCAATCGGATGAAGAATCGCCAAAGAACGACCGAAACTGAGATTACGCGTGACTTGCTGGCTGAGCTGCGTCTAACAAGTTGCAGCCCTACAGGGAGGACATGTAGCTTTCAGTCTGACGCCCTGCTCACAATGAACTTTGTATGAGGACACGCGTGGTTGTGAGCCAGATGTTTAGAAGGACCGCGACACGGCCTCAATGCGCCCTTTCGTAGTGGTTTCGGGTCTTTTTGACAGGATTTCGCAGCGGCGAGGGGTTGACTCCCGCGGAGCGCCTACAGAAGGCGTCCCGCTGTGTATCGAGAGCGCGTGGATGGCGGTCGGACCAGACCGCTTAACAGATCTCCACTTCTCCGCTATAAACGCGCTGTTCTGCAGAAGCGCATTCCAGAGAAACCGCACTCTTGCCAGTCTCCTTATCAATAGCGCAAGCTGTGTACCGCGGCGTGCACAGAGGGGGGACGAGCGTGCCTCACCAATGCGCCGGACACGCCGGTGAGTCAGTCCACTCTGTCTTTCGCGAAGCTGGTGGACCACCGCCCAGCAGGAACTTAGTCCCCGACACAGAAATGAGGTCCTTTGTCAGCAGCGCGTCTAAGTGTTCGGCGTGAGTTTGCGGTACGTTTGCTCGCTCCTACTCGCGAACGACAAGAGTTATGTCCATGGTATGGAATGACCTCCCGCCACAGAAGAGGGTCGCGAGGGACACAGTGCAGCTGCACGCTCGGCTCCTCGCCATCTTGAACGCCTGCTATAGAGATGGCGACTGAACGTAAATACACGGCCTCTGACCACGGTGCAACCTAGACGAGCTATGGCGCTTCCGAAATCTCGCACTGTGCGCATTTTAAAGCGCCAAATTCCTCTGTGACGTGCGACGCGAAGATGGAAGTCGGCGGTCGCTATCAATCTGCTTTAAACCAGCCATCAACGTGAGGACCGAGGGAGGTGAAAGGCAACCGCGCGTCGCGTTGGAATTTGACAGAGAACTGTCATCCACGCACTAAGGAATGCTATTAATGAGAAACCTCCCCACACTCCGGTTGAACACGGCTAACCCCAGAAGGTAGAGCGGCGGCTGTCCTAAAAGCAAGACTTCAGGCTGTGGTTCGCCGCAAGTGCGTCCTAAATGACATACCAGGAACGTTTGACTTTTTTTTTCCTTTCCTTCCCTAGTTCGAAGCGTCTAGGACAGCGGTCTTCAACTGGCCTGGATGCCGCGTCAGAAAACCATCCGAGTACAATGGAACGCGTCCTGACAAGCTCGCCTGACATGTCACGCCTTCCGTCCCGTCCGGCGGTTTTCCGGATTCCCCGCTGGATTATACCGATCCGTCGTTCATTCGCGGCGTGGGTGAAGTGATTTAAAGGGGGGAAGGGGGGGGGGGGGGGTAGTGCATTGTGCAGCTCGTCTTTGTAGAAGCGAGCGGCGAGCGGCGAGTTCATAGCAAATGCCAGAGGCATTCTCGGTATAGGACTCTATTGCTCCGGCTCCGTGGGAGGTCGAGGTTTTATTTGAATTTCGTCTTTCTTGTCAATTTCTTTTTGTTTTATTGGTTTTGCATTGCGGAGTGTAAGTAAAAACAGACTCTTAGCACGTCGCGCTCGGTAAAGAACAACGGCTGCGCAATCTAATAAAGATAGCATGACTGATCGAAAGATTACGTCCAAAAATTAATATTGAGGAATCGCAACCGGTTGCGCATATGCGTCAACCATGCCTTGTGAAAGGCTGCATTCACTATTTGTGCCCCAGATATTCACTAAAAAGCGGCATCTTTCAATGCCATGCATGTGATAGAGCATTCAACACTTGTATCACAGCCGTCAAAGAGCGCTGAGCGTTAGCTTTTACTTGTTTGCAGTACGATTAATTGTGTCGATTTCCTATCACATGTTTTATCTTTACAGCCTTTATGACCTCATTTCGGTATGCACCCTGCTGCTCTGGCCAAACAACTAATGGTTCTCGTATGACTCACTCACTCACTCACTCACTCACTCACTCACTCACTCACTCACTCACTCACTCACTCACTCACTCACTCACTCACTCACTCACTCACTCACTCACTCACTCACTCACTCACTCACTCACTCACTCACTCACTCACTCACTCACTCACTCACTCACTCACTCACTCACTCACTCACTCTCACTCACTCACTCACTCACTCACTCACTCACTCACTCACTCACTCACTCTCACTCACTCACTCACTCACTCACTCACTCACTCACTCACTCACTCACTCACTTATTATTGATTGATTGAATGAATGAATGTTTTTGAAAGTCTTTGTTCGATATCCCACGTCCCGATCGTGCCTTCATGTCATTGCTATCCGGCCCCATCTTGAATACCAGGACCGATTGCCATGCTGCTGCATAATGTGCACAAAAGATGCATAGCGTGTGAATACGTTAGCATTACAGGCACTTAGCACCAGTTCTTCGAAGCGATCGGTTAACTCACGGAAAAGAAAATGTTGTCTCCATTAATTCAAAGACTCTCCCAAAGTACTTCCTATAATAGCTTAGACGAATTACGTTCGGAGTCCTTGGCACGAACGAGCACTCTAGAGAGGATCAAACTTTCCATCCATTCCTTCCTCATCCGTCCTGTCGGACAAACTGGGAGACAATCTCCCACCGAGTCCCAATCTTTCTCAGGCACACGCGTTGTATAGCGCTCCGAAACTCCACCGTGGAAAAAGTTTGGCACCGACAGCATGCACAGGCACGAGCACTCGCCGCTCCTACGCTGCTCAAACTCAAACAGAACTGCGCATCCCCACACCGCCGCGCGCAGCGCCGTTCCTTTCAAATCCCCAAGGTACGGCAAAGGTCCGCTCTAGATCCCAGAACAGTGCCAGCGCGGGGAGGTAGGTGGACAGGTGAGCGCGCAAGGTTCGCTCTCTCGTGCGAAAGCGTGTGCGGCCGCGCGCGCCCTCAACTTTGAGTGGGTCTGCCCAACAAACAACCAGTTTCGTGGACGTGCCTCGCGAAGCAAGCCGCCGGTGCGCAGGTATACGCACGTACGCTCGTTTGGCTGCGCCGGGAAGGAGCGAGCGCCGTTTCGCCGCTTGCCCTCCTTCCTCACCCTTTCCTGCCCGCCAGATTCGACCAGCCACCAGGCGACGAGCGCCGCGCAGCAGAGCCCGTGGAGGCCTGGACAATGCGCGGGCTAACCAACGCACACCCGCGTTGTTTGTACAGCAATGGTCGAGCAGGATAACGCGCGCGGCTCTGGAAACGTAAACACGAGCGCGCAATGCACAAAGAAAAGCTGACCATCTCTAACTCCATCAAGTTTCGCCGGACAAATATAGAACTGCAGCGCGCGCAGTGGTTCGGGGGCCGTCTGCGAGCTTTGAAGCAAGTTCGCGGCACTGCACATGCGTGGGCGTATATATATATAGAGCCGCAGTGGATGGCGTGCCGAATGAATGTGTTGCGTATATGCGCATACGTGAGGCCGGGCGTGCTTGCAGTGTGTCCAACAAGCGCTGCTCTAAGAGTGGCGGGGGTGGAAGGGTAGGCCATGCTCGGCGTTCCGTGCGAGCGGACATCCTCCTCCCATGTCCCTCGTTCCTTCCTTTCTCCCCAATCAATTTTCTCGCATAATTAATTATGATAATGAGCTTCCCAGAACAAGGGCTTGAACGTGGACGTGAAGCTCGGCCTCTCGACGACGGTAGGAGTTGAGGTCGAGGGCACGAGTGGGGGCGTTGGGCTGGTTTAGGTGGCCGGCTGGGGCTGCCACTGACGGCCTCACCTCACCGCCGTGCATTAAGGGCTCCTGAAACTGTCGTAGGCCGGTGGCGATCGGTGTTCTGTGTCCAGTCTTAAGACAGGACACGGTCATGACTTTGGGAAGGTGGAGCGTGTCTGTACATGTCTACGCTTGTTCTGAGGGCCCGGGTCAACGTGGCGTGGTGAGGGAAATCGCTATATTGCGGTACCAAGAACAACATGACTAATTATTAAAGTGCGTGGTTATCAGTTCTTTCCGAATCATCGAGATGAAAAAAAATTCTGAGGCCTATGAGTTGAATGTTTTCGGTGTAGTTGAGGGGAATAACGTCTTAATTTACGAAAATTTGTATATGCTTAAATGTTTCTCTTGCAGTCTGAAAATAGAATAATATGCAAAATGACGATATCGCAGAAAAAAACACAGAACAAAATTAACACAGTAAAAAGAGCTAAAATTACAGATAAAAGGAGTGCTTAATGTGTAAACGAAAGCACCAATCTTGAATGCAGCCCCGTCGCTCGCAGGCACGAAATTGTGACAGCTTTCTCGATAGTAATTGCTTTAGCACTGCACAATTCGACATCTTATGGATAAACATTCATCAAGAATTTATTGAAGAGAAGATAGCAAAAGGAAAAGCAGGAAGATTCACCCGTAAAATAAAGGATTCTGCTATGTGGTCTGGTTCTTCACATTCATCGTGGCCGGCTATATATATATATGTCTGCTCCAGGTCAAATGCCTGTCGTGTGCTCCCCTGCATTAAAATACTGAAGTTCAGTGTCCGAGTGAGTCCTTACTTAGTTGTATAGTGATGAAGACAGCTCTAAAGACTTCCACAGTGCGGCACAAAGTGCATTGAATACGGCAACCATTAGGCTCACTAAGGAGAGAGAGAGAGAGAGAGGGGGGAGAGAGAGAGAGAAAGAGGAAAGGGGAAAGGCAGAGAGGTTAACCAGAGGGGAAGATCCGGGGTCAGTAACTGGGCGTGCGGAAACGACGGAAAATGTGTCTGTTAGAAGCACCTGGCGAGTGCCACGAATTGCGTTATCGCCACGCGTTTACGTTTAAGTCTGAATTTATTTATGTTCGCTCCTCGTGTTTCATCAGGAGAAAGAAACCTGCGGCCCGGCGACGTCCCACGTATCGCCAATGCTCAGAGATTTTTCCTGGATCGCCAGACCAGCTTAAGGCTGCATTTCGACTATCCCCGGACCGCATTGCGGAAGTCGAATGGCCCCGACGCTATAACTCCGTGTTACCAACCAGGCAGCTTTTATCCTTACTGCGTATACCTTCTGCTCTTGTCCCTTTCCAGGGGAGAGCGTAGCCAAGCCAAGCCCCTGCAATATGCCGAAGGAAAGAAAAGGGGGGGGGAGGGGCGATGGGGGGAGGGAAATGACAAACCGAAGTGTTTGATCTTCAGGAGGAAACAGGCATATCAGAGAGCGAGCAGGGACCGAGGAAAAGTGCGCCTAAAACGGCCAATCCATATTCCTGGCACCTCAGAGGATACATCGGATGTCGATACAAGACATAAAAACGGGGGAAAAAAAGCGAGCGACCTGCGAAACTGGACGAGAATAAAGAGAAATGAACAAAACAAAAGAGAGAAGAGCTCTCAAACATTGAATATGAGGAAGGGAGACAGGCAGGGGGGCTACTGTAGCAAAACCAACAGTCGCCAACGGATGTGCGGGCGTGCTAGGACCGTTCGCCTTCTCTCTTTAGATTCGCCCGGTTACATGTGAGCCCCAACTGCTGGACCTTTACAACCCCTCAGCCCCCACCCCTCACCCTCTCTTCCACGCTCGCCCCCGCGAGCAATAAGGGGGGCGTAGGAGGCACAGCCGAGCGAACGCGAGCACTTGCCTATGCCTTTACCATAGAAGCCACAGTCAAACCTACACCGCTGAGATACGAAGCAAGCAAGCTTCTGCGAATCCCCGAGGCGTCATCTCGCAAAGCCGCTCAAGATTGATTAGGCGATTGAAAGCGCACCGTCCTATTCTCGCAGCACCGGAGTGGAAAAGAAGCCAAACGTAATCATAGCGCAGCACGACTAAAAAGAAATAAAAAAAAGACGCACAGATACAGAAGTCGAAATGAAAGCACGAAAGTCCAGCACGCCGGAACCATAGTCTTTTGGGGGTTTCCGCTCATTTATGTGTTGCTCTTTCACATGAGCGTCTTTCTTTCTTCTTCGTTTTGTCCCTTTTCGTATCCGTTTCTTTCTGCCACCGTTGATTCCTTGTCACGCGCCGGATATGCAGCACCAAATGTCATTTCTTCAGCTCCGAGATGTTTCCTCTCTCCGCAGCCTTCTCGGTTGTTCTGGATTCTTTTCGTCGCCATTTCTCAGCGCGTTCGGCCGCCGGTGCTGCCTCGAGTGGCGCACTTTGTCTTGCGCCCCTGCGCCCACAGCACGAGGCGATGGTGTGGCAGCGAATTCGGAATATTGATGAGCGCGTCGTGCGGGCTGTCCCCCCGCGTTCGGCGCCGCATGTATATTTTCTCTGAGCGTTCGCCGATATATGTAGATGTGGCCGTAAACGGCATGGGCTCCTGCGGTACGCGCGCTCGGAATGGGCGACGAAAGGTAAAAGTGGTGCGTGTGGCGTGTACTTATATATCTAGAGATATGACCACTGTAAACGAAAAAGTGCGCTTCTTGCGCTACACACGCGCTGCCGCGAGCCATTCCTGCTGTTCAACCGTGGTTTGTTGATACCCCCTTCCGTATCAAGACAAATTAGAACAACTTGTTCACGTCTATGTCTTCGTATGGAGAGTACATTCATGAATTCCTCCCCCCCCCCCCACACGCGCGCGCTCGTGCACACACACAGATGCACACAGATGCACAATCAGATTATATGTGTACAAGAGACTAATTAGTAATATAGCAAGTTACTTGTTAGTAATTTCTTTGCTGCCCAACGCGGCAGCTGATTGGCTATTTCTTGCGCTGCCGAGCTCGAAGTAGCGAGTTTGATCACCGCCGTGGCGGCACCATATTGATGGGGGGGGGGGGGGGGGGGGGAATGCAAAAAACGCTCGTGTACCATGCATTGAGTGCACGGGAAAGAATCCCAGCTGGTAAAAATTATTCTGGAGCCCCTCCCCGGCCCCCGAACCTCCGCCCTCCCTTCCAACTATGGCGTGCCTCATAATCTTGTCGTGGTTTTCGTATACCTAAAACTCAAGATATTAGCTTAAACTACTAAAATTTGGTTGTTGAACTAGGTACATTCAAAAAGTCGGTCACCCATATCAAGAACGCTACTACATGCTGTTCGTTGTGTTTCCCGCGCCATTATCAGACTTTCGAGGTATCCATTCTAGCGCAGCCAAACGGGTATCGTTGTGTCAGACAGCGCTAGTCTGACACAACGAAGATTGTCCCGGGACAATCGTCGTCTTTTTTCATCTTTTTTTAGTCGTGCTGCGCTATGATTACGTTTGGCTTCTTTTCCACTCCGGTGCTGCGAGAATAGGACGGTGCGCTTTCAATCGCCTAATCAATCTTGAGCGGCTTTGCGAGATAACGCCTCGGGGATTCGCCGAAAGATTGTCCCGGGACAATCTTTCGTGAAGGTGTGCGTTCTCAGTTTTCTTCATTTGCCGACAGTTTTATACAAGAGGTTACTACGTACAAATCTACAGTCGATCAAAGAAGTGAGCATCATGCATTCGTCTGTGATTGCTGCTTCTTTTATTAGTCCCAGCCACACATATATAAACAAATAATGAAATTGAAGAAAGCATAGGCAAAATTAATGGTGACGTTTATTGGAGATGTACAAGCAGTATAAGGTGAATGGAAATTGTAAGGAAATGGAAAGTGTATGACTTACCGTAAAATGGAAGCCTATCCTACATTTCCACATTACGCGCGAGCCTTTCACTCATTCTTCGTATTCTTTGCTCTTATTGCTTCTTTAACTGTATTCTATGGCTTCATTTCATTGCATGCTACCAGGGCGCACCCCTGGCGGCCAGCTAAGCGCTTCACGTCCACAATATATCTACCACTTTTTCCACCCATTAACTCAATCTTGACATTTTCCGCAAGCGTACACTTGTCACTGAATCAAGGCAATATTACATATGTATACACTCACAACCCTGGTTATTTAGTCTTTTTTTGTGTGTGTTTCAGATGGTAACTTTTTTGTGACGTTCTGAAAATCATCGTCGAAAAATCATAGATTAAAGATTAATTTTTTACACAAAGAAAGGGGTACTAGCCACGCCACAATCACGGCTACTCAATTACTGAATTCCGCGTTGTGGAGTTGTGTTAGACGAATTTTAAATGCTTTGCACCTCGCTTGCTCATTAACTAACTAACTAACGAACGAACAAACTAACAAACTAATCAATTAACTCACTCACTCACTCACTCACTCACTCACTCACTCACTCACTCACTCACTCACTCACTCACTCACTCACTCACTCACTCACTCACTCACTCACTCACTCACTCACTCGCTCACTCACTCACTCACTCACTCACTCACTCACTCACTCACTCACTCACTCACTCACTCACTCACTCACTCACTCACTCACTCACTCACTCACTCACTCACTCACTCACTCACGAAATGTAGATGACAAGTTGGCCTCAAATTTTAGCACAAGGTGGCTGGGCTGCGATCGAGGTCCCGCGAATATACTTTGCCCTTGTGGGACTCGAACGCTTTTACCATGTGTCGTGTGCGTTGTTTGTCTCCGGACATGCGGATGCACCTACCGCCTGGGTTACCACGACATGAACAGACCATGCTGTCCCGTCTATGGCTAGGCGTTGCATTTAGGAAATCATATGCTTTCCTTATTGGAATGGCCAACAGCCCCACGTGCGACACATGCAACAGCGATGCGGCGCTCGTACATGTTATCTGTGTCTGCCCGCGATATAGTGCCCAGAGACAAATGCGGTGCAAAGCATATTGGACCAGCTGGACAATCGTCCGCTATCAGAACTCAAATCTTTAGGTCCGTATTCCCAAAGGACATTGGCGCTGAAGGCCTTACTCGGTTTATTAAGGTTCCTGAGGTCTACGGGGCTTCACGATAGACTTTAAGAACGCCGCCCCCTACCGCTCTATAGAGTACCCGGTTTGTTCGGGCTCGTCTCTCTTTCTTCCTATCTCCCCCTCCCACTCTCTTTCTCTTTCTATCCACCTTAACGCTTCGCCCCGTCCAGGATAGCCAACCGGAACTACCTCTGGTTAACCTCCTTGCCTTTCCGAGCTCCGACTGTATGTCTGTCTGCATATCCATCTATATCCAGAGCGACAGAGGTGTTTAGTTTCTTACACGTCTCCGCGTTGGCGATACGGTGCTTCGCTACATTGTTTCAATGCTAATCACAGTAACGTCGGCATTAATCGCGAGATGGCTTCCGCCGGATATTTATTTTTCGCTTTCTTCTACCCTTATTCCGTTAGGACTTTTCTCTTTCCCGTCCTTGCAGAGCATATAGCATGCCAGGCGAGTATTTCTAAGCCCGAAAACCTCCCCGCTTTAAGAGAAAGAGCTCTCATTCTCGTACCAGGACTTACACCTTAAGCAACACGGTTTCTGAGGGAATTCGCCGTCATTCCGCGTTTTCACTCGGGTGGTAACGGCAACGAATTAAGATGAGCCAAGCACACAACTGGAAATGTCAACTTTACAAACTCGGTCTGACTGAGACAACGGGTGGCGCTGCTCCATGACCACGCTGCAGAAGCGGTTGCGCCAACAGCCATAGGGAATCGACGAACAATGCTGAGAGAAAGTACAGCTGCGGCGACTGCCACTGTTGATTTATACGAGGCATTGACAAGTAAAGGCGTTTGAGCGAGACCACGACCAATCGCAAAATGACGTGCATAAGAGATCACAGAACTAAACAGCCATTAGGAAACTCCAATGGAGCTCTATTGTGCTCACCGAAGAGCGACAAAAAAAAAAAAAGATAATAGAGGAAGGCGGGTGTGAACGGAGCGGCTGCAACGCAAGTTGTCTAGAGAAACTGAACAATTTATGACTGAGGCAGAAGAGAGGCCGCGTGATAAAAGAAGGGAGTCAGAGAACGAAAGAAAAAGTCTCCTCCCCGTCTTGCTTTCTTTTTGCTGTCGAAAGGACAGGTTTAGCATGAACCCCGTGTAAGCTTCGAAATGCGGCACCATGAAACTATATATCATTGTTCTTTAGTCCGTTGTTAAAAGCGCCACTCACCTTGATACACACGGCATCCAAATTGCAGAGCTGTTTAAATTGAGAAACTCACTTCATGAGAAAACACTTTTTGTTCCTGCACCGCAACCGCTGGTGACCCTTGATATCACGTCAACCTTATCTGTCGCTATTTCAGGGCTAAAATAAGCTTCAGGCATATAGGTAACGCTATTGTCTTCAAGCTTTGCGCCGTAAGTGATGGTGCATGCAAACGAACAACGACTAACAAGCCGGTACCAGTTTTATTTGCACGTGTTCGCAGTACCACGTACTTGGAGATCGCCTAGTATTGCGAAAATTTGTTGTGGTAAAAGCAACGTGCGCGTAATTTGGTTTGGGTTGGAGGACTAAGCTAAGAAGACCTGGTTTCTGCCTTACCCTATTGCAGTTTTCTTTTTAGTATTTGTGCAGCGCCTCTTGCAATTAGTTTCACAAAATGCAGTCACCTAACTCCACTAGTCCGTAAAACTCATTTATGTGTAGGATCGCCATTAGGTTTCGCTACGTTGACAAGAAAACAGTGACAGCATTTCAGGCAGTTTGCTAAAGTTCCAGAACGCACTGACACTCCGGAACGTGACTTTTTCTTTAACCGATGCTGAAGTGCACGACTCTATAGTAACCTGACAGCGTCAAGTGGAAACACTAACACGAGCACGCCGCTAACTCCAGAACTGTTCAGGTCATTCGTGAGCGTCTGACGGGTGAGCTTTATGCACGGGCACGCGGAGCCCGAAAGCACGGGAACCGCAATTCTCCGACACAGGCATTGTGCTAAAGCCCCCGCCTGCCTTCGTTGCCGCGTTGCAAAGTCGCAAGCGGTACAAGAAAGAGAGAGAGAGAGAGAAAAAAGAATGCAAAGACTGCGTCTCCAGACAAATGGAACGCTCATTGTTCCTCGAGACGAGCGTAGCGAACACGCTGTCACCATCTTTATTATCATTATTTCTTTACGTCTGAGGCTTGCAGCTTCAGTTCTGTGCCCAGAACAGGCTCTGGCGGCGCAGATTCGCATGGCTGACTCTCAACAGGACTGGCTGTGACTGCTGCCATCTGGGACCTGTGGCCGCAGACGCATCCAAAGCCACAGCCGTCAGGAGTTAATTATGTATGGTTTGCGACGGGGGTTCCTTATAAGCCCGACTCTGCGCATTCGCGGCTTGAGGGAGGCTGGGGAGCAAAATAATGAAGAACGGAAGCCAAGTGCATGGGGGCTCGGGTGAGAGAAAACGCAGTTTAGTCGGGAGTTGTCGCGTTGTGGCAATGCGTACCGGAAAGGGTGACAAAGGTGGCAGCAGTTTAATTCAAAAAGTTGTCCCGGTCGACACGTGTGAACTTGCCGGGCCATGAAAGAAAGTTTGGAGGCGGCGACTCGACGTTTGTTAACAGCTCACCCCGTTTATTTCATTGGCCGCGCTTGTCTGCTCCCCAGTTTGTAATAATAAAGCTTCGGAGAGAATAGCATACGCTTTGATATGGTCTTTTTTTTTGTACCGCGCTTCGTTTCGTTGTAATGACAAGGGTATCTTGCCAGTGACATGACTGTAGCGCAGCTTTGTGTTGTGAACACTTATTAAAACGCTATACTACCGCCATTAAAACTATACAACTTCACCGTTTTGTTGTTTTGAAAGTGTCATTATATAAACGAATAACGTCTCTCCCCCAATATTTATGGATAGTCTCAGGGTAAGCTGGATAGTACTGAATGTTCGGATAGCCGGTGTAGATGCTTGCTTGCCCATAAGATGCCGTTGCCTTGCGGTAAAAATCAAGTGACCAGAGCAGGTAATATTCTAACACGTGTCTACAAGAACGGAAGCGTTCCATCACGGCCCTGTTCATGTTCACGCTTCCGTTCTGCCAGTTAGTGGCGAGTTTTATCACGGATGTGTTTGGAATAATTAAGCATTTCTAAATGTATCTATTTGTTCATTTGTTGACGCTTTGATTTCGCGGCGACAGCAAGCAATATTGCCTCCAATAAACAAAAAGAGGACCAGAAAGTACAGTGCATGTCCAACATTGTGTTCATCCTTGTCCCTTTGCCACCTTCGTGTCATGGCACTTGGAGAAAGCCGCAGAGAAATCATAATGTCCTCAGCTTCAAAGCTTTGCCCCTGACCAGAATGCAATTCGTTTACGCCTCAAAAATAAATAAATAAAAGAAAGAAAAAATCCGAAAAATAAAGGAAGAAAACACTCTGTGATCGCAACCTCTTGCAGTGCCGGTGACATCTATGCCGTTCTCTTTCCGGACTGTCACTTTCGCTTTTTACATCGTACCTGCAGTGCTCATGAGAAATAATGGCCATGAGGCACACTTTTCCTACTACTTTCTACATTGCTCTTATTTTTCTAAATTTTCATCGTTGTCTTCCGCATCCCATGAACGCGTCGCGAAATAGACACCTCGAGTGGCCTAATTTGAAAATACCTAATTAGAAGCACCACGCGTGGACACAAGATGGACAGAGGCGTACACCCACGGCTCAATTCACTTTTTATATCCTTGAGGACCTATGTGTTAAGGGTATGACATAAAGGGTAAGGTGACATGTGTAGCAGCACGACGATAGCGGTTAAATTATTGCAACAGGAGTCATCTTGGCTTTTGCAAATAATAATAATAATAATAATAATAATAATAATAATAATAATAATAATAATAATAATAAGTGGTCTCCAATTCACGCTGTGAATGTGGTCGGACAGCGAAGCTGTAAAAGACAGCTAGAACGAGTACCCATTGCGACGTAGGCTGAAATTATTCAGGTGGCGACATTCACGTGTGTTTTACCCAATTATTAAGCTAAGACGTTTCGACGGCCTGCGACTTGGCTTGGCTTGCGCCGCTACTTCGTGCACCTACGAAGAGTCGAACGTGCGAGAAGAGGAATTCGCCGCGCCTCGCATGCACGTTGCTCTTCAGGAGTACTCATTATACGTGGCTTTACCATAGCATTGTTACAAAACGAATCATTTGTTAGGCGAGTTCTTTAACATTTACATAACATTTATGCAGGCGCAGGAGTGCCTTATTATCAATTATGTGGTTCGGATGCTTCTGTTGAGCATGTTCTTTATCGAAACGTAGGCTGCTCTGTATGTTGTAGGAGTGATTAGAAATGACGTATGCACTGTTCGCTTTACTTTGAGCGTTTGTAGCCTCTGCATTAAGTGGGTGTGAGCCATCGCATTTGTGGGTATGAGTCGCAGATGATGACGCCACGTGGAAAAAGCCTTTCATAATGTAGCACACGGAACCATCCTAGACGGCCTCGCCGCCATAGGATGCGGAGAGCGAGTATATCAGTATACCGTGGTTTTTCTCAGTCACCGCAAAGCCCGTATCGGCATAGCAGGCGTACAATCAGACATATATTATCTACCGCAGAAGGGTACTCCGCAAGGATCAATGACATCTCCTTTCCTCTTTAACATCTTAGAAACTTGCTTTGCAACTAGAAAACATCCCAAAACTCGGATGTGCCTTCTATGCCGACGATATCACCCTACGGGCAACGAAGGGTTCATACGGCGGCAAAGAAAACACATTACTCACAGCTATCACACACATCGAGTCATACCTAACCAAAGCAGGAATGAGGTGTGCCCCACACAAGTCGGAATACCTTCAAGTCCGGCCCAAGCAAGCTAGGAAACATCGGGCCCCGCCAATACACCTCGAGATTGCCGGGCAACCTATAAAGCGCGTCCCGACAGCACGCTTACTAGGTATGCACGTCCAGGAGAACAACGGCATAAAGCTAGCTTCCAAGAAATTAAATCAGGTTATAAGAAGCATCGCATCACTCATCGCCAGAGTAGCGCGCAGCAAAGATGGTTTCACAGAGGACGAAACAATAAGACTGATACAAGCCCTCGTTATCAGCCGTGTCACGTACGCACTCCCGTATCAAGTCAAGCGCAAAAGCGAGACAGAGCGCATGAACACTCTTATAAGAACGGCGTACAAAACGTCCTCACAGCTACCGTCAAGCACAAGCACAAAGAAATTACTAGCGCTAGGGGTATACCACACCTTTGAAGAGCTAGCAAGTACCACGCTCATAGCGCAGAGGGAGCGCCTCAGCAAGACACAACAGGGAAGGCACCTTCTTTCATCGGCTAGGGTACCCACTGACACCTCACTACTGCAAAGAAGAAACACAACTCCTGCCTAACCACATTAGAGAGAACATTGTAGTAGACCCTATCCCCAAGAACATGCACCCAACCCACAGTCAAGAGAGAAGAGCAGCGCGTGCCCGCATGTTGCACAAACGCTGTTTCAGAGACCCAGATACATACTACACGGACGCTAGCACGTATCCCTCGTCGCCATGTCGTGGGCCCAAATACACAGTCGCCGTCGTCAATCAGGGGAACCTGCTACCCTCTGCCTCCATCCGCGCCTCATGCAGCGCAGCAGCAGAAGCAGCAGCGATCGCTCTCGCACATCGCGACGCCGAGAGCAAGGGAAGGTCCGCCCGCGTCCTCGGACTCACAAGCGGCTTGTCGTTTATACATGAATGGAACACTCCCTATGCAAGCCATTCGAATCCTGGGCCGCTCACTAGAATGGACTGACGGTATCGTCTGGTGCATCGGGCACGAAGGCCTGCGGGGCAACGAGGAGGCGGACTGCGCAGCTCGAGGTCTCACTGGCCGAGCGGCAGACCACACCGTTCTTCAGCCCCCGACAGACAGACGAGTGACCCACGAGTTATTAACGACAAGTCAACAAATACTACAGGATCAACGTCTCGGAAGAACACAATACGCTCCCCCACACAAAGCTCTCAATAAACTCCAGGCAAGGTACTGGCGCCGCCTGCAAACGAACACATACCCACACTTGTCTCGTCTACGCAATCTCTCCAGACAGTTATACGTCCCGGACATGTCCCTGGTGTAGCAACCACACAGCGACACTCGCGCACATAACACTCGAATGCACCGATCATCCTGGCGACGCAATTTCGCCACGAGTCACAACACACACGCTCACTACGTGGTCTTGGGAGGTGAGACTCTCCGAACTGGACCTGGGAAGCCAACTGGCGACCCTCGACCAGGCCCGGCGAGCCACGATCGCCAGTGGAGCCCTGTCAGAGGGTACCACCGAGGAATAAACCGCGCAATGGTTTCTACAATAATAAAGTTCCGTTCCCCTCCTCCTCCACGAAGAAATCTCGGGATCCTAGCCATACACAGCATCGCTGTAAAACGTCGATAAACAATTAATAAATGGAACTAGTTGGGGAAAACCATACCAGCCTGTAGGAGCCCCAGAAGAAAAACTAACCTGAAAAGCATAATGAGCGATTCCACTTTGTAAAGGTGGATGACCAGCGAAGCTGTTTAGCACACGACACAGAAGTGAGACAATTTTGAACTAAGGTTCTGATCGGTGTCTTGATACCGATCCTGTCCTGATTGTCCTGATCGGTGGTCATCGTGACGATCGGTACGCACGCACATTCTCCTATCACCTCTGTTATTAGATGCGTAAGCAGTTCTATGCCTACTCAACGAGAAATGTGTCCGTCACGTAAGACAACGAATGGATCATACCCCCATTAAGCAATGGCTCATACTCCTGTAAGCAAGCAAGCAAGCAAGCAAGCAAGCAAGCAAGCAAGCAAGCAAGCAAGCAAGCAATATATCTACTAGAGAGACAATGAGGTGTATAGGCTTTTGCGTAAAATGATGCGATTTTGCGAGAAATTCGGGAGCTGAGTTTTTCCACACGCAGATTTGGTGAAGCACACGAAAAATCCACGGAACGGTAGCCACAAACAGCTTGGGTGTAAAATGCAATATTGTAGGTGAAGCGCTTGGTGTTTGCACTTTAGTCCAGAATATGTCCATACGGTGTACATATACTAATGCACCACCGGTTATTCCGCACATTCCTTGGTCGCAGGAGTTTATTTTTGATGATTGGGATAGCCGCCCTTCGGTGACGTAGTTTCCCAGTCGCTCTTCATTTATTAATTGTTTAATGGCTTTCAATTGCGCAAGGGCCAGTTGCGGCCAACGAACAACGAACACAACGATCCATACTTCACACTCCTTTAGTGCAAAAGATGCCTGATCGGAGGGACTTAAGAACCGCTTCGGCAGAGCCGTAAACGCGCCCAGAGAGATACAGTTGCACCCGGCGCTCATCCTCCGCAGAGGGGCGCTACCGGGATCTGGAGATCCCGTCATCTGGCGCCACCGTTGCGGGAGGGGGAGGGGGGGGGGGGATTTGACATCACCAGAGCAGGAGCTGGGACGCTTTTTAACACGCCGCGCGGGCGGCCTGATGGATGACCGGGTCAATTTCACGTTCTTTTGGCTATACCGCGCAGCTTTACTCGGTTCCTCGCATTTTTGTTTTTCGTTTGCACTTCGCGATCCCCTCACATGTAGCGGCGGCGTCCTCTGATCGAGGGGGAGGGAGGGAGGACTCCCCCGTTCTCTAACTCTCCAAGCTGTTTCGTCGACTGCGGCGGGCGGCGTCGGCCCAGAGCGCACGCGGCACGCGCGCGCGTGCGCTCTGCACGTGCCGGCGTCCATCTGAGCATCCGCGCTATAGCTGCGCCGGAGCGGTGCCCCGGCCGTGCGCCCGGATTTCGGAAACACCGAGCTGCAACCCGGTGAGAGGATTCGCGGCGTGCTGTCACCGACCGCCGCAGCGGGAGCGAAACCACTCTGTCGCTGTCTGGGCACCGCCACGGCCGGTGGCTCGAGAACCCAAAGTGCCCTGTTCGGCGGCGCGGGAAAGCGATGGGGAGGCGTGATGAGATAAGAACGCCCTCGCGGGGAATGCACTTTTCTGCGGCAGCGGCCTCAGTTCGAGCCACCCTGGAGGTGGCCTGAAGAGCAAGGCCACTGTAGTTAGCCCTAGAGAAAACACCAGGCTTTTGCACCTATGCTGAAACAGACGGCTGTAGTAACTTCGTGGGGTCTCGTCTTTCGTGGGAAACGCGGAAAGCGAGATTTGTCGAGTGCGTCGGAAACGGCGAAATGGCGGAGCTCGGAGAGCAATATCGTTATCAATAGTGTTACTGAATAAGTGTGTCAGAAACGTACAGATTGCATTACGTTTTTAACATTTTCATATTATGTTAAACACATCTGGAGTTCGTACGTTTTGCGACCTACATGTGTTGAGAAGCTGATGTTACTGTCGCGGCGGCATCAGACGATCTTCTAAGGCATTTTGTCAATGCCTCCTAATACACTTCTACAAGATTGTCTTAAATAAAGATGAAATGAAGTGTAAAACAAAAAGTGATCCTGCGATGTTATAGTACTATTTACGGTTTGATTACGCAGCATGTCGTTCGCATGAACTGAACGAATTAATCAAATGAATGTGAATTTGCGAATAGATTTTTCCGGCCCGGAGAAAAATAACCTTCTTGTGCGTTAGCTTTACGTCATAGCTGTGCTTAGGAGAAAACAATATACTTTTCTCTTTCAACTAGGTCCTAAATATAAGTGTTTGACAAATGAAATTCACATCATTATTTAATTTTTTTTCATCACCTGCCTAACAGGCTTATGTACTATGTACGTTGCTGCTTCACCAGGCTAACGTATCTTGAGTTTAAGTGCGATAGCGGTGAGCCTACGCACTAAACCTAAACCAGATGCATCGTTCCTGGTATAGGAATAAAAGATGTCTATAATAGCAATCAGAAGCATTTCTTGGGTTATACCCTTTATTCGCTTAGATCAGTGCGTAGAAAGCTCTTTTAAATTATTCTATAAGCATCAGGGGTCGAAATCACAAATGTTTTCGTACGTAAGAGATCCTAGCCTTTGGCAGGTCGCCATCGCTAATCATTTATGTCGAGCATCAGTACTTCCTGTAATTTTATCTTACGAGCAATTCCAGCATAAGAGGCTTTTGTGAATATGGGCTCGGGTGAATGCTTGCCATATGCACCAATGGCGATGGTAAAACCTGCCATTGTTAAAGAGCCGGTAAACGTACCTAAGGGCACACGGTAAAGAAGAAAGCTGGTCGGAAGGAATGACAGACACCATAACTGGCGTAATGACCTCCGACCCTAGCAATAACGATGAGCAATTTCTTTACGTTATACAACTTAATCTGCTCAGCTTGGGCCCCGTTCGAGGGCGTTGTCATGCAATGACCGAGCCTGTATGTGGTACATCGTGACACGAGGCATGACTAAAGATTGAAGAATACACACGCCAAGTGGTGTTCATCGAAGTTCAGTCCTCGTTTTCTTTCGCGCTAAGCTTTACGGAAGAGGAATAACACACGCTAACCAACCTGATACTATACCCTCCTCAATGGCCGTGAGTAGACCAAGCTGAAGGTAGCCATGACAGCACCATTGTACGATTGTGCCACATGTTTACCGTGTAGATGCGCGAGGCACCTTTAATGGCCTGAAGCAAAATGCATAGGTATAGCAATATGTCAAAAAGCAGGCAGTTGTGGTTGGGAAGACCAACGTAGCCATACCTTGACCAACTACATATATGTAGTTGGTCAACGTATACGTGGCGCCTAAGGCCGCGTATACGTGGCCTTTCGGCGCCAGTGCCACATGGTGCCCTGGCGCCGAAAGAATATTGAAGCGTCTTCAGAATATTGAAGCGTCTTCATGCTGAGAGTATAGTGAGCGGAAGGCCTCGCGGGCTATATGATTTTAAGATACTTTGACCCCGTTCAGTTTATTCGAAACTAGACGGCTGGCTACAGATCCATCTGGCACCGCGCCGTGCAGTGTGTGTGCACCTTTCCGAGCTGCAGCAGCAGCAACAACAAGCTAGCGTCTCGGTGGCGCTGCAGGGGAGAGGCCAAGGGATAGGTGGGGACGAAGGGAATCGTCCGAGGGAAGACGAGAGGCAAGAAGCTCGCTCAAAGAGCGTTACCGACCGAGCCGCCGCGCATGCGCATAAGGGGACGTCTCGGGGGCCGAGGGACGAACGCTCATTGGTCGATTAGATCGTCCAGCGGCAGACGGGCCGACAGCGTCGTCTCGAGACAGACAGCTACGGCTTCTTTATTTACTTTTTTTCATCGTTTTTCTATTTGCCGGTATACCGCTTTCATTTCGTTATTTTCGTTATGGTCCGCCATTGCTCTCCCGCCGTTCCTTCCCCTTCCCCGCGTTTTTCTTACTTTTATTTCCCTCTCGTTCTTCTTCCTTCTAACTCCGTTTCGGCGTCGCGACATTTTCCCCGGCTCGTCTCGGCCCGTCTATATCGCGCCGACTGGAACACGTCGTTCCGACTACTCTTATTTTATACGGCCTGCCGGCAACGTCCTTTCTTCTTCTTCTTTTCTATTTAATTTCGTTATGTTGAGTTCTTCCTTCACCCCGAGAGCGCTATATCGAAGTTTTTCTCGAGGAACAAGGAAGACTAAAGGGAACAAAATCAATCTCCAATAAAAGAAAAAAAAAGGAAATACAAACGGAAACTACAAACGAACACAGTGTCGGGTGCCTTTTTTTGAAAGCGCCCGGTGCCTGCCATCTTGAAATACTTTCTTTTATTCTCACTTTATTTTGCTGCTGCGCGCGGCCGATCAGCATAAAATCGATAAGACGTCCTCGGTGCTGCCAGTCTTCTCAGAACACCACTGTCGTTCTGGCTGCTTGTGTGTTGCCCTCTCCTCCCCCACCCCCTCTACCTTTGCCTCGACTCGTTCATTTTTATTATTTTCTATTCATTTTCTAATACCATAGGATTCCTTTCAGTGCTTTCGGTCTCGCCTGACAGCTTTCCAGGGTTTCTTCATCGCGTTTCGTGTATATGTCGGTGTTACTACGGCGCAGTGGTCCATTCGCCTTCTTCTTTGCTTGAAAATTTATGTAGAAGTTAACTTTTCCAGTCTTGTTTCGCTGTTATTCGCCCGTTATCCGCTTCTTCATCACAGTACCTTCGCCTCAACGCGACTCGCTGCAAATCTTCAGGGCGGGAAGTACACGTCAAATATGAGGAGGCGCCATTTCGTGTTGTCGGAACGACTCCGTTGGCAGAGAACACTTGGAGGTTTCTTGCGGGGCCACGCGACGTAGTCGGTTCACCGGATGTCATTGCACAAACTTTGGAGTGAAAGAAGAAAGAAAGAAAGAAAGAAAGAAAGAAAGAAAGAAAGAAAGAAAGAAAGAAAGAAAGAAAGAAAGAAAGAAAGAAAGAAAGAAAGAAAGAAAGCAAGCAAGCAAGCAAGCAAGCAAGCAACAGTAGTTACAAGTGTCGACGAAATGTGGCTATGGTCTATTTCTTGAGGAACAAAAGATTCCTCGAATACTTTGTTTAGCGCAAAACGACAGACACAAGAAAGACGACAGGACAAGGCGCTACTCTCAACTCTCAGTTGAGAGTAGCGCCTTGTCCTGTCGTCTTTCTTGTGTCTGTCGTTTTGCGCTAAACGAAGTATTCATGGATTCGCACCAACTAGCCCGCCAACGCATTGTGCTGAAAAGATTCCTCGCTGGCACACTTTTTCCTTGATCGATTAGCTATAGGAAACACTAATAAGGTGCAGCAAGCGATAACGTTTCTTGCTTGTGTGACAACGTAAAGCTAACTATAGTAGATGCCACACGAGCTGGCACTACTGTAGAATGGTGAATTTTTTATTGTTTTATTTTATTCTGGGGTTGTGCGCTGCAAGACCGCGATATGATTATGAGGCACACCGTATAGTGGGATACTCCGGATTAATTTCAACGGCCCTGCATTCTTTAACGTGCACCCAAGGCACGTCAGGCTGGGGTTTTAACATTTCACCCACACCGAAATGCGGCCGCTGAAGCCAGGATTTAATACCGCTCGCTCACGCCTAGCTGTGCGATGCCATAGCCACTACACCACCACAGCGGTAACCGTAGAATGGTGCGGAATACTGAAGTGTAGTTAAACAGTTACCGAGCGAGCTCTGATATCGAAACTGAAATTAGAGCACGAAATTTCTCAAAAATGGGGGCGCGCGCACGCGGCAAATGTGCAATCTGCGTTTCGTACGCTGTTTCCTTTGCGGCCGCCGATGAACTTTGCGACAATTTTCTTTCTCTCTTTCTGGAGTGTACGCAGAGGTTACAACGCACAAATGGACTTTACCGCCTCACGAACGATGAATTATGAAATTCCATGAAACACAGATACGAAGGGATGCGTCCGTGTGCCAATGAAATACACTTGTGCTTGATAGCTTTAACTAAAAATTTGAGTTAATACTTCTAACTATATAACGCGAAATAACGTAGATAAAATAGGACAAAATTCGAGGTGATATGGTCAAGTGGAATGCTTCCGATCATTTGAGCTCAATTTCATAGCAAACATCTGCTCTCGCTATGAAATCTGTATACTCTACATTCTAAGGAGCAATTGGGAACAAAAATATAATAATAACCAATAAAAAGGCTATACAAACCTCAAAGCTCCATGGGAACCTGAGCACTTGCTGCTGGTTTTGGTACAACATCGGTTCCAGCTGCTCATTTTTTACTTTCAACCTCTCGCTTTTTGCTTTCCCCTGCTCACCCTGAAACCGTGTATTTAGTTCACACGTGGGCGTCCGGAAGCAGCGAGGGCCGCCCTCCTCGGCATCTGTTGAGTGGCGTCGCGCACGCAAGCAACGCACTAGCGCCGCCTGTCGTCAGCACCGTCTGCAACTGTGGTGTGTGCTGAGGGTTGGGGTGAGGGGGAGGACGGAATAGGGGGGAGACCGGAATAGGGGGGGGGGGGAGGATAGCACGGGCATCCGGCTTCATATTTCAAGTCGTAAACGGTTCCGTCGACGCCATCGCTTTTAACACCGCTTGAGGTGTTTTTACCACCGCGATCGCAGCGCCCCCATAATCTAACCTCCCCGCACGTCCAGCGCTCGCGTTGCTTTGCCTCCTCTCTCGTGATTTTGCCTCCCCTTTTTTCACTGCCCACGCGTGTGCTTCCTCCATTCTCAGTGCCGTGATGATACATAATTACCGCCAACTCATTTCGTCACCTTCTCCCCTTGCGTGCTGGAGTGGGAGTGCTGATAACTCATACATACATGCTCCTTTTGTGTACGTCTCGTGTTCCCGTAGGCGCGTCTATTTCTCGCGATTAAAGTAACAGTACAAAGACAAATGTCAAACCAGTCTAACAGTTTGCTTATGATTGCCGTTTTCATTCATTTGAAGGAAAGGTGTTGGATATTGCTTCAGAAGACGTAAACCTATTTTCTCTTTATTTACGAGCTTCGCGTCAAAAAACTAAGCCCAGTGACATCAATGTGACGTCAAGGATTTAAAAGAATAATGTCGAACTTTTCATTTCAAAGTATATTGTCGAGTTTCTCGCGTTTTGGCGCAGAAAAAAATTATCAAAACTTCTTTGAGACCTTGGAGTCCTACCAGAATGCACGGAATTGGTTTTATTCATGGATAAGTTGTTAACTAGGCCTGAGCAAGTGCAGACAAAGTCCGTAATGTCACAGCGGGCTGTGTGGAAACGTAGGGGCGGCCATCGCAACCTCTCTTTTATTTTACTTTCCTTTATCGCTCAGGAACCATGTGCACATCTATACCGATGGATCGACTACGTCGTGCAGTTCTGGTGGTGCCGTGGTTATACCAACGCGAGGAATGACACTACGCTTCAAGACATCACATGTCACGACCTCAACGGCGGCAGAACTAACAGCCCTGCGTCGAGCACTGGAATTCATCGAATGTGAAAGAGCTAGAAAATGGGCTGTGTTCTGTGATTCGAAACCGGCATTACAGTGCACGCAGTCAGTTCTCCGACACGGATGCCATGACCAATTGACATATGACATCGCGAAACTTTACCATCATGTCCAACAAAAAGGTCACGAGGTCGTTTTTCAATGGGTACCTGGCCATTGTGGAATCAGTGGCAATGATTGCGCCGATAACGCTGCTCGCACAGCACATCATGACGACCACAGCGTTCCAATTCCGCTTTCGAGGACAGACGCCGCAATGCAGCTTCGACACCTGGCACGCAGTCTCACACTGACCGAGTGGAACTCGCCAAACTTGCGACTTACCCGACTGCATCGACTAAACCCCTCCCTGCAACTCCGACCTCCACTCAGACTTCCTCGACGTGAAGCTACGCTTCTCTGTCGCCTTTGGCTAGGAGTTGCCTTCACAAAGGCATACTCTACATTAATTGGAATGACTGACAGCGCAGCATGCGAGGTCTGTGGCACCGAAGAAAACATCGACCACCTGCTGTGCCACTGTCCACGATACACCCCTGAGAGACAAGAACTTGCCAAAGCCTTTCAAAAACTGGACAATCGGCCGCTTTCTGTGCAGGTGCTGTTGGAACAGCGCCCCCATCGCCCGTCGGCCCATAAAGCGGTGAAGGCACTTTTGTGCTACTTAAGGACGACGGGCTTGTGCGACCATCTGTGACTATTAATGAAATTTCTGTAAGCCCACACACGTCAGCGAACTCACCGCAATTTCCTTCTTTCCTTCCCTCCTCTCTTTCCCTGTTATCTTTGTTTTCCCCTTTCCCATTCCCCCGGTGTAGGGTAGCAAACCGGACGTTATTCTGGTTAACCTCCCTGCCTTCTCCTTATCTCTTTCCTCCTCCCTTATCGCTCAGCAAGCACGGTAAATGTAGCAGTTTTGCTGTTGCCGAAACGTAATTTGCTATTATAGTTTAACTTAATATTTCTATTTAGAGTTACTTTTAGGATATGGCGGTTTAAGGGGTGCTGACAGAATTTTTTCTCACAAGTAATCTTTTTTTTTACGTTATATGAAGGTCCTGTTACTCTAAACCCTAGAAGAAAAAAAAAAAACGTTGACAAGCCTCACCTGCAGCGCCCTAACTTAATATAGCAGCCTTTTTAGAGGCAGTTACAGTTTCGTTTCCCCTTAGGTTACTGTGTCATGACGTCACGACGCCGAAGGTGGTCACGTGAGAGCAAGACAACGCAAAGTTTTGACACTCTCTCTGACTTTCTCGATCGCTTCCTATGCTGCTACTCGCTGAAATGACTGATATAGTGGCATAGCGGAAGACCAAGCGAGTCGTAACGAGTGTCAGAGCCTCGCCAGTGACCTGATTCCACGTGTCTACCTTCTGATTCACGACGTCACGACACAGTAGAATGGAAACCGAAACGGGCCGTCAAAAAGATGTTATATTAAATTATTTAGGACGTTCTGGGGCTTGCAGGTATTGTTTCTGAGGTGTCGTGGTCCCGGACCTTATTGTTACGCAAAAAAATGAACAATCGAAAATAAAATGTCTGCACACATTCAAGGCCCATTCTGATGTCAGGAAGTGGTGGTCGTCGACAGCATCTGCGAGTAATGCATGCGAATACCGCAGGTGCCTCAAGGAAAAAGCACGACAATTTAAAGGTCGGATTACGAAGGCTCCTCCAGGTCTGATGTACTGGTCATCGCCTGGCGGCCTGGTGCCTTCACCATTCCGACTGACTGCCACCCGCTAGCAAGTACGTTCCTTGTGAACGAATTTCGTTATGAATTCGGGGTCTTGAGTCACAGAGCGTTTACCCTCTGTGTCAACGCCCCATCCTTCGACACTCAAATATTTTCTCTGCAAGCTATAGTCTCAGCCAGATTGGTGACATACCACTCAGATCCTGGGAGATTGGCCTAAGCGCCTTTGCATGCACTAGGCTACAAAATCCCTATTGCGCTTTTTGAGGGCAACTGGACTGAACGATCGCTTGTGACTGTTAGGAAACGTTCCTTTCCTGACATTGTTCTCAAAAGCGTAGAAAATATTGCATAGTATAGAGCTAGGATATCATTGTTGGTAGAAACAAAAACAACAATATAAAGATTTATTTGGCCAAAGATCAGGTCCAGTACTGCATGGACGGGCCGAAAAGAAACGACGACTGACCACGCGAAGCTGCAGTTCGGTCAACGATGCACGTAGCAGACACTCCACCAAAGGAAAGAGAGAATGGGAAAGGGCAAACGTGTGTGTTTAGAATGTCCACGAGATAAACAAACGGTCAACAGCAGACGGTCTGTTATATGTGAGCCGGATTCGATAAGTTGTGAACATCACACCGCGAAGGCAAGCGCACTCAGTAAGCGTGCAAGAGCAAAGCACATACACAACCGAAATGATGAACGCGATGTAAATAGAAACACACACAGAAAAAAGGAAAAAAAAAGAAAGACCAATGCCACGCGTGCCCACGTTCGACTTCTCCGCGACTAACCGTTCTCAGTGCTGCCAGGAAATCAAACGACCGGACATTCGTGCCGAACAATATTAGACAGCAGGACGGTCAAATAATGATGACATGCGCGGGAACGAAAAAGAAACAGCGAACGCGGAAGGCTCCGGTCTGGTCTACACGTATAATGTATATATAGTGAGCGAAACCGTTAGCGTCGAGCGCACGGCAACAAAGTTCCCGCGCCGAGCACACGATCGCCATTGATTCCAGAGCCCGCATTACTTATTCATGCTGCGATTCTAGACTTCCAACCCTTAGCTCTTCGCATACATACATCCGAGTGAGGAATGAAACAATGAACGAGGCGAGCCGTGCCGATTTCTCTTATATACGCGCATAAGAGCAAGGTGCAAACCACGCCGTACAGAACGAAGAATCAGAAATCGTCCGCAAATGATCAAGCAGCTGCTTTACGCGTCTCGTTGTATGCTCGCGGAACTGCGATTGGTATATGCCACGCGATACGCTCATTTCTTTTGTCTTTTTTTTTATTCTTGTAGATTTATTTACAGCTGCTTAGCAAGGTTGTCTTTGTCTGGTTGATAGACCGATTCCACTCGCTCTGAGTAAATGCTACGCATAAATGAGCTGCGGAATAAAGTGAGAAATGAAAGGAAATAAATTGACGGACTCGGAAGCGGCCGCAGTCACGCTTACGTGGTCATTAGACTCGAGTTAAGCGGCAGGAATTGTAAACAAGCTCTAGATGAACCCGATCTCTTGCGCGTTGAATCGATGGAATCGCCCGTGTACACACCGTGGCGGCGCATGGCGTAGCGCCGGAAATCGAATACCGCGGTACTTGACTTTCGTAGGCTAATTATGGTCCTCTCTGAATGGCGGGGGTATAATTTGTTCAGATACGCTCCCCTACAGTTGCTTTGTTACTTTTTGATCGCTTCGATCTGGAAAGCGTTCAAGCGTCATCAGATCACGTGTCATTTAGAGAAATATTCAATTCAATTCAATTCAGTTTCTTTTCTAACGTAGATACAAATGTTGGAGGCCTTATTGGATAGAAAACTGCTTCAAACAGCTTCACGTGGCTAAGGAGCCGCTGGCAGACGGTAAAGCACAAAGAATAGCAATATTACTTCGTAACTAAGCATCAGTGATATTAATGATCGAGGCAGTGTGTAGACTAGAATCAGTGCATGGAACCTTCTTATTAAACAATGGTTTACGATAAAGTTGAACATCTGTATGTATTGAACACGCACAATATGGAAACTTTTCATCATGAGTAAACAGATGTACATACAAGATAAAAGGAAGATGAATAAAAGTAATATCTTAGAGAAAGTGTATCCAGAAGTTGAGTAAACACTTTCGACATAATAGTCAATAATGTCAACATATTCATTAGTAAGTATAAAACATGTTATCGAGAAACTTATTTCGCAAGGTTCGAAGGCGATAATGCGATACATGTAACGAGGTGTCTGTTTAGCTTGTTCAGTAAAAGATAGTGACTGATAAAAATAATTTATGTTATAAAGAAAGATGCATCGTTATTCTGGTCTCCGAGTATTCGGGCTAAGAGGAAAACTTGTTAGCTATGAAACTTTGCTTAAAAATTTGTAGGGCGCTTGAGCTTTGCATTTAAGAGTGGAACGCGATAGCATTGAAAGATCGCTGAGTGTTCTCACGCTTCCCGGCAACTACAACTTATGTAAGCGTAATGTTTACAGGAAAACGCTGGTGGCGGACGCTATGCACGAAGGTGAGCTTTCTGGTAGAAACACGGCCTCTTGCGTGGGCTGCGATGCGGTGGAGGCGAGCGCCATCTGGAAATGTTGCAAGGAACCTTGCGCGCCGCTTCACGGCCTTTGAGATTTGCGCGCGCAAATCTGGGAGGCCATTGCCGCTCTATGAATGTTAGAAACGCTGGAAAAGAGGTTCGTCTTTTTGGTTTTGTTTTTGCTTAACAGAATTAAGTTTTGTCGTATATTCGAATTACAATCCGACTCTATAATGTTTGTAGGTTGCGTGTAAGTCATGCTTTACGATTTTTCCACATATTTTACATTGAGAAATTCAATTATTTCAGTAATGTCCTTGCACCACATGGAGAGTGGTTGGACATGCGTGTTCGAATTTCTTTTTACCGAAGCGACGCCCAACGCTTGACGCCCACACCGGATTTTCTGCGACAAGGTGCCCTTAATTCTATCACGTTAAAACTGCTGAAAATATTTATTAGAATAGAGGACGTCATATGAGAGGCGATATAGATTCAAGTGTTTTACCGTCACAATATTATGCTGTTGATATTTCTTTGTACGATGTGTGTACGGTACACTGTTAACAAAACGAATAGCACACACAGAGTATTACTTCTACATTAATGGTTGATCACTCACTCACTCCCTCACTCACTCACTCGCTCTCACTCACTCACTCATTCATTCACTCGCTCTCACTCACTCACTCACTCACTCACTCACTCACTCACTCACTCACTCACTCACTCACTCACTCACTCACTCACTCACTCACTCACTCACTCACTCACTCACTCACTCACTCACTCACTCACTCACTCACTCACTCACTCACTCACTCACTTGAAAAAATGAATGACATGAATGAATGACATTTTGAAAGCCTTCGTTCAGCACTGTTATAGGGAGCATATTCACATGACGTCAGGTACGACACATTGCAGCCCTAGTCCTAGCTTCCACTACACTGCTGCAGATAAGCGGTTCTAGAAAGCGCGCAGCTCTTCACTGTGTTGGCTGTACTACAATACGGCGACCTCGATGACGTCACTGAAACCTAATGATCTAGCGAACCCCAGTGGATTCCCCCCCTTGTGTAAGCTAGTACAGTCGTGAGGAATCAAGAACCCTCGCGTTTCAAACCCCGACAGCGTTAGGGTTGAAAGGAGGCGCGTCGTAACACTATTGGGATGCGTATTTACGATGTTTAGATAAGCCATCTTTCTTCTGCCGATAGGAGCAGTAATGCAGTACTCGCATTCGTAAGGGATCTTGTACTTTCTATTTGGTTATTCTTCTTGTTTTTAACTAGTCTAACTTCTGCACGTATTGTTTTGGTTAAGGGAGAAGGAGTACCCGGCATCGCTCACGTTAAAAAAAAGTTAATAAATAAGCAGCACACCGAAACAATGTGCAACTGCACACATTGTAAGCAGCAAGCTAAAGGAATTGTAGGGTTTAACGTCCAGAAACTACACAGCGGTTTATGAGCGACAGCTTAGTGGAGGGTGCCCGATTAATTTTGACCGCCTAGAATTCTTTAATGGGTACCTAAATTCAAGCACACAAGCTGTCCTGCATTTCGCCCCCATCAAAATCAGCTCACCGCGGCCAGGACTCGAACCGCAACCTTGTGTACAGCAACAGAACGCCAAGGCCACTGAGCCGCCGTGGCCGGGTAAGGGCGACGGCTCACTTGTTACTTCTCTTTAATTTTTGTTTCTTTAGTCTTTACAGAAAATGTAGGCCTTGGCCACGTCCATAAAACTACAAATTTCCGCCGACCCGCAGCGCGCGCGGGACTTGAACCTCCCCGCACAACCCTTCAATCTCGGCGACCACTTGACAGCTACACGTATACAGCGAAGCAGCCCGCACGAGAGAAGACACGCTATACCATTGCAAACTCAAATCCTGGAAGCAAAAAGAAAACACGACGTTAAATGATCAATAAGAACAACAGCTAAACAACGGCTCCGGATCCCGACACCATCGCCAGGCAACTCCGACGGATTATCTGAGCTCCTGGCGCGTGCGCAACGTTTTTAAATCGGCTGCTTGTGTTCTGCCCACATTTCTGCACCCTTGCGTGTACAATACAACCGCTGGTTGCAACTGTGCTGGATAAGGGAGAGAATAGACGCATAAGATAAAACATTCAAAAGGGGGCGGATGGGCTTGCAAGTTTATCCCTTTTTCAGCATGGTGCGTGCATACGTGGATTTAGTGGAGCTCAGCTGTCTTCAAGCGTCCTCTGAGGGGGTATCGCTTGCCTTCGTAGCTCTTCGTTTCACCCGTGTACATTCCCTCCTGCGGCAGTGATGGGAACGGATTTGATAGAATTAGTTTTCTTAGGCACGTTTCCTCTTTTCTGTTGTGTAATACGTAGGGTTCGAAGTCCCGGACAGCAGATAGCGTAGAAACACATTGCGAACAAGCTTACTGTGAGGCATTGGATTTACCCGAGTACCAGTGGTTCAGTGGGTATAAAGAGCGTTCTGATGCTCAACATGTGCTCGAGGGTTCGACTGCCGGCCACTGTAGTCGCATTTGGATGAGGGCGAAATGAGAACGTGCCCGTGTATCTAGATTAATGTGCACGCATGAGAACACGATGAGAGAGGCAGAAAGATAAAGTTTAATGATATCTGGATAGGTTGGCCCAGTGACAGACCTGGCGTGCTACTGCGGATGAAATGGTGAGCGATGAAACAAACGGGGAGAGATTAGAACAAAAGCAAGGCGCGCGCGGCTATGGTGTTAGGCTGCTGAACACGGAGGTCGCGGGATCAAACCCCGGCCACGGCGGCCGCATTTCGATGGGGGCGAAATGCGAGAACACCTCTGTACTTAGATTTAGGTGCACGTTAAAGAAGGCCAGGTGGCCAAAATTTTCGGAGTCCTCCACTACGGCGTGCCTCATAATCAGAAAGTGGTTTTGGCACGTAAAGCCCCATAATTTAATTTTTAAGGCGTGCTGTTTTCAAATGTTTAAGCCTATGAATTCAGACGCACTGTAGGTAACGCTGTCATTTCCACAACGTTGAACATTTGGACAGTCAAAGCAACTTTGAAACCGTCAAGCGTGAAAAGACCACAATACCGTAGCCTCTCAAAAGCGCCGTGTGAGCGTTAGGTCTCGCAGAGTACAATGTGTAAAAAGCTACAAATTAATTTTTTTCCCTTTCTGGGTGCTCTAATTCATGCAAGAGGGAAATTACGTGTGATATAAGCTTCAAAGCGATATTGTTACCCATTTAATGACTTTTTGAACAATTGGTATGCGTACAGCAAGTTCTTCAGATGCAAGAGACTTTCAACCGCTGGTCTTCGCTGCGCGTATATTGAGTTTTCCAATCCTTAGAAAGGAATGACCAACTTACCATATAAAGCTGCATCAAGACACAGCGGATCACCCGTCTTTCCAAGATTTGTAGTATCTATAAAGAAAAACAAAAGGCTTGTATAAGTTCTCTCATGAAATGGAAACCAAAGACGTCTAACTTCACATCACATGTACTTGAAAAGCGGCTAGGAGAACTAGGTTTGAAGGATTTTATTGTTTACACTTTGTTCAAATAGGCTTAATTGTTTCGCGGGTTCGCATACAACATAGAGTGAACGAGCGATTGGAGCAGAATACGCTGAACCTGCACCATTCGCACAGAGCGGCGGAATTATCGTCAACGTTGTTATACTCCAGCTGTAGCATTTAGCCGTAAAACATCTAACTCTAGCTTCAGGTACTAAAGCAGCCCACCTCGGTGTTGTCACAAAGGATTTCTTTTTCATTGTCTGGTTTAACCGTGCCGTGCGTAGACCTGTACCATTCGCTTAACGATTAAACAATTGTTTTTTCTTCTTCTCCATTTGCCTCAATCATTCTTCGTGCTGAAACTCGATATTTGCCTCCCCAGATTCAAATGTAAACAAACTCGTGACTTGTTTTTTATTTATTCTTCGTGCTGCAATGGGCTATGCTTTGGTCGCGCTGTCATGGGCCTTGCTAGCTTCAACGCAAATATTGTTGCCTAACCCCATGTATGTAACATCTGCCAACTTGAGACCGTGAAACACCGCAGCCTTCTGCTCTATTGCGAATAACCTCGTATTTACGTATTATGACCCCATAGTGCCCTTTTCTTCATGACAGCTCCAATTCATTTTGCTTTCATCATCTGCTCTCGCACGTTGTCCTTCCCGCACACCATTGCATGTACACGTCATTAAAGTAAGCAACCTTGTACACTACAGAGCTAACATTTAAAGACACACACACACTCGCATAAAGAACAAAAATGCAGGCCACAGCGTGGCGTCAAGCGATAAGACAGATAAGGCTGCACATACTGAACGCCGGACAGTCAGCAGGCGCAGAGGCGGCAGAGGCGCGAGACCCAGAAATTGTCAAAAACCGCTAGCTAGCAGCCGAGTCCCGTTACCCATAAAGTAATCCTCTCCGCAGCGGTAATAAAGGCGGCAACTGGCAAACACCGCCTGCGACTCTCTCGCGTCCAAGGAAAACAATAACGCAGCGAATGCACGCCTCGCAGATGCGCGCTCTCTATCTCTAGCACGCACTGTTCTCGTCGCAGCGGAACCGGTAGAAAACCGGCGCGAACCTTTCTTCCTTTTTCTCGTCCTTGTTTCTTTCCCTGCCAAGTGCGAGTGTTCGTCTTCTCGCCCGCGCTTTGTCCTCCTCGGTGCCCGTAAAAAACTTGCTTATCGCCGCGAGACACTTTCAAATTTTTGAAGCTCGGGTTGCCAGAGCTTCAGATGCGAGCGCGTGCTCTCGAGCCGCAGAGGAGCAGGCAGCGCCGCGGCCGCGCTGATTTGTTTTTACGAGCGTCCGGGTATTTATACCCGTGGCGCGGAGGGCACGCTCTAATCCCTTTCGGTGGCTTTTCCCCCAAATGAGCTTTAAAAGTCGCGCTTTCGTGGCTATCGCATGCAGGCGGAGGGAGATGAAACGGCAGCAGCAAAAACTGCTATATGGAGGCAGTCCTTTTTCCGCTTTTAATGGTTTGTTTACGCTTCGCACCATACTGCCGTTTGGCCCTAAGCACCTTTTGTTGCGTATCGAAAAGAAAGAAAGAAAGAAAGAAAGAAAGAAAGAAAGAAAGAAAGAAAGAAAGAAAGAAAGAAAGAAAGAAAGAAAGAAAGAAAGAAAGAAAGAAGGAAAGAAAGAAAGAAAGAAAGGAAGGAAGAGGCAGTTCTCGCTTGACTGGCGAAGAAGGCATGGAAAACGAGAGCAAAGTTTAGCCTCGCGCTCTAGCTCATCGCACGGTGTTCTAACAATATGCAGAGGCGATATTGCAAACACGCAGCACGCGACAGTACAGCCGCGCAGCGGTAATAGCGTCCTGGCAGACAGTAGCGCGTCACAAAGCTGGCGGGAGGATAAGTATATACCGGCAGCGGCGTTACAGGCGTCATACCTCTCGACGGTTTGCGATATGAAACCGACGGAAAACCGTCGGCGTTTGTCAGCGCCCGATGAAAGGATTAGACAGGTTTAGCCTGTCGCTTGCTGTCCGTTCCGCTCAGACAGCTGCATGCACCGAGGTGCGTTATGCAGGCAGCTATTCTACGGAAACGCCAATCAACGCGCCAGCCGCCGAATGCATAGCGCTGTCCTGCAGGGGACGTAATTCTCGGACGATCACTTTCGGCGATACTATCGCTTTCGCGTGACGCAATGCTCAACCAGCCAACCAGCTCATCCGGTTTGGTTGAACAATCCAATAAGAGCGCAGTGAAAGTGATATCGCCGAAAGTGACCGTCCGAGAATACGTCCCCTGGCTGCCTTGCTGCAGAACCGATTGAGTGGAACGTGAATGTTTGTCCACATGGAGTCACAGCTTTTCTTTTTTTTTCAAACTAAATGCTTTGCGTTTATCCCCGCGCGGGCTACGCATGCGCAGTTGATGCCTTGACAGCACGACGGCGGTGCGCAAACAACGCGAACGCGTCTCGAGTGTCCGTATAATTGCGATGGACATAATATGACATTAAGGGACGCTAGAGTTTCAGTTCAGCTGCGTGAGTTCCCTCTTCCATTTTGTTTTATCCATCTGACATGAGAGAAAGAATGGCAAAGGAAGGACAGGGAAGTTAACCAGAGAATATCACCGGTTGGCTACCCTATACCCGAGGAGAGCGAAAAAAGATGCGATAGATGAGAGAAAAAGAATGCGAGAAGAAAAAAAAAAGCACGCGTGCACAATACTATCTGACAAGATGCAGCAGTATTGCACTCGCTTAAACACCTGGCAAGATGCAGAAGTATTGTAATGTGTTTAAGCGAGCGAGTGTAAGGTATCAATTACGGCTTAAAGTACCTGTGTTTGCTGACGTGTGCGTTCGTATGCATATAGACCAAATACCTGAGTCAGTTTACTATAGTCATGCCGACTCGAACTTTCTAGGGTTCAAAGTCATGCGCTGGTCTTTAAGTTCGTTCGTGCACGCTTCACGCTCGCTCGCTCGCTCGCTCACTCACTCACTCACTCACTCACTCACTCACTCACTCACTCACTCACTCACTCACTCACTCACTCACTCACTCACTCACTCACTCACTCACTCACTCACTCACTCACTCACTCACTCACTCACTCACTCACTCACTCACTCACTCACTCACTCACTCACTCACTCACTCACTCACTCACTCACTCACTCACTCACTCACTCACTCACTCACTCACTCACTCACTCACTCACTCACTCACTCACTCACTCACTCACTCACTCACTCACTCACTCACTCACTCACTCACTCACTCACTCACTCACTCACTCACTCACTCACTCACTCACTCACTCACTCACTCACTCACTCACTCACTCACTCACTCACTCACTCACTCACTCACTCACTCACTCACTCACTCACTCACTCACTCACTCACTCACTCACTCACTCACTCACTCTGAAATGCAGGCCCGTAAGCATGTCGTCCGATCATGTTTACGGAATGTGTAGACGACCGAACAGCTTTGAACCTTATTGAAGAAACTGATTAAACAATATAATAAACAGTCTGCTACGATGTATCACGTTAGTAGTAACCGTTAAGCGCCAGGCATACACTACATGTTCTTGCCTAGGCGAGTAGATGACGTAGGCTCGCTTCAACTGTACACGGAAGGCACGGCATTTCATGTCGCCATGAATCAGTGCGAGCGGACACAAATGAGATTGCACAAGGAGTGCGGGGGCAAAGCCTCAACCTCATCCACTCGTTATTTTTCTTCAGCGCGCACAACAATTTGCGAGGCGATGTCGCTCCGAAGGTACTCCAACCTCGTCGCCCATGTCGCAAAGAGACTATAGTATACCAGACTCGCACACTCGTTGCAGACCGCGGTGCAAACCAGCAGCAATAGACGCCCGGCGCGAAGAGGGCCGTTCATCATTCCATTGTTTCCCGGGGCCCGAACCACGGGCGGGCTGGCGGCGAGACGGCGTCGACGATGATGATGCTCTCCTCCATAGTGACCCACCGTCGCGACAGCGCGTTCATCACTATTCGCGTCTGGGGCTCCATTTGCATGCATTATCATAATGAGTATTCCGCTCCCCGCGCTGTCTCTCTTCTCGTCGGCGTTTCGGGCAAGCCCTGCAGCGCGGCGCACCGACAACCTCGGCGGCGGCACAGCCCGTCTAGCCGCGGAAAGATGACAGTGGGGCCTCGTACCCTGGGAGCTGCTGCGAACCACCAACACCAGGCCGCCGGCAGTTGCGAGCCATAGAACACACGCGTGTCTATATAGGAAACACTCTGCGGAGGACACAGTGTCTCGCACGCGTGGTGTGAGACACGATGGAGGCACGAAACACGCGCGGTGGAACGCGGAGAGGCGTGTATACTTCGCGCAACGCTTAGTTCGTGGGCGCAGTTTTAGGTAATGCCGCGCGCAGGCGTGCACCCTGTGGAGCTGCGCGCTATAGGAGTGAAACGACCCGAGTGCACGAGCAAGCGACTACGTGCACGTTACGTGTACAAGCGCGGCGCCTGCGTACCTAAATGAATTGCTTCCACGTGAGGTGAAGTTTCTGAGCGTCGTACAGCGCTGAAGCTTGCAGGTTAGCTAACTCAGCTTGATTTCCGGCAGCTCTGCCAGCTTGACGCATTGCTTATGTGGCTGCAATAGCTAGTAGCGACAAACGAGGTCACATCCGTTACTATAATATAGCTTAGTGCGAACATACACGTTGACTTTATTTGCCGAAAAAGTTAGGAGCCTTATTTCTCCTCGCAAGTCTCACAGCTGCAGACTGAAGCATCAGGACTTACGGTTGCACCCGTTATAAGTATAGGGGCCCTAAAGTGGGACAGATAATGCTGTCGCAAAAGTAATCACAACACGTACTCACAAGCTGTAGAAATGACTCCTTACATGCCTTGAAATTACTGGTTTCATTGCTATCAAATACTTTACCAGTCTGAGCATGCGAGCCCGAAGTTTTACAGAAGCGTCCAATATAATGCAATGACTCGCGTTTAGTGTTGTTTCGCATTTATTTATTCGTCAGTAGTTCATTTACATTATATTTTCTGTTCATATTTATATAAGAGAAGAGAAAAGCGTCGTTATATTTTAGAACTTCAGCTTTCTGTGCATGTGTCTTGGCGGCCAGAACGTGACTGCTTCGCACTTCAACTCTGTCCAGTTGAATGAAAGTTTACTTCGGCATTAGCAAAAGCTAATTTTGGTGGTGTACCTTCCAGTATACACGCTGCTATTAATAACTTACAATATGTTTCAGAGATTAGGTAGAAGAAAGCTTACACCGATATAATATTTCAATCAGCTCCAATTTGTAGATCAGCCATGCACCGCTACATAGGCGACGATGAAACGACGGACACGCAGAATCGATTCGGAAAGACAAATTTAGTCACCAACCTCCTACACCGTGCCAGCATTCACAGTTCTCAAAGCTCTAAACAACATCGGTCCGGGACGAACTTCACGTGTAAGTCCACAAGGCGCAAGGAGGAAAGAGGCAACACTCGAAACGATGCCGGTGGGGCTGCCCCCCTTGCGTCCTCGAATGACGGGCTTCACGATTGAGGGGGACTCCGGGCGCATTACGTCCGCGAGACGCAAAACTAGCTGATCTCATCACACGTAGCAGGGAGACAACGCCGCGGCCCACATTGAGATACACCGCACGCTCAGTGCGTAGCAGACGAAGGCCGCCCGAGAGGACGAGCGAGTAAAGACGCCACACACATGCGCGCATACGAAGCCCTTCCTGCATCAGAGGGATTTCCCTTTGAGAACCAGTAAATACGCACGCCAAGCCGCAGGCTTGAACGCTCCCGCGGGTCGCCTGAAACAAAACAAACGAAGAGAGATTGTATGAGAAAAAGGGGAGAGAAGCTAACGGCGGAGCCTTCGAATCCCTTCGACAGGAAACGCACGGAGAAGTGGGGGCCGACGTTAGACGCGCTCTTGTACGCCCGCTCGTTTGCCTGTTTTGTAGCCGTTGCGAGGCCTGTTTCGTTGCGTATACTTGCATGTTTAATTTTTCTTTCACTTCGCGAATGCCTAGTGCATTGATCGGGCACGTGTGGATGCGCGGACGAACACGGCGCGCACGGTGCACGGTCTGTTTGGAATGCAAATGTCTCGTTTGGGTCGGCGGCAAGTCGGGTGGTCGCCCGGTCCTCCAGAGGCTCGCCGGTCTGCAGGATGGGCAGACGCGCTGAAGGAGACGAGGTGGGCGTCTGTATAGTGTATTCTATATGTGGGACTATACGCATATACGTGTACGTGTGTTTCCATATGCCCAAACGCACTGAAGTGATGCGTTGCGGTGAGGCTCTTGCCCCTTTTTTGTCTCGGTGCATGCGCCGGCTATAGTCGGCCGGCAAGTCCGCTCTCCAGCCACGCGAGAGGCTTCAACGGCAACACAACGCATGATTTGGTATGCAGAGAGGGAGACAAACAAGGCACCCGACGGGCCGCGGCAGCAGACAGGCCTGGACGAAGAAGAACGGAGCACCCCGGACAAATTGAAGAACACAAACGACCTGCCACCAGGCAAGTAGTCGGAGCAAGCCAGAGGGCCGAGCCGTCGACGCAGGCGGCTGGCGAGCGCCTCGGGCTTGGTAGGCTGGCACAAGGAGTGTGGCTGGCTTCCAGACGGACAAAAGGACTGAATCACGTGGATGAGCCCAGAACGACGACTGAGACAGGAAATTCCTTTTCGCTGACATGAATAGACCGAAATAGAATAAGAAAGAGCAGTGCCCGCTACGAGGAACTCAGAAGATAACGAATAAACAACAACATAAACAAGGGTGACGTAGTTGGTCAATGACGCGCTTTTTCTCGTGGTTCCTGGAGGTGATGGGAGTGTACTTCCGTCAGGAATGATAGAAAATGTCTAAGGGACGCGCACCACTCAAACTGCTTTCACTGGCTCTCTCTCTCTCTCTTAAGTCACCGTACTTGCTCTCTTGCCGCCTTGTCAAATGGCAAGGCTTGAAAAGCATTCCGTTTTGTCCGCAGTAAAAGCCAGACTGACGAACAAGATGGCTTGTGACACCCCTAGCTGTGTCGTCTTGAAAAAGAAACGAAGGAAGCGCTTGGTCGACCTTTTTCAGACAGATGCGCCGGGCTAGAAGAATCACGTGTTTCCATCTGGAACTGTCCTGCGTACTGCGCAAGTGTATCCGGGACTTTCTGTCCTTGCAGGCTGTGGATAACGGCACGGATAATGCCAAAAAATGATAATGATACTACGAAAAGGAAAAAGTTGATCGTCGCATTTCCATATGTGGTCATGAAGACAGCTGTTGACTTGATTCTCAAACGGACATCCTCGGGATCTTGTTCCATACAAAAGCCTTAACGCTGCCTCAGTTTTCTATAACACTGAGACATTCCGACGTTTAACGGGAAGACTTATTTAGGAGTAAGAACTGACCTGAGGCGACAGGAATCGACGAATTATCAAGCATTGGAGGGAGGAAAGAAAAAAAAAAAGGAAGACAGAGAGAACAGAGTGAAGTCATTTAAGTCAAAATTAAGTACATGATGACTAGAAGCTCTTAGATTCGCGCATCAGTATTACTATTCTGTGAAAATATAAAACAAAATCCACAATGACCGCATTCGCCTTGGCCAGGATAATATTTTGGTCACGAGCCGGAGATTTAGAGGGAAGGTGTCGCTATTGGGCTCTTCTCTCTCGTCCTTTTCTGTTTTGTTCAAACAGCTTGTTTCCATATTGCGGCGCAGTTGTCATGTTCAGCTTAAATACCATGAGTGTCAAGTGCTGCCCCAAGAAGTGACTCCTTTCAGAACATTTGCCCAGTACGTTGCCGTTCTCAGCTATCCCGGTTGCACGTCTCTCTGTTGTTTCAAATATTGCCGTAATCTGACAGAAACAAGGGCAGATTCGTGCATTTATGCAATGTTCACTGCCTATTGTTAATCAGGTGTCATGCGTCTGAATCTTGTCCTTTTGCTTCACGGAATTCAGTGCATTAATCTCACAAATCTGTGTCAAGTAATTTTGTCACGTATATATTACCTGATACTACTCATATGGACGAATAATTCCCCTTTCTTTTTTGCCCCAGCTCAATGGTCAAGAGCCCCAGCTGTAAGCAAGCTACCGGGTCGAGGTGGTAAGTAGACATTAAAGAGGATATTGAGGTGGCCAGATATCAGCGTTTAAAAAGAAGGCTACTTTAACTTAACAAATATCGCTTGATTGAAACACCGACTTGAACTTATCTGGAATCCATTGAAACACTTCAAGGAAATGTAAAGCAGGTGCACCGCGATACAGCAAACTAAATTCTCTGAAGAGAGCACAGAAAGATCTATAAGTAGCCCGAGAAATTGAACTTCGTTTCTCGAGATTGTCATCGCTCTGTTCAAAAAAAAAAAAAAAAGCGCCAGATCCCGGCGAACATTGCGAACGTCCAGGTCTATCTACCATATCGGTGTTCTTTTGAGCCGCACAACTAACTTCCGAATACCCTCACCACCCCCGGATCACCCTAGGAACAAGCGGTACACGGACACGGCTCACGCCTCACGATTTCACGATTGCGCTTCTGTATTTATTTACATGCAATCCACGCTCTGTCGATACTACACAATCCGCCACGACTTTCCCCAGCCCCTTGCCGATATTCCGCCAACTATATCCCCACCATCTCTTCCCCTCCCTCAAAATTTTCACCCCTTTTATTTTACACCCTAGCAGGCCGGGTCTCTCTCGCGGCTCGAGCTGTAGCTCCGCAACACCGGCTCGCCGCTCCACGGGCGTCGAGGAAAGGATAGCGCGGTTCGGTGGGCGACGCATGAGCGGCGCTACAAAACACCCCCTTCGCGGACGGACGGACGCCTTGTCTCCTGCGCGCGTGCAAAATTGGAGCTCAGCTGCGAGGTTCCGGATCATCAAAGGGGGTGAAACCCTCTTCGGCGCTCCGCACACGCGCCCTGCATTTACAACAAGCGCGCGCGAGCGCCCCTTTCTCGCCTGCTTGCCCGCCGCTGCTGCAGCGTGTGTATGCGGCTCGTCGTCTCTTATACGCCGCTACGGCGATCTCCCGTTCTCTCTGCCTCTTCTCTGCTGGCTGTCTCACTCCTGTGTGTGCGCGCGCGCGCGCGTGTGTGTGTGTGTGTGTGTGTGCGTGTGTGTGTGTGTGTGTGTGTGTGTGTGTGTGTGTGTGTGTTATACGTACACGGATGGCGCCGTGTGCACAGATCGGGGCAACGCCTCGCTGATTTCACCCCGAGCGAGAAAGCGCTGGAGCAGAGGTGGTGCGTTGTCGCGGACAGCGCTTCGCAGGCATCGAACGAAGAGAACGAAGAAAAAAGAAAAAAGGAGGAATGCTTGAATCAACAACTGCCACATGCCTTTCTTTCACTTTCAGTTTTATTTGCGTGCTCGAGGGTAAAAGCCTGATCAGGAAGAGGTGCATCATCACGTGTCTGCACTGCTGCGTGGTACTTCGAAGAAACTTTGTTGCCAGGCCGCTGCGTTCGGGAAGCTTGTGGAGTACAGGCGTGGAGGCTTGGGACAGTTGGTAAAGGTTTATTTTGACGGTGTTCATAACGCACGCAGGCTTAAGGAAATACGAGACAGAGTCGGCGCTCATTCAGAAACTCTCAACCTGTCCATCATATTCTTAAATCTGTGTGCGCTGTGAGAACAGTTGAAAATAGCTTATGAAATCTTCAGTTGGCTTGTTTCTGGCTGTTATTAGACGTGGATGGAGATCACGTTACTTCTTGTTTCAGTGTTGAAATTCCAGACAAATTTCTGTGACCCCACAAGCAAGCTTTCGAGCACACAGCGAAACCGCCAGAAGAACACATGCACGTGCAGGCATGCACTGAGAAGAAATGCTTCGATTTGCTGTCTATAGTGAGATGCTCACCATGAGATGCATTGAGCGTTCAAACTGGCGTGCTTCTTTGAATAAGACGGGATGCAGAGCCCGTGAACTGGCCGTTATAGGAACAGAAAGAGAGAGAGAGAAATAGATGTCAACTCCACATGGGTGTGATGCGATCACGGTTGAACCAAAGGACAGATAATTTGTAGCAACTAAATTGACAACCTTACAATAAAGATTGCATTGATTATAGGGCATAATACTCTGGCAGTACATTTTTACGAAGAAGGGCCGAAACCTATCTGCCCCGAAGCATCTGAGACAGTTAGGCCTCCTTCAATTTACTCTTACAAATGTTTTGCACAGATAGACTGGCGTAATCATCTCATCTTGCCTTGAAGTGACTCGGCTATAGCGAAGAAGAGAAACTGACGTTGGCTTATGTCATATTTACTTGGTTGGACAATCCAACCGTTGAACGTAATGAAAAAAAAATTAATTTAATAGAATTAACTATGCCTATATTATTCAAACAAAGTGGTTTAACACGATGTGAAGTCATTTCAAATCAGAAGGCCTTAAGAGGACCATTTCTTTCTAAAAGTACAATCTGTTTATGGTAACAGAAAACTTGTTCCAAGATTGCAGACTTTCTGAACACGTCACTTAAGTTTTATGCCAAAGTGCGCGCTGCAGTTTATTTTATTCACACCAGAAATGACTTGACGTGTCGCCCAGTAGTAAATATATATATATATATATATATATATATATATATATATATATATATATATATATATATATATATATATATATATATATTGTAATGAAGCAGACGCGCCCCTGTGTATGTGCCGTCTGAAGAGGAAGACGAAGGGCCGTGCCGTGATCTCGAGCGACCCCGTGCTTCGGACAGCCCTTGCAGTGCCTTGTTTTGCCTAGCGTTCCACAACGTCGTGAACGAGAATAAACCTCGTCGCATTTGGTGGAGGTTGCTGAGATCCTTCGCCTCGCCCTGGAGCTCCGCACTCGAACCCTGCCAACAAGATCGCCTTGCACTATGCCTGATCCCGCCACCTCGTTGCCCGCCCCACCGGCTGCCACTGTCATCTGCGCCGGCGTCCCTCGTCAGCGCGACCCACCCATTTTCAGTGGGACCGTCGAACACGACGTGGAAGACTGGCTCTCATCGTACGAACGTGTAAGTGCCCATAACCGATGGGATGACCAGTCTAAGCTGACCAACGTGCCGTTCTACCTCGCCGACGTAGCCAAACTTTGGTTCTTCAACCACGAATCAGACTTTACAAGCTGGTCCGCCTTTAAGACTCTGTTTGCAGAAGTGTTTGATCGCCCAGCTGTGCGTACGCTACGCGCTGAACAGCGTCTACGCCAGCGCGCACAGCAGCCTGGAGAAACATTCCCCAGCTACATCGAGGATGTTCTCGATTTGTGCAAGCGGGTCAATCCCAGCATGTCAGAGGCTGACAAGATCAAACACATCCTCAAGGGCATCGAGGACAGCGCATTCCAGATGTTGCTGGCCAAAGGCCCAACTAGCGTATCCGTCCTCATTAACCTCTGCCAGAGCTTTGACGAGCTGCGCCGCCAACGTTCCATCGCCCGCCAGAACATCCAGCACGCCGATTCCGTCTCTAGCATCGCGGTTTCTACCGAATTCACCAACTCGACCCTCTCGCAGCATATCAAAGATTTTATCCGTGAAGAGGTGGCCAGGCAGCTCTCGCTGCTGCCTCACAGTGACGCACCTACGGCAGCTTTGCCTCCAACGCTGCAGGAAGCCATCCGAAATCACATATCTGAAGCGCTTCCTGCAGCTCCTACAACCCCCCCACCCAACCCTATGAGTGTGTCGCTGGCCCATACCAACTTTGCCAACCACCCTACGTCGCTGCCGCTCAGTTATGCAGCCGTGGTTGCACGGCCACCTGCGCAGACCGCTTCCTTTCCATCGCCCATGAATCCGGCTTCATTTCAAGTTGCCCGACCGTCACCACACTTTTTTCGTCCCACCGAGACGTGGCGCACTCAAGACAACCGGCCTATCTGCTTCGCCTGCGGCATTGCTGGCCATGTGGCACGCTTCTGTCGCCGCCGAGCCTCAACTGCGTGTACCAGCTTTGACAGGCCCCGCTACGCACCACAATACGCCGCCACGCCTCCATTATCACCGCGACGTCTCGACACTGATCGCCGGTTGGAAACTCGGCGTTCCCCTTCCCCTCGACGGCGTTCGATTTCGCCCCTGCGTCGTCGAGTTCCCACTGAAGAGGGAAACTGACTGCTGCAGTTCCTGAGGCAAGAACTGCAAATACGTCGATTTTCTCAAGACCTCAATCTTCGCCGCAAAATGTAATTACCGTTTTTGTAGAGGGAGTACCAGCAGTGGCACTAGTCGATACCGGAGCAGCCGTTTCCGTCATTCACGAGGGCCTTTGCCGCAAGCTACGCAAAGTGACTACAGCTCGCTCTGGCCTGGTGCTCGCCACTGCCAGCGCGCAGCGAATCCACCCTTCAGCTGTATGCACGGCCCGTGTCGTCATCAACGACGTTCTGTACATAATCGAGTGTTTCGTGCTACCATCGTGCTCTCACGACCTCATCATTGGTTGGGATTTCCTGTCACGTCATCATGCTGTCATTGACTGTTCACGTGCAGAAGTGTCGCTTTTACCACTATGTGAATCACTGCCGACCAGCTCTCCTCACTTTGCCGACAAACTCACTGTTGATGCCGACACAACCGTACCTCCTGAGTCGTCGATGGCTGTTGTCTTGTCGTCTGATTCCGCATCTGACGCCACCGTAGTGTTCACGCCGTCCGATGTGTTTGCTCAACGCAAGGGCATTGTTCTTCCGTTTGCCGTGCTTACTGTAACCTCTGGCTCAACTGTGATGCTGGTCACCAACTACTACCAGTACCCGATCAGCCTACTACGTGGAGAGACGGTAGGATACTTTCAAGCGGTCGACTACGTCGACGACTTCGATGTTCCTGCCGCCTCCCTCCGTCACCTTGACGCCATCGCTTCGGTCTCCGGCTCATCACCTTCAGTGGGTTTTGACAAGGCCATCGACCCTGCACTTTCCCCATCTCATCGCCGCCAACTTCTCGCTCTCCTTCACAAGTTTGTCTCTTCTTTCGACTGTCATCAGACGTCACTGGGCCGTGCCACCGGTGTTTCTCACATCATCGACACTGGTTCCCACTCCCCCTTGCGACAGCGCCCGTATCGTGTCTCTGCCGAAGAGCGCCGAATCATCACGGAGCACGTGGACGACATGCTCCAACGTAAAGTCATCCGTCCCTCTCAAAGTCCTTGGTCTTCCCCTGTCGTATTGGTGAGGAAAAAAGATGGCTCCATTCGCTTTTGTGTCGACTACAGACGCCTAAACAAGATAACGAGGAAAGACGTTTATCCTCTGCCTCGAATCGATGACGCTCTCGACTGTTTACAAGGCGCAGAATACTTCAGTTCCTTGGATCTGCGCTCCGGGTACTGGCAAGTTCCCATGGCCAAGCCTGACCGTCCGAAAACCGCATTCGTTACACCCGATGGCCTCTACGAATTTAACGTCATGCCCTTCGGGTTGTGCAACGCGCCTGCTACTTTTGAGCGTATGATCGACACCATCCTTCGTGGCCACAAATGGAAGACCTGTTTATGTTACCTCGACGACATCGTCGTCTTCTCAACCGATTTTCCGACGCACCTCGCTCGCCTGCATGACATTCTGACCTGTCTCGCCTCTGCCGGTCTACAGCTTAACCTCAAAAAGTGCCGCTTTGCTGCAAGCAAGCTAACCATATTGGGTCACGTTATCTCAAAAGACGGCGTCCTCCCGGATCCAGACAAGCTCCGCGCTGTTGCAGAGTTCCCAAGGCCCACGTCTATCAAAACCCTCCGAAGTTTTATTGGCTTATGTTCTTATTTTCGTCGCTTCGTACGCAATTTCGCATCCATCATGGCGCCTTTGACAAGTTTACTTTCCGCCAGTAACGGCATAGCAGCATGGTCACCTGAATGTGATGCAGCATTTCAGCAATTGCGCCACTTGTTGACCTCACCACCGATTCTTCGCCACTACGACCCTGATGCTCCCACGGAAGTCCATACTGACGACAGCGGAGTTGGCCTTGGCGCGGTCTTAGCGCAACGGAAAGCTGGCTATGATGAATACGTCGTCGCTTATGCGAGCCGTACTCTAAAGAAAGCAGAATTAAATTACTCCGTCACAGAAAAGGAGTGTCTAGCGATCATCTGGGCATTAAGCAAGTTTCGCCCATACCTTTACGGCCGTTCTTTCGCCGTTGTTACTGACCACCATGCCCTTTGTTGGCTTTCTTCCTTGAAAGACCCGTCTGGACGCTTGGGACGTTGGGCGCTTCGCTTGCAAGAGTACGACATCCGCGTCATGTACCGCTCTGGTCGCAAGCACTCCGACGCTGATGCGCTCTCTCGCTCCCCACTGACGCCTGATTTGGCGTCGTTGTCAGCTTCCTCGTCCACCCTGTCACCGTTCACCATCCCTGACATGCTCACAGAGCAGCGCAAGGACCCATCCCTTGCAATGTTACTCGACTACCTTGCTGCTCCGTCTGATGTCCCTTCGACACGAGCACTGCGTCGCCAAGCAACCCACTTCTCAGTGCGGGACAACATTCTATATCGCCGAAACTACATGCCCGACGGACGCAAATGGCTCCTCGCTATACCTCGTCATATGCGCTCTGACGTCTGCGCGTCTTTTCACGCTGACCCCCTAAGCGCTCATGCCGGCCTCCTCAAAACTTACACAAGGTTGCGTCAGCGCTATTATTGGAGAGGCATGTACAACTTTGTGCAAAAGTACATTCAGTCTTGCACTACATGCCAACAAAGCAAAACACCTACACAGCGTTTCACAGGACCGTTGCAGCCGCTGCCATGCCCGTCTCGTCCGTTCGACCGCGTCGGCATCGACCTCTACGGCCCGTTTCCATGCAGCGGGCGTGGAAATCGGTGGATTATTGTCGGCGTAGATCACCTTACTCGCTACGCTGAGACTGCAGCACTGCCAGCAGCGACCGCCCGTGACGTTGGTTTTTTCATCCTTCGCAATTTTGTCCTTCGCCACGGTGCTCCCCGAGAATTACTGAGTGATAGGGGCCGTGTCTTCCTGTCGGAGGGCATCCAAGCCCTCCTCGCTGAGTGCAGGATAATTCATCGCAAATCGACCGCGTACCATCCCCAAACCAACGGTCTTACCGAGCGCTTCAATCGCACACTTGGCGACATGTTGCGGATGTATATTTCATCCGACCACTCCAACTGGGACACCGTACTCCCCTTTGTTACGTTCGCGTACAACACCGCGACGCAAGCGACCACCGGCTTTTCCCCCTTTTTCCTTGTGTATGGCCGTGAGCCATCATGCCCTTTGGACACCATACTGCCGTACCAACCTGACGCTACAGAGTATACTCCGCTTTCCGAAGTCGCCAAATATGCTGAAGATTGCCGTCAGCTGGCACG